>NC_138370.1:68925008-69034964 GCF_054177405.1 Leptonychotes weddellii
CAGTGGAATATTATGCAGCCATCAAAAAATGAAATCTTGCCATTCACAACAACATGGATGAAACTAGAGGGTATTATGCTAAGCGAAATAAGTCAACCAAAGAAAGACAAATATCATAGGATCTCACTGATACAAGGAATTTGAGAAACAAGACAGAGGATCATAGGGGAAGGGAGGGAAAAATGAAACAAGACGAAACCAGAGAGGGAGACAAACAATACGGGACTCTTAATCTCAGGAAACAAATTGAGGGTTGCTGGAGTGGAGGGGGGTGGGAGGGATAGGGTGGCTGGGTGATGGATACTGGGGAGGGTATGTGCTATGGTGAGTGCTGTGAATTGTGTAAGACTGATAAATCACAGACCTGTATCCCTGAAACAAATAATACATTATATGTTAATAAAAAAAATAAAATATAAAAGATTCAAGTTCCCTAAGCTCAGGGTTCCTATCCTGTAATGCAACCACTGCATGTGCAGGTATCTATCTGCATCACTCTCATAAGTCTTGGGAGCAAGGACAATTGGCAAAATATGCTGATGTTCATGCTTATTGCTGTGCTGGGAGTAATAAAGTTCTTTGTCTCTGACCTACGAGTCTCATGTCTTCTGCCAGCATTCACGAAACTGTGGCAGATCAAGTTGTTAGCTTGCAAGTAGGGTAAGACCTCATACTCATACTTCTTGACAATAATAGAAAATAAAGACTGACTTATCTAGGTCAGCTTACAGAGAAAACTATTTTTTAAATGAAAATACTGTGGCTTCTTGCCAAATAAGACTTGAAGTTGTCTTTATATCCCTTGGACCTAGAGGCATTGTGAAAACCTTCCCGAAGTACCCTCCAAATATGACCTCTAGGCCCACCATTCCAATCTAGTTCTTCCATTCTAAAATTTCTAAGACTTTGTTAAGTTCTACCTTTGAACCTACTTGAAGAAAGTCTTTCTTTATCTAATAGACAGAACTTCTCTCCAGGGATATCAGACCATCTTACAAAAATGTGATACTGGTTTCTTCATTTTTCTTCTGGAGATTTCAATAGCTCTGAGTCCCTAGAAATAATATTCTCACATAATTCACTTATTTACTCATTTATTCATTTATGAAATATTTCTAACACCATGTACACCCGACACATAGCAAGTGCTCAATCGCTACTTATTGAATGGAAAATTCTCAATCTAGTAAGGAAATAGCCCTCATCAAATCAATACTTGAATGACATATAATTACAAGCTGTGAAAAGTGCTGTGAAGGAAAAGTACTGGGGAAAAGGACAGCATTACCAGTAACATAGGAAGCGACCCTGAAACTGAGAACTGAAGGAGGAGGAGGAGGAATTAACTGGACAAAAGAATAGTGAAAGCAGTATATTTCAGGTGGACAGAAGAGCATTGACTCACTTTTCTTGGTTCTCTTCCTTTTTCCAAGTAATATTTGATGGCCAGCTAGAATGGTTGGCTTTTCCTTTCAAGAGACCCCATCCCCCACACCTTGTCCTCAGGTGGAATTGGAGCCCAAACTTACTATTATCCAAATGGGCTAAATGGCAGGTACCATTTTGTCTGCTTCATCAGTCCCTTCACTGACCCCAAACAGGTTTCCCATCTCAGCAGTCTTCAACCAAGCACCTGCTCACTAAGGGGGCACATTCCACTCTCTGCTGATTTGCACACCCTGAGCCCAAATACTCATGCAACTTTTACTGCTTACCACCTCTGTATACATGCCCAGTTCTCATTGGTATCTCATCCCTCAAGTGACTTTAAGAAACAAGAGTTGCAATAAGCTTTATGATATAATGTATCTTAAAGAGATGACAGAAATAACAGAACCAGAAAAATAGAATGCCAACTCCTTCTGGGGTCATTTGTGAGCACAGCAAATTCTTATACTAATTGACCTGGCATTTTCCTGAACAAAGTAAATGGAAAGTTAGCCAGCCACAAAGAAATGCCTAGTGGCCAATGGTAGGCTTCATTTATTATAGTGAATACTGCTCCCTTCAATCATTTTAAGGTAGTTGCTGTCTCCCCAGACAAGTGTTGGCATTGCAAAACAGTGCTTACTGACCACTCTATGACAAAGCATAGACATGTCTGTGTTTTAAACATCCTCCTTAATCATTTGGATCAGAAGAGGGATGTGCCTTTGAGTGGAGGAAATATGTGACTGACATTGAGTGTGGTATAAGCCTATCTCATGTTCAAGCTTTGCCATGGGGCTGGGGAAAGCACCAGTTCTGGTCAATGCCAGCCAAATTTGCTGTCAATAATAAGATGAATCCACGACAGGGTAAGAAGTGCTGTCTACTACAGAAAACTGCTTCTTGTTAGTGACATTACTTTGCTGTTCTATGACCTGCTTCTTGGGGTGATGAATAATATGACAGGCTTTTTGTGTGCTTGTCCAATAAAATTTATAGTTCCTTGCAGTGAAATGAAACTGGGTATTGAAGCTGTGTAAAATGTAAAGCTGATATTTTCTTAGATACTAACTTGAGTTAAGCCTGTTATGATGCTATTTTGATTTGGAAAAAAAAAGTAAAATATTTGATGGCTTTTGGGAGATATGACTTCTGAGTCTCTGAAGTATTTTCACTTCACCCAGGTTTTCTGTCTCCAAATTATAAGTTCAACACTAAAGACAAGAAGTCATGATTATATGAGAAGCTCTTGTCTGGGGAGTTTATATTTTAAATTCCAAAAGTTTCTAAATTGCAAACAAAATAAGTGCTAATGTGAGTGGTGATTGAAAGAAGATTTCATTCCACATTCTCTTAACGTTAATGCGAAAAAAGAGTACAACAGATAAGGAGTGTCTGTGGATATAATCGGAAATAACAGTGAAACTCATTTGTTATTGAAAAGACAATCAATAAAGCCTTATTGAGAAGACAATCAATAAAGCCTTCTCCAAAAAACTAAATCAGAGGAACAAAGTTTCTTCTTTTCACGTTGAATGAATAAGGAGAGAATCTTAGAGAATTTAAGAGGGATGGATCCAAAGATTGATAGCAGCCGGCTGTAGTAGGCACTCGGAGAGAAAATCCAGACACAAGCTCTCCTCACTCACACCCTGCAGAGCTCTTTGGTCTGTGGGGAGACTGAGGAGGTTCAGAACTCAAACCAACTGTACCAAGCATTTCTATGAGGAGGTTTCCATGAGTGAAAACATAATCTCCAAGTTCAGATTAATTTTTTTTTAGTAGAGAGAGAGAGAGAAGTAAGTAGTTCATCATACACAGGAGCCAGCTCAGTTAGGTTACAAAGTATCCCACTGAATTGTAATTCCACAGCATTCTCACAGTATGGCCTCACCACCAGCAAATTTATTGGTGGGGTTAGGAGCCACTGTGTTCTTTTGCTCCATAACCCTACTCTTACCATAAACCAAGAGTACCCACTGTGAAGAAAACCTTCCATAGATAAGCAGATTATAGGGAACAGAAAGTATACTAATACTGGCGGTCTTCCAAAGCACCTTCCTCTCCATCAAAACTTTCTGGTTTATCTGCCAACTTGAGATAACTAGAAGTTTTCCCCTTAGTTCTTCAAAGTGTTAAAGGCTGGGGTCTTCCTGAATCAAAATGACAAAGTAAATTGGTGCTTACTGGCTACCACATCCCCATTCTGAGAAGCTTTAGCGTGCCTGCCTCAACCACAGCCTCTTCTGAGAGACTCCTCCTGAGCGTAGGTCAGTGGGGTTGTATCCTGTGACGTCACAGCGATGGCCACAGCTGATTGGACTAGAGATCGGTGTTTTGTTAACCAAAGATAACTTGGCTAGAGGCCTATGAGGGAGTCTGGTACAAGAGTTCAGTCATAAAAGGAGGTTGGATAAGAGTTGAGTCTAACCAGAAACTCTTTGAGACATTGATGCAAAGCATTATGAGAGTCAGCAGGCTGGAGAGGCCAAGACACACACACACACACACACACACACACACACACACACACACACACACACACACACACACGGAAGTAAGCAAAACTGCCTGGTAGTAGAAGCTCTGAGTAAACAAAAATCAGGAGATTAAAAAATAGTTATTCAAGGGGTACATGGGTGGTGCAATCGGTTAAGCCTGGGACTCTTGGTTTCAGCTCTGGTCTGATCTCAGGTCAGTGAGATAGGGCCCAGGCACCCCCTCCCGGGGCTCTGTGCTGAGCATGAGTTTCTCTCTCCCTCTTCCTCTGCCTTTCCCCACCGTGTGCTCTCTCTGTCTCTCTCTGTCTCTCTCTCAGTCTCTCTTTCTCTCTCAAATAAATAAATAAATCTTTAAAAAATAGTTATTCAGTTGTAGTAGTAATAAGAGCAGAAACAGAAGTCAGGAAAGAGTAGAGAATTAGTTCTAGAAGAATCAAAATGTAAGTGGAGATAAGCAGAGTAGAAGACCTGAATCATGAACATGGCCAGCGGCTACAGGTAGCTGTCAAGTCATTAGATAGACCTACTATGAGAGCTTTCATTGAAACCTGAAGAGAATCATGTTTTATGTTTAGTTCTCTGGGGCTTAGCTTGCGTTATTTTTACTTTTTCCTATTTTCTTTTGTAATCTTACAGTAAACCTGTTAACTGAGATAATAGGCTGTTCTGTATTCTTTACATCATGTAAGAACCTAGCAATTCTTTAGGTCACCTTGTAAATGGCTCAGAACAACACACTCAAATGCAATAATATTCAAAGATCTCCAGATTGTACCTGTTTTAATAAGCAGGGACTACAATATGTTCCAAGCTGCCATTCTCTTTGAAGAAGATATTCCAATGTGCCCAGGACTCTAAGACTCCTGGAAACTTCTTTGAAGTGGTGGGCCCCTTCCTCTATTTTTATGGGACATATTTCCTTCTCTCTTGCATACATGTATCTTACCAAGCAAGGCATCTAGGATTCCTCTTCATTTCAGCTCTTCAACTTCTGTCATCATGATATCATGGCTGTAGGGGACCACTATGATATCGCATGGGATAATGAGATGCTTGAGGTCCTTGTGTATTGTACTGTGGCATGGAACCTAAAAATTGACATAACAGGCAAAATAGTAAAGGTGTTCTACTATTGCCAGCAGGTGAAAGCAAACTGGACTGTTTTCTCTGCTTAATGGCATAGATCAGGGGTCAACAAAGTAGAGTCTGAAGGTAAAATCTGGTTCGTTGTCTTTTTTTATTAACAGATTTTATTTTTTAGAATAATTTTAGATTTACAGAAAAATTGATCAGATAGCACAGAGAGCTTCCATATGACTCTCCCCCAACAGTTTCTTCTATTATTAACATCCTGTATTAGGATAATATACTCGTTACAGTTAATGAACCAATATTGGTATACTATTACTAAATAAAGCCCATAGTTTACCCAGACTTCCTGAATTTTTACCTAATGTTCTTTTTTCTGTTCCGGGATCCTATCCAGGATACCTCAGTACACTTAGTTGTCCTGTGTTCTTAGGTTGCTCGTGGCTGTTGACAGTTTCTCAAACTTTCCTTGTTTTTGATGACCTTGACAGTTTAAAGGAATAGTGGTCAGGAATATTATAGAATGTCCTTCTATTGGAATTTGATAATTTTCTCATGATTAGACTGGGGTTATGGATTTGGGAGTAGAATATTGCAGATTTAAAGTGCCATTTTCATCACATTATCAAGGTACATATTATCAATCTGACTTACGACTGTTGATGTTACTTCAATCACCTGGCTGAAGCAGTGTTTGTCAGGTTTCTCTGTTGTGAAATTACTTTTTCCTGTCTTTCCATACTGTACTCTTTGGAAAGAAGTCACTATGTTCAGCCCACACTTAAAGAATGGGGAGTTGTGCTCCTCCTCCCTTAGGGTAGGGAATCTACATGCTTGGAATTTTTCTGCCTGAGACATTTGTCTCTTCTTCCCATTGACTAATTTATTCAATCTTTTATTTGCTATCAGTATGGGCTGATGGATATTTACCTTATTCTTTGGGTTATAATCCAATAGTACCTTATTTTGTTGCTCAAATTTTTCAGCTTTGGCCTTTGGGAACTCTTTTAGTTGGCTCCTTTGACATACCCCCACCAATGTGATTTTTTTTTTTTGAACACCTTACTTTTTGGTTCATTTTGTATACTTCTTGCTCCGGTCTTAGAATCAGACATTTCTCCAGGAAGATGTTGTTCTTTTTATTGGTGAATTATGTTAGAAACCAAGATCTGGGCACTAGATGTGCTTGTTGCTACCAGAGTACTTACTGCCTATTTTTGTAAATAAAATTTTATTGGAACACAGCCATGTCTGTTTGTTTATGCTTGGTCTGTGGCTGCTTTCATGCTCCAGTGAGAGAACTGAAGAGCTGCAACAGAGGCCATATGATCTGTAAAGCTTATGTTATTATTATATATTATATTATGTATGATAAATTATATAATATTATATTTCTAATGTAGTAGTATATTATTTATGATGTAATATATTAATTATATCATACATAATATTATATATTATCTGGCCCTGTACAGAAAAAGTCTGCCAATCCCCGGAATAGAGAAAAAAGAATAAACTTAACCAGTAACAGCACGCGTTGGCTCTAGTAATTTCCCCATGAAGGGAAGGAGACCAAATCTGGAGCAAAAGTTGCAATTAGAGTCATCATCTCGTTGAGTTTACAGTAATCCGGTGGACTCTCTGAGAGCCATTCATGTTCTACTCCAGTCAAACCAGAAAGTTACGTGGAGATGCTAAACCACTATCTGCTTCCAACATCTAATTATGTCATTAGTCTTAGCAGTCTCCTCAGAAATGTTAGATTGGTTTGATTAACTCTTTCTGGGTAGGACCTAGAGGAAACTCTAGGATACACCCTCCATGAAGATAAGGACAAATTCTCCTTAATTTAAATATATGTTCTCCCTGTCATTGACTTAGTACTCCAGAATCCATTCCCCAATAATATGCCAAAAATACTTTTGATACTATAAAATAAGGGGAGAAATTGACTCTTTTGTTCTATAAAGCCTCTTGCTTTGATATTTGACTTTGTAACTGCTCACTCCTCCCCCCACAAGGCATGTTGGCATTTTAATTATAGGTCTGTAGACAGTGAAGGATGTTGGGAGCTTGGAAATAAAGACTTGACATTTCCTTGTAGAGTAAGTCCTCAGAGAGGTTATTACAGGATTTTCAACTAAGGCAAGAACAACTTCTTCAGATAGTTGATGCTCATCAGGACATAGGCTGAGGCTTTTTGCTCTTTCTGTAGCTAAAATTCAGGAGAAGTTTCAAAAGCTGGTTTCCTTATAATGCTTCATGGACTCTTACGTATGGGCATGTGTTCTTTTGTGCTCCCTCGCCCAGAAATTCAGTGGCAATTGGGGGATTGAAATAGCATGACGCCTCTGAATCCTTTCATACATCCCCATTTCTCTTCTCAGGGTTCCACATTTCTTATGTTCAGTGTTCTACCCGTAGGCCGAGAATTCAACAGATCACGGCAAACTTCATAATTAACCATTGCATTTGGCTTGCAGTGATTTTGACCTTGCTGCAATGGATTATTTCAACATAGTTATATATAATCCCCTTTTTTCTGATCATGTCTTGAGCTGAGAATTTAGTGACTTGAGGTCATTATTTTCTTTATAAGCTATCCTTGATTGCTATTAGTAACCACCCCACCCCACAGTCCTTGTATGCTTTTTTCCATCTGTTCTATTCAATGGCAGTAGCTGCTTGGATTCCCCAAACTTGGTTGTTTCACCCCTGCATGCTCATTCTTGGGCACTATTACTAGAACTTTCTGCTCTCATCCCAACTTTCCAGACAATTAATCCCAGAATCCTTCCCTCTCCTCTTTCCTGGGATGTGGAATCACTCCAGTTTCTATTTCTGAACTAGTCAGGGTTATTAGGCAGAAACAGACTGTTTTCATCAGGTTATATGAAACCTACAATAGACCTGCTGGCTTTCAAAAGAGACCTCAAACTACAGTGGTTCAAACAACATGACAGTCCAGGAGAATACAGGCAATCCAAGGTAAATAGTTGGCTCGGCTCTATGATGTCGCCCAGGGAGCCTGGTTCTTTCTCTGAATTGTCCTATCATCTCCTCAAATGTTGTTCCTATTCACTAAGTCAAAGCCAGTGTCCCAGTACCATACGCACATTCGGCCCATAAGAGGGAACACAAGGAAGAGAAATGCAAGCGAGTTCCTTTTGAAGAAGTGATATGGGAGTTATATACGTGACTTCTGCTCATGACCCCTGATGACAATTCAGTCACATGGCCATGCCTGGCTGTGAAGTAGACTGGAAATTTAAGGTTCCAGCCCTGTGGCCATTCGACCCATCCACCCCCGGCCGGAAGCTCAGGGGAGGAGGTCCTGTTACTAAAAGGAAAAGGGGGAAATTAATACCGGGAAACAGTGACCCACCACACTGACTCTGGTCGATTTAAGTAGAAAAGAAATTTATTAAAAGGTGACCAAGGAGCTCACAGAAATACCAGAAAGTTTTGAGAAGGAGGCTCAGAAAACAAGAAGAAAAGCAGTCCAGAACCAAAGAGAAAATCGTAATTTCCGGATTCTAAGTAGAGGGCACTGCTTCTGGTACCACTGGCCACTGGACCCCAGAGGTTGTACTCTTGCCACCAGCATAGGAAACCAGGTAGACCATGTGGTATGTGTGGAATGATACTGCTCAGATCTTCAAGAGAAGCTCCTATAGGAGCAGAGCTGACTGCAAGCCTCCAGCTGCTGGCCTGCCATCCCTGAAGCCATGCTTCCCAGGGCTGCTCTCCGGGATACTGGTGCTGGCCCATTCCAACCCAATGCAGCATTCCTCGAAAGGGCAACTGTGTGGTCAGCTGATAAACAGCCTCACAAAGAGGTCCACATCCTAACCCCCAGAACCTATGGGTGTCACTTTATATGGCAAAGGGGGCTTGGCTGATGTAATTTTGAGATGTGAGCTTATCCTGTATGATCTAGATGGGCCTGAGGTCAGCCACAAGGGTCCTCATAAAAAGAAAGCAGGAGATCAGAGTGGGGATTGGAGGGCTGTAGCCACAGGCCAAGGAATGTTGGCAATCTCTAGAAGTGGGAAGAGGCAAGGAACAGCTTCTCCGCTGGAGTCCTCAAGAGGAACCAGCCCTGTTGACATGTTGATTTAAGCCCTGTAAGACTCATTGCAGACTTCGGACCTCCAGAACTGTAAGACAATAAATTTGTGTGGCTTTAAGGCCCTGAGCTTCTGGTCCTTCGTTACAGCCATAAGAAATGAACATAGCGACTTTTGCCTGGCTATTCCCTATTGGCCAGGCCAAGATCTTCTGAGTTGTGCTGCTGTCTGAGGCTCTTTTCCTCCTTCCTCCTTTCACAGCTCTCAGTCTTGCCTTTCTGTCTAATGGTTCTCCACTCCCACTCCCTCTTTATCCTCCAGCGCTGTTTTCCCTAATAAATCTCTTGCAGCTCTATCTCATCTAGACATCTGCTTCTTGGAGAACCTGCATCAACGAATGCTACCAGCCCCAGGAAACTGGAGGTTTAACTGTCCTCCACCCCACCTATCCCCATTCCCCAGAATGGATTATCTACTATTCCTCTTTTTTGACTCACTAGCTTCCAATTCATGGTACAGGGTAGGTGCCTGATTGATGAACCCCAGTCCCATTATCCCACTTCCAGTGTGGGGGGTTGGGAAAGCAAGTCTCTGATCTGCTTGACTGCCATAGGGGAGCAGGGCTTTAACTCTCAAGACTCTGAGCCTTCCCTGTTGGGGAAGTGGGTCTATGTCTTGCACAGTGCCCCAAATGGCAAATTTTATGACAGTATCTCCCCTCCAATAATCTAAACCCCATTCTGTGTGACGAGGAGATATCCAGGGTTCTTTCCCAAGAATTTCTGAGGATTTATGGGAGAAGCTCATGGCTTTTGCTTAGTTACTGCTATCAATCAACTCTTGTCATAGCTTAACCTCATCTCCCTGAGACCTGTCTGTCCTGTGTGGACACCAGCTCCTCACTTTATTCCAACAACACAGCTGACACCAGCCATAGGGTGTGACAAGAGTTTACTGAGCGTCTGGGCACAACCTGAGAAGTCATACCACTGAAAATGGAGATACAAAACATGATATCATTGTTCCTATAGCCCATTGACCATAGCCTTGTCAAAGGGATCCTTACAGCTACACTCCGCTCTGAACTGCCCACCACTATTATGCTAAAGTCCACTTCTCCTCCCTTGGAACTGCCTTCATCCCCACTTTGCCCATCTCCAACCTGCCCTGGCCTGCTCCTCCCCTGAGGAAGCCTATTAGAGAAAAAAATCTATTCACAAAAACATCTCTGGAAAGCAGCTTAGCTTTTCTCTGTCTTTATCTTTCTCTTTCAGAATGGAAGCAGGGCCCTATCTTTGTTTAACCAAAAAAAGCTTATTACAGTGTTTTTCCAATCAAAAGGATGGTCTCGCTGAAGATGAATTCTGCCTCCACTCCTTGAGCAATAGGGGCAAATTCTAGGTAATGTCCCTAAACTTACCTTACACTACCCCACCCCACCCCCAAACACACACACGCATGTACAGAGGTAGGTAGGCAGATGATACATGATGATAGATAGATATAGTAGATAGAAGATAGGTAAAAAAGAAGATAGATGGTAGATAGGATAGATTATAAATAGAAAGATAATAGAGAGATAGACAGGTAGATATAAATTGTGAGCTTCACTTCCTGAGGAGAACAATCTATTACCATATTGGCATGCCAGAACTCTCCAGCATTCCCACAACTGCCTCCAAATCAGCATTCCCGCGTGGCCTCTGCTCATAGGTCAGTGGCCCCACTACATGGCGGCACCCCTAGCAGAAGCTCACAGAGGCTCACACTTTCAGAGATGCAGTGCCTGCTGGCTGCCCAAGCTGCCCCATGTCAGTCACAGGGATGTGGTGTTTTAGGAGCCTTCACACTGTTCCTCCAGCTGACCCTCCCAGGCTCCAATCATCTCACCAGACAGCAGTGGTTGGGTATTTGACCATATAATGAATTGAGCTCCACCAAAACACCTAATAGGGCATAAAAACCACTGAAGGAACATGCAGGTAGCTTTTAGGGACAAACTACTCCCAGTGGGTTAGGGGGAAGATAACTGCACCAGGAGACTTTGACCCTCTCCCTTGAATCTTCCCCCTTTGTTTAGAATACTTTACTTTCTGTCCTTATCACCCCTGGTCCGTCTCCCCTACCACAGACATAGACAAAGCACCATCCACAAAGCAGAAGAAAAGACCAATTAAAATTCCTCAGAGGTGACTAAAGAACTTGACCTGAATAGGGCTGTTCTTTTCTTTCACAAAACAAACTAACTAAATAAATAGAAACTTAAATCCCTTTCCCTTTCTTCCTTGGCCGAGGGAACACTGGATTCTTCCAAAGGACTTTGGTAAAAACAAAAGAAAACAGTAAAGGATATAATTTAAAAAATATCTAAAGGCCAGGGCACCTGGGTGGCTCAGTCAGTTGAGTGTCTGACTCTTGGTTTCTGCTCAGGTCATGATCTCATGGGTCGAGGGATCGAGCCCCTCGTTGGGCTCTGCACTCAGCAGAGTTGCTTGAGATTCTCTCCCTCTGCCCCCATCCCTGCTCATGTTCTCCCTCTCTAAAATAAATCTAAAAATCTTAAAAAAAAATCTCTAAAGGTCTAATTTACAATGTAAATATTTCTGACAACTACATTCTGATAACAAATTGGTTGATCCAGGCTAGGATTTTCTTCCTTCTAGTTCTGCTTTTGTATTGTTGTTTTGTTTTTATGTTGGCATATGGACTTGGGCTTTTCTTCATTCCATCGCACTCTATTCCACCAACAGACCAGCACCAATACAATAATGTTGCCTGTTAATACAAATAGCTGCCATTTATTTCATCATCTGCCACACCCGGGCACTTTATTTAAAAATTCTAATGAAAATAATAATATACAAAAAATAATAGATATTTGAGGAACATTTCCTACACACCAGGGTTTTTTTTTTTTTAAAGATTTTTTATTTATTTATTTGAGAGAGAGAGAATGAGAGAGAGCACATGAGAGGGGGGAGGGTCAGAGAGAGAAGCAGACTCCCCGCTGAGCAGGGAGCCCGATGCGGGACTCGATGCGGGACTCGATCCAGGGACTCCAGGATCATGACCTGAGCCGAAGGCAGTCGCTTAACCAACTGAGCCATCCAGGCCCCCAACACACCAGGTTTTATTCCCCTTGAACCCTCACAACTATCCTAAGAGGCAGGCATTATTGTCACCATTTTAGAGATAAGAAAAGTGAAGTCAATACCATTAATTTCACTTAGCAGGTGAGTAAAAGAGGCTTAGAGAGGTTAAATCACACAGTTATTAACTGACAGAGACAGGATTTGAGCCAAAGTATTGATTTTTAAAATCCACTTTTAAAAAAGGTATTCCGCTCCGCCCAACAAGTGAATACACCTCCTCACAACCAGAGAACTCCTCTTTTCCCAAAGAGGCTGCATCTTGGATCGTTCATAAGGCAGAGATGTGATAAGACTAAGAACACTGCTGGGTTAAGACAGCCCCATTCAGGACCATGCTCTCCCCCCTCCCTTTTTTTTTTTTTTTTTTTTTTTTTGAGAAATGAATACACCTTAGGTTTACTTCCTTTTTTCCCCCTTAGTCCTCATCATCTACCAAACCCATCCCCCCACTCCCTCCCCTCTGGCAACCATCAGTCTGTCTCTATAGTTAAGAGTCTGTTTCCTGGTTTGCCTCCCTCTCTTTTTCTCTCCCTTTGCTCATTTGCTTTGTTTCTTAAATTCCACATATGAATGAAATCATATGGTATTTGTCTTTCTCTGACTGACATTTCACTGAGCATAATACTCCCTAGCTCCATCCATGTCATTGCAAATGGCAATATTTCATTCTTTTTGATGGCTGAGTAATATTCCATTTATATATACACGTATATATATATATATCACATCTTCTTTTTTGTTGTTGTTTTTTAAAGTTTTATTTATTTATTTGACAGAGAGAGCTCAAGTAGACAGAGCAGTAGATAGAGGGAGAGGGAGAAGCAGGCTCCCCACTGAGCAGGGAGCCCGATGTGGGGCTCGATCCCAGGACCCCGGGATCATGACCTGAGCCGAAGGCAGAGGCTTAACCAACTGAGCCACCCAGGCGCCCCTATATCACATCTTCTTTGCCTATTTATCACTCGTGGTCACTATTTCCATAATTCAGCTACTGTAAATAATGCTGCTATAAACGTAGGGGTGCATCTCTTTGAATTAGTATTTTTGTATCCTTTGGATAAATACCCAGTAGTGCAATTGCTGGATCATAGGGTAGTTCTATTTTTAACTTTCTGAAGAACCTCCATACTGTTTTCCACAGTGGCTGCACCAGTTTGCATTCCCACCAGCTGTGCAAGAGGGTCCCCCCTTCTTCACATCTTCGTCAACACCTGTTGTTTCTTCAGTTGTTGATGTTAGCCATTCTGACAGGTGTGAGGTGACATCTTATTGTAGTTTTGATATGCATGCCCCTGATAATGAGTGATGTTGAGCATCTTTTCATGTGCAGGACCATGTTCTTAACTAACTCCACTCATCTCCTGAAGAATTCTAATTAGTCTTTCCTCTCCCATTTTGGGTAATCCTTTCTCTGCTCTGGGAAAATTCCTGACTGACGAGCATAGGACATGATATTTAGTACAACATTGTTAGCAGCATCACAGAGGCACAAGCAGGAAGCACAGCCTTCCTAGACTCCTCAGCACGGGCGTGGGCGCTCCCTGAGCACCCATGGCACCTCTTCCCTGATCGCAGAGTGAAAGGTGTACTAGCCCCATGTTGAAGACAGCAGTGCTTCCATCAGACAGATCTGCCTTCTGCCTTCTGCCTTCTGATTGTGTCTTGAGTTCTTCATTTGCACATGAGTGCAGACCTTCTTATAATTTGCGATGTGCACTAGAATCACCATCTGGAGGGTACCCACGTCGCAGCAGACCTGTAATTAATGGTAGCTGTTATTATAAACTGATTTCCAGGGGCTTGGAAGTTTGGCTACATCTTTATGTTAAGGTGAAATTACACATGGTGCTAATGAAACAGATCAATATTTTGCATTTAACTTTTGTGGATGGTTGAGAAGATGGATTCCTATGATTATTCTAAATTTTTTCTTTGGGCTGGATCTTTGCAGTACAACAGGAGGATAATAGACGAGGTGAGTTGCCAAAGCCTTCCCCGTACCTCCGTAGGCATATCATTAGATGGAATGGGGCTGACTTCAACCAGCTCTTCTCTATCCAGACTCTGAATTAGTGGCTAGGGCTAGAATTGACACGTAAGCCTTAACATTGAGCTGATTGTGCTGCTTTTGCTTTCTGCGACATTATTTCCGACTCTAAATTTAACAAGTCATTACTTCCTCTTTTGTTACATTGTAGTGTGAGTAATTTAATGCCATCAATATTCAAAATAAGCTATACACACTCCTGGTGGCAGGCACAGAGATATGAGCTTCTTACACATTGTTTCCTTAATTCCTAGAACAACCCCACGAGCTGGAGACTTTGTCTCAGAGATAACTCAAGTTCAGAGAGTTTAAGTGACTTGCCTAAAGTCACTAAACTAGGAAGTAGCAGAACCAAGTTTGTCAAATTTCAGAATTGATGGAGGGAATGAAAACACTTCGTAAGTCTAATTTTCTTGGGGTTTTACTTTGTTTTGCTGAGTTTGGTCTGATTTAGGTTCTTCATCAGCCTAATAAGTTTTCACCTCCTGAGAGTCTTCCCTGTCCCTCTGAGCTCCCACAGTGTCCTTCACAGAAGCTGATTATAGCACCTAACACAGTGAGTAAAACCTATGGGTCTTTGCCTTCCGGCTTCTCCTTCTAGACAGAGCACCACGGGCAACATTGTCTTAGCTTCCACAGCACCTCACACAGTGTTTGGGACCAGAGCAGGGGCTCAGGGCAAATTCATGGGTGTGAGCTGACACACTGAAGCTATAGGTCAATATTAGAACTGAATACTTACGCTAAAGTGGAAGCCTTAAGGTACAGTAGACCAGTAATTCCCAAATTGTGTGTGTATGTGTATGAGAGAGAGAGTGTGTGTGAGAGTGTGTGTGTGAGCACGTGTGTATGTGTGGGTGATGACAGCATGTACCTCGAGTGCTCTCTGCACCCGTCATACTTTCAATCTCATGTCACTAGGCCCATGGAATTTTCGTTTCTCTCCTTGAACATCACACGTATTTCTGTCCCCTTAAAATAAAACCCCTCATTTGACCTGTCACTCTCTCTTCCTTATTTCCTTTACTTCACACAAGACATGAGCCCTAACCCCACTTTAATTAAACTCTGAATACACTGCCATTTGTTTCATGTTGGAAATAATAAGGAGGACCAGACAATATTGTTCATTCAAAATGAACAGTCTAGCCCCACTGTTCTCTGAAAATAATAGCGTAACTAAGGCTATATAATGTTTACCATGTGCCAGGGACTGTTCTAAGCCCTTTGCTTCCTTCACTAACTTATTCCTCACAACAATCCTGTGAGGTAGGTACTATTACCCTGATTCTAAGGCGAGGAAACTCTGGAGGATGAGGAAACTGAGTAATAGGCAGGGGCAATAACTTGCCCTGGGGTCACAGAGCTTGTCAGTGGTGCAGTTAAATGGCAAAACCAGGCAGGCTGGCTCCAGAGTCCATGGCAGCCCACTACTGCTTACCACCATCCGGGCCTTTTATATCATTATCAAATGAAGTCCATGAGAGTGTTGACCTTATTTCAGTTGTCTAAGTTGGAAATTACAGAATCTTCAAATTAGAAGGGACCTTGTAGTCCAACCTAACTCAATTTCCTACCCACTGCAAAATCCCTTCTGGAACTTTCCAGATGGATGAGTGTTCATTCAACTCTGCTTAAGTACTCCCAGTGACAGGGAAGAAATACTGTAATACGAATGTGAAATATAAACTGTCCATGGATAAATTATTGCATAATAAAAACATGCCTAATGGCTACACTCCCCTAATATGTTCATTTGATAGGTTCTTTTTTTTTTTAATATGCAAACTTGTCTTGATAAAACTGTTTCTTAAAAAAAAACTTTTAGTATAATTTATCTTGAGATACCTAAGCTTTCCTTTTCTACCTCCTTATTAATGGGCTTATTTTCAAAAAGGAAAGTACAACAAAGATAATAGACCAAAAAAATAGTCACATTTGCTCAAATTGTTGTTGTTTGGGGGTTAAAAATAAATGCTAACAGTGAGTGAGTGATCTTTTTAATATTTGCAGTTAATTTCCCACATATACTTTTAAAAACTACTATGGTATTGTTTTCTCCCACTATTTAA
This sequence comes from Leptonychotes weddellii, assembly GCF_054177405.1. Classification (NCBI taxonomy): domain Eukaryota; kingdom Metazoa; phylum Chordata; class Mammalia; order Carnivora; family Phocidae; genus Leptonychotes; species Leptonychotes weddellii. The sequence goes on from NC_138370.1 coordinate 68,941,368, forward strand.
AAAATGTATTTGAAATGAACTACTGGAAAAGTTAAGACATTATAAATCATGCTAAATAGAACAATTTCTTTGATATTTAATCCCTAATTTTTTTTAAGATTTTATTTATTTATTTGACAGAGCGAGAGATAGCGAGAGCAGGAACACAAGCAGGGGGAGTGGGAGAGGGAGAAGCAGGCTTCCTGCCAAGCAGGGAGCCCGATGTGGGACTCGATCCCAGGACCCTGGGATCATGACCTGAGCCGAAGGCAGACGCTTAACGACTGAGCCACCCAGGCACTCTTAATCCCTAATTAAGATGAAAATATCCATTGCAGCTGTTCATTAGGTATGTTCTTAGTTTGTGTTTATGCCACAGCAGAGGAAGAAAACCCAGAATCCCAGAATATTGAAGAAATTTCTAAATGCTAGTGTTACACAAAACTTGCAAGTATGGTCCGTGGGAGACAATGATGCCATCACATCCATGAGTGTGGGTTCTGGAGTTAGACTGCCTGCAGTCTCCATCCCCTTAGGATGCTGGGAATGTTCAATGTTCGCAAAATAATGCCTAGCATTTTAGGTGCCCAATAAATGCTAATGATACTATTTTCCTATTCCAATGAGATCTTTTTAGAAATGTAGGCATAGCTTGTGGGGTCAGGCTCAAAATCCTGGAGTCCAAAATTTTCTAACCATTTTCTCCAATTTATCAAAAAACTGAAGCCCATTGATAGCCCATGATTGACAGATCAAAGCACCAACAAGACAGACCAGAGCATAAGGAAGTACATGAGTGTTGTAGGGTAAGATGTGACCAAGACCCATGTCAGGTAAGATGTCAGCAGCTGGGGATACCCGGAAACCAGAGATCCACTCCTGGAGTCGTCGTGGTGGGGGCGGGGATAGACACACAAATATTTCCCATGCCTAAGGTAGCTTGAAACTGAGCAATCTCTGCGTGTACTTCCTTGTCCCAGAGGAACGACCCAGACCAGGCTTCCAATAACCTGGATTTTCGTCCTGGATCTGCCCTCTGTCAAATTCAGGCAGGTCACTTAAATTTTCTGAGGCTCAGTTTTCTCATAATAGTATTTGTTTTCTGTCTACCTTAGGGTTATTGAAATACAGTATAGGAAAGTGTACTGAAACAAAGTCTCAGAGTACTATCTATACAAATGTCACATTTTATCACTATCACGCTTGTCTTCTAACACAATTACTTACTTCCCCTGGCTTAGCAAGCAGGACTGGGAGGCAGGCTGAAGCAAACAAACTGGCCACATGTGATAAAAATGGGCAAGAACTTTCTTTTTTTCTCTTTTTTTTCTTTCTCTCTTTTTTATTTATCTATCTATCTATCTATTTATTTATTTATTTTTACCTCACAAGCCTAACTTGAGGCTGGACACACCAAATACTAACAAAGCCTCACGCATTGATTTGAAAGGGTTCACTATGCCTTGCATTCTTCAGAGAGAACTTAGCAGTTTGTCAGTGGGTGACATCAAATGCTCAGTTTAAAACATCATTCCAAGTAAAAAGAAATCAGTCCTAGAAACAACTCGAGTGGCCGAGTAAAAATAGGGCCGTTTCTACACATGCTTTAGTGCAAGGAAGCAATAGTACTGTTTACTATGTGGGTTCAATGGTGTGATCAAAGTGAATAGGCAATAAATATTATGTAATAATAGACTATTTGCCTTTCCTTGTTAGGCAACTCTCTAAAATCCTTCTATATTAAAGATTTAAATATAAAATTTTCCCTAAATAGAAAAATTTGCCCTATTATGTCATTTTTAGTGATTAAATGTGGCATTTCCTCCATCTTAATGAAATAATTATTGTCATTCAACTGAGTGACTTTATCCATTAAAAGGAATAATGGGAGTGTGGTGACATGGTCACTGAGTCCCTCAGAAAGTCATAGAATTTTAGAGCCAGAAAGGGCTTCACTAAAACCCTGTCTGGTACTCTCAGTATACATAGAAGTTTCCATCTAGAGAGTCAAAAAGCTAGTTTCTGGTGCCATTGAGGCATTAAATAACTGTGTGACCCTGGATAAGTCATTCATATTTTTTTTGTCTATTAATTGGTTGGTATGAACAAGGGACTTCCAATTTTATGATATTTTGAATTAAGTTTACTATCCTGGCATCTGTGTATCTATCTATCTATCTATCTATAATATATATATCTATATTAAGCTAATAATATCTGTGTATATATATATTATAATATATATGTATATATATTAAGCTAATAATAATGTGTTCCAACAGAGTAAGGTTTCTTTCTATTTTTGACTGCAAAGAGGGGAACTGGCTGTCTTTTCGTTTTCTCTGTTATTGGGAAAAATGTTTTTTCTTAATAGGCTGTAAATGCCCTGAAGGTGGGGCCTGGGGTTGATTACTGTGTGTCTCCCATGGTGCCTCAGATCAGCTAAGTACCACAGACAAGTGAAGAGCTGTAGAATTTCATTGTCGCTGTTTTACTATGTTTTGGATAAAAGTGTCCCGCTATGAAACACCATCGGGAAAAAAAAATCCTAATGTAATGTGTGCTTCTAATAAAATGACTTTTAATTGTGTTGCCCAATGCCAATTTATTAATGCTTACCAGCACATGGCACACACACACACACACACACACACAGAGTTCATACATATTTTTTGAAAAATGTATCTGAGGTTTTCCACCACCCCATGCTATTGGGTTGGTGCATTCCATTGTTGATTTTTACTCACAGCAATAGTTCCCAAAGCAACTTCTTCAGCAACATGAATGTGGACATGCCAGTTAGAAGGGATGTTGTAAAGAGCCATTCAAAATACTCTGGACATCCTAGTTTATGAAGTGTAGCCCACAAAATGCCCAAGACATGACATGACAGACATTACAATTTCTCAAGGGAGTCCTAGCTAAACAAGTTTACAAATGGCGGACTGAAGATTCTCTGAATCTCAGCTACAAGACCAATTGTGTCATATTCTTGAGTTCTGTGCTCCCTGGAGCCTCTTCTAAAGATCCAACTGAGGGTCCCACTCCCAATTTTCTGATTGCTGTCATGCAGGTTCACCCATTCTTCCAGGAGTGTGTGGCAACATAAGGAGACCACGATGCTCAAGCTTCACAACACATGTGATTCATTTTCCTCCTGGAATGACTCAAGAAGAGATTTTTTAGAATTCAATCTGAGTCTCAGTAATTCAATTTGCAGAAAGGAGCGGGTGAAGCTTTAATTCTATCATAATTAGTTTCATGTGTGAATGTATTAAATAATTGTTTCTCTGGGAACTATATTAGGTAAATAGAGTAAGGGGACATGGTGGATAAGGACAACAAAAGAATCTCCCTGCAGCCCGGTGGCTGTTCCCCAGTGTAGAACCAGGAGTAGCTTCATGAAGGCAGATAGTTTGGGGCAAACCCGATCACTGGTCTCCATACTTGAACTTGAAAGTACATCTATAGCCAGGATTTCTGTCTGTTCTTAAGCAAGCAAGAACTGGTTTTGCATGCCCGACCCACATACATCTTTATGAAAATGTAACCTTTCCACTCACTTTCTGGGCTCCTCCACACGGAAGAAGTCAACTTTCTCCTGTTAGTAATTCAACCAGCTGTTGTAATACTTAGATTGAGTTGCAGTTGCTTTTCATGTGAGCCACATGGCCGTCCTCTCTTCGCTTCAAAAATTTGGCTGGTGCTTTCAGCAACCACTGGGAAGCTGGGAAAATATCGACACTACTTCTTCAAATTCTGACCCTTGAACAGGGAAGTAGAAGATTTTCTGTGGCCATGGCGAGGTTGTCTGGGTTATGTAATCTCGTCTTTGTCAACACAATGTATCCAGGGACAGCTAGAGCTTCTCTAGTTTATGAATAGCATTGACCATTATTTCCTAAAGAAAAATCCCCCAAGCCTTTCCCGAAATGTTAGTCTTGTGCTAACTAAGAGATTGGCTAAGAAAAGAGTGTGTGCGTGTGGTGGTGGGTGGGGGGCGGGGGCCGGCCGTTAGAATTCTGGTGAGCCTACTTTTGACTGTTTTTCATACTGGCTTTATTCTTTCCTTTGGGCGTTTTCCCAGCCACTTTTGGCCTTTGTTTATTTTAAAGGAGGCAAGGAAAGATCTATAAGAGCAAAAGAGAAATATAGTTGCCCACAAATGGAATGAATGTGCTTTCTTTCTCTCTGTTTTACACCAGGGCTGCTGGGTTTTGTTGGTGTTCGTTAGCAGGCATGAGAGCCCCTGCATTACCAAAAACAGGAACAAACAAAAAGCCTGGCACATTTTAAAGGCAAAGAACAAACACTGATGGGAAAACATCTAGACACGTAGGCTGCCCCAAGCAAGTCTGACCTGACCAGTTATAATCGGTTATCAGGAGGAAAGTAATTATGGAGGTGGGGAAGGGGACAGCCACCTGCACTCCAGATCCTGATGGCAGCGTGTAGCCCAGGCCATCCTAAAGGCAGGTTATTTGATTTTCAGGAACCCCTGGGTAAAGCACATTGCAGGAAGTGCCCTTTGTCTTTGAGCAACACATATGCTACAGATGCGTTGCAGGCCTAGGCCAAGGGCCCTGCCGTTGCTGGTGAGAAGTCTTGCAGTGAAGGGCTGGGTGGACCAACCCCAGCAGGAGGCAGCCCCTGGCTTGAGGCGTGAGAGAAAGATAGTCCTACCCCACTGCGGGCCTCCCTTGTCCTTGTAGGTGCTATAAATATGAGTCAAGCCCTGTACTGAATTTTTCACATAGATTATTTTTAATAATCCTCAGACATAAAGTACTATTATTCTCATGAGAAAATGGAGGCTCAGAGAGCTAAAGTCACTTACTCACGTTACATGATGAGAAAGCAGAGTAAAATTCAATCCCATGGTTTTCTGACCAGAACACCCTGCTCTAACTCACAGCATTTGACTCTTGCTTACACCACTCGCCATTGGCGTCTGAGCCTCTTATTTACCTCTAGTTTCCTTATTTCTCTATCCCTCTATTTCTCTGTTGCCTATTTCTTAAAATTTCTACCCTGAGGGATGAGGGGTAGAGGAAAGAAAGGACCTGGTTCCCTCCGCCCCATTTGAATACCTATCTGGCTTTCCCACATTCAAGTTCATTTAGGTCTTAATCACCCCCAAGCAAGAATATTTCAATGTCATGATCTGCCACCGAATAAGGACTTTGTCCACAGCACTAAATTCAGAAGTGATTACCCACATTAATCAAGATGTCCGAAGCCTTGACTGTGTAGAAAACTTCGGGAGAAAATGCTCCATTTGCCCTCTGCCCCCACCTCTCTTGGTACATGATGGGTCTTCATAAGGTGTCCTACTCAATTCTTCCCTTGATATCCAAAGGGATGCTTTGGTCCAGATGGAAAATACAAGGAAGCGAGAGGTTTCCAGACAATTCTTTAATATAGACACAGCAATATATAAAGTGGAAGGATCTCTCTAGCAATTTGATGATACGCTTCAAGAATCTGAACAATATTTATGTTTCATCACTTACACACTGTCAGTGACAAGCAGTTCTGCATCTAGAAATTTATCCTAAATCAATAATCATAGACATGTATAAATATTTGAATGCACAGAAATGTTCATCAGAGAACTGGATTATAATAGTGAAAACTTGGAATTAATCTAGGGCTCAGTGATAGAGGTTTGGTTAAGCAAATGATGACACATCCATACATTATACTATTATAACAGTCATAACAAGGGGTTCTATAAAGAATATTTAATGATTTGAAGTAATGATCATGAAATATTAAGCAAATAAAAGTATTTCAAGAAAGTTTTGTTCAATGTAATATCTGCTAGTCACACATGGCCATTTAAATTTTAATTAGTTATAATTAAATAAAATTCAAAATCTAGTTCTTCAGTTGCATGAGGCATATTTCAAGTATTTAATAGCTATCATTTTGGACAGTGCAGATATAGAACATTTCCATCATTTGCAGAAAGTTCTGCTCAAATTGGAGGGCACTCATATAGAATATTATTTTATTTTCTTTCCAATGTATGTGTGTACATAAAAAAAAATGGAAGAAAATAGGCCAAATAATAATTATGATGCTCTTTAGTTGGTGGGATGAGATAAGAGGTAGGCAAACTTGTTCTGTAAAGGGTCGGACAGTAAATATTTGGACTTTGTGGGCCATATAGTCTGTGTTACTGGCACTCAGCTCTGCTGTTATACCCAGAAAGCAACCATTAACAGCACATAAGTGAATGGACATGACTCTGTTCCAATAAAACATATACAAAAACAGGTCGTAGACTGCATTTGGCCCACAGGCCATAATTGGTTGACTGCTGGACCAGATGATTGGCAAGTTGGTTTTTTGTTTGTTTTTTTTTAATTTTTTTTAAAAAAATTATTTATTTATTTTTGAGAGAGAGAGAGAGAGTGTGCACGCAAGGTAGGGTGGAGGGGCAGAGGGAGAGGATCCCAAGCAGATTCCTGCTGAATTCGGAGCCTGCCTCTGGCCCAATCCCACCCCACCACCTCAAGATCGTGACCTGAGCTGAAATCAAGAGTCCATCATCTAACTGACTGAGCCACCCAGGCACCCCGTGAGGTGTTTTTTTTTTTTTTTCTATGCACATATTCATATTTGAATTTAAAAAATAATTTGTATATCTTCTATTATAAAATAAAACTCATTGGAAAAATTGTATATATGTATGTATTATGTATATACATACATTGTGAATACATTTGTGTATACATGTATATATACATTGTGTATACATATACATATATATACATTGTGTATATATACATATAAATGTGTATACATTTATGTACCAGACCTGAAAGTCTGGGTATATATACATGGAATTCTTTGCAAAGTAATGATGATTAAGTTATTCAAACTCTCCTACACCCACGATTCCACATAACTCCTTCCCACTCCTGCCACTAAGTCTGTCGTAGCGCTCCCACTTTCCATTTCCTACTACACAAAGAACACCTGCACTAACGATCCCCAAGATGTTACTCCTCTTGATTTGTTAATTTAACTTCTCCAGAGGACAGCACCTGGGTGTTTGCCTCTGAACTTACCAAGAAGGAAACAGTCCCTTGGAGAAGGCAACGGTCCCTTGGAGAAGGCAACAGTGGCCCCATTCACCTTACCTGTTGCCAGCAAAGTATATACACAAGAGTATTTTCAGGGCACATTTCATGATGGTAAGGGTGGTGATGACCTTGCCGACCACAACAATGTCTAACAAAGATGCCGGTGAATCTCTAAATAAACGGAGAGCTCCAATGGGCCCTTTCAGTCAGCACATTTGATGAGCACTCTGCACGGGCTGCTGATACTCTCGAAGGGGAACTGGACTGAGAGGCCCCTGATGGGTCCAGTCCCTGGTCTGAAGTCTCACCTGCAGAAGGAGAGGTTTCCACTCATTTCCTGGTTTTCAAACTGTGCTTCTTGGGTCCTGGGAGAAGAGTGAGCTGTGAATTTTAGGTTCCAGACCCTCACTCTGTTTCTACTTCCCCAGATACATCTGCTCTACAAAGGGGGTTCTGAGTTTAATTTTAACCTAGCAAAGGTTTCTGCCATGGCTGCTTTGCAGCGGGGATATGGAAGGGGTAAAAAAACCATTGGCTAAAGAGTTATCACAAACTGGTAGGCCATGAACTCTAGCCATGTTTTGTTGGTTCCAAATGGTGTTATAAAATTTTGAAATTAGAGTCAATGTTTAAAAATCATAAAAATTCACATTAAAAAATGTGTCTCAAGCTCCTCTTTAAAAAATCAGAGAATCTGGCAACATTCACCTCCCAGTCCATCCTGGCAACAATGAGCTGGGACAGAATATGTCCTCTCCGTCACCCTGTCCCCACCACACTCTCTCACATGACTCCCAGCCCTCTCTGTTCTTCACTTTACCCACCTTGATCTTGCAACCATTTGAGTTCAAGACCCTGAGGCTAGAGAATGGTTGAGACCCTTGCCTGTTCCCACAGTCTATTGGATTTCCATTACATTTACATCAATTAGTACAAAAATTAAAGCTAAAATCCTTCCCTTAAAGTCACCCTGGGTTTATGAACATCCTAGACACAACCATTCTGCCCATGATAAGTGCTGGGGTCAAGAGCTATTTTTCTCATGAACAAAGAAGGTGTGTGAAACCGCCCGGCCAAGCAAACAAGTTTTTCTTCTAACAAGAGCCATGTCCAGCCGCATGGGAATCACCAGAGTGGTTCTCCAAATCTTTTTTGTTCCTTCTTCACTTCTGAGAAGAGGGTAAGATTGTACTTTCTGATCTCCTAGAAGTAGTCCTAGCCAGGAAGTTGTGAGCACAAGTGAACATATGTCACGTCTGGACCTCAGCATTGCATGTGATCGGCAACCCTGGGTTCTTAACTTCCTCTAGAACAGAAATCAGCAAAGTTCAAGATAGTACAGTGATATCTTGATAGTCACTGGCAACCTCGGACCTCATTCCCTAAGTAACTGGTGAACGGAGATCTTTACCAGCTCGTGGTAGACATCTACCATGAGCAAGAAAGAAAGCGGTGTTGTTTTCGCCCTTGAGACGAGGGCTTCTCTGTTAACTGCCACATGACCTGCTCTGTCCCAACTGCTGAGGTGTCCTGACTACAGATACCTTTCTCAAGCCCCCAGGATCTACCCTCCCAACTCCATTCTGCTCTTTCCAGCCATAACTCTTCTTTCTGTGAAGTCCCTTCTCCCTGACTCTAAGCGTCAAGTTGGAATATTATTAAGCAGCACCTGCTGTCATTCCCTCATTTCTCGGCGCTACTCTACGCTTGATCTTTACTACCCTCTCCCCCCTGTTATATAATAGATTGGAGGTCACATGTGTTTCCTACTTTGAATAATTCATCCCTGAAGAATCTCAGTAGTTCAGGGAGAACATTTATTTCCTTCATTTTAATATTTTATCATTTTTGTCCTAAATGTATGACCTTAACTGGTTGCCATGCATTTCATTTCTTCTTGCCTTAAATATTTTAAAAGTTTCAAAGTACAAACATTACTCATAGAAGGCGTAACAAAAAATGCTCAGTTTTAGTTCTGTATTATTTAATTATAACTGGATGTCATTAAAATGATTATTTTTCCCCTTCTGATATCTTTCCGTTCTGTTCATCCGTCTGGGAATATTTCAGTGCTTGGCATTTGCCCACAGTCCCTACAGCTGGAAGGTGGACTGTGTGGCATTAAGACTTCTGGGTGTTTTCCCATGTTAGAATACCAAGGTTTCCCCAGATTTCGTACTTTTGCTGGGGGCTCAGTATTCGTGGTAGTAAAGCACAGGCTGAAGAAAGTTTAAACAAGGGGATAAGGTTTTCTTCATCTGTTTTCACTGCAGAGGGTATTAGACTAGGTCTTTTTTTTAATGTAACAGCTTTATTGAAATGTAAGTCAGACACAAAGAACTGCACATATTTAATGCATACAATCTGATGGTTTGGACATATGCCAACCCCTGTGATACCATCACTACGTCAAAGTGACAGACATATCTGATACCTCCCAGAGTTTCAGCGTATCCCTTTTTTGAGGGGTGGAGGGTAAGAATACTTCATGTGAGATCTACCCTCTTAAGAAATTTTGAAGTGCACTGGGGGCGCCTGGGTGGCTCAGTCGTTTAAGTGTCTGCCTTTGGCTCAGGTCATGATCCCAGGGTCCTGGGATGGAGCCCCGCGTCGGGCTCACTGCTCAGTGGGGAGCCTGCTTCTCCCTCTCCCTGCCGCTCCCCCCTGCTTGTGCTCTCTCTCTCTCAAATAAATAAAATCTTTAAAAAAAAAAAAGAAATTTTGAAGTGCACAACACCATATTATTTACTATAGACACTATGTTGTACAACAGATCTCTAGAACCTATTCATCTAACATAACTGAAAACTTAGACCCTTTGAATAACAACTCCCCAATGCCTTTTTTAATGATAATAAGAACTAACATATATTTCACAGTCAACCATATGTCAGGCAAGAGTCTAAGGGCTTTATGTTAACTATCATCACATCTCGGGGGTTGGGAGGGGAGGCCCTCTTTAGTCACCAATTCACAGATAAGGAAACTGAGGGGGTAATTTATCAGTGATTCAGTTTACCCAACCCGTCAATCTGCAGGGAGGTCCTGGCTGACATACAGGATGCACAGTTAAAGAGGAGTGAGCTATGGTAGAGGGAATGCCTCACCAAACTTCATGTTCTTAATTTCTTTTTATTTATTTTGTTTTATTGTGATAAGAACACTCAACATGAGATCTATCCCCTTAACAATTTTTGAGTATACGATACAGTATTGCTGACTATAGGTACAATATTGTACAACAGATCTCCTGAACTTCTTCATTTTGCCTAACTGAAACTGTATGCCCATTGATCAGTAACTCCCCACATCCCTCCTCCTCAGCGCCTGACAACCACCACCCCCTTCTTTGAGTCTATGAACTTTATATTCTTTTACATACCTCATACAAGAGGAATCATGCAGTTTTTGTCTTTCTGTGATTGACTTATTTAAGTTAGCATAATGGCCTCAAGGGTCATCCATGTTGTTTGCAGATTGACCTTGAATAGCTATGACCACTCCCATGTTCGCTGCAGCTTGATTCACCATAGTGAAAATGTGGAAACAACGTAAATATCCATGACAGATGAATGGATAAAGAAAATGTGGTATGTACATACAATGGAATACTATTTGGTCTCATAAAGCAAGGAACTTCCAAGTTCATTAATTTTATTGTGTAACCATTGACTTTTATAGCTTGTTAAGGTAAGTGTGGCGTGATGGGTCTGCCTCTCTATAGCCCAGTGTCAAATCTAAATGACTGCAGTAAATAAATACCACAATTCTCAACATCATACTTTCTCATGGTTCCTACTTCTATCTTTACCCCAAAATTCAAACATGCCAGCCAGACACAAGGCCTAATCCCTTCATGGTTTTCCCTAAGAACTCTGGATCCATTTACACCAAGCATATGGCATGTTGAGTAACAATGTCGATTTGGTGGGCCACAGGAGAAGGTGCAGTGAGCACTGCGTCACTTCCTGTCACCACACCCAGCACCTCCTTCTTTCCCTTCATGCCTTTCCCACCCGTCCACCCCCACCTCACCTCATCTCACCTCACCTCACCTTACCTCCCAACACAGGGAGCCCCAGAGCAAGTGGTCCAGTCCCTGCTTGGTGAAACCCCCTCAGATACTGGATTCTCATACCAGGTGCCACAGAAATAACAGCCCTCTGTATCATCATACTCAGTAACCGACTTTTTTTTTTTTTAACTGAGTTATCATTGAATCTCGCCTGCTGAGGCAAGACCTAAGAATTCCATGTCTGGGGCGCCTGGGTGGCTCAGTTGGTTAAGCGACTGCCTTCGGCTCAGGTCATGATCCTGGAGTCTCGGGATCGAGTCCCGCATCGGGCTCCCTGCTCGGCAGGGAGTCTGCTTCTCCCTCTGACCCTCCCCCTCTCATGCTCTCTCTATCTCATTCTCTCTCTCTCAAATAAATAAATAAAATCTTTAAAAAAAAAAAAAAAAGAATTCCATGTCTGCCCTTGGTGAATTTAAAGAAGATCTCTAAAATAGGGATTTTACTCAAACTTAACATCTAAAAATCTGAAGATAATGAAGTACCAATACTCAATTGTGGTGAGCTTTTGTAGAGACCAAAAAGATTACAATACTAAAACCAGGGAGGTTCTAAGGCCTAGACTACTGAAACATTGTATCAACTAGCATCCTGAGTAGGACACAACCAAACAGATGCTCCTCCCAACACACCACAGACATCTCTGACTGCTTAGGGCTCTGACTTCAGAGGAAAGAATCAGCAGTTAATTTCCTGAAGCCAGGGGAGCATTTCCCTTTAAGTTCCTTTATATTTCCTCTTCATTCCTTGACTGTGTAAATCTCTTATCTCCATTTCTTCTTTATTCCAAGGCTGTTAGATCGTTTCCTTTTCCCGCCATTTCTAACGTTTGAGCCAGAGCCGCTGACTTCCCTGCTCTCCGTCTGAGTTCCCACCAGAAGCCATTAATCTATAGGTTAAGTGCAATCGGCTTCTTTCCAATGTTATGGCGTAGTTGGAATGTGGCTACAGCTCTGTGTAGTACAATAAATGGATCGCAGCACAGCCATCCAGTCATTCTTGCTCTCCGCTGGCTGGTTTAAAAATTGGCAAGGCTATACTGATTGAGGAGATTGAAGGCAATGAGCTGAATTGACAAGTTTTACTGCACTGTAGTGTGAGTCAAATGCCTAAACATGGCCTGCACCTTCTTTCCTTTCTTTATAGCCTTCCTTAACATCTGTATATAAAACCAACTCCTCTGTTGCTTGACTTCATGCCTCACTACTTCACTTACTACCTCCTTAAAACTGCTCTGCTATATCCTAAACACAATTTTTTTCTATCATTGCTTACATCCCTTAAAACATGCCCTTTACAGAGTGGACATACGAATCCAAAGTAACACTAGAAAAAAACTGTAATTTCAATTTAGCGTTGTTTGTGTGAGCTGGGTAGTAAAACATCAGGCATAGTGTGGGGACCTCCCATAAAAATAATAATATCAAATCATACTCTTCTAATGCTCTATTTTTCAAGTGTCTACTTGGCTCACAGTTTCATTTTGGTGACATCCACCCTAGCTTTGGCGATTTAACCTTGAACCACGGTTGCTCTGTCGTCATTTAGTGATCCCAGCTAATGACTTGGTCTGACCTTGGTTTGTGTTCAGTGACCTTCCTAAATGTCTGCTAGTCCTGCTGGTCCACTTGCTCTCCAGGCCTCTGTCTTGCCACACCAGCTATTGGAGAGTAAAAAAAGCTGGTGAGCATACCCACGCTATTTTCCATTCACTTAACTACCTATGCCTGTGCAAAATGTTTGTTTAAGAATAATCTAATTTTAAAACAATGTTTAAAATCACTTTTAACAAAACAGAGCTTAATTGCTCTACAGTGCCATCTAGTGACTCTGAATGTTGCACCACCATGGCAATCCATCATTAACCCATTAGAGACAGTGTTTCCCTCGAGGATTTTAGGCCCTAAATGGACAGATCTTATACATTTTCACAAGTTCCCACTATGCTTAATAAATAGAGCATATCTGACTGCAGTCAAAGGAAATAAACTTAGTCTCATATCAACAGTACTTTTTATTTTAAAAATTTATTAAAATTCTTCATCCTTGGGATGCCTCGGTGGCTCAGTCGGTTAAGCATCTGCCTTTAGCTCAGGTCACCCAGGGTCCTGGGATGGAGACCTGCAGCGGGCTCCCTGCTCAGTGGGGAGTCTGCTCCTGCCTCTGCGCGCCGCTCTCCCTGCTTGCTCTCTCTCTCTCTCTCTCTGGCAAATGAATAAATAAAATCTTTAAAAATATATAAATAAAATTCTTCCTTCTTACTGATCTTTTCCTTTCAAAATGAGCATAATTTCAGGGATTTCCTGGTTTTCACATCAAATCATACATATCGCTTACAAGTGTTTACTATGTACCAGGCACTGGCCTAAGTACTTTAGCACATGCCAATTGATTTTCACAGTGACCATATGAAATAGTTGGTATTTGTATCCACATTTTGCATTATGGAAAAACAAGGCACCAAGAATGCCTAAAGTTACACATGCTAGTAAATACTTACCTTTATGAGTATGTGTTCCTTTTATTTTATTCATTCTCTTTTGCAAAGCTTATTTCCAGGAAATAAGAGAGGTTGATAGGAAGGCTACTAAGTTTTTTAGTGCTTCCTGAAATTAAACACTATTGGCCTAACAAGACACATGACCTCTCTGGTCAGTCTGGAGAGAATGAGAGTTTCTTCTATAGGCGTGAGAGATATTTCATAACTTGGAACTAAAGTCATCTCTGACCTGAGACTCTGGCCTGGATGAGTTATCGATCCATAGTTGTCATCCAAAGATCGTAATGTATGGGGGGGACATACCTACTGAAAATCAAGTGACCATAATCTTGGGAACACCCAAGATTAACCAATGTAATAAGATTATACTATGAGGGAGACAGGCCATGAAAGTGATAGAAACCTGAGAAAACATAAACCAGTTTGACTGTATTACACCCTGCCCAAATAACAAGAAGATGGCCATCACAGAACTTGGAAAACAGGACAATGGTTAGATCATGTTTAATCAGATCTACCCAAGACTTACGAGTCTGGAACCCATAGACATTTTTCTCAGACAGAAAGGTATGTACTGTTTTGGGACAGGGAGAATTTATTGGATTTTTCATGGCCTGAATGACATATTTTTCAAAACTGTCTACCTTTCTTTAAACTCATTTCATGTGGACTGACTTGGCAAGTGTGCCAGTTATCAATTTATTGCCTCTCAGTTCTAAATCCACCCTTAATTACCTACTCTATGAGAATGGAGAGGGACCCTATAATAATATTTTTCCTTTTCCATCTGGCATGATGTTATGTATGTCTGTAGAAGGAGCAGGAGAAACACCAGAGGAGGAAGGGGTTTCTCTTCCAGGTTCTGGTCCGCTCTCTGCCTCACATTCCTTCCCTCTGTGTTACCTCTCCACTGCCAAGCTTCAGCAGCCAACAGCACCCAGTTGGCCAACAGCTTCTTCCTGCACCTCCCTGAGTGACTGTACAGTCAATTTTAAGGTGGGGTGCCTCCCTATGGATGGCTTCCCCAACACCTCAGAGAGTGTTTCCAGCAAGTTCTACTTGCAAGATATCTCAGTGACTTCTCAGTCATCCAGTGAGCCATGGCTGCACCTTTCCAATGAAGTCTATTTCCTTCTGGGCGCTCTATTTCAGCCCCAGGGCTCGTGGCTGCTCCTTATACCTGCTATTCCTCCTATAGCCTTCGAATTATTTATATTCTTTATGAGCTAATTCCTTATCACTCCAATTCTCTGTTATAGTTAATAATTCTTTACGTTAAATGTTCCCTGTTTGAATTACTATGGGTTGTTTTTCTTTCTCTCTCTCTCTCTCTTGATTGGACCCTGGCTGATAGAGCAAGCATCTTGGTAAAATTCACTCAACTTTCCAGAAATGGAAATTCCTTAAAAGAAGTGGTCCCTGAATATGGAGCACAAATAACCTATTTACGATATAGTAATACCACTATAATTAAGAAATTGGAATATTGGTTTAACATCAATCCCTTGTGAGTTTATTTGCTGTTACCCTTGAGCCCAATCAAATCTGGTTGTGTAAATAGACCTGATTCTAGATCTGAAAATCTGAGTACAGATGTGGGACAGTGGACTTCACCATGATACCAACACTGTGTTGGTAGCCATCTGGCTTCTTCCTATAACACCTCTATTTCAGCTTTCAAAATTACAATGCTTAGTGCTACTTTGCTATATCCAGAAAGACATAAATTTGCCAAAATGGAAAAATGTAATGATCCAGGAAAGAACCTTATCTTCTGGTTCATTTGTGGTCATCAGTAGAGGTTAGGATAACATGGTGGTTACTGACAATGAACTTGACCTACTAATGGGTCACAAGCCAGTAGCCATCAATGTACCATGAAAACAAGCAGTGGACCTCTCTGAATGCTCATTATTCCATTATATAGACTAGAATAATTTTTCTGCACAAGGCAGTAATATTATCTTATTACTCAATCTCTAAACACTTACCAAATTTGAATGTTAAAGAGGAAAATATTAAATGTTGGTCAAAAGACATTTCTACTTTCAATTTGCAGTGTAAACTTGTCCTTAATCTGTTTTGCTACTTTCAAATGAGGGAGTTCAAAATAGACCTTGACCATATTAGGTCAAGAACTTGATCTCCTAATCACATTTTTAAACAACTGCCCTGCATTGCTTACAGATTTGAAGCAAAGCATTTGGAATAATATTTTGTTCTACCAAAATTAAAGAATTTAATCACACACAAATACAGTGACAAAGGAGAAGAACATTAATCCATGGAAAGGAACGATTTCTTTCTGCTCCTCTTTCTTATGTACCACCCATCATTGCTGAAAGAATCACAGAACTTTAAAGCCAAAAAGAACTCATGAATTCACCTTTGATTTCATGCATAAAGAGAAGGACCCTTGGGGGTTCACCCACTTTACACTTCCAACCAAAGCAATGAGATTCAAGGTACTCTTCAAAACTGTCCAGTATTTTTTCTTCTCTACCCCCTTAGTAAGCTCATTCTCAGAGTGGCAAAAACTGTGAACTGCACTCCTCAGATGTGTCTACTAATGGAAAGATGGGGTTCTTCATTAGATACATGTTATCATCCCAACACTAATTCTTGTTGCCTTATCTTTATAAATACAGGAAACTACTCAACACACATCAAGTTCTGATTGATCTACTCTTAAAATTAGATTTGGCTGTTTATCATATCTATTTGCTACTCAAGTTCAATCTTTTGGGTGTTGGTTCTTATTAGTTTCATTCTCTTTATTCCTATGTTCTTGGGAGGTATCCTACTGAAATAGTCCTGTATATGATCTACATTATGGACTTTGATTCTTCATAACTGGAGTTGGATTGTAGGGCATTTGTAGAGACTAGGGACTCTTCTGTGCCATTAGGGGTCTTTTCTGTCCCTTACTTTGACATCTCCTTTCAGGGCCTGCATGCACACATGGCTATTCACATGAATGGCACTCTCTAGGTTTGTGCAGGGACAATATATGTGGCAATCCTTGGTGATCTAGCCTCCTTCCCCTATTCTCTCCACCCCTTCCTCCTCTATGGACTCAGCTTAGTTATAAGAAGCTCTAAGCTTCAGTCTGGAGATACACAACGTAGAACTGAAGGCAACCATTTTGGTCACTTGATTTTCAGTTGGCATTTTACAAGATCCCCAAAGTAACAGAGACCTGTTAGTTGCTCAATCACTTCCTTTAATCACTTCTTTAGTAACTCTTATTGCTGCTGATATTTTGACTTCCACATTTTTCTTTAATAAATTCTCTAGCATGAAAAAAAAAGAACAAAAAGGAGTATGCACTTGAATCTATTATCTTTTCTGCTAGTTCTAATGGCAATTGAAAAAGATTGAAACTATTGATTCAGATAAAGTTTCTGGATTTGCCTGAGCTCTCTGATATATCTCCATAGCAAGGATAATTGAAAGCTGACCATACAAAACTGTCCTCATTATATTGCTGTGAAAGCCTACATAAAAATGAATGCATACACCATAAGAATTCAACCAGCAAGCACTTTTCTTAACATGAAAAGTTTAACTGATTTCCAGTTTCACTGTGATATAAGCCTTTGGAGCCCATAAGTCAAGAGATGCTTCATGATTACATGAAATTAAACAGCTTTCCCACCTTCCAAAATTTAGCCTCTCCTCTAAAGCACTTGTGAAACATTCCTCACACGTATATGTATGCACATACACATTTGAACACCTGAGACAAGGCAGGTGGTTAAGAGAAAAGGCAGGCCAGGGAAAGGTAAATAGAAAGAGTACGCTGTCCCGTTGCAGCCCTGTCCCCACCCAGAGCCTTTTTCTAATTTGCACAAAATCATGGAGTTTGAACCAATATATACCAAACAGTACTTTGCAAGAAAGGGACCTAGCATTTGTTTTGTATACCATGTGTCAGGTCTTTTAAATGAGCTCCATGAAATTTCACAATATTCCCAAGAGGTGGGTGTATATATAGGGGAGGGGAGCAGTTTAGTGAGATTAAATAACCTGCCCACAGACCTACAGCTAGTGTATAATGTGAAATAAATTGGAACCTAGATCTCTCTAACCCTCAGGCCCATTCCCCTTTTTAAATATTTGTTTGTGGTTTCATTATGAAAATTATAAACATAAAAATAGAGATAATATATCAAATTACCACATACCCACTACCCATTTAATAAATGTTATTATTTTACCATATTTACCTCTGATTCATTTAAGAATAAAATGTTATAGAAAAAATTAAGTAGCCTATTCAATTCCTGCTTCTTCCCTCTATAAAATCAACCACTAGCCTAAAATTGGGGTGCATCTTTCCCATCCGTGCTGTCATATTTTTATATATAGTTAATCCTTATAAATATATCCATAAGAAAATATGGTATGCTGCCTATTTCACCTTCTTACATTAATGGCAGTATGATGTATGTGTACCTCTTGTAGCTTGGTTTTTATACTCACAGTTATATTTATAAAATTTATTTATGTTGATAGACCCACAACATGTAGCTCTCATTTACCCTTTTTAACTATTTATTATTTTATTACTTAGTTATTCAACACTTCATTGCTCCATTTCTTAATGGTGGCTATTTAGATTTTTCTAAATGTTGCTATTATAAATAATATATAATTATATATATATAATATTTTAAATAATAGCAGTGATTATTCTTTCTACATATCCCCTTGTGCACAGGTGTGAAGGTTGCTCTAGGAAACGTTTCTAGAAGTGAAATTTCTAGGTCTTAGGAAATGTGCATTATCAGATTTTTAATATTGCCAAGTTGTTTCCCATAACGGACTGACTTCTATCTCACCAGCAGCAAAGGTTCTCATGACCTCCAAACCTCACCAGCATTTGGCCTGTCCATGCCCTTGACCTTGTGCCAGGCCAAGGGCTCTGATTCCTTGACTGACATCCCCAAGTCAAGATACGCATGAATTTTACTACATAAAATTACTCAGGTCACACATCTGTGAGAGGTATTTTGAAGGATTTGTGTGTCCAGCCTTTCACATACACCAATCCTTCACATTTGAACTCCTTTAAAATAAAAAATACAAACCACATAACTTGATAGGCATTTGGCTACCAGATATATCTCTTTAGAATTGTTATCATACATTTTTAACTGGGGATGTTTAAAACTGTGATTATCTCTATTTGTTATCTAATTAACTTTTCCTTTCAAACAGGGATTTTTTTTTTTTTCACTCCAGTCTTTCTCAGACATGGTCTGCAAAAGCAACTTGGAAATATTTTCTCTGGAGGAGAAAGGTGGTTCTCCAATACTCAGTCATTGGAATATTCCAAATGACCGATGAGAAAACCTCCCTAAACCTGAGGGAGGGTTTGTAACTGGCCCTCTAATCTAATGCATCATTACTGGAAAGAGAACTTTTCCTGGGGGTCCTCCTGGTTCTTACCCATCCAATCCAATCTAGCACGCACATCAACCAGGGTCCTTTCTGTGCTATCATTTCAAGCTAGCTCATGCACAACAGTTCTCTCTACCATTACAATTGCCCCTTATTTAACTGCACATTCAAAGCCTTTAATCCCGGGGTCAAAACCCACGCAAGCTGGATTTCCGGAGAGGTCTCACTGATACCATGTCCTGGAATCCGTGCTATCTAAACCAACAACGCCACAGATCATTACAGGAGCTCAAGGCAATTAACCTTACCTGCCACTCCAGCTGCACTCCTTCAAATGAGTTTAGTGATACTTGATGGCACAACCTGCTACAGTTTGAGAGGTCACAGTGGAAAAATAACCAGTTTGGTCACAAGGTGCTAAGGACCCAGATACTCTGGCTTTTAAAAATCCTATTTGGCCTTGGCCGAGACCTAGAGTAGGCTAGAAAAGGATCTTGTGGGAAAGCAGGACAGGTTGCCCTCTATTTAGATACAATAACAACAAAAGAGTGTAAACTAAGAAGACAGGTCTTATTTTCACCTGTCTCTGCAATGACAGAGGCTCACAAAGCCTCTCATTTGGTTGGCCTGGGCCTTCATTGACGCATTGGCCCTGCAGTTCTCCCAGGGTGGTCCATGGAGTCCTGCCCCCCAATCCCCCCTCCGCAGGAAACTCCAGGGAGCCTATGAAGTCAGAACTCGTCTTATAATAGCAGAGTGTTATTTGCCTTTGTCACTGTGTTGGAGTCTGCACTGAGGGCGTTCAGGCGATGGAAGACGGAGCTGCACCAGGCCCCCCGCATGTCAAGGCTGCGACTCTAGACCACCCTGGTTGTCATTCATTCATTCTGCACTGTCCGCACTCACTGGGGCAGAAGACACCAGTTTCACTTAAGAATGTCCTTGAGGAAACAGCAAAAATGATCAATTTTAGTACGTCTAGATCCTTCTTTACAGGTCTTGAAAATATTCCTCGTGAAGAAGTGACAAGTACCCATAAAGCGCTTATGCGGCATTCCCAAGTACGGTGATGATCTCAAAAAAAAAATTTAAAAAATAAAAAAAAAAACCTACCAAAATGTTCAAACGCAGCTGAACAGGTCGCTTTTTTAATAGAACATCCCATTTTTGAAAAAAATTATTCTCAAACTGTAGTTTTTCCTATTGATGTCTTTGGTAGACATTCCAATTTTTTTAAAGACATTCCTTTTTTTAAAAAAAGATTTTGTTTACTTATTTATTTGAGAGAGAGAGAGGGAGGCAGGCTCTCTGCTGAGTGGGGAGCCCGATGTGGGGCTTGATCCCAGGACCCTGGGATCATGACCTGAGCTAAAAGCAGATGCTTAACCACTGAGCCACCCAGGCGCCCCTAGACTTTCCTTTTTTTAAAAAAAAGTGAATGAAATGATCCTGTCATTTGAAGGAAAACAACTGAGAGTTTTTGTTACCAATGATACAATTTGAGCTTTCAAATGAATATTAGAATTTCTGAAAATCTATATTTGCCACCATCAGCCTGACACCTTCCTAACACTTAAAGAACTTTTAAATGAGTTTGATGGTGACATTAATGAACGTGGTTCTGATATCATATAGTGAGTTGTGTCAACACTTGGAGGATCTTTATACTTCAGTAAACCAATATTTTCCAAATAGCCAATGCCTGTTGCAAAATCATTTTTAAATCTATTTTACTACAACACAACAGGAAATATTTATTGGTATGGTTTAAGATTCCATAATGCAACAAATCTTTAAGAATCTACCACTTGTCAAGTTCTAGTGAGGTCTCAAAGAGGAATATCCACAATTGTTATGTGAAAAGGCCATCCAAATTCTCTTCTCTTTTCCAGTTACGTATCTGGGTGAAGCTAGATTTTCTTCATATTTTAACTGAAAGAACATAAAACAGAGGGAATGCAGAAGCATATCTGAGAATCCTGTTGTCTTCTATTATGCCAGAGATTTGCAAAAATCTACAACAATGACACTCTTCTCAATAATTCATTTTTGTTTTAGGGGAAAAAAGCTATTTTTCATTAAAAGTATTATATATGTAATATAAGCAATTAGGCTTATCATTTTATTCTTAACTGAATTAACAGATAATGTTAAACTCTCAGTTTTAATTTCCAATAGGATAAATAGCAATAGGCATAATGCAAATAAACAAAAGTTCTTTGGTGTCCTTAATAATTTTTTATTAAAGTGGAAAGTGGTCCTAAGACCACATAACTTGAGAACCATTCTGTTAAGCCCTACAGAGATCCCTACAGTTAATTTCTGATCTGAAGTATCACATACATCTCACTTCCTATAGCTAGGTTTCCACGCTAGGTCCAGGTTCTTGGTAGTAAGCAACAGAAATTAACTCTGGCTAACTTGGAAGAAAAAAGAAATTGTTGGAAGGATACTTAGCTAGCCCATAGCATTAGACAGTGAGCAGAAGCCAGGAATACAAGGCACAGCCAAGACCTAGTCTTGGTCACAGGAACAGACTGTGCGAGATCCTGCGTTTCTGGCATCGTGAGCTGCTGCTGCTGACCCCGCATACTCCCTTCCAACCATTGGTCTCTTGACTCCACCACGGCTGCCTCCCTAACCTCCCATCCTCCTGCACCGCAGTCAGCACCTGGGGTAGAACACCTGATTGACTGAGCCTCATTCCCATGTCCTTACCCCAGTGGCCAGGGAGCTAGCAAAGGAAATGTCTGCTCCCTGCAGGTTACAAAGTGGGAGGAGACGGCCTGCCTTCCACCTTCTTTGGGTTACCCCCACAAGAGTTACTATCCAAATCTTAACTTGCAAAGGCCAGCAGAAGCAATGAAGTTATTAGAATATGCGGTGTCTGTATTTATCAGTTCTGTACAAAAGAAAGCATGAAAAAATGTTCATAACCATCTTCTGTACTCTTCCCATGATGTCATGAGAATTACATATGTGTTTTATATATGAGGTGAGGGTTAATTTTATACGTCGACTTGGCCAGCTTATAGTTCCCAGATGTTTGGCCAAACACCAGTATGGATATTGCTGTGAAGGTTTTATGTGTTGGTTTTGTTTTTGTTTTTAGATGTGATTAACATTTAGATCAAGAGGCTTTGAGTAAAGCAGATTACCCTCCTTTAATGTGAGTATGATGAGTTCAATTAGTTGAAGACCTTAAGAGAAAAAGACTGTGGTCCCTGAGGAAAAACAAATTATTGCCTCCAGACGGCCTTTAGACTCCAGGGGCAATATCAACCATTCCCTGCGGTTTCCAGCCTGCTGGCCTGCCTTGTGCCCATCAGACTTGCCAGCCTCCATAACGGTGTGAACCAATTCCTTACAAATATGTATATATGCACATCCTACTGGTTCTGCTTTTCTGGAAAGCCCTAATTAATACAACCGGGAAGCCCTAACTTGCCATGATTTTTCCAACATGGCAAGCTCATTGTAAAGGGTGGGAACTTACTAGGATTCCTGAAGAAAACGATTTGCCAAGAGAACTTTCTAGCACTGCTTTCTCCAGTATGGTTGCCACTAGCCACATGTGGCTCTGCCACATGTTGAAATGGTAATATTTTAAATAAACTGTGTTAAATAAAATAGATCATTAATATTAATTTCATGTGTTTCTTTTTTTACTTTTTTGTAGAGTATTAGTACTAGAAAATTTTAAGTTATGGAAGGGGCTCTCATATCTCTGTTGGACAGCACTGGTCTAACATAACCCTCAAGCTACCCAATTTCGGGGCTCCACAAAGGCCTCCTCAGTTTCCTCCCAAGGATGCTCAGACCGGCAAGTGGTTGCAACCTGGTCATCTTGGGTGAAGACAATGATTCCTATGCCATCACCGAGGTCCCTGAGATTTGATTAATCTAAAAGCAAGACTGAGTAGAGCTGGTTGAGAAACAATCCGACGAAACTGCCAAGGAACATGGAGGACTGGATGCAGGTGTCCAAGGGGAGGAATGTGCGGTGGTGGCTGTCCTAATTTGGAATGTTGTCACTTAACCTGTAATCAGAAATGAAACACCAGTCTTGACCATTTGCAGAAGAGCCACATTTATGTGTTTATTGCCTTCATCTTTTTATCTGTACTATGAAGATTCATCCTCTTTCCCTAAAATTCTCTAATGAATTTGGACTGGTCATATGGTCTATGCCTTACAGATATGGTTTTACTGGCTTAAGGTGTTGAATGAAACTCTCAGGAACCATGAAGATACAACTCCAGTGAGTGAACTTGAGAATTTTCAAAACAGATTGTTCCATTCAGTTGTTTCAGCTACATTCTCATGAGACCTTCAAATGTGGCAACTTCTTTGGATAGAATTAAGAACAAGGAGCTGGTTAGTGAACTCTAAGCTAATACAAGCATAAGCCATATCCACTGCCTTCTTATGCAGCCTAGAGTAGAGAGGCTGATGCATTCTTCCCAATTTCAAAATGCCATGGTCCTGTGGCTTAGTTGGTTAAGTGTCCAACTCTTGGTTTCAGCTCGGGCCCTGATCTCAGGATCATGAGATTGAGGCTCACGTCTGGCTCCCTACTCAGCAGGGGTCTGCCTGAGATTCTCTCTCTCCCTCTGCCCCTCCTCCTGCCTCTCTCAAATAAATTAATAAATAAAATCTTACAAAAATAAAATAAAATGTCATGGTCCTATTTCACTAGGGTACAATTCATAAAGAATTCTAGGACTTTCTAACATATGCTAGATTATTTTCCTTATAGTGCCTATATTTTGTTACTGATGTGTCGTGGTCTCATTTTACTCAACTTTGGAAAAGTAGGAACATGTTCATACTAAGGTCAAAGCAGAGTGAGAAAGAGATTAGACCAAGACTAGAGTTCTAGTTTGAGCTCCAAAAACTTACTTAGGTTCTCTGTAACTTAGATTTCTTATTAGGTCAATTACATGTTCTTTGTGGTCCCTCCCTCCTGCCCCTAATATCTGACGAGACTACAAGGAATTCAGGAGACCATTTTTGGAAGTCTGCATCGTACAGCCAATCCAGTAACTGATAGCCTTAGATGGATTGGCTTTTGAAGTACCTTTTAGTTCAGTGAGAGTTTAGGCCTCTTTTACCCTAGAATATAAAAAAAAGGGGGCACCTGGGTGGCTTTGTTAGTTGGGCGTCTGCCCGGGGTCCAGGGCCTGGGGCTCCCTGCTCTACAGGGAGTCTGCTTCTTCCTTGGTCCCTCCCCCTCCCCCTGCTCAGGCACTGTCTCTCTCAAATAAATAAAATCTTTTAAGAAAAAAAAGAAAATCAAACATATACCATAAAATGCCATTGTCCCACATTCACAGGTGTGGTAGAGGATGTCTTTAAGGTCTTATAATCATTGGAGCAGCACTGAATGGTTCAGCTGTACAGACAAAACTTATTGATTTGAAATAACCACATTTTTCATTTCAGGGCAATTAGGCTGTGATTGCATGGATGCCATCTGGATTTGCCAGAAGGATCCAGGGTAAACACAGCCAGGTGCCAGACCCCAGGTCCTGCTGAGATGAAATGCCTTAGGGACTGGACCCAGAAATGCAATTACCAGAAGTAGTTGACAAGCCCAGTTGGAGGGAAATTCTAAATCATGAATTTTAGGGCACTGGGAATTAAAAGGTCAAGATTGGGCAAGTGGGAATGAGGAGGCCCTCAGCCTGAAAAGTGGCCACCATGTCAAAAGCCCTGTTGGAAGCCAGTCCTGTGATCACTAGGAGAGAGCAATGCAGAAAGAAGTGTACAACAGTGCCAGAGACAGAGGCAGGCTGGATCCCTGGGTTTAAAACCCTTGGGATAGGGGCGCCTGGGTGGCTCAGTCGTTAAGCGTCTGCTTTCAGCTCAGGTCATGGTCCCAGGGTCCTGGGATCGAGCCCCGCATCGGGCTCCCAGCTCAGCGGGAAGCCTGCTTCTCCGTCTCCCACTCCCCCTGCTTGTGTTCCCTCTCTCGCTGTGTCTCTCTCTGTCAAATAAATAAACAAAATCTTAAAAAAATAAAAATAAATAAAACCCCTGGGATGTATAAACACTCATTGCCTGTCTGCTTATTAATACAGAAATCGAGAATAACCTCGCTTACCTTTGCTGCTCGAGTGTTGTAAGTTCCTTGATTCTAGAAAGAGCTGAAATTTGTGACTACAAGGTGCACACAAGTTCAGAGTGTCACCACTGAGGTTTATCATCTTTATGCAGGTATATAATATTTTGACTAAAATTGCCAGAAAGTTCTGAGTTATCTATATCTTAATCCACTAATTTATCTTAACCCACTTCCTTTATGTACAGCAAGCATCCGTGATAAGCAGTTCTTTGGGGAAACTTGCAAATCCTGTACTGACTAGAAGTTAGATTCCGCAGGATGAATTTAGGAGGTGGTGTGAGCCTTACCTATAAATGTCTAGAATTTGTAGTTGTATGTCAAAGGCTTTACATTATTTTAACATTGCCTTGAATTTTGTTTTTTACCTTAACTAATGGAGGTGAAGAAGGTTGAAAATTTATCTAGTTGATGGACTGAGAAGCTGTGTACTAAAGGAAATGCAGTCTCAAAGTGAACATTTCATGGTGTTATTTCATTGTGTTCGAAAAGCGTTTGTCTATACACAACACTCCGAGGAAAACTAAAGACACGTGAATCAAGCAACCCTGCCATAAAATGAATGCCAAATTGGCAAAAAAAAAATTAAACATAAAAGTTCATATTAACGGCTTTGTGTCAAGGTAAGACTTTTTCTTTCCAATAAGGTCCTGCAGTGGCATAATATTTTTAAATAGTCTCATAAACATCAAATAATAATACTAACTAGCAGCTTAGAAGATAGACTGGAGACCATATTAATAAAAATGTGAAGATGGTATAATGCTGGAGGGATCACAAATGCAGAAGGAATTGAATTAAAATTCATAAAATCATGACAAATTAGAGCAAAGGATGAGATCAATAAAATGAGTTTAATAATGATAAATATAGAATAGCTATCAGAAGACAGTAATGATTCAATGTATGAATTAAGTAGAGGGAAAGGACTAAGGAGTAATACAGCAAAAAAAAATATGATCTTTTGTGGAGTGATTATTTAAAAAGACTCATTAAAATAAATTGGGTAGCCTGGGCCTGCATGAGCTCTTTGTTTGCTCGAGACCTGTGACTTCACACACACACCTTCTTAGTTCAGACTTGGGTTCGGTTCACTCTGAGAAGTGGGACAAGGCTCTGGGGCCAGGGAGTGGGGCAGGGGGTTGGGGAGTGGGGAGATGGGGTTTTGGGGAGAGAGGATGACTACTAGGGAGGAAAAGCACAACCCAGGGCACCTGTGAGTTCACAGGGAGGGAGCTGAAAGATGGTTGTATCAAAAAAGAGAGGTCTAACGTAACCTTTCTCTTACATATTTACAGAAGTTGCCACACTGGCCTTATATGGCAGGGTCAGCAGTCTGTAAAGGAAATGCTAAGTTCTCTGTCTGACACCCTGAATGAAGAATTTCCAGGGAACTTGGTTTATCCAGCTTGAGCCCATTAATAACCAGCCACTGGGTGAGAAGTTCCAGGCTGACTCTCTTTTCATCCTAATGCTGTTTATTTAGCTCAGTGAATCCCAAACATGCTTGTACCTGATTCAGTGGGGAGATGTTTTTCATATACTGATTCCTGAGCCATTAACTCAAACCTCTTGAATCCAAAATGTTTGAGGACTGGGTACATGCTTTTTTTTTTTTTTTTTAAGTCTCCCAGATGATTCAGATGTGGCCAGGTTTGGTAACTCTTGATTGAACTGCTATTCATAGCTTCCATTAAGGTTCTTAGAAATGTAATTTGTGAGGCTGCTAACATGTTGAATTAGATTTATATTTATCTTTTTTTAATAAATTTGGTAGAATTAAAAAAAAAATCTCCCTCTTGTTATATTAAAACTCTATGAAAGTGGTTAAATAAATGATTTGAATGAATACCATTATCAATATAGACACTATCTTCTAATTTGCTGATTAATGAGCATAGGCAGTGAGGATAAACAGTTGAAATATGGAGCAGAATTTATCAACTTTCATCACCTTTAATGACTGATGACTTCAATCACTTCACTCAGCATGAAATGGACCTCGGAATTTACTGCTCGTTTCTTGAGTACTGAGATACTGAATACTCAAGGGTCCTAGGGAAGTGTAATAAAGATAAAGTATTTTTGCTAGGCTGATTTCTTAGAGCTAGTTTCACTTAAAGGCTCTCATGAAACTGCAACCAAATATTGGCTTTAAGGTACCAAGAATTGATGAAAAGAACACCAGTGACAATGACACATAAAAGTTAGGGCAAATCACTATGACTTCCAGGTAACTCCATTTCCCATTCCACAAAATGAGGGTAATAGCAGTTGGTAACTCTCTACTTAACGAGTTGAATTAATGGAGTCATAGTTACAAACTCACCTGAGCTATGCTGAGCCAAGAGCTCCTAGGAGAAAGATGTTAGATTAAATAAGTAGTACATTTTAAGGAAGAGAGAATGAGAGAATGTCTAAACATAATTATTAAGTACCTACCATGTGCCGTGCACTCTATAAAGCATTGCCTCATAATATTTAATTTGCTGAAATATTTTATTAACACAAACCATGTAGTTAGGCATTTAGGGTCTTTTAAAACTGGAAGCAAATTCTGCAGGGGAACATATATTATTTTATGTAAGTTTCCATGAAGAAATGTCGATAGGAATCATGTTAGTTTGGCTGGAGCCAAATGTATTGGGCATCACCTCATCTTGAGGTCATTGGAGATGCAGAGTATTCACCTGAGATTAAAACCTGTCAGCACCTTATTTCTTTGAATGAATTGAGTTATCTTGCTGGAAAGGGAGGCCAAGCTAAATTAAAGGTTCTTATTCATATTAAGAAAATTGTGTTAAGAAGGAAGTAGGTGGGGGCGCCTGGGTGGCTCAGATGGTTAAGCGTCTGCCTTCAGCTCAGGTCATGATCCCGGGGTCCTGGATCAAGTCCCGCATCGGGCTCCCTGCTAGGTGGGGAGCCTGCTTCTCCCTCTGCCTCTGCCTCTCTCTCTCTCTCTGACTCTCATGAATAAATAAATAAAACATTTAAAAAAAAAAAAAAGAAGGAAGTAGGTGTAAGGAACATGGGGCAAGTGCACTCAAAGAATTAAAAACAGAAACAAAAACTTCCCTTGACTTCCCTTGACCTCTCTGGGCTACAGTAAGGAAGAAGAGACAGATAATAAGTAATAAACACAATGTGTAAGTTAAATTGCATTAAAATGATAAACACTATGGAAAAGATAAAGCAGAGTAAAGGATGTCAGATATGTGGGTGTGTAGAGAGTGAATGAATCACAAATTTAAATAAAGTGATTAGTTTGGGCTTCACTGAGAAGGTGGCACTTGAGCAAAACCTGAAGGAGATAAGGGAATTATCCATGTAAATATGTGGGCAAAGAGTCCTCCAGGCAGAGAGAACACCCAGTGCAAAAGTCCTCAGGGGGGAACATGCCTCAGGCGAACAATAATAAGAAGGCCAGTATGGCTAAAAGAGTGTGAATGAAAGAGAGGGCAATGGTAGATGAAGTCAGAGAAGTAAGGAGGGCTAGATTATACAGGACCTTGCAGGCCGCTGAGAAGAGTTTGGCTTCTATTCTTCAAGAGAGTGATCTATCGGAGGAGGTTGAGCAGAAGACAAACATCTGACTTACATTTTAAAAGAATCCTTGTAGTTTTTGTGATGAGAGCAGACTGTAGCAGGGAAAAGAATGGAGATCAGCTAGGAGGCTGTTGGAAGTAAGAAATGATGGTGGCTTGAACCAGGATAGTAGTGGAGTGAAGATGGTGAGAAATGGTTGGAATCTGGATACCTTTTGCAGGCAGAACCAACAGGGCTTCTTGACTGATTAGATGTGGGTTGCAAGAGAAGGAGAAAAAGAAAATGATGGTTCCAAGTGTTTTTCCAGATAAAGTGTAAGGAAGGCATTGCCACCAAGTGGGATAGAGGAAACCTATGGCTAGAGCAGATCTGGAGATGGGGAATAGCAAGAGTACATTCTGGGTCATGTTGAGTTGGAAATGTCTATTGGCTATCCGAGTGGAGATGTCGAGTAGATAGTTGTCCATTTCTGGAGTTTTGGAGAAAGATCTGGGCTGGAGAGATAATTTTGGAGTTTCTTGGCCCATAGATTAGTATATCCAGATAAAATATAAGCACCTCATGAAATTTGAATTTTGGATAAACAACAAACAATTTTTTAGTACAAGTATGTCCTAAATATTATTTGGGACATGTAATTAATCCCCTAACATAACTATTATGATTTATTATAAGTATTATTAATAGTTAACAACAATATTAACATAATATAATAAAAATTCCATGCCCCATGCAATATTTGGAGCATATTTATATTAAAAATTATTTGTTGTTTATCTGAAATTCACATTTTCACCATCCATCCTGTATTTATATTTACTTAATTGGGCAACTCTAACAAAGATGACATTTGAAGGAATGAGCAGATGTGATTACCAAGGAAGTGAGTGAAGAGAATAGAAAAGGATCAGTTGCTCAGTTCTTGATCATTCCAACATTAAAGGGAAAGTAGTGGAGCACCTGGCTGGCTCCGTCTGAAGAGCATATGATTCTTGATCTCGGGGTCGTGAGTTGGAGCCCCACCTTGGGTATAGAGATCACTAAATAAATAAATAAATAAATAAAGGTTAGATAGTAAAAGAGAAGCTAACAACAGCAACAACACTGATATGGAGCAGCCAGGAAGTAGGAGAAAAGCCTAGAAAATGTGATGTCCTAAAAAAAGAAAATATATCAAAAAGGAAAGTGATCAACACTGTCAAATGCTACTAATGGGTCAATTGAGTTGAAAACTGGAAAATGACCACTAGATTTAGCAGCATGGAGATCATAGAGACCTGACGAGCAGTTTCCATGAGTGTGGGCAAAAAAACACTTCCCAGGTGGCTTGAAGAATGAATGGGAAGAGAAGACGTGGAGACCGTGAACATAGACAACTCTTTTAAGAAGATTTCTTTTTCCTGAAAAGAAAAGGGAAATGGGGTGATAGCTGGTGGGAGAATTGAGATCAAAAGAAGATTTTAAAAATTAAAAAAAAAGAAAAACAATAGATGGTGGGGGGATGGGTTAGCCTGGTGATGGATGTTAAAGAGGGCACGTATTGAATGGAGCACTGGGTGTTATAAGCAGTGAATCATGGAACACTACATCAAAATCTAATGATGTAATGTATGGTGATTAACATAATAAGATAAAATTTAAAAAAAAAACAATAGATGGTGAGATTTAAAAAATAAAACAGCCTGTTTGAGCTCTGCCTGTTCTCCAGACCAGTGGTTCTCTAATTTTTATGTGTCAGAGGGCTTGTGAGAACACAAATTGCTGGATCCCACCTCCAGAGTTGCTAATTCAGTAAGCTGGGGTGAGACCTAAGAAATCATATTTCAAATAAATTCCCAGGAGATAATGGATATTGCTGGTCCAGGGACCACATTCTGTGAAACATCTAGACTGTGCCCTGCACACATGTATATAATATTATTCAATATTATTTGGAACATTTAGCTAACTAAATAAAAAAAATAAATAAAACAATTGGTATGCATATCATGTAAAAAAAGACAAAAGCATATTCACTTGCTTGTGATATGATTGTGAGCAAAGAAAACCTAAGATGCCAATAAAACTACTACATTTAAAATATTTTGGGTTTTTTTTTTTTTAAAATGTTTTATTTATTTATTCATGAGAGTCAGAGAGAGAGAGAGGCAGAGGCAGAGGGAGAAGCAGGCTCCCCACCTAGCAGGGAGCCCGATGCGGAACTCGATCCCAGGACCCCGGGATCATGACCTGAGCCAAAGGCAGATGCTTAACCATCTGAGCCACCCAGGCACCCCATTTAAAATATTTTGAATAAAGTATCTCAAATCAAGTGAAATAAATCAAAGTCCTTTCTCAACACTAGCAGTAACTAGTCATGGATAGAAACTGACTTTTAGGGGCGCCTGGGTGGCTCAGTCGTTAAGCATCTGCCTTCGGCTCAGGTCATGATCCCAGGGTCCTGGGATCGAGCCCCGCATCGGGCTCCCTGCTCCGCAGGAAGCCTGCTTCTCCCTCTCCCACTCCCCCTGCTTGTGTTCCTGCTCTCGCTGTCTCTCTGTCAAATAAATAAATAAAATCTTTAAAAAAAAAAAAAAAGAAACTGACTTTTAAAATCTCACTTATTGCAACACGTAAAAAGATTGTATTTATTTAGGAATACACGCATAGGTAACAGAAGTTGACATGCGTGGCAATAATACACACTAACTTCTAAACTGTGACTGCATCTCTGGAAAGAGTGTAGATGGAAGAATGTCACCACATTTTCTATTTCTTTATATGTTAAATAAGGAAATCTTAAATAAATATGTCAAAATGTTAAAATCTAAAAAGTATGAGAGAGGGCATTTTTGCTTTGAATATCAATTTCTATACTTTTATACGTATTTGAGATTTTTTTCATGGTACTACAGACTGGCCATCAATCTGGAAGAACACAAATGTAAATCCCCTATCTCACACCATACACAAAAATACGATTCTGATGCTTAGAGATTTAAACGTAAGAAATAAAGAATATGAACATGAAGTCATAGAAGAGAAATAACTATGTTTTCTAATAATTATGAAAATATGCTCAATGTCATTAGAACCCAGAATAAGCAAACTGAATAAATTGTGGTTTTGCCAATAATTCAGAATATGATACAGTTTTTTAAAAAATGAGCCACAGTCTCACTTACTGAGATAGAGGAATGAGAAAAACAAGTTGCTTAAGTGTGATTGGTTTTTTGTCAAATGAAAACAAACTGCACATTACTACACCTGTTTTCACATTTCTGTATAAGCATGAAAAAAGATGTGGACCAAGGTATACCAAACTGTTACCATTGCTTACCCTGGGGGGCAGAATGGAAAAGGTTGACTCTATTAATGTTTTCTTTATATATAGTTGGATATATTTCACTTTTTCAATTAGCATATTTGTTTTTATAACAAGAAACAATAATTCTAAATATTTAGGCATAATGGGAAAAGAAAAACACTCAAAATCAGTTAAGCATTATAGAGTAAGACCCTCTAACGCTGTCAGGGTTTTTTTTATACCAGCAGTTTCCTTTTCAATCAATGGAAATTTGAATTTTTCTTAATGCTATGGAACAGAAAAATTGACTTGTATGTTTTAAGATAAAAGAGTGTGGAATTAATAAGACTTGATGAGTTCTAAAAGAATAGATTAAAAATTTTTTGAAGAGCTTTTGGAAATTTCTCAAGCAGATACACTATTTTTGGGTGGTGCTTTGCTAAAATATAAATGGTTATATTTCTGTAAATGAAGTTTTTCCCTCCATTTTAATAACTGGGTGTTCTGGATGTTAAATTGTGGCAAAATATTGATTTTTGTTCTTCATTTTAGTAGCATAAGAAAGAGTGGTTGTCACTTTCCCATTAAGAAGTCCAGCTTCTGGGGCGCCTGGGTGGCTCGGTCGTTAAGCGTCTGCCTTCGGCTCAGGTCATGATCCCAGGGTGCTGGGATCGAGCCCCGCTTCAGGCTCCCTGCTCCACGGGAAGCCTGCTTCTCCCTCTCCCACCCCCCCTGCTTGTGTTCCCTCTCTCGTTGTGTCTCTCTCTGTCAAATAAATAAATAAAATCTTAAAAAAAAAAAAATCCAGCTTCTATGCAGGCATTTGCCCAACAAAAGAGACTCGCTATCAGTGAGGGTTCTGCTGATGCTACTGCAAAGACAGAGAGGCTAGGCTTTCCATGAAGGCAGGGAGAGCCTTCAGACCGTGAGGGAGGTCTGACAACTCAGAGAGGAATGAGAGAAGGAAGGGTTGCTGGGTGAGAAGAGCCTCCGACGGTGGTAGAGCTCCCAGAAAGTCTCCACCGCCCAGCAGGGAAGCACAGAGCAGAGACCGCCCTGTGAGAGGAGTCCTGCACCGTGAGAGGGAGGAGTCCTGCACCGTGAGAGGGAGGAGTCCTGCACCATGAGAGGGAGGAGTCCTGCCCAGTGAGAGGGAGGAGTCCTGCCCAGTGAGAGGGAGGAGTCCTGCACCGTGAGAGGGAGGAGTCCTGCCCAGTGAGAGGGAGGAGTCCTGCACCGTGAGAGGGAGGAGTCCGGCCCAGTGAGAGGGAGGAGTCCTGCACCGTGAAAGGGAGGAGTCCTGCCCAGTGAGAGGGAGGAGTCCTGCACCGTGAGAGGGAGGAGTCCTGCCCAGTGAGAGGGAGTAGTCCTGCACCGTGAGAGGGAGGAGTCCTGCCCAGTGAGAGAAGTCCTGCATTGGGCAGAAACGGCCAGGCTGTAGTACCCCTGCCATGCTCAGTCGTTCAAGAGAACATGATTTCTGTGTGTGTAAATCTTGCACAGGGTCCAGAAAGTTCCACAGCTAGAGACTGCTAACTAACTACCACCATTGCAGCAGGCTTTCTCAGAGGGACAGCGTGGAGTGGTGCAAATCCATGACCACCGCAGCTCATCCATGTGATCCACTTCTCCATGCAAGGTCGAGGGGTAGGGGAGCAGCTCTTGTACAGTTGTTATGGGCTATGCTTCCTGAGGAGAAACTCAGAGGAGGGAGGTTAGCAGGATGAACCCCCAGCCCGCATCACGGCAGTTGGTCGTGGGATTGCAACTGGTACTCATTTTGTTCCTTCCTCTTGGAGTTCCTAAGTCTTGGAGACTTACCTGGGGATGGGGCCGGGACCACATTACCCTAGTCTGAGCCCTGAGTAAGCGTACCTTTCTCTGGCCAGGGCTGCTGTACATCTCCTTTTCCAGTACAAGCGGGCAAGGCAGGATGAAGAGACACCCGAATAGATCTCCTGAATACCACATGTATTCTTCCCATGCCCATGATGTCTCATGGTCTTACCTCCTTTTATGGATCAAGATCGATTACCTTGTCAAGAAGGTGACTTCCCTTCTCACTTGCTGGTCCCTGGAGACAAAGGGCCCAAGTGCCTTGGAAACAACCTTCACTTGTGTTCAGTGGAATTCTGGCTCCATCCTAGACAAATAATGCACCCGCTTTGGGGACCAGGAGTTCTAACCCCGTGGAGCCCACAGTGGAGTGGCCTGGAAATAAAATGTCCCTTATGAGTTATTAGAAAGGACGATACAATATTAAGAAACTATAGTAGAAATGAAAGTCCTCTTCCTTCTACCCTTTGGTTCCTGGGCCCATCTATGTTTCCTGTTAGGGACACAGCTCCATAGAAAAGTCTCTGAGTCAGCGCAGACACTGAGTCCTAGAGGATGACACCCACTCTGACACAGTATTATATCTGCATTGGCACTGAAGTTGGACCATTAGAAGGTTGTCCCAGTGCTCTTTGGGGTGGCTGCTTCTGGATGATGTGATATTTGGTACAACAAGGTGACCCATTGTCATGGGCTTCCTGTAATATGAAGTGGGTCTCCTGTTGGATGTTATATTGTGACAGATTGTATGCTGTGAAGCAGGCATTCCAGAAGCTCCCAAATAGAGGTGCAGGCTGAGGCTCTGTGGACAGGAAATGCAAACTCATACTGGAATAGCTGTCTCTAAATGTGAGAATGAATCAGATCTTGTCCCCAAAGGGATCCTATGTAGTCAACTTGCTACCAAGTGGCAATGCGGTCTTCTTAAGAGATGCTCCTTATTGCAGGCTTAGCATTGGTACCTGTTGTTGGAAGACTGGACATTCAGAGGCAGAAACAGCTAGATTGTGGGAAATTCACAACCTTGGGCCCATATGTGGCTGCCATCTCTGCCTCAATGGCCCCTCCATTCATGTGTCAGTCATGCCAATTCTGGCCACAACAACTAACCAAGTCCTTCTGTCTATTTGCTTATTCAGAGCAAATTTACCTCTTCCATGGTAAATACTTTCTGTGAGGGTCATCACTTTCTCCACGTTTTGAAGAACCAGCCAGTCATAAATTCGCCTCACCTCCCAGGGTCCTTGCCAGGATGTTAAAGTGTCTCCAAGACAGTGAATTCTTGCTTATCCAGTCTGACATTCTGGCCTCTTTGATCAAATACCCTCATCGTCAAATGCCATGAGTATCCCCCTGGCTCCTGCCAGTCCATGCAGGCTAATGCTTCTAGCTCCTTTAGAATATGCTCTCTTTCTTCTCTCATCAGGTCCAGCACATCTCAGC
Source organism: Leptonychotes weddellii (assembly GCF_054177405.1). Taxonomy (NCBI): domain Eukaryota; kingdom Metazoa; phylum Chordata; class Mammalia; order Carnivora; family Phocidae; genus Leptonychotes; species Leptonychotes weddellii. The sequence continues at coordinate 68,976,654 of NC_138370.1, forward strand.
AGGGGGATGTTGGGACTTGACCCTATTTCTCCACCTGGCACCAGGAGAAGAAGTTGTGCCCTGAGGGGTAACTCACTGTATTAAGGGAAAGAGGCCTCTGCAGTGTCCTCCTGCCTGGGGAAATTGCTAGCTCTCAATATGGAGGGGTGGGACACGTCGGCAGCTCTGACAGTTAGGGGAATTTGCCAAGCCATGATCTTGGGGAACATTTACCAAATGTCCCCATTCCATGATTTAGGATTCCAAGTTTTCTCAACCAAAGCCCTGATCTCAGCATAACAGACCTGCCTTGCCTGACGATTCAGTTATCTTTGTGGTTCTGTGACGCTGCTAAGCATTGACTTTACTCTTCAGCTGTGTCTACTTTCTACTGTGCAGACAAGGGCTGCTTTGTAAGTTACCAAAAAGGGTCTTTGGCTTTCATAGTTAGGTGTTTTTTTTTTTTTAATTCAGGTTTATTAAGGTAAAATTTACATACAGTAAAATTTAGATGAATGGTTTGATCAGTCTTGACAAATGGATACAGTTATGTAGCAGCCACCACAATTGAGATACACGCCATTATCATCACCCCCAAAAAAGTTTCCCCATCATGTCACTTTGTATTCAGTCTTCTCTCCAACCCCAGCCCCTGGAAACCTCTGGTCTTTTCGTCCCCGTGACTTTTACAAAATGTCATCTACATGGAATTATTCAAGAGGTCTTTTGCATCTGGCTTTTTTTTTTTTTTCACTTACCATAACGTACTTGAGATTCATTCGTGTTGTTGTACGTACCAGTAGCTTGTTCTTTTTTGTTGTTGTTGAACAGTATTCCATTTTGTGGATACATCACAGTTTACTTATCTGTTCCCCAGCAGATGGACATCTGTGTAGTTCCAGTTTGGGGTGATTATGAATAAAGTGCCTGCATTCACATATAGGTCTTCAGATAAAGACTATGTGTTCATTTCTCCTAGGTAGGTAGCTAAGAGTGGAATGGCTGAATCATGATAATTTGTATGTTTAACTTTATAAAAGAAACTGCCAAACTTTAACAAAGTGGCTGTACCACTTTGCATCCCTATCAGCCGTCTATAAGAGTTACGGTTGTTATACATCTTTGCTAGGACTTTGAGTTATCTGTATTCTTAATTTTAGCCATCTTAATAGGTATATAGTTATGATTTTAATTTGTATTACCCTTTAATTTGCCTTACCCTAAGAACTCATGATATTGAGCATCTTTCTATAGACCTATTTGCCATCCATTTCTCTTCTTTGGGGAAGTGTCTGGTACCCAGCTATCCCCTTTCCATTTAAAAAAAATTTTTTTTTGTCATTCACACATAGTTTCTACTTGTTTATTTTTCATAATTCCTTTGCAGGGCATAGGAAAACTTTGTGAAATCCCACAAGTCCATTATTCATTTTTCCCCTCATAACTTTCACAGTCTGATTTCTCAGGTCACCACCAATGAAAGTTTTTGCAACTAGACTACCATCTTGTGCCGGAGATGATCCATGCCCCACACTCCATACAAGATGGGGTTTTCCTTGCCAGCCAGGCAGTGAGGCATCTGGTCCCCAAACGCCTCTTACTGACCTCCTTCTTGGACTAATTCTTGTTCCAACTGTGTCAGTTTGCTCCTCTGGGAATCCAGTGCCAAGACGGAATTGGAAGTGCAAAAGATTTATTGGGGGAAAAGACTGTAAATGATACAGGGGTGAGGGAGCAGGAGTAGGTAAGAGAAAACCTTCAGATGGAGACACATGACTGACTCTGTGAAAGGAAATGGGGAAGGAAGGAGGGCAGCTCGGGTAGAAAGAGGTGTCCGCTGAAAATCTCAGTCAGTGCGACAGGGAACCCCAGAGTCAATACTGGCCACGAAAAGGGTCTCACTTTCAGTTATTGGCTGAGAGCAGCCTGTGGAAAGCATGACGTCATCAAGTGCCAGGGACGGACCCCAAAGGTACTGCAGCTGGAGGCTATGGGCTAGCTCGCTTAATGGCAGACTGTCTTCGGAAGGGAGATCTGGGTAGCACCATCCCAGGACTACCACAACTCTATCTGTGAGGAAGAATGCACAGGTAGTGATGGAAGCAGACGGAGCTGAGAGAAAAGGAGGCTCAGTGGTTGGGGATCAAAGAAGGGCTTTGGGGGAAGAATAGAAATACCTGATGGGAATTTTACTAGACTGTACTGCAAGACTTTGGACAATTTAAATCTTCCCCTCCACCTCCTCACGAAATCACCTGTTATTTCCATATTGCTGTCAGGAGGTAACAAAGAGATAGGTTCTACTGCAGACTCCCAGGACGAAAACCTTACTGTTTTATGTGAAAATAACTTGGATTTCAGTTTACAATTAAAAAAAAAACACAGAAATCAAATCTTTAAATAAAACAGTATTCTAGTCTTTCCCATGTCTGACTCATCCTTCACCCAGCTACCAAATAAAGCTTCCTAAAATATTGTTCTGCTCACGTTCCTCTTGAATAACCTGTGAACAGGGCTTAAGGCCCCATCTAACTCCCCAAACTCTCCTACTGTTCTTCTATACAACCATCTGCTCCGTGTGTCCTTTTCACCAACAATCACGCCTTCCCCGTGTTGCCTTTGCTGACAGCATCAGCCTCTCAGAGAAGGCCCCCAGTCCAGAGTCAGCCAACACACGTGTTATGTTGGGCTCACATACTGTTTTAATTTTTAAAAATTGTTGTCGACGTGTGAAAGTAATACATTTCACAACAAAATTTAGATTCCTCACTTTTCCTGAAAAACCGGAAGCTCAGGTAACACTGGGATGTCCTCTGGCATCATTCATCTATTGGGCACAGCCGCCCTCTACAGATGCAGCACTGAGGTCCCCCACTGTCCCCTCCAACATGACTCATTTTATGCCTGGCCCTGGTGAGCATTTGAGTTTGCAACCCCAGCTCTCACTGCACCCCCCTGCCCAGAATATATTCCCCATTCTTTTCCTCTTCCTTCCAGAGCTACCTCCTTTCCCGATCTGGTCCTCTACTCCTGGATTACTATACCTTCCTCTGCATGCACTTGCTACCTACACAGATCTCTTGCAGTTGAGGCTTTGCAGGATTCTATTTGTCTTTGCGTCCTGACTGCTTATAAATCCCTTGAGAGTGGACCCAGCATCAAGCATGGTGCCCCACAGTTAGTTGGGGAACGATAAATGTTTGTTGGTGGTGCTACTCTGCCTGAGTAACATGTATATTACTCTTGCGTGCTTTTGGAGGTTGCTATAAATCCAACCTGTAACAGCCTAAGAGCAAAAGGAGGGCTTTTGAGCTTGTGAATTAGGAATGTAGGGAAGTAGCTGGGATGACTGGAACCAGGAATTTGAGTGCTATCGGGCTTTTATTTCTCTCCCATCCTCTGGCTCTTTCTTCATCTCTTCTCCAGATTTCTCTGCATGTCTCAGTCATTGTTGCCTACTACCTATGGCAAACGGTATTTTTTAAGAATAGTTTTATGTTCACAGCAAAATCAAGAGCAAGGTACAGACATTTCCCATATCCTCTCTGTCCCTATACATGCATAGCTTCCCTACTGTCAGCATCCCCCACTAGAGTAGTATATTTGTTTCAAGTGATGTTGCTCATTGACACACCATAACCACCCCAAGTCCATAGTTTACATGTGGGTTCAATCTTGGTGTTGTACGTTCTGTGAGTTTGGACAAATATATAATGACATACATCCACCATTACAGTATAAAATAAAGTATTCTCACTACCCTAAAAATTTTCTGTGCTCTGCCTATTCATCCCCCCACCCCCCAGCCTCCAAGCCCCAGCAAACGTTGATCTTTTTGCTGTTTCCATAATTTTGCCTTTTTCACAATGTCAGATAATTGGAATCATGCAGTACCCAGCATTTTCAGATTGGCTCCTTTCACTTTACAATATACATTTCAGGTTCCTCCAAGTCTTTACATGGCCTGCTGGGTCTCTTTTTTCTAGACCTGAATAACATTCAGTTGTCTGGTTGTACCACAGTTTATTTATCCATTCATCTACTGAAAGACATCTTGGTTCCTTCCAAGTTTTGGCATTTATGAATAAACATCCGTGTGCAGGTTTTTGTGTGCGCATAAATTTTCAATTCCTTTGTGTAAATACGAAGGAGCATGATTGCTAGATTATATGAGTATGTTTCGTTTTGTAAGAGACAGCCAAACTGTGTTCCAAAGTGACTTTACCATTTGCATTTCCGCCAACAGTGAATGAGAGTTCCTGTTGCTCCACATCCGCACCAGCTTTTAGTGTTGTCAGTTTTCTGTTGTCAGTTTAGGCCATTCTAATAGGTGTGTAGTGGTATCTCCTTGTTGTTTTAATTTGCATGTCCCTGATGACATATGGTGTAGAGCATCTTTTCATATGCTTATTTGCCTTCTGTATATCTTTTTTGGCAAGTTGTCTGTTCGGATCCTTTCCCCATTGTTTAATCAGGTTGTTTATTTTCCTATTGTCAAGTTTTGAGAGTTTTTTGTATATTTTAGATAATAGTCCTTTATCAGATAGTTAACATTTCTTGCAAAGCAGGTCTACTGGCCACAAATTTCCCCCAAGTTTTGTTTGTCTGAAAAAATCATTATTACTCTTTCATTTTTGAACAATAATTTCACAGGGTAGAAAATTCTAAGTTGGTACTTTTTTCTTTCAACACTTTAAATATTTCACTCCACACTCTTCTTGCTTGCATGGCTTCTGAGAAGTTGAATGTAATTCTTTGTTTATCTATCGGCAAGATTATATTATAAGAATTATTATAAACAAATTATTATTTGTTTATTTATCTCCCCCCAACTAGCTTATTTCAGAATTTTTTTTTATCTTTGATTTTTCTATAGCTTGGAAATGATATTCCTAGCTATAGTTTTTGTTTGTTTGTTTCTGTGTTTTCCAGGTTGGTATTCCCTGAGCTTCCTGGATCTGTGGTTTGGTGCCTGAATTAATTTGGGGAAATTCTTAGTGATTTTTGTTTCAGATATTTCTTCTGTTTATTTCTCTTTTTCTTCTCTTTCTGGTATTCCCATAATGTGTATGTTACACCTTCTGTGGTTGTCCCATAGTCCTTGGATATTCTGTTCTATTTTTTTTCAGTCTATGTTCTCTTTGCTTTTCAGCTTTGATGTTTCTATTAAGATATCCTTGAGCTCAGAAATTCTTTTCTCAGCCATGTCCAGTCTGCTAATAAGCCCATGAAAGGCATTCTTTACTCTGTTATAGTGTTTCTAATTTCTAGCACTTTTTGATTTTTTTTCTTAGAATTTCATTCTCACTGCTTACACTGTCCATCTGTTCTTGCATGCTGTCTACTCTACTGAGAGAGCCCTTAGTATATTAATCATAGTAGTTTTACATTCCTGATCTGATAATTCCAACATCCTTTCCATGTGCACGTTCTGATGTGTGCTCTTTCTTTTCAAATTGTGGTTTTTGCTTTTTAGTATGTCTTGTTACTTTTTCTTGATAGTCTAACATGATGTACTAGGTGAAAAGAACTGCTATAAATAGGACTTTAGCACTGTGGTGGTGAGGTGGGGGGGAGGGGAAGTGATTTGTACTCTTATGATTAGGTCTCAGTCTTGTAGCAAGCCTATGCTCTAGACTGTGAACTTCACAATTGTTTTTCAGTTTTTTCTCCCCCTTGGGTGGAACAGGATAACTATAGTGGATAGGAGTTGTGTGTTTCCATTCTCCCAGATCAATTAAGCTCTCATAATTCCCCTGAAGGTTGGCTCTGGCTAACTAGTTTCTCCTGAGGTCAAACCTTACTAAAAAGAATAGAGTTATCCAACATATTTCAAAATGGTTTCTTTTCTCCTCTTCATTCTTATACCACAAAGGGATTGTTCTCCAGTATTTACTATAAGAAGCTGGTTGAAATCCTGGAGGCAAAACTCATAGAAGTATGGGAGGCCCACTATGACTGGGCACCCTGACATTTTTAACTCTCAGCGTTGTCTGCACTGAGCCTCCAGAAAGTTCATTAATCACAGTTCAGTGTTTCCTGTCTTGGCACTGATTCCCACACTGGTTTTCACTCCTGAGTCTCTGCTCTGTTAAGCTGTGACTCCCTATAATTTCTTGTCTGACTCTCCAATCTTGAAGGCAGTAGTTTGCCCTATGCCCTGTGCCCTCCCCTCTCTAACAGATCTAGCAATAGACTGATTTTTCAGTCTATTCAGCTTTTTACCTGTTGTTAGGATGGAGTGGTGACTTCTAAGCTCCTTACATGCAGCACCTTAAACCAGAAATACTAGACAGGATTTTTCATGCAGAAGATGACGGACGTACTTACTGGCAGCTCTGGGGCTGCACTGACAGAGCTCCCTTTCTCCCTTTCTCTATTCAATTCAAAAACTTCCAGCACAGGACTCAGATGGTCCTGACTGAGTCATATGCCTGACCCTGAGTACGTGATGTAGGATGCAGCAAAAGGTAAATCCAAATATGAGCATTTGGGTTGGAGAAAGGAGAAATTCTCTAAAACAAAGAGGATGCATTTCCTAGAAAAAAGAAGGAATGTTAGCTGACTAGATATTCACAGGGTTAGAGTAGACTGAGATAATTTCCTGTTTTCTTCTATGAGAAATTTATACTACCTATTTATCAGGTTTACTAAGTATAATTTATATAATTCATGATTGGTGTGGGGGGGGTGTTTGGAGAGGGTTTATTTATTTATTTTACTTTATTTTTATTTTATTTTAATTTTCACAGAAAAATTATTATACTCACGTATGAAACAGGTTGCTCCAGAGAAACAGAACCAATAGGGGATATACTGAGGCCATATATGTAGATTTCTCATCAAGAATTGGCTCATGCTAGCATGGAGGCAGAGGAGTTCCACAATCTACTATCTGCAAGGGTGAGACCTAGGAAAGCCAGTGGTGTGATTCGGTCCAAGTTTGACGTCCTGAGAACCAGGGGAGCTGAGAGTGTAAATCCCAGTCTGAGAGCAGGAGAAGATGAGATATCCCAGCTCAAGCGGTGAAGCAGGAAAAGGAGCAAGTTCTTCCTTCCTCTGCCTTTTGTTCTATTCAGTCCCTAAAGGGATTGGATAACACTGACCCAAATTGGGGAGGGCAATCTACTTGACTAAACCCACTGATTTAAATGCTAATCTCATCCAGAAACACTCTTACAGACACATCCAGAAGTAATGTTTAATCTGGGCAACCCATGGCCAGTCAAGCTTACACATAAAATTAATCAGCACAACTTAGTTTTAAAAAATCAATTATAAGTCTTCTAATTTTAGAAGGAAAAACCCTCTCTATCCTGATTTTTGCTCCCAGAGGGAACCATTTTCAAATCTTTTAGCTATCGTTTCTAGTATACACGTCCATATTCGTAAATAGCATGACTCCATTGCTCTATCTTAATTTTTAAACTTTTAGACATAATGTATTAGCTTCTAAGTCTGGAAGTTGAGGCTCTAGCTCTTTTCTACCCCTTCTTTTCTGTGTCCTCTTCTTACATCCTCCCAATATAGTTATTACACAATTTTTGGTTAATTCATTCTCATGACTATGAAAATATGGTTAACAGTGGAGACATGTTGAAAGCTGTGTGTTTTCCTATGTAACTCACATGTGTCATCCCCAAACTCCAGAACTGCACCCCTCTCCTTACCATGATCAAATACAACAGGCAGTCTTGCAGTTAGTTCTGTTTTGTCCCCCGCTGGTACTTTCCTGCCAGAACCCTCTCTCCTCTTCCCAGGCTGGCTGCACAGCTAGTGCACAGAACTTCCCATCACCATCATCCTGGGAATTCCCAGCGCCTCCCTTCAGTGTTGGATGCCATTTCCTCTTTCTTGGGTTATTATGTCATGTTGGTGGAGCACATCCTCTAGGAGTTTCCTGAAAAAGAAATGGAAGGGAAATTTGTTGAGACTTTGCATGTCTTCAAATATCATTTCTACCCTCAAACTTGATTGGTATTCTAGATATGTAAAGAATTGTAGATTGGAAATCTTTTCCAGTAAAGTTTTTAAAGGCGTTGTTATTTTTTTTTCTTGAAGTGAAAGAAAAGAGCTCAAGGAAGTAGGGGAATGGGCCACTCAAGAAAGAGTATTAAACAGACACTAGACATCCAGTGTGAAGAGTCTGCGTGGTGAGCGGCAGTAACAACAAGGCCCCAGGCTGGGGCAGAATTTGCAAGCAAGAGAGAGGTAAGAAGTAGAGAGGTAGTCAGTGGCCAGATCATATCAGGCTTTGGAGGTTTTTATAAGGATTTGGCTTTTATCCTGAATAAGCCAGGGAGGCAATGAAGGGTTTTGAGCAGAGAAATGTCATGATCTGAATTATATGTTTAAAGGATCATCCTGGCTGCTGTGTTGAGAATAGACTGAGTGGGCTAAGGGCAGAAGCGGGGAGACCAGAGAGGAGGTGACAGCAGTAAACCAGGCAAGTAATAATGAGCTCATACCCAGCTAGGGGTGTTTGGTTAGCAGTGTGAAGTGCTGAAAAGTGTTCAGTTTCTGGTTATGTTTTGAGTGCACAGTCAACAGGATATGCTAATGATTATATGTGGAATAAAGGAAGAGTAGAGTCAAATATGACACCAATGTTTTTATCCTGAACAAATGGAAGGAGGGAATTGCTGTTTATTAAAATGGAGAAGCCTCTAGGAAGAGCAAGAGCTCAGCTTTGGACATCTCTGTCTGAGATACCTAGTAGACATCTGAGTGGAGATCCCAAGTGGAGATCAAGACGGCTGGGAATAGGAACCTGGGGTTAAGGGAAGAGGTCTAGGCTAGATATATAAGCTTTGAAGTCATTAGCATATGAATAATGACAAAACCGGAGAGATCAGCAAAGGAATAAGGGAATACAGAAAAGACAAGAGGTCTGAAGACTGAGACTTGGAGCATGTCAATATATTAAAGACCAGGTTTCAGAGGAAGAACCCAGCAAGGAGACTGAGAAGGAGTAGCCAGGGAGGTAGGAAGAAAACCAGGAGACAGTTTCAAGAAGAAAGTGTGACCAATGGCTAGCTGATAATGATAAAGACTGAGAATTAACCTTTGGATTTAGCAACATAGAGGTCATCAGTAATTTTGATTAGATTTGCCTGCAAGAGTTAAAACATGATTGGAGTGGGTTCAAGAGGAAGCGAAAGACAGGAAGTAGAGACAATAAACATAGACAACTCTTTAAATTTTGTTCTGAAGGGAAGCAGAGATATGATATAAGGAAGAGGTTTTGATTTTTTTAATGGAAGATATTATAGTGCATTTGTTGGCTGGTGAGAACAATACGGGGGGATTGATGATACAGAAGAGAAAATGGACAATTGCTAGAACATGCAAGCAAGTGAATAGATCTAGAATGCACATAGAGGGATTATCTTAGGTCAAAGAATGGACAGTCTATATACAGAGTATACCAACAGATGCAAGTGAGTGTGGCGGTGGGAATGAGCAGAGATACTTGAAAATTACCTGAAAGATAGCTTTCATTTTTTCAGTGATTTAGGAAGTAAACTCATTACTTTTACATGAGGGTAGGAGAGATGTTAACAGTCATTTAGGAGAGTAGAAAAGGCATAAATGAGGAGAGTGGGCAATGAACCGTGTAGGAAAATATGGTAGGATTTCTGAGTAGCACAAAAGTCTCACTAGATGTGAATGATAATGAATGGGACCACATAGTTACTGGTATGGATTTTTCTCCACTCATGTTAATTAAGCTGCATGCATATGTGAGAACATAAGAGGTGGAAAGTAGGATTAAACTATTAAACTAGGATTGGGTCTTTATCAAGAAAACACAATGAGGGGCGCCTGGATGGCTCAGTCGGGATAAGGAGCATGCAACTCTTTATCTCGGGGCTGAATTCGAGACCCACGCTGGGTATAGAGGTTACTTAAAAATAATTTTTTTAAAAAAAAAAAAAGAAAGAAAACACAATGAAAGGAGAGAGGAGCAAGAGCATTGAAAATATGCAAAGGAATATTTTTAATGATGGAGCCCAGAGTCTAAGCTGAGTGAGGACATGAGGTGGACGAGAGATGGTGAAAAGATGGTAGAATCAGATTCACTGATTTTAGGTCCCAAAGGACTTGAAATATTCTTGGAGTTGGGATGCAAGTGAGAGTGAACTGGAAAAACAGGCAGTGGTGGTCAGAACCTTGGAAGTTTGAAGTTGAGATTAAGTTAATATCAATGCAGTAATTGGTATCAATAAGTCTAGGGTCTGATGAGGGAGAAGATGGCTGGAAAATGGTGGAAATTAATTAAATAATTGAAGGAAAGGAGGTGAAGGAGCTGAGAGGCCAGGGTTCTAGAAGAAATGTCTATGTAGATACTGAGTTGCTAAGAATTCTACAAGGACATTAATACTGGAGAGAGCGACTATAAGCTCGAAGTTGATCATTCATTCCTTGTACTCATATAATGAGTCTATCTGGAGACTCATATCCTTCAGTTCTGAGAAAGTTTCTTGAGTCATTTCTTTGATAATTTCTTCCCTATTTTCTACATTTTGTCTTTCTTAAACTCCTATTAGTAAATGATGGGTCCCCTGGTTTGATCCTCTAATTTACTTGACCCCCTATTTTTCCATCTCATAGTCCTTTTGCTTAGTTTCCTGAAGACTTTATCTTCCAGCCCTTTTACTGAATCTAGTTATTTTTGAAATTCCATTTTTGTTTTCTAAGAGTTATTTCTTAATTCTCTAAATGTTCTTTTTTTTTCATTTATCATGTTCTTATTTCATCGATGCAATTATTTTATCTTACATTTCTAAGGTCATTATGAACAAGATGTTTAAACGTTCTTTTTACTGCATTGTCTTTGTTTATCCTGTTACATTTGTTCATTTGATTATTTGCTTGTTAGTTTTATTCTCTATAGTGTTAGAGACTTTCGTCACATGTCAGGTGATACTTGACTGACTTCATATTTAAGAATGACACACTAAAATTAGTGGACTGAAAACTGTGTATATTTGCAGTGCTTGTCAATAGCTACTATTTACTGTAGAATAACCAGTCAGGCACCTACCTGGTCATTTCATTGGGGGACTTCCAAAAGTATACAAAGTCTTTTCTCCAACCAGCTGGTTTCATCAGAGATGAAACTTTCAATCTCCTATCTGGTAAACAGAAATCTACCTGCCGGGGCGCCTGGGTGACTCAGTCAGTTAAGTGTCTGCCTTCACTTCAGGTCATGATCCCAAGGTTCTGCAATCCAGCCCTGAATTGGGCTCCCTGCTCAGCAGGGAGGCTGCTTCTCCCTCTCCTCCCTGCCCTTGCTCTCTCTATCTCTCTTGCTATCTCTGTCACTATCTCTGTCTCTCTCAAAAAAACAAAAAAATAAAAAAAGAAAGAAAGAAAGAAATCTAGCTGCCAGTGCCCAGCACTATGAAGGAAAGAGGATTGGGGGGAAGGTGTTCTCACTATTCAGTACATGGTATGTTCAACTTACCTACTCCTCTTTTTTCAGTCTTACTCCCATCCTCTACCAAACTTGGTATCATTCAGTCTGAAGACTCTCTGCCTCCATTTCTCCAGAAATTAAACCTTCTGTTGCCAGTTAGGTGGGTGATGGTGTTGGTCCTTGCCTTCCCAAGAGAGGACAAGAATTCTGAGGGTCCAACTATAGTCTTTTTTTTTTTTTTTTTCCAGCTCCACCCTATACGCCTGCCTACAGAGCTAACTCCAATTTCTGAGCCTTTACAGGGTTTATAGTAGGGATGCATTTGCTTATTGATGGTTTCCACAGCAAAGCAAACTTTCTTGCTACTCTGTTCACTTTGTTACCACTCATCCATCTGCCTTCTGTCTTCCAACATTTTGTTGCTAGTTTTTGTCTCTGTTGCTTCTTCTGTCCTGTTTATCATCATTTTAGAGAGGCTTCAGGACAGAGGTGTGATAAATGCAAGCATTCAAGAGACTTCCTTCTAATTTTCTCATCTGAATTACTGAAAAGTAAGTATAGCAGACATTCTTGACATCCTGCACCATCTCCCCTTGAGTCGCTTCTGCAGCTGCAGGAAACAGCATCTTCTAAACATGGTAAATGCTTCCCACTCAAGCTCTTGCATCATTCCACTTCTCTGACCGAGGATTTTCTCCAGAACCACAAAAGTTTGCTCAGCCCTCACCTAAGGTATCCTAGGATTGATGGGGATTTAACACCCCAACTAACAAAGAACAGAAATCAGTGGGTTTACAGCCAACTTTCCCATACCTTGGTGGGACTTTTCTGAGGCATTCTGCCTAGTTCCTCAGAAGTCCCCAGAGGTACTGAGCCTAAATTGCCCTTAGGAGCAGCTTAATCATCAATTGGGTTTTTTTTTTTTTCCTTTTCCTCTCTCACTTTCCACACTCTCTTAGTTATGCTTCCTCGGATCCTTTCCAAAATAAATTCCTTGTATCTAAGGCCTTGTCTCAAGGTCTGATTTTGCAAGAACTCAAATGAAGACAACTGGTATTGGAAGTGCCCCCAGAAAGTATATTCTCAATGGTATGGAGGCTACAAAGCCTCCATTGGTGGTGGTAAGTTAGGTAGTGACAAACCCTGGCACTTCATAAAATCACAGTTACCAAAGCTTGCACCAGCTGTGTCCGGGATGAGATAAAGGAGAAGCTGGGATTGCACAGTAGTGCTATGCCTGAAAGATATGGGGTTGTGGTAATCATAGGGATTGCAGAGGTGTCTGGCTTTTTGTTCACGGGCCAGGAGCGTTGAGGAAAGAGAATGATAGGTTTACATCATACAACTATCAATTCAGAACATGGGAATGAAAGCCAAAAAAAAGCCTCCTTGGAGATTCCCATTTCCCGCAGAGGGCAGACTGTTCTGAAAACCTGGGCCCGGGGCTCATTATAAGGACTACCAAACTGCAGAGGAGATTGAAGACACAGGGCAGACAGGCCTCTCAGGCAAAAGTTAGAGCCCAGGGAGGGAGGAAATGAGCCCTGAGACCTGAGATGAAGGCACTAGAGAACCTTAAACCCTGAGGTGTCCCTGAACCAGCCAGGCTAGTATCCTTTACCCTGGTAGTTGAAGAGAACAGCTTCCCGTTGCCTAGAGACCCTAGAAAGTCCTTCTCTGAAGCAGATGCCTCACTGATTATACTTGTCTACCTCAACGTCTGCCCTTCCCTCCCCTCACTGCCTCTATGCCTAAAACAAGGGACAGGTCTCAGCATAGCTGAGTCATGCTACGAGAGATGTGATAGATTTTATTTTCTAAAGAGGGCTGCAACGATATCCCTCCTCCCAATGGCTCTTCTACCATGCACACTTGCCATTCCCCTACCAAGAGATGGAGTGTAATTCCCGTCCCCTTGAATCCGAGCCAGACTTTACTCACTTTAACCAACAGAAGTAATGCGTTGCGATTTCCAAGGTTGAGTCATAAAAGGAGATGCATCATCTGCCTTGTTCATGGAGACATTTGCCTTCGTAAGCTGGAGCCACCATGTAAGAAGACCAACTGCCCTGAGGCCACCATGCTGTAAAAAAGCCAAGGCACACGAAGAGCAAGTACACCAGTTGCTTTAGAGGGAGACTCGTGCTGCCAGTGAATGAGCACTGCTATCTTTCCCTTGTGAATGCACACTGCTTTAGCATTAGCCTTCTGCTAAATGCCAAAGGCTGTTGTTTATGGATGCATTTGATTCATCATTTGCTATCTGGTCCTAGGGATATGCTAACTTTCCTCCTTCCTGTTACAATATTGTTTACAGGGACCTCGATCATCTTCACATTCTGCACAACATCATACTGTCCCATTATATGAATGATGGCATGATAATTGGACTTGGTTTTTAGGAAGGAGCAAGTATGCTGGTTGCTTTAGTAAAATACCTCATGCCAGAGGTTGAGAGAGAAACCCTACAAAGTTTCTGAGGCCTGTCACAGCAGAAGGTTTTAGGGGTCCAAAGATCTAGCGCATCTCATCTAAAAGGACACATGGCATTTATTACCACCTAGATAGAGGCAGAGCACTTGGTGAGCTACTTTGGATATCTGAGGCAAAAATTACTACCCTTGAGGGGCACCTGGGTGGCTCAGTTGGTTAAGCGTCTGCCTTCGGCTCAGGTCATGATCCCGGGGTCCTGGGATTGAGTCCCGCATCGGGCTCCCTGCTCAGCGGGAAGCCTGCTTCTCCCTCTCCCACTCCCCCTGCATGTGTTCCCTCTCTCACTGTCTCTCTCTCTGTCAAAAAAGTAAATAAAATCTTTTAAAAAAATTACTACCCTTGAAAATACTACTTTGACCCATTTATTAGAACATTGTTGGTTTTGAGGGGACCTGAGAGAGTATTTAAATAGCCTCTTAAAGACTCAGTGTAACCCTCAGCCTAGGGATGACTCCTCACATGATTGGGTCCCTGTTCTCAAGGATGTGGCATATACGTTAAACCAACGATCTAGTGTGTGGGAGTGTGTGTGTGTGTGTGTGTGTATATATATATACTGTATACTATGTTTATAGTAGTCACTATATGTTCTTGTCCCCAATATCTAGAATACACAGAAATGGTAACTAAAGGATCCAAGTAAGAATGGCCCCATTCACCATACTCCCAGTGACCCATTAGTGAACATTTGTGGTTCTAATCCTTATAACTTCAGGCTCTTCCTGATCAAAGACCTTGATCTCAGGAAATGTGTGTAGAGGGAAACACTTCCCATAGGGATCTAGTACTGGTTTCACTGCATCTAAACTATTTTTTTTAACATTTCATTTATTCATCTAAGAGGGAGAGAGAACACAAGCAGGGAGAGGGGTAGAAGGAGAAGCAGACTCCTTGCTGAGCATGGAGCTGGATGCAGGGCTCGAGCCCAGGACCCCGGGACCATGACCTGAGCCAAAGGCAGATGCTTAATTGACTGAGCCACCCAGGTGCCCCACTGCATCTAAACTATTGACTGCCTCTGGTTGATTTGGGGATCCTCATGTTGATAGATCATCAGGCAAAAATGGAATTTTTACTGTGGGGATACCTGATTATCTTGAGGAGTTGGAGCTGCTGCAGTACAAAGGGGACAGGGAGGAAGATGTCTGGAACTTGGGGGATTCACTGTGGTACCACTTAGCATTTCAATGCCTGGTGATAAGAGTAGAAGGGTGATGGAGGCAACCAGAGCCTGACAACAGCAAGGACACCAGGCCTTGATTGCTCAGAAATAAAGGTCTGGTCACCCTGAAGAGCAAGCAACTTAACCTAGTGACTGCTAGCTCAGGGTCAGGGAAATCTAGAATAGGTGGGAAGAGAGAGCGATGGTGAGTATGGAGCATGGCCGTGGGACCAGGTAGAGCAGTGAAGATTGTGGAGTATCCCACTAATTCTGTTCTTTTCAGTATTCTTTGGAAATTACAGCCAGGCACAACCTAGAAATGTCAGTAACACAGTAAACTCGAGGTGGGCATAGGGGGTCTGATCAGAGCAAGGAGTGAACATGGTAATTGCTACTGACGCACGCTCATGTCCCCGCTCCACCTCTTTGTTCCCCTTCAACTGGAGCGAATATTTCCATACACCGGACGGCCTCCTACTTGGAGTGCCATAGCTTTCTACTTCTCTGCCAGAGGCCCCTCTCAGCCCACACTTTGGGTAGCCTGGAAGTGCCGGGACATAATGCCTTCAAAGTCAGCTTTTAACCACTGAGGTTCCAGAATCAGAAGGTAAATGCTCCAACTTCCCCACCTTTCCAGTAAGATTGGTTAAGAGACATTTTCTACATTGTTTCCCAGAGGACCCCTGGTTGAGGTGAGCCCCAGTTGCCCAGAGTGGTAGCTTGCTCATTAACACATGCATTTTTTCCTTTTTTTTTTTTTTTTTTCTTCTCTTCTTTTGCCTACTCCATCCCGTGAGCTCCTGGGATCACCAAGTAAACCACATGCAGTCCAGTTCTTATTTCAGAATCTGCTATTTGGGGAGCCCAAACAAAGATGGTAAGTTTTCATTATAAGTTTGTCTACTGGGCGCCTGGGTGGCTCAGTCAGTTAAGTGTCTGCCTTCGGCTCAGGTCATGATCTCAGGGATCCAGCCCTGCATTGGGCTCCCTGCTTAGCGGGGATCCTGCTTCTCCCTCTCCCTCTGCTCCCTGGCAACCCACCCCCCGCCCCGTTCGTGCTCTCTCTGTCTCTCTGCAGTCTCTCTCAAATAAATAAATAAAATCTTAAAAAGAAATGTTTGTCTACCTATACATATTTGTTACTTGCTACAAAAATAACTTTGTGGAGAAAAATAATAAAATTTTCGTTGATAAGCTTAAGCAATACATATTGGTAGTAATAGTAAAAATGTGAAGAAGGTAAAAAGAAAATTATTTTCACTAGTTTATAAAGAACGCAAAAATTGAACTTTGAAAAATGCAGTAATACATACACTGTAAGAAGAGGAATATTTTAATAACTATAGAAATAGTTGGCAGGGCTGTCAACTATCAAGGGATTATTTTGAAATTACTATCATTGGCCAACGACTATGATTAATGAAATCAACATTTTCATGATGCAGGAGAAATAAATGTTATAAGTCAATTTAATAGGTATTCTTTTTTTCCTTTAAAACTGTTGAGCTATTAGGTTACTAAGCCCCCTCTACCTTTCACTTTATAGAAGAGTTTTCATATATATGCATACAAATACACACACACAGACACAGACACACACTCCTCTGGGTATTTTGAACATTTTTCGGTGTAGTTCTATAGACTCGAACGTTTTACTTTGGTAATGCTCGCAGTAGTCCCTCTAGAATGCAATTTACAAAGAAATCCACGCTGGGGGCAATTGTGGGGCAATCTTCCTCTCTCTCCTGCACACAGTACAAAACCTTCCCGAAGTGATCTTGCTAAGCCAAATTTAGAAGGGGCTCCATATTCAGCGCAGAGGAAGAAAACATCAATGCTGTCCTGAGAACACCAGTCAGTGATCAAAACTCAGGAATAAACAATCTTTGCTCATTTTAAGCTATATAAATATTTGTTGAATAAATTCTATTTTGTCTTCTCTTTTGATGGAATGTTAGTTTCTGAAACCAAATGATACACAGCTTCTTTCTTCCCACAGGCCTGTTGAACACTTAGATGTACTTCTTGGCGTATTTGCCCCCATATACAGGTTTAGTTGACTCTCTATCTCCCCAGTCCTGCTTATCGCTTTTCCTGATAACAACTCCCTCACTTTTCAGAGGGAACAGCTCTTTCTCCACTCCAACCGTGCGGTTCTGGTGTGAACTGCTAATTATAGAGCCCTGACTTCTCTGTTCCTGTCACAAGGGCAGGAATGTGGTTAATCATCATGTATTATGCACCGGCTTTCCTGATGGCTCCAAGAGGCTATGGAAGCTAAACCAGTTAGAAGCCCTCTCCAGGATTTTCGAAGAGGAGCTAGGAGTGGAGGCAGAGCCCTTTCTTTGCTATGGATGATAGCTGAAACACATGTAACTCCAGCACACAGAAGAAAGTTGCTCTAAACGGGTGAAGCCAAGTTGCAGCTGTAGGTGATACAAAGGTCCCCAAAGCTCTCTTTGGCCTCCCCTGCCTCTGGGGGTTGGTCCTCCCCCTTTTCTCTCCATTCTGCGAGCTCTAATATCTTTCCCATTACCCCTCTTCCCGCTCAAGGTAAAGTCAAGTGGGGTTTCCAGTATTTACAACCAAGAGCCCTGATGACCATAATGCATTTATTTACTCTTTGTGTTGTTTTATCAAATAGCTATAAAATCACCGCTTAATTAGGCAAAGCATTCTGCTGCTTTTCTTTTTTGGTTTCTCAGTCATTGATTTCTAAGGAATATATCCCCCCCACCCTTACTGGGGTTTTTCCCACCTGTTGCCCTCCAACCCCGCCCCCCCCCCCCAGCTCAGATACTGACTACCTGTGAAATGCTGCTGGGCCGGCCACAGATTACAGAGGCAGGTGGGCACCACGCCTCAGGTGCAGTAGGGAACATACCTCCCTAAATTATAATATTAGGTTACCAAAGCTAAGGCACTCAGTGTTCTGGGGAGTACCTAAGCAATTCCGAGGACTACCCTGACCTTTTTACCCCAATGATAAAAACAAGAGATCTCAGCAAATAGCTCTTGTCTGCCACATGGCAGGAGTGACAATTCTTAACATCATCCTTTGCTACAATTCTGGAGACCTGATTCAATGTTGTTTTTAGAGGCTTTGTTTTCTATTTCACTGAGTACTCCCCCTGTTTTTAATCTTTTCACAGTCTCTGTGTGATGCATGAATGTCAGCCATTTTCAGTTTAATTGTCCTTCTCTGTCCTAGTCTGCTTGGGCTGCCATAACAAAATACCATAGACTGGGTAGTTGAAACAACAGAGACTTATTTCTCATGCTTCTGGAGACTGGAAAGTCCAAGATCAAGGTGCTGGCAGATTTGGTTCTGATGAGAACTTTCTTCCAGCTTCTTGCTGGGCCCTCGCATAGCCTTTCTTTGATACGTGGGCATGGGGCGGGGGGACTCTCTCTCTCTTCCTCTTTTTATAAGGCCACTAATACCACTGTGAGGACCTCACCCTCATGACCTCATCTAAACCTAATCACCTCCCAAAGGCCTCCAAACTTCAAATGCCAACACATGGTGGGGGGGGGGGGCGGTTAATTTAGATTTTAAAGAGGGAGAATTTGACTGGCTTGGCTGTGGTCACATGGTCACCGTTGGCTGAGAGGTGCGCGGGGGGGCACCTATTTTAATCCCAACAAACTCTATCCACTGGGAAATGGTAATTCTGCAAGGGAATTCAGATGCCTTTGGTAAGAGGAATGGGTGCTAAGCACTAAAATAACTGCAGACAACTTCCGGTGTTTTCAACAGAGCTAAGCTGAACGAAATTGGGTATCAACTGCCTCCTGAAATATCATGTTCACCTGCAATATGTAAATAGACGAGAATGTTTCGCTTGAAATTCCTACTTTCATTATTTTTTAAGTGCTCCCTGCCCTCAATGTGGGGCTCAAACTCATGATCCCGAGATAAAGAGCCGCCTGCTCTCCGGACTGCGCCAGCTAGGTGCCCCCCTACTTTCCTTTTTTTCTTCACTTAGCCTTGGGAAAGATTTCCTTTAAAACATCACCTTACTGGATCTATTGATTCTGATGTGGAAAGTTGTATTTTGTATGTTTTTAAGTGAAAACAGGCAATTTGCAGAATAGTACGAAGTCTTGTTTTGATAAAATATATTAAAATACAAGTGTAATTGAATGTATTCCTTAAAAGTGTCCAAAGAGATGCGCCAAACTTTTAACAGTGGTGTGGTAGGCAATCTCCAGAAAGGAACTCAGCCCTGGCAGAAGCTTGATTTTGGCCCAGTGGGACCCATTTTGGTTTTCCATCCTCCAGAACTGTAAGATGATAAATTTGCAGGGTTCTTCTTTAAGCCACTGAGTTTGCAGTAATTCGTTAGAGCGGCAGTAGAAAAGTGATATGACCGGTTATTCTTGGGAAGTAGATTTGGGGGGGAAAGGAAGTGGGAGCAGACAGCAATAGATATTAATATTTCTAAACTGGGAGTTTTTGCAAAAACATATTATTTGTATGCTATACACCACTACATATATATAAAATATTTGGTGATAAGTTCGTTGTTTGAGAACTCATTTGGAGAAGACTTTGCTAAATTTGCTGAAATTATCAGTTTTCTATGAGGGATAATCTGCTACTTAACATTCATAAAATTAAAAAGATAAATTTATAAGAGGCTGTATTAGTTAAGAAATGTGTAAGCTGCATGGACGTGTGTACATATGCATAGGTATGTGTGTGCATGTGTGTATACATATACATAGCTATTTATTTATTTACTTGTTTGACCAGGGTCAGGATTTTTTTCTCTCATGTAACTTGAAGACCAGAGGTCCAAAGCAAAGAAACCCGAGGCTAGTTAGAGGCTTCAAGGTTATACTTTTCTCAATCTCCTTCTAACTCTGTGTTCTGCCACTTGCAGAGGGCATGGCTTACATTCCCAAGGTTGTCTCATGGCCATAAGATGGCTGCAGGAACTCCAGCCATAACATCTGTACTCTGGGCAAGAAAAAGAAAGAATAGGGTGGGGAAGGGGAGGCAAAAGAGCAATTCCAGCTGAGTTGAACCTTTTAAGGAGCATTCCTTAGACTGGCATTGGCAATAATCTAGCTACATGGCCGCCTCTGTCCACAAGGGAGGCTAGAAAAGGTGGGCACATTGCCACCCTCAACAAAATCAGCGTTCTCTTGGTGAGGAAGAAGGAGAGAGATTGATTTTGGGTAAACAACTAGCAGCCTGTATACAGGCTTCAGTGACAACCAAATTATAAAGCTGAGCCCTTTGTAACTATGTCTTTAAGGATAAACATTATGCCATAATGAACAATCCTTAACTGTTCAAGGCCATATAAATAGGCACACCATAAACATTTTATAACTGTTCAAAGCAAACCCACTGGAAAAATCTGCAATGAAAATGTAAAAACTAAAACAATCAGTTCCACTATGAACTGGTTTGTAAGACAGCAGTCCAGTAAATTTAGTTTTTTAAAAAAAGTTCTAGTTTAAGATGAACTTCAGAAGGGATACAAGCTACCCCTCCCTTTGAAATTCTATCCATCATTTATGTGTTTGAGCATTTTTCTGATTAAACATTACATAGATCCTCAAAGGGGTTGATGCCCGCCCCCAAAAGACGTTAATAACCATGGACCTAGGTGTTGAGCCCATTTGGAAGATGCCAAGCAACAATCCAACAGAACTCAAGCTGAATTGGGGGTTTCGGTGTCCTACAAATATGCTCAGGCCAAGAGAAATTCTGGATGTGAAACATGGCCCAGTGGAGTCAAGGGAGCTGGGGGACGCGGCTGGAGTCTGCAGGTTGGTCCAAGGCAAGCAGGAAATAATGAAAGGCGGCAGCTCTCTGGCCTCTGGAGGAGCAGAATGGACGTGGTGCGTCAGCAAGCCCCCAGAGACTGAGCCACAGGGGCTGTCCGTGGAATAAGTGAAATCCTAGAGAGGGCAGTGTTTCATTTGGAGTCTGAGAAGTAAGAAAAGAACAACACTGGACCATCTGTTTTGACACATCTACAAACAGAGTTATTTGGCATTTAGTATTAAAACTGTTTATCAAGCTCCCAGTGCTGATGATTTACAAAAAGGATCCTCATGTTCTGTGTTGTACTATTGATATGTAGGGGGGAGGAGGGCTCTAATCCATCAATGTAATGAATTTACCAGCACAGGTTTAAGAAGACTTTCGAGAGACTTGGAAAAGAGAACAGAGTAAAAGATTCTTTTGTCAAAGGGTCCCAAAAGGAAAAAAAAGAAAGAAAGAAAAGTGGTGCAGTTGCAACCTAATGGTTATGTCTCTGTAAACAGGTGAGATTTCTATTTGCCAGGGCAAGGATGCCACTTCAAGACCCCATCCTGGGATGTCGAGCCTTTCCCCCATCCCCTGCCTTTCTTGTGGAGGGGAGAGACGGGCCACAGGTCTCCAAAGTGGGGTATGAATGTACACCAAAGAGGAGTCTCAGTGCAATCATTGGGGTGTGAGAAGAAAATATGAGAACATTGAAAAATCGATTATCTTAAAAATAAAGGAAATATGCATTTCCAATATTCAATATATGGATTGACAGAAGCAGCAACACTAGATAGCTATCTATATCAGGTAGCCAGGCCTCACTTACCAGACAGGGACATTTCTACGGAAAGGCAGGGGCTTCCCGGCTCGGGGGCGGGGGGGAGGCAGGGGGAGGAGGGAGCGGGAATCGACTCTGGCATCCCACCCCTCCGGCTCTTCCAGCGTCTAGCAACACGTGGCCATTTCGTTATGCCAGGTTAACTGGATTTATACCTGGTAGTATCTAATTTTATGTAAACTAGCCCTCACAAAACATACAAATGACTTAAAAAGGATTACCAAAAAAAACAAAAAAAAAAATCTTCTAATTGAAGATCTTCCTAAGGCAAAAGCAAAATTCAACAGATAATGACAGAGACGACATTGATTGGTGTTGCTGGGACAGGATTCCTCCAGCCCCATCACCCGGTAAAAACAAGGATGATCTGATCGGATCTAATCAGATGGAAATGTCAAGAAGACCGTCAGCTAGACAACAGGGTGTCTACTATCACACACCTCCCTCACACGAGGTGTACCTATCCTGTTTACGTTGTGTCTGCGAAATGCCTTTCTCAACTATGAGAGCCGTTCAAACCAGTGACAAAGCAAAGGGAACCTGGAAGCAGACCTTCAAATTGTTGTATCACAAAACGTTAAACTCTGATTTTCAAAAATAACTAAGCGTCTTTAACCACGTTGTACTGATTAAAAAGAGAATTTGGGGGGGGGGAATCTTATGCCATGAATAAAAATAAATATTTTTAAATATTGTGTATTTCAAATTTAGCTCATCCTTTAAACATGTATGTTTTGGGTTAATATATTAATCTAGCAATCCACATATAGAACAAAATATAAATATACATGCTTGGGACTTGTTACTAAGAATGTTATTTCTTATTGGCCTGTACAATCAAAAAATGTTTAGAAACTATTGCTGAAGATAAAGGACAGTGGGAGTGATTTACTCAAAAACAATCTAGTCCCTGTCAATTTGGTAGTCCTCCTAGACGACTTAATGCTTTAACCCAATTAAATTATGATCTCTCCTTCCAAACTCCCACAGCAGTGAAACTTAAAAATAACTGTACTATAACTTCTACTAGTTACACTTAGCACTTTCTTCTTGAATTATAATTACTTGAGTGGATGTGTGGTCCTCCTACTGACTTGAGAGAAAGCTCACTGGGGACAGGATTAGGGTTTGAGTCATTGTCCGCTTAATTATCTCCCATAGGACTTAGCACCTAGGAGATGCTCAACAAAAATTTATTTGGAAGTTAAGAGAAAATGAGTAAGTGTCTAGCAGGCCTTTAGGACTGATAATCAGCAGCAATTTCATTATTTAGCAAGTCATTGAGATAAACCACTGAGCACTGAGTCTTGCCCAGAGTGAGTGCTCTTTCCATAAGAGGTGATTTTTCTCATCCTCTGATCTTATACAGGTCATCGTTTACACAAAAGACTGCTCACTTCTGCTCAGAAATAAATCAGTAATATATTCAGCTACTGTTTGTGGCTTGGAGGGACCTAACTCATTCTCGTGTGTTTCCGTATTAAATGAGTCAGGCACAATGTTCCATGTCATTCTCAGCTTGACTCTTACATTTTGTTCATAGAAACAAAATTTAATATCACATTTAGCTAATTTATATATAGATATAGATTTTTTAATAACCTGCAATGGCAGATAACCTCACTGTTCAAAATAATCCTAATAGCTCAATTGCTTATAAAATATACAGTAAGTTTTAATGGACTCCTTGAGACTAGGAACTAGATGGGATCTTGCTTTATGTGCTGACATGGGGATGTCTTATTCGATTTTAGCCATGTGTTTGATTCAGCCATGTAACTGATTCTCTCTCTCTCCTTTTTAAGATTTTATTTATTTATTTGAGAGAGAGAGAGTACGAGCAAGGAGGAGAGGCAGAGGGAGAAGGAGAAGCAGACTCCCCACTGAGCAGGGAGCCTGACACGGGGCTCAATCCCAGGACCCTGCGATCATGACCTGAACTGAAGGCAGATGCTTAACCGACTGAGCCACCCAGACACCCCTGATTCTCTTTTTTTTTAATGTCAGAATTATTTTAATATAGTCTCTTGGCTTGGAACAGGTACATAGGTTCCCCTTGGTTCCTCAGTAATTTCTCAATTTGTAACCCCATATCTAGTAAAAATTAAAAATTTTCCATTTGCCTTTGCAAGAAAGTCAGTGATTATTTGATAGTAATTTTGGGGCAATTTCTGCCCTACTAAATTATGAAAGATTATGAAAAATTACTAAATTATAAAAAATAAGTGGGAGATGAGTCTCACTAAAGAGTTATGTTCTTTTATAACTTCCGTACCAATTTGCCCATGCTTGGTAATGGTGCATAGCACCTTATTTTTTGGCTTTGTAAAGAAATGATAACAGAAAAGGAAATTGGGCTGCCGTCATATGAATCTAACCCAATTGCCTTCCAGCTATAGGCTTTGAGCTTAGAATCATTTTTCAGAGACAAGAAATGGGTTGAGTTGAGCCAGCCATAACCCTACTTTTCGAGCTCCCACTGTGACCCTCAGCACATGTAAGTAAAGTGACTTGGTTAATGTGTGATATGCCAATAAGGCTGAGACCAGGAGTCCTCGTCTCAGGCGGGCCGGCTGGTTTATATAGACACTCCAGAGCATACACACAGCCCGAACTCTGTTCACGTGGAAAAGCTACAAGCCTCAGGCATGTCTAAAAGTCACGCAACAAGGTGCCCTCTTAGCGCAGTGGGGAGCGTCAGTCTCATAAAAGTCACGCAACAAAACAAAAATCTTAATGCACATGTTAGGTAGGTATGTGTACATAGATGTATGTCGCTATGTGTCTACAAATAGATACCTCATATATATCCCTTCCATGTGCATGTGAGAGCAAAAGTGTGCTTAAGATTGCCTCTCAGATCTTTCTGCAGAAAATGTGATCAGAAAAATGCAAATTGCTGTCATTTTTTTCATTCTTTCCTTTAATTTTTGTCATTTAAGGCTCGTAAATTTGATGGACTCTATCTTTTTAAAACTAGCTTAATATGGTATATTTATATTGATTTGCATAAACAACCTCAGTTTGTCAGCAAATTGTACTTCTACACCCCTAGGTAAGTATAGCACTGATGTGAGCACTGAGAGTACATAATATGGAACAGACACGAGCTTATGATCTAGGGGAGACAAGACATGTAAACATGCAATTATCTAAATGTGTACATAAATACAGCTCTGTAATTAAAGAGTGAATGGGGAAGGGGTGTTTACTGGTGGCTTGGTGATGTGTACTTTCTTTCTGCTCCATGCTCTCCTGACATTCTTCTCTCCATACCTTGGGACTTGAATTACATAATGCACGGGCAGCCCTTGAGCTTTTACATCACAGGAGCATAACTAAATAGTCATTAATATGAACACTATTTAAAAACTGTCCAGAGATATCTCTTCACAAAAGGGACCAGGTTGTTCACTCTGCAAAAAGGAAATGATAGCGAATATGAACAAATGAAAAAAAGGAAATGAGCAAACACTTCTGGACTCAGCTCGGTTCCCATGAAAAGAACAGATTCAGGGTTAAATAGATGGGTGTTCTAGGAAAAGAACCACAAAAGCAGCCAAACCCCCATCCTCAATCAGAGGAGCAGGGTGTGGAATATGATCCACGTCCTAAGGCTCATTTTCACGTTCTTGTCTATTCTTACCCACCTGTGACGTATTTGGAGTTTTCTCTTTTCCTCCAACAAACACTGCTATGTGACCAGCAACATTTCTAAGGCTTGTACATGCATTAACTCTTCTGATTCTCATAATAACCATATGAGCTAAGTACGATTCTAATCACCCCCATTTTACAGATGCAGAAACACAGGCACCGAAGGATGAATTGACTCCCTCGGGCAGCTGGGAGCCAGTCCCAGGAAGTCTGGTGTGGGGACCTGCATTCTGGGCTCGGAAAATCTCACCGACTCCTTCCTTCCTTCGCTGGAGGCTGAACTTGGGGCATTTGAGTAGCTGAGGGGGTGGGGAGGGAGTGAGGAAAGAAAGAAAGGCTTTGAAAGTTATCCTGCCATTTGAGAACATAAAAGAGAAGACAAAAGGAAAGGGAAAGCCCAGATTAGTCTTGGGAAGGCCACGGAAGCAGTGGAAGGACAGGAAGTGGAAGAAAGAGGCTTAGAGAACTAGGCAGTTTTGCCTACTGGGTTGGGCTCTGTGACGGATCGCGGGGCTCCGGGCTGGAGTGCCGGGACCTGAACTGGGTGCCTCTGTTCTCCAGCAGCAGCATCTCACTGGGTTTCCCCAGGCTGTCTCCGCAGCAGCCCCACCAGCGCTTTTCACAGCAACAAAGAAAGTGACGGTAGATGTATTGCTTCCTTACTTAAGCAAAGGAGCCACCCCCAAAAAAGTGTTCCACCAGCGGCAAGAGCAAATTCAGGGCCCCAAAGGAAAATTTTCAGAAGGTGCCCTTTACCGTGTGTAAATTGGAAAAAGTTTTCTCTCGTGAGTGAGATGACCACGGTGGGAGGTAGAAACACATATAGAATTTGGGGAAGACTTGAATTTCTCTGATAAGTTCTCTTCAAACACTAATGCCTAACAGGAGTGGTTCAAACAGTACATCCAGGAACTTCTTTTCTCTGTGACCTTGGATCTTAACTTTGACTCTGTTCTCAAGTGACGGGAGAACGGAATGAGGTGGTAAGCACTTGACATCTAAGGGACATGTCCCCCTAAAGAACCTGGTATAGGCAATGAAGGAAAATGAGATTGTCCTCCAAGAGCTAACCAACAAAATCGATATAGATCGTAGGGAGCAGAGATTACAAGTCATCGTGTTGAACATAGTAATCTGATTGAGGATTTTAACACACCTAAAGGACTAGTGGTCAATCTGGAGTGGGCTTGGGTACTATGGGAGAAGGGAAAGGAGAGAGCAGAAAGAGCAAATCCATGCACTCCATCCACTACATCCACTCAAGCAGTGCTTGAGTCTGCTAAACACTGAGCTAGTAAACCAATCCCACTTATGCAGCCTTCATGGGGTTCCAAGCCAAAGGCACAGAGTCGTCTATGAATAACTCAGGGGAAAAAACCAACTTGGTCAAGGACATCCAGTATTCCAGGCCAAAGGCAGTGCTAGCCCCTTTGTGGCCATGAATATTATTTTCCATCCCATATTCCCCTCTCGGGCTCATAGATGAGGGGACCTTCCCCTACCCAATTTGCAGACCCTATTGTAGAGAACAGTTGCAATCTATCTCTTCCCCTTTTTGTTCTTTCCTCCCAAAGGAGGAGGAGCTAATCAGACTGCAGACAGCTTGTTGACTGCTGGATCTCCTGTTCCAGGAGACGGGGCCATGGAGTTGGGGGCACTGCTCATGCATGGCATACTCTTTTGCTTTCTTTGATCAGCCTGCCCAGAACTGGGGCACTTGAGCTTCACATCTTTAGGAAGCTACCTTTTGCCTTCTCTCTGCTCTGGCCTCTTGAGGGTGCCTTGGGGTGGCTCTGCCCATCCTCAGTTTGGGTGGGTCGTCAAAGATTGGCACTTTGGCTTCAAGCCAAGCTGAGGTCTCTTGCTCAGGGCACGGGAGCTTCAGGGTCACGGGCTACTACTCTGATCCCTAAATAGTTCCCTGGGTTTGTTCTCCTCCACACTGAGAACTCCATCTGGGCAAAGGGGAGGATTGGCAACCCTCACTTCCAACCCTCATCTCCAAAGGCTGCAGGCCTTCCTGACCTGATAACATTAAACCCTACTAGCCACCTCTCACCCCCTCCTCTAATGCCATGTTCGCTAAGCAGATTTCTAATGGGTTTTGAGCTCCCGTGGGCTGCTCAGGCTTACCTCCAATAGTCTAGGCTGTGCCATGGTTCTCACTACATGTTAATTGATAGGCATTCCAGTTGTCCACACCTCCACTGTGAGCTTGGGTGGCATGCCTCATGTCTCAGAGACCTACTCGGTTTGCTGGCAGAAGCGGGCATCTGAGAGCACAGAGCTGAGGACTGGGCTAAATAAAGCCACCTAATTAATGGCATCCTGGGAGCTCTGTGCTTGGGCAACCAGCTTCATGTTAACAACTGGGAGCCACAGATAGCTGCTGTCCTTTTATATGTAACACTTCTATAGGAATGCCTCATAAGGTCTTTGCGAGGATTAAAGACAATTCAAGCAGAGCACCTAATGGGTGCTTGTCACCTAGCAGACAACAAACATGGGAGTTATTGCTGTTGTTGTTATTATTTGTATTTTGAAGATAATTATACATGTCTCTAATTACTCTTAAAAGTAGTCGTAAATGACCACCACCATCTATAATAAATAGGAGAAATTCTTTCCCAATCCACCTAAAGGCAGTGAGGTAGCGGTTAGGCCACAATAATTCTAAGGACTTGCAATTCTCTACCATCTTATAACTCATGCAATTACTTGGTCTAAATGGCCACATCCAGCCCAACTCTCTAGCTGACCATTCAAGTTCCAAATTATGCCCAGGTGCCATCTTGAAAATGGCACACATTCATGATTTGCTTCAATATCTAATTCTAACCCTGTGAAACACCAGTCATGGATTTAAATCCTGTGTGTGAGCCAGCCTGTGTTCCCTATGTGCACAAGGATCAGGGGCCATTCTCAGCTGCCTTTGCATTAACACCTAGAGGCATCCATCAACACTCTGGTCATGCAGAAGGGCCATCAAGCTTTCTAACCACTACCCACAGGAAGAGGTCCACAACTCAATGCACATACTTGTGCACATGCCCACGTAAGCAAACACACACATACACTTATGTTATTGAAACAAAGCCTCATAAAACAATACTCACCCTTACTATATAGATGAACTCTATTTTCTATTATTATTTTTTTAAAATACTGGCTGAGACCTACCAAATTGACTCAAAATGCAGAAATGGCTCAGGACTGGCTGTTTTAAAGGACACTCTTGTGAGTCCTGTGCAGAGAGGTCACATGAGCTTCAGTTGTGTCCCCAGCCCTGTTTGTCACCATATTTTCTTCCTGTAAGTCCTAAGAACGCCTTATGCCTACTGTGGGACTTTGCTGTTATTTTTGTTGTTGTTGACATTTTGGTTAACAGATGATCATGTAGCATGGTTTTACTATTGTTTAGTATTAGAAACTTGTAAAATATGGTTCCTAGGAAAAGCATTTTTATTACTCAAAACAAGATATCTGGTAAATCCGGTATGTTGAGCCTTTCTGCAATGTGGAGCAGGATCACCCTTGTAGTTGTGTTTCATCCTAGTAAAGCATCTTTATAAAAGCACAAGCACTGCCCACAAACCTGGCACCAGAATGGGACCCGTGACAGAGGAGAGATCACTCCCTTGCTCACCCAGCTCGTACTCTCCATGGGCCCACTGGGCAGCTTTGTGGTACAGCTCAGACTTTGGGAGTCATGCCCAGGTTACAAACTTTATGACTCCACTTTCTAACTCCATGACCTTGAGCACACCATCTAATCTCTTTGAGCTTCAGTTCTCTCCTCTGTGAAATGGGCGTTAATACCAAATCCATGGACTCTTTACAAGGATTGAGTGAGATTGTATTATATGCATATCCATAGAACTCACTGTGAGGATCACCTACCACAATCAATGGTGTTTCCTTCCCTCCTAGTGGAACTTGGCATTGGATAACCATAATCCTTAATCCTTAATCCATACTCTCATTACTGCAAGTTCACACATAACCTACTTTTGCCTATTTGGCTAGTTATTTTTAATAATATCATAAGCACCTAGGAGACCCCACCTCTAACCAAAGCTAGGACCTTAACTATAGCCTTTATCACAATGCATCATGTGGTTCCACAGTCCCTCCTCTCCACACATGTACCTAATACCCTTGTCTCCCTCCACTCAAGGCAACCCTAATTTTGTCTCTTGAATTCTTCTAGGATCTAGAAAGTCTGCTGTCTTGGATGGAGTAGAGTTTAGGCCATGTGAAGATGAACTTTGGATACCCCCTGGATCACTCATTCCTAAACCAGGTAGACACATGGAGGTAGAGGCATTGAGTATGTTGCAGGGAATGGGGTCCTGAATGGCCCTGCAACCTGCTCTTCTTGTGAGGTAGCAGAATGGTCTTCCATTCCTTCTCCCTCCAGCTGTGTGTTGATTCTGTGCCATCTTCAAGAAAAATATGGGAGGAGGTAAAAAAAAAGCCAGGCACACACAGTAACTTAGTCTCTGTTTAATTTCCAGATGCTAGGTAGAAACTCTTCCAAGGAACATTGGCATTGGCTGACATAGGCTCTGCATATCTAGACTGTTCTACCAGCTTCTAGACCCATAGTTTCAGCAGAATGAACTAAGATTGTCACAAGCCGGCATGGAAAGGCTATGTGACTCTTAGTTAAAGGGACAGGAAAGACCCTCAGCAGAGATGACAGAAAATGTTAGTACTGTGAAGCATTGAAGAGAAAGAGCAGTTAGCTCATCCTCTCTGCTTTCTCATAACTTTCCCCTCCCTCATCCCACTTCCATCTTTCTTGGGGCTGAAGAATTATTACAGAATATCTCTTCATGAATAGGTTGCTCTTCATTGTCCACTTCATGACATTTTCTTAAATCCTAGGTTAAGTTACCCTGACATCCGACACATTACCATTGCACTATCTCCTTTTGTGACTTAGCTGGTGTATTCTCAAAAGGCGAGCAAGTGAAAACTCATTATAAATTAGCTAAGTCAGGTGTGCTACTCATAAATTTGGGATTATCAGAGCTACTGCCTTCTTCCCTCAAGATACTAATAAAATTTTTATTTGAAGACTATTAAATTGTTTCTTAGCTTACTCTTCTCTAGGATAAATCATCTCATTTTTCCCCATCTGCAGCAAGAATAAGAACCACTCCACCTCCATTCCACCCCTAGTCCACAGATTATAGGAAGCCATAAACCCTGCCTAAGAAATTGATGCTGCAGAAGTAGAAGAAAAATGAATTGCAAACCTTCTGCCAAGTGTCATGAGAGATAGATCACACTTTTGTTTAGCAGGATACCATTGATATACAAAAGTAAGTGTCCAGTCAGTTTGGAAAACACTTGAGGGTTAAACTGGTTAACGTATTTGTGTAATGAGGTAGGGAAATACAGGTAGCAAGCTCTGGAATGGGGCAAAGGGGGCAGAAAAAGAAAAGTCTCGGGATAAATAAAGAGAGCAAGCAACATGGCAGCAGGCCAGGGCCCAGGGACAAAGACAACCAATGTGAGATTTCCCCCAGATTCTCCACAGTACATGGTGCTAAAGAACTTCAGTCAGTAATGTCCAATATTAAACTTCATTTTAATTTGGCTCCTTTTCTGGGCTGCGCTAAAATTTGTATCCATTACCCTCAAACTTTCACTGCAAGTGGCTATACCCAACCGCCTGATGGTGGTGGCGCTTCAGGGAGTGAAGGAGAGGGGGAGAGTGGCCACCCGAGGCAGTCAGCAGGCTGGAAAGAACACAGCAGCTGCAAGATGACTCGGGAGTTGGGGAGGCAATCCTCAGCATCCGCTGCAGAGGGGACACTATGGCTTTCTTTCATTCAACAATTATTTTCCGAGACTCGAGCACCGGGCTGGAATGGTGCTAAAAATTTAGCATGAATAACACAAAGGCCTCCCCCTCACAGGCTCACAGCTTTTTGGAGAGGAGAGAAAGCAGTTCTTCTAGCACTGTGGGATAAGTGCAATAAAATAATCTACAAATATACATTATACATTAGTAGCATGGAGGCGTGGAGGGAAGATCCCGAAGAGGCAATCCTCCAGTCGTATCTCCATTAAGAATGTTTGGGCTGAAGATAATAGGAAAAAAAAACAAAAAACAAAAACAGGCAACCAATTCCAGGGCCATAATTTTCCAGTCCCTGGTTTAAACAAATAGAAGTCTATTTTTCTTACATATAACAAGGAACTCAGAGATGAGTGGTTATTGGTTCTGGCTCAGGAGCTCCTGGCTACCAGTAGGCTCTTTCCATCTGTCTGCTTCACCTGCCTTCATGCATGCTTTCTCATGACACAAAATGACTTGAATAGCTCCAGCACCGGGTCCATCCACGTTCAAGAAAGGAAGAATAGGGAAGAGGCAGCCTCAGCTGCTCTCCTCTTGTGCTTGTCCCTTTTATTAAAAAGGAAACACTTTCCCACGAGCCCCAAGTAGATAGATATCCCCTTTGCTTCGTTGGCTAGAACTGAGTACATGGTAAACCATGGCAGGAGAGGAGACTGCAAAAGTGATCATCTCTCTCCTTGACAGGGGAAATGAACAAGGGAGAAGGAGCTGGGAACACGGTTGGGTCCATTCTGCAGCATCTGCCCCAAGCTGGATTCTGGTGAACAAGCAACAAACAGCCAAAGAAACAAGGAAGGCCATGCAGGCAAGCTAAAGAAACAACATATGAGAAGGCAGGAAGAGAGGAAAAGAGATTCTAATTGTTGACAAACGTTCCACATGGCTGGAGCCCCAGAGTCGCAGGGAAATGAGAAACAGTGGGAGCAGAAGGTAAGTTTGAAGGATGATGATCTCTGTGGCCTCACTGATGGGTTTGGGTTCTACATCTCTTAATATGCCTACACCTAACAATGCCTTGATAAAAGCAGAAACCCAATCAGCATTAATGGTAACTGAGACCCAAACAGAAAGACAAACAAACCTTTGTTGTTAAGAAAATCCTAACTAATTATAAAGTGAAGATTCAGTCAACTATCTGGTGGTGGATGGCAAATGTTACCCCCTTGATGTCAATTTTGTTTTTCCTATTAACCCCAAATTGCACCACGATAAAAACGAACCAGCTGTACCAAGGATTGCCAGTGCTCTAGAATCTCAGCCCTGGGCTCGCAACAAGCCCGGTGTAGCCCTGAGCACTGCCCAGGCTCCCCCGGTTCCCTTCCTACTATTTTTGTGCCCCTTCTCATCTTTGATGAGCTGTCACTTCCCATAGCCAGCACCTGCAGTTCTTCTTTGGAGGACAAGCATTGTTACTAGAACCGCATTGTTCATGAGTGCCAAGAGCTAGAAGCACCTGAAGACTCCCACCCCCTGGGGCAGCTCTTAACCAATGACTGACCAATGGGAGAATAGAAGCCCCAGGTTCCTTACCCTAGGTCAGGACAAATCTGAGGTATTTACCATCACTTCCCGGTGGGATTGGCTGGAAACTACCCTCTGCAGGATTTTCCTGAGATCCCCTCCTCGCTTGGCCTCTCTTCTCCTCGCCCATCTGCTTCTCCCGTACCCTTACTAATCTTTCCTAGAAGAACTTTCTTAATAAATCACTTGCTCATAAATAATATCTCATGAAAAAATTGTTCCTGGAGAATTGGAATCAAACACCCTATCTTGTATGACCAAGTAATATTTTAGAGGTTTTGGAATTAGTAGGATTCAGTTGCTAGAAACAGAAACTACCCTCGTTGTGTCAAGCACAAGGAATTCAATACAGGAATGAGGCCCTTACAAATCATTCAGAAGTTGGTTCTAGGCTGAGTCTACAGGACTGACTCCCTGCACATCATCACTAGACTAGCCCACAGGAGGGGGTACTTCCTATAATCCTGAAGATGGAACTGGACTACAAGAACACCCTGGCTGTATTCGGAGGGCCAGAAAGCCACTATTACTGCTGCCCTTTTCCACATGGATAAAACTGGGGCCTAGATAAAGGAACATGTTGCAGAATGATATGACATGCCCTATGCTCGTCAGGAACAATAGCCAAATAACCAGAATAAGGCCCTGCCACATTTCTACTCTCCAAGTCTCAGGACCTAATCAGAAGAACCTAATTCACAACCAGAAACCCAACTCTAGGGGAGTCTGGGACATATTTTTGTGTTCTGGCCTGTGTGGTACATGAAGGCACAAGAAGCA
The DNA here is from genome assembly GCF_054177405.1 of Leptonychotes weddellii. Taxonomy (NCBI): domain Eukaryota; kingdom Metazoa; phylum Chordata; class Mammalia; order Carnivora; family Phocidae; genus Leptonychotes; species Leptonychotes weddellii. The sequence goes on from NC_138370.1 coordinate 69,010,151, forward strand.
GGCATTGGAACACATGCTGAGTGGCAGTCACCATATCTACTAGTTTGTTCAAAGGCCAGCTTTGAATATTCACTTTGGGGTAGGAGGTTTATCACAAGTCACATGTGGCAACATACATTTCCTAAGGAAATCAGCATCCTTTCATGCCTAATTTTATCCTCTTTGTCCTCATTAACGTTTCTTTGTGTTCAGTAGATCAGGTAGGAATGGATCTATTTTTACTGGATTTCTCTGTTCGTCATATACTTACCAAAGTCAAATAAGTAACTGAGACTCAGCAATTCCACTCCTAGGTATCTACCCAAGGGAATTGAGAGCTTACATACACACAAAGACTCACTTGCAAATGTTCATGAGCAGCATTGTTCATAATAGCCAAAAAATGGAAACAACTCAAATGTCCATTAACTGATGGATGGATAAACAAAATATGGTAGAGTCATACAGTAGAATACTGTTTAGCAGCAAAAATAAACAAGCTCTTGATACATGTTATAATGAATGAACCTCAAAAATGTTGGGGTTAATTGAAAGAAGCTGAACACAAAAGGCCACATACTGTATGATTCCATCTATATGAAATGTCCAGAAAAGGCAAATCTATGGAGACAGGAAGTCGATGAGTGGTTGCTCGGGGCTGGAGGGAGTACTGGGGACTGAATGGACATCTAGATGGACACAAGGGACCCTACTGCAGCGATGAAAGCTAGATTATGCTGGTAGTTGCACAACTCAGTAAATTTACTAAAAACAAAGAAAAAATTAAATTGTATATTTAAAATGGGTGAATTTTATTACTTAAAATAATCTATGCACCCTGGGTGTGGAAGTCAAGAGTACTGACCAACATCACAGTGTTTGGTTGGGGCTGTGCTTCCCAGAAAGGTTTTCTGCAACATTAGTCCTGGGAAACACTCGTTGAAGGAGGTTTTCTTGTCCAGTTTGAGGGGGAACTCTTCTTAGAGATTCAGAAAGCATATTGGCCCATCAGCAGGTTCTGAGAATTCTTGCAATGCACAAACCAGAGTTTCCCAAACTTAGCACATACAACGTGCCAGTCATGGTGTTAAACATCACACACACATTTGCTACCTCCTTTAGTCCCCATGACAATGGTAAGAGGTAAGTACAATCATCCTCATTTGAAGGAGGTGGACATTGAAGCTTGTGAGAGGCAGACCGGGAAAATCTGGCTCCAAAGCCTGTGCAAGCCCTATCACTACACGGCACCATGTCTTTGAAGCCTCATTGCTTGTAAAAAAAAAAAAAAGTATTCCATGAACACACTTTAGGAAACACTGGTTCAGGGAATTTCTATTACAAATGTGTCAATAAAAAGACACAGTGAATGAAGATGAAGGAGGCTGTCTCCATGTTCCTTTGTAGAAACTGCTCTGAGGGAAGAAAACCATTTGTGACCCAATACCAGTAAACCAGAATCCAATGACCAGGGTCCAGTGAATATTCTAGCAATAAGTAAACTATGTCAAATAGGACACAATGATTAGTCTGGAAAATGATACAGTTTTCAATCACAAAAAAACAGACTTTGGGCTGTTGAGTTCTCAAGACTATAAAATAATAATAATAATTTAAAAAAATTTTCTGCCACATTTCTTGGAAACTTGAACTGATACATCACAAATTATTCCAAAACACAATTCAAATGTCACTTTAAGAATAGGGCATGTCAGATTAGTCACATGAGAGTACATTATGGGAAGATGATGATGATGATGAAGATGAAGATGATGAAGAAGATGATGATGATGAAGAAGATGATGATGAAGAAAGTTCTAAGTTTTAAAATGGAGCAAAGCAGTAAAAGGAAATTTTAAAATGTGATAACCATTGATTGTGAACTGTATCCATAATTGATGCATTTCTTTGAATTCATATATGATCCCTGGACCCACCTTTAATGTACCCAGTTCAGCTGCAGAAGGGTGGTAATGAGAAGGCATTGAATGCCGTGCCTAGGGTTTAAGTGTGAACATCTGTTTGATCTGCCTCCCTATTCATTTTCTCGTAGCTTCTATTTTCATTAGAGAGGGAGGGGAATGAGCCCGATAGGCTACGTGTACCCAGCTCCAGAATTTGTCATCTGCATGGACTGGCATGAGCACAGGTGTTCTGGATTTTCTGAGTTGACTAGAGTTTCAGAAAACCAGGATTGAAAACACAAAGGATGTTAATCATAGCAATAGTTATTTCTGCAAAGAATCCATATTGACCTAAATGCCAACAAAAGGGAAGTGCTAAATAAATGAGAGAACACCCAAGTCTGTGGGCTCATATGTAGTCATTAAAACTCAAGCTTTGAACATTGTTTAAAAATACAGTAAAAATTTTATAATAAAATAAAAGTTTACAATAAAATTTGCATAATAGAAGATATAAAAATGTATCTACAGTATGTCCTAGCTCTATAAAATAAATAATTATATTTCTAGTATAAATACAAACAAGAATTTCATCAAAATGTTAAAGATGGTTATCTTGGAACAATGGGATTACTGTGACATATTTTTCTTCCTTTTCTTTCCTGTTAGTACTTGCCTGTGATTTTTTGTTTTCGGTTTTTTTAAATAATGACATTGTTCTATCTTTATAACAACCGCTATGTCTTCATTGAAAAACCAAAACAGATACCCACACTGGATGTCTGAGAGATAAAAATGGGTAAAATAGATCCTAAAATGCTAAACTAAAGCTATCTGTTTTATACCACTTGTTCCTGAGGGCTGTAGAACAAGACAGTTCTAGGTTCAACTCCTAGCTCAACTACTTCCTATCCAGGTAAACCTGGGAAAGTTATTTCATTTCTCCTAGTTCTGTTTTTCATATGTAAATGAGGGCTGATAGCTCGATCTTCCTCAGACGGCTGATGTGACAGGGACAGCACCCAGAGCAGACCATGCCACAAATAGTGAGTCCTTGATAAATGTTGTTGTGGCCCTTACTTCTTTGCCACAGTTCCACAAAGGCCTCACAACCGGAACAGGACACGGGAGTCTGTGACGATCTGAGAGATACCTGTAACAGCCAGACAAAAAGCAGAATTTTGACTGTTAAGACAGAGCAACCTGAGTCTTCTGTGTGACGTGGTCCATCCTTTTTCACAGAGGATAGCAAAACATTTGCCATCACCCAGTAGGATACAGGCCACCAGCCTACAGCTAGTAGGAATATTCTTTGTGAGCCAAGGAGAAAGTACAGATACCATTTCGGTTTATAATAAGTGCATTTCTGAAAATCCACTGTGGCTTAAATTGGGGGGATATTTCAAATGCACTAAGTCAATTGAGAACTGAAAGAACACTGTGGGACACCTATTATAATATAGTTTATTGTAGTGCAAAATTGTAGTGCATACATCAATAGGTATGTAAGTGAGGGCAGAGCTGCCACCCAGTGGGCCTTGTCCATTGGTGAGCTGAGAATGGGTGCAGGGGTGTTGAGACTGGTTACTTCAGCTCACAGGACAGCTAGCAGGGGTCTAGGTTTATCCAAGTGAGCCAGAAAAGTATATTTTTCATATAAATTTTTGTGTGGGGCATGACATGAAAAGGTGGAAGCACAGGTTAGGGTTTTTGGGTAGAAAGAACAGAAATCAGGTCTGGCCAACTTATTAGAGGCTCTCAGAGACTTAAAGATCAACAGGGGCCTGAAGTGCCTGCTTGAAAAATCCAGGTGATTCTGAGGCCCATGGGAGCAAGAATCACAGCCATAACCAATAGCAAGAATGGTTTAATCAGGACATGCTTGCCTGAATGAAGGATCACCTTGGGTCAAAGTCCCAGCAGAAAGCATCTATCTGATTGGGTGAACTCTCTGTCGGTATCTAGGGCAAGGAGAGGAAAGACTGGCCCTTTGATTTCTTAGTGAGAGGCAGACACAAGATTTAAGTCCCACCAAGACTAAATACAAGGAAACCAAGGTGCCAAGGAAGCTGGGTAGCCAAAAAAAGTGACAAGTGTCCATGATAACAGATGACTGGTTAAAGTATGGTACAACCATAAGTGAGATTCTGCGAAGTTATTTTAAAAAGGATAAGGTAGAAATGTCTGGTTTCTCAATCTGCAACTTGGAAGACTAGAAGTTGCCACTAGATCCTAACAACAAGTAAAAAGCTGAAAAACTGAAAAATCAACAACTCTTCTTAGATCCATTGAACAACGGAGATCACAGGGCAAACAACTGCCCCAAAAGCTGGAGAGACAGACATGAGAATGTAGAGAATTGCAACTTACCAGAGCAGAACTATCTTAACAGAGCCTCACCTACCTGGGGAAGGAGGGGAAATACCCAAATCCATCCCCTCTGCCAGTCTTGTCCCACCTGAGAGGAAATGGGAGAACGAGAAGCTCTGGTAACATTTACAATTCAGGACACAATCTCACCAAAAGACTGAATGCTTCCCTCCCCTGCCCCAACCTTACCACTACATTAATACAGGCCTACTTAGCACAGTTCCTTTGAGCCAGGACGTCATGTCCACCTCTACACAAAAAATTACTAGGCATACTAAAAGTCAAAAAGCCCAGTTTGAAGAGACTGGACAATCATCCAACCAGAGTCTGATAGGGCAGAAACTTGGAATTATCATAACAGGAATTTTTTTTCAATGTATGATTAATATGCCAAGGGCTTTACTGGGGGAGAGTAGACAATACGCAAGACCAGGAGATAATGTAAGCAGAGTTATGGAAATTCTAAGAAAGAATGGAAAAGGTATGGTAGCAATAAACACTGTAACAGAAATGAAGAATGACCTTGAAGGCTCATTAATAGACTGGACACAGCTAAGGAATTTGATATGATTTAATATGACAACAGAACTTGATATGACAACAGAAACTCCCAAAACTGAAAAGCAAAGAGAGAAAGCACTGAGGGAAAAGACCCCAAGACACAATATCCAAGAGCTGTGGGATAACAAGAAAAGATATGACATATGTGTAGTCGGAATACTAGGTGGAAAAGAAAGAGAGAAAGGACAAGAAGTAACATTTGAAGCAATAATGACTGAGAATTTCCCCCCAGATTAACATCAGACACCAAACCACAGATTCAGGAAGCTCAGAGAACCGAGAAGAATAAATGACTGAACACAAACAAAAACGAACAGATAAACTACTTTTTTTTTTTTTTAAAGATTTTATTTATTTATTTGACAGAGAGAGACACAGCGAGAGAGGGAACACAAGCAGGGGGAGTGGGAGAGGGAGAAGCAGACTTCCCACTGAGCAGGGAGCCCGATGCGGGGCTCGATCCCAGGACCCTGGGATCATGACCTGAGCCGAAGGCAGACGCTCAACGACTGAGCCACCCAGGCACCCCCAGATAAACTACTTTTAAAAGCTACACCTACACCTACCATATTCAAAAGATAAAGGAAAAATCTTGAAAGACGTCAGAGGAAAAAAATACCTTACCTAAAGAGAAGCAAAGATAAGAGTTATATCCAACTTCTCCCCAGAAGCCACGGGGGAGTTGAGTGAAATATTTTAAATGTTAAGAGAAAAAAATCCACCAACCTAGAATTCTGTACCCTAAAAAATGATCCTTGAAAAGTGAGGGAGAAATAAAGACTTTCTCAGACAGACAAAAATTGGGAGAATTTGTTGCACGTAGACATGCTTGCAAAAAATGTTAAAAGTTCTTCAGACAAAAGGAAAATAACATAGGTCAGAAACTTGGGTCTACAGAAAGAAAGGACAAGCATTGGAGAATAAATCAGTAAAGGTATAATAAGTCTTCTATTTTTCATATTCTTAATTGATCAACAGATAATTTAATCAAAATAATAGCAACAATAAGCTTACATATATGTAATGTATATGAATGTGCTTATGTATGTTTATAAGTAAGATGAATGACACAAATGATATAAGGGACAATGGAGGAATTCACATTATTGTATTACAAGGTACTTACACTACTTGTGAAGTGGTATAATATTATTTGAAAGTGGACTTGGATTAGTTGTACATGTGTATTGCAGTCTCTAGGGCAACCACTAAAAAAACTTTTTTTTTTTTTTCAGAATAAGGAACTTTGGCTTTTTATTCCTTTTTTTTTTTTTAAAGATTTTATTTATTTATTTGAGAGAGAGAATGAGAGAGAGCACATGAGAGGGGGGAGGGTCAGAGGGAGAAACAGGCACCCCGCCGAGCAGGGAGCCCGATGCGGGACTCGATCCAGGGACTCCAGGATCATGACCTGAGCCGAAGGCAGCCGCCCAACCAACTGAGCCACCCAGGCGCCCTGCTTTTTATTCCTTTTAAGACTTTCTGTAGTTGACTACTTTTTTCTTGCTTTGCCATTCACTTTGGATTTGTATCACCTCAGATCCTCTGAGATAAAATAAGGACAGAGAGTCCTCATTTAGAAAACATATCCTAGTTTTACATTTAAAAGTCAATAAAAAGAAAAACCTTCTTAACCCCCCCCCAACTTCTCACCCCATTCTGAATAATCTAGTTTAATACAAGCCTGTAAATTTTTTTCCTCAAAAAAAAATTCTTGTAACTTTACAAGAATTATTGTTTAAAAAATTTACCTAGGGAAATTAAAGTTCCAGTCATTTTACCCCTACAACAGATGGTACTCAAGTATTTGAGTATCAGTGGTGCTTCCTCAGCTCATCACCCTTTAGTTGTTCTGTTAGCTTGCTGGCTAAGAGTCCTCTTAATCACTCTTTTCTTCTCCTTGATAATGTCTATACTCTGGCTTCAGCTCCTATGTGTTTTTGTGGGTCCCTTTTACATTCTGAACGCCAATTTCTTCAAGATTTCCTTTAGGTACCCCATAGGCTCTTTTGTGATGTCCACCAAGTCCTTAAGATTATAATATTGATGTTTCTCAAATGCTGAAAATAGCATGTCTAAAACGTGTTTATCAGCTCGAGCTCGTTTTCCATCTTCTTTCTTTTTCCTTTCATATTCAATATTGTCCTGATGATTAGCAACAGGTTTATAATTGGTTGTCACAACTTTGTCCAGTTGGTGTGATACCCTTACAGGTTTGGAAGATTCTTCCATTTGCAATCTCTTTAATCTCATGTAGTTTTCACTGGCAGCAGGTCGGCCTTCAGCTCTTTGTACCACTATTCCTTCCAATGAAAGTTTATCTGATGAGTTCTCAGTAAAGACTGTTAATGTCTGTCCTCCAACACTTTGTAAGACAAACGGATGTTCTCTAGGAGTGCTGAATGAAGCTGGTTTTCCACCAATATCGTGAATATTTGCAAGATCCTCATTCAAAGTAAATGACACCTAAATCCTTCCTTGATTCTTGGCAATCCGCAGTTTCCCAACTTCACCTCTTCCAGGGGCTTTAGCCGTTTGCTGTGACAAATATTTAGGAACCTTGACCAGCCACACTCCGGTATTCTGTTTGGTGCCGGTCAGATCGAGTTCCCCACGCTCCGCCATGAGTCTGTTGCCGGTGGAGGCTAGCGGGTGGGAAGAGCGGCCCGGGAGCTGGGGGCCTGCAGTGCAAAGGGCCGGAGAACAGTGTGTGCCGCTGCCGGAGGTGGACTAGGAAGAAAGCGTGTCCACCCGCCAAGATATAGGGAATCCCCCTAAAAAAACTTTTTCATAAAGTTTTAAAAATTAATAAATTAATTTATAAATTAATATGCTAAGAAGAGAGATAAATGGAATCATAAAATGCTCAATAAAAACCACGAAAACAAAAATAAGAGCAAAGGAAAAGGGCAAAAAATAGAAAACAGTAACAACATGGTGGATAGTAGTCCAACGTTATAAATAATCACTGAAAATGTCAGTGGTTTAAATGCACCAATTAAAAGACAGACATTGTTAATGCAGATGAAAAAGCAAAACCCAAGTGTGTATTTTCTATAAGAAACACACTTTAAACATAGAGATACACATATCCTATGATTAGGTCTCGGTCTTTTAGTGAGCCCGTGCCTCTAGGCAGTGAACATCACGAGTATTTCTCCGTTTTTTTCTCGCCACCCTGCCCCGCCCCCCGCTTAGGTGTGTCAGGATGGCCAGAGTGGGCTGGATCAGGGCACTTCACTTCCTCAGGATTAGGGCATATCCCTTAGGCTCTGATAATACCCCAGCAGATTAGGTTAGCCAGTTTCTCCTGAGGGCAGGTATGGTTAAGAAGAACAAGATACTCTGGCATTATTTCAAAATCATTCCTTTTACCTTTCCTCTGCAGGAAGGATGAGGTGACTTTTTTCCACCCCATACTTTCTATGAGAATTTGGTCAGGGTCTTGGAGGTAAAACGCACAGTATTGCGGAGGCCTCCTCATGACTGAGTACCCCTGGAGTATTTTAACTCCGGTGCTTCCAACAGTTGGCAGTTACAACTCGGGTTTTCTGGTTCCCGCTGAGGTTCCCACTCACTGGTGAATCTCTGCTCTGGTGAGCTGTATTCGCTTGTCTGACTCTCCAGTTATCGGGGTTTGCCTGGGGTCCTCCTCTCTCTTACACATCCAAGAGGAGTTGTTGATATTTTAGCCTATTCGTCTTTTTACTTGTTGTTAGGTTGGACTAGCAACTTCCAACCTCCTTATATGTGGAACCAGAAACCAGAAGTCTCCCCAGCTTTATTCCTAATTGTCAAAACTTGGAAGCAACCAAGATGTCCTTGAGTAGGTGAATGGATAAATAAACTATGGTACATCTGGACAATGGAATATTATTCTGTGCTGAAAAGAAATGAGCTATCAAGCCATGAAAAGACATGGGGAACCCTAAATGCATGTTACTAAGTGAGAGAAGACAATCTTGAAAAGGCTGTACACTGTGTGATTCCAACTATATGACACTCTGGAAAAGCAAAACTAAAGAGACGGTAAAAAGATCAGTGGTTGCCAGGAGCTGGAGGAATGAGTAGGCAGAGCACAGAGGATTTTTTAGAGCAGTGAATCTATCCTGCATGATATAGACTGGTGGAGACATGTCATTAGATACTTGTCCAAACCCACAGAAGGTACAACACCAAGAGCGAACCCTAATGTAATCTGCAGACTATAGGTGATAATGATGTGGCAATGTAGGTTCATCGATTATGACAATGACCCACTGTGCTTCAGAATGTCTATGGTGAGGGAAATTGTACATGTGCGGGGACAGGGGCTGTAGGGGAACTCTCTGTACTTTCTGCTTGATTTTGCTGGGAAACAAAAACTCCTCTGAAAAATAAAGTTTAGTAATAAAAAAAAGTATCTAGAAGGTCATAACTAAATGGTTAACAGTGGTTCTCTCTAAGGAGCAGAATTCAATGGTGGGGAAGCAGGGAAGTTGTTGGATGGTGGATTTCCACTTTCTATTTTAATTACCTCCTCATTATTTGAATGACTTTTTTTTTCTTAAAGAGCATGCGTTGCTTTTATAATGAAAATTCTCATTTTAGAAAAATCCAAAGAATGAAAAACAAATGGATGAAGAAATAAAGGAGACATTCCATGCAGGCCTCTTTGCGGTCTCCATTGTTTTTGTTTTTATATTCTCTTGTCAGGAAGAAATAAGGTCTTGCAGGTAGTAAAAGTTAAGTGACATGATCTATGTAGATCAATTCCCCCAGTGCCTTGAATTAGCCACTTTTAATTCCTTCTTGCCCATTTCCAGTTTTTTCCCAGGCCCCATCTTCACCTTCCCTCCAATTCCTCCCCCTTGCTGAGCAGAAGCCTGAGTAGGTTTCAAAAACCCTCTTGCCCTCTTTTCAGTATCTTGTCTGCCTTCCATTCCGCCACCACCGGCCTCACCCCACCCCATCCCCACTGTACGTTTTATGCGAAGAATGTATTCCTGGAGACCTCCTATAATTCAAAACTTCCATAATTCAATCCTGCTTTCCCCACAGGACTGAATATAAAGTGTATGTGGGGGAGGGGGGGAATGCAATCTTGGAGTGCATAAATCTGCAAACGTTGTAATGTATATTTGCTTTAAGATGGCTTTTTATTTTCCCTGAATTTTCTCTAATATTTTGAAGTGCTCTCTCTTAAATTAACACCACAGAGCATCATGGTGGTTGTTTGGCCTTCTCGATGGAGATTTAGCACATCTAAGTTCTGTTCCAAAGTCCCCGACTTGCCTGAGTGTTTTACAGCTCTACCGCTTAATGAACTCTTGGGTGACCTTGTTATGGGATTATAGGTAGGATATAAAGAAGATTTTAAATTATAATGGCAGCAAATGTTCAAATAAGAGAGGAGAAGCCATCGGGTCTCTCCTAGGGGTTCCCACGCACGTAAACAGCTGTGGTTCGCCAGGCATTTACAAAGGATGGCAGTGGCTAAGGTGGGGCTGATGTGTGGCCACAGAGCAAACCCGGTTCCCGACTACTCTGCCCGCCCGCAAGGATAGTGTGTGATTCTGGAGGAAGGTTTTTAATGGGGGGTGGGGAGGATTTAAGTTACCTTCAATTTGGAACGTAAAGTGAGACTGTTAATATTTTATACAGCATTAGTTCCATTTTACATAACTTCAATAGAATGCCCCACACATGGAGAAAATGTCTTATTTCTTAGCTTAGCATTCAAGACTCTTCTGGCTTCTACCTACATCTCCAACTCTATCTCCTTGCCACTCCCATCCCCAGCCATGCTGACCCTCATTTTCACGCACCTCACTACATCTGCATTATTTTCAAATGGTTCCCTTTAGAAATGAAGATAATACAAATAAGCAAAAATAAAATAAAATCACCCATAATTTTATCACACAGAGGTAATCATCATTGATATTTGGATGTGTTTCTTTGTGGTCTGGTGCTATCTACATGTACACAGAAATGAAAGTATTTGTGTATGTGTACTGTGTGCGTAATTTTTTTGGCTGAAACAGGATGATTTGGTAAATATTGTTCTGGAGCATATTTCTTTCATCTTATGATGTAATTAACTATTCTTCATTATTTTGTTTAAAACTTAATAGGCTTCCACGATGTAAGTAAGTGTTCCATAATAGATTGAAATAATGCTGTGTTTTTGAACACTTACTGTTTACAAATGTGAGCTTTTGTGACCAATACTGGAATGAATATTCTTGTTGCTAAATCTTTGCAATCTCCGTGACTATTTTTTATTTATTTATTTTTTAAAGATTTTATTTTATTTATTTGACAGAGAGAGAGAGACAGCTAGAGAGGGAACACAAGTAGGGGGAGTGGGAGAGGGAGAAGCAGGCTCCCGGCCGAGCAGAGAGCCTGATGTGGGGCTCGATCCCAGGATCCCGGGATCATGACCTGAGCCAAAGGCAGACGCTTAACGACTGAGTCACCCAGGCGCCCCTCTCTGTGACTATTTTTTAAAAAACAAATCCTTGGACCAAAAGGAGTGAAGATTTTCAAGGCTTTACATACCCATTGCCAAATTGCCCCAGGAAGTTGGAAACAATTTGTACTCCCCTCAGTGATATCTGTGAATCCCCGCATACTTATCTGATGGGAGCCTTCTTATTCATCTACCTGCCTATTTCAGAGTGTGATATAAGAAAACCCATAAAAGACACCCCTAGTCACTTTTTATGTTTAAAAAATCACTTCCTATTGGTATAGCATGCCTCAACGGACTCTGCTCAGTTGTCTTTCTTAGCCCAGAAGCTCTGAGAATGCACAGATTATGTATGCATAAATCTTTCTTGGTACAGGACCACATAGAAACAGGCTCTTAAATGTCAAAAAGCATTTATTAAGTGGGCTGATAAATGTATTTCACTTGCAGGCCTGATGTAAGTTATTTGTCTTCCCTTGGTCTCCTGTTGATGGCTTATTTATAGAAATGGATAGCATGATTGAGTTCGTGTGTGTGTGTGTGTGTGTGTCTGTGTATTGTTTTGCCTTGATTGTTTAATTTTTAATTGATGGATATATGCTCCTAGCCTTTTGATGGGTGTATTTTATAAAATATTTAAAATCAATGAATTAATCTATGGTGCCTCAGGGACTGGATATATCATTCCCCTTGTGGGAACTAAGTCTATTCTGGTGAAATGTAAAAAAAAATGGCACTCAATTATTTCTCATATCATTCGGTACTAAGTGACAGTGGCAAGGTCACGGTGAATACACACACTACAGGACTCAAGTTCATGTGGGAGATAATTGTCTCTTTTGATAGCCTGTTGCTGTGTCTTCTAGTTAAGTTTGTTCGCATTTTGCAATGAGTCTCACTCCAAATTCTTTTCCCTTTCAGGCAGATTACTCACGTGTATTTTGCCCTGTGACTTCCAGGCAAGGAACAACAACAAGCAAGACAACAACAGTTCTTCTCTCCCTCCACCTCTCTCTCCTGGGATATCTGGCATTCTGTTAAAGAGATAGTCAATCCATTAAGGGATAGATCCATCTGTTCCCCTAAGTCATCCACTTAGAAAATGGCCAGTTAGTTAATGAATATCTCATACTAAGAGTCTAGGAAAAAGTCATGTGGCAAAGAGTCACGACAATTACTATAAAATCACATTAGCAAGTACGTATGCTCCTCCCTTTGGACACGTCCGAATCCTTCCTTCAAGTGCCAAAGGAAAACCCCTATGGGACGCCATTCTCTACACTGGGGCTATTTTCTCAAGGTGTTGGCTGCTGCTGCAGGCTCTTGAGAGGTGATTATTGCTTTCTCCTAGGTGGGAGGGACGGAGGGGCTGATAACTTCACAGCTGTGAGAGGAAAGGGGAAGAATTTAAGTGAATAACCCTTTCTCTAGGCTCATTCAAATGGAAGAGGTCACTACCTAGAAGGTGTTACCCCCTCCTCACTCACATCATATTTGATGGCTTCTAGCCAGTTTGTATCTGAGTTATTATAAATGTTCTGTTCCTTTCCTTGGACTTTTTGCAGGTCAAGCCTAGTAGCTGCAAAGGGTGACAGTGAACAAGAAATTTAATTTCTGCACAGTGAAAGCAATAATGTGATTGGAGTTTTGTCATAAAAATCCCAGCACCAATCATGGCACCAGCCATGATCCTCTCTGCATATGAACATGTCAACATACCAACGTGTGATGTGAACACCCCGCAGGTCCAAACCCCGCCCCCCCATCCTGAATTCCTAATCAATTATAGAGCTATTGAAATTGATGATAGACAAACCATTAAAACAAAAATCCACAGTCATCTGAAAGTGCACTAAACACGGCTGAAGTACTCCATATTTGCTCCTATCTGGGCTCCATTGCTCTGGCCATTTGCCAGAACTAACATGTGCCCGTCTTAGATGGAGTATGCTGCTTCCTCCCTTTACCTTTTTTTTTTTTTCTATTTTGTTTTTTCTGGAAGTTTCAAACATCTTTAAGCTTGTTCTCCTTACCTATAAATCAAATGTTTGATTGAAAAAGCACCTGTCCCAGGTTAAAGGACTTGATAAAGTGTTGAGGGAAAATGATGCTCGTGGTGAGGTGGCAGGGCAAGCAAATACAGCTGCCATTCTAAGCCAGCAAGTGTTAGAGATGCCACCCTGACCAGTGAGACTCAGGTTTGCACTCCCAGATGAACTTGACTTCCCAGAAATAAAGCAGCATTGGACAATTCATTGCCTACAAATGATCCTCTCTCAAAGAAGACTTCCATTCAATTACTGTTTCTTTTTCAGAAATGAGATTCACCATATCCAAGAATTTTTCTGAAGATCAACAATTCAATCAAAACAGGAATACACATTCCACTCAGGTCACAACATACAGCTGGAGCCAAAGGTTAGGTACCAGTGAGTATGAGCCATGGGCTTACCTTTTGTATTATTGAATGGACTCTGCTTCTGGATCTGTTCTGTCCAAGGTAGAGCCATCTTTTGTGAAATACATCACCACGAGAGTGCTTTGTTCTGATAATGTATTACTCTAATACATCTGTTGCTTTAATGATATATTAATGTAATACATTATCAGAGCAAGGACAACTGATGATGTATTATGGGAAGTAATGGTGCCATTCAGAAAATGAAGGATTCAAGAAAAGATTCATTAGAATTACCGGATAATAGCCAACATATGGGACTCTGGAAACTGCAATCTTGGTCTGTTTTCTACTGGTTAGATAAACAGCTCCCTTGTTCCAGAGGCTGCCCCCCACCCCCGCCGCCCTTTCCATTCAGGCACCAAATTCCATAAAACATTGGTTGCTACATATTTTATAAACTCTTTATACATACTAACAATGTCTCCCATGAACCTGGGGTCACTGCAAGCTCATTGTATCCAGTTACATTGTTTTTACTAGGAAGTCCTCCTTATTTACCCCTAACCGTAGGAAACCAAGTAACATTGACCTCTGGACAGTTAGAACAGCCTATCATCTCTCATTACAATAATCTGAACTCCAGTCATTGTTCAACATTAATTATTGCCAAGGCTATAGCATTTTCTTGCTACTTGACAGTTGATCTTCATCCTATCATTAACCTTAGGTCAATTTAATCCCAACCTCCATTTTCAGCACTATACAAACAATTTATTTTTGCATTTTTTTCAACCACACAAAGACAAACAATGTCAGACTGCTCCACATTGTTTTATGCATTATGGTGATTAAACATTTTTAAAGACATCCAGACGTCAAAATTTGGAAAGCACCAATCAACGAGAGTTCTGGAAATGAGATGTCATGGTGGTTTATTTTCCTGTAGAAGAATTATATAAGGAAGGACTCGAGAGTATGTAAGTTCAGGACTTAAAACATATTTTCTTTGAAGATAATTCTCTAATATGAACCAAGAAGATTTATACTCAGCATCTACTATACAGAACTATCCACTAGAGTATAGAATACTATGCATTTCGTGTTTTTAAAGCCATGAGCAGAAATGATAGCCGAATTCAGACAATTTTATCTGCCTATAATGTTTCTTTTTTTCTCCTGGAAATCAAAAGTATGAATATAGGAGAAAGGAAGCTGGAATTCCTGCTGAGAAATTTATTTGGTGTTCTCTATTCTTCTTGACCTGATGCTTATATTGAAATGCCAGAAATAACAGTTTGACACAGCAAGGGCCATTGAAACAATAGTATTTAATGCATTTAACTGAAAAATAAGTAAGCTTTGAATAATCACAACCAATTGAAAGTTAAAGAAATGCTTTGCAGAACTTTGGTGAGCTTTCCTCTGCAAAGTAAAATATAAAGCTAAAAAAGCTGTTGAAATATATAAGACTCAGGAAAGCATTAATTTAAAATTCTTCCAGGGGATAAACACTTTCACTTACAAAAGAGCTGTTTTATTTCCACATATAAGACGTTATATAAGAAAATGGTTAAAATCAAACAAGCAAACAAATAAACATAAAGTTGTATACATCAATATACCTTTATATGAATTTTAATTATTTCTGTGGCTTATCAAGGAGTTAAGATAAAACATCCAATGTTCTCTGTTACGACTTTGCAGGATGACAGGGTAATGGCTTTAAGTATAGATTTGTTAACAACTCTCCAGGCTGAACACTGGCCCTTCCTTTGTCCCTCGCTGCCCTTTACCGCAAAGGAAAAACTGAAACACCTTGCCCTTGGCAGAAAGAGTGAAAACATGTACCTCTTCCAAAAGCACTTTTTTTTTTTTTGCAAGACTTAAAATGTGGCATATGAAATTCAAGATTCCAACTTGTTTCCACACAACTCTTAATGCAGAATGTGGGGTGACAGTACTTTACATGTACAGCTGGGCATTAGCGTCAGGTATCTCTCATTATCCTGACCTTGAACAATAAAGGGTCTAATTTCAAATCTGCCTCAGTGCCTCAGAGTTATTCCCAGGGAAAGTTCTGTGACTACCTTCTGGACCATCAGTTATCACAAGACTCAGGGAAGGCGGGCTGCCCTTGTTCTGAATGTGTGTACTATTGCCAACAGCCTTCTCACTTCCAGGAAGGAATGAGGTCCAGGGACAGAGCGGAAAGGTCCCCTTTGTTGTTGAACTTAGGAATTGACAACAAAAGCAGGTAGGTAATAGGAAGTCTCCCTGCCATCCTGGCAGGCCAGAATTCTGCATCATGACCCAGTGGCCAGATTCGTCTGGAGTTCTGTGGGAGCTCATCGACAAAGGGACACAAGGCCAAGGCTTCCCGGAACCCTAAAGAGTCTGGAATGGGGAGATAAGCCTACAATTCCCCCTTAGCCTTGAGAGAAAAGGCCTTTGCACACTAAGGTCTAGAACTAACTGGATACTGGAAGACTCATCCTGTCACTCTATCATCAATTCTTAGAAAATACAAATTTTAGAGGTGTCTGGCTGGCTCAGTCAATGGAGCATGCGACTCTTGGTCTCAGGGTTGTGAGTTCAAGCCCCATGTTGGGTCTAGGGATAACTTAAAAATAAAAATCTTGAAAAAAAAAATACAAATTTTAGCAGGAAATCCTGGGAAATGAGCTTCCTGCATACCACATCTAGATCTTTATATGTCCTTAAAATAAATATACAATTGAAATAGTGATAATAAATTGATCTACAACAACTCACCTTTATGCTGATTTTTGGCAGGGGCCTCCTCAAAACTTCTATTTCACAGCCAATATAGGCAAAATCATAGTCTGCTTTTCTTCTCTCCTCACAAATTCTCCGGCACCCTCAAAATTCAATCTAACCTGCTTTTTTGTAACATACTGGTGTGGGTATCTTGATGAGAAAGAAATACACGTATGAAATCTGCAGCAGCCTTTAGTAAAATATTCTTTAGTATAGATCATGCAAACCTGCCAGAAGCAGGCAGCACTTCTCACGACAGACGTTGTTAACAATTTCATTGGAATCTCAGAAACCTAATAAAAAAAACTCTGAGTTCAGTTAATACTGAATTTTTAAGTTATTTAAGTAATTTCACAGTCAAATGCTGAGTTCTTCTATTCAGTGATGAACTTCCACATGGCATTAAAAATATCTAAATTCAACATGTCAGATAAAAAATGCTATTACCAGGCATATGCCTGTGTCTGCACACCCTTGAAGTATGGGGATTTCAAGTGAGATTTGTCATCTAAGAGGTAAAGATGGCAGTCTACTTGAGCTTGTCTGCAAGGAGAAAGCAGAATATTGGCATTCACCAATCCCCACTGCTGTCTTGGAAACAACACTCCTAAAGTAAACAAGGAGTGATCTACACCTTGATGCGTGCAACCAGAATGTGTTATGACAAATTCTGTCCAAGATCAGGGACCACCTTTGTGCAATTCTGTAAAATGACACCCAGAACCAGGTGAGAAGACCTTCTGCTGACAGATTGGTGGTTGCCAGATGCAGGAGGTGGGGGAGAGGGGTGGGTAAAATGGGGGAAGGTAGTCAAAAGGTAAAAACTTCCAGTTAAAAGATAAATAAGTTCTGGGGATATGATGTATAGCATAGTGACTGCAGTTAACAGTCCTGCATTGTGTATTTGAAAGTTACCAAGAGACTAAATCTTGGAAGTTCTCATCACAAGAAAACTAATTTGTAACTATATGAGGGGATAGATGTTAACTAAATTTATGGTGATGATCATTTCACAATGTATACATATGTCAAACCATCACATGCTTTACTTAAAACTAATACAATGTTATATGTTAATTCTATCTAAAAAAAAAAAAAAATGGTGGGGGAAAAAAGATCTCCTGCTGTACTAGCCCTGGAAGGACCAACCTGTGATCTCACTCCTGGATGACTTTGTAAATAAAAATTCCATACGCACAGCTTGGTTTAGGTAGATACCATAAAATATGATGGAATGGGAGTGGGAAAAGGGGAGGAGTTCTCAAGCCTATAGCTTTAAGGATCTATCACACTACACGGCCTTCTTGCCAACTGCTGACAAAGAACCAGTGTTGAAGGAAAGAGATGGGCCTCTTGCACGTTGGGTAAGGTGATGAGTTCTGGCTGCCAATGAAACTGAGGTGAGCCAGACCAAGAAAATTCTGGGATGGTGAAATTTCACTCAAGAGTGGACATAATAAAACCTCAACCTCTCATCAGTGCCCTTTCCCCACATTTACCCTCAGTCATCACATCCTAAAGCTCACATTATAAACCTGTATTCACATGCCAACTTGGACACAAAGCTCCACTTTCATGCAGTCTATATTCCATTGTACAAATTGCAGGCACACAGTTTAACCTGCTTTCACAAATGTTGTTCTATTCGTTCAAACATAAGCTTGATATGCCATACACAGTAAAGCAAGTTAAACAGAAAAGCATGAAAGGACATGACGTAAAAAGCAAATTAAACGTAAGCTAATCTCTCAACAAGCTTTCACTGAGCACCAACTCTGTAACCAGTTCAAATAAGCCTCAAACCGAATTCAAAATGAAGTTATGGACACATTAAGGGTCTTGAGACACATGTCCAAATTGCCCTCTAAAAGGATTCTGACACTTGGCACTCCCACAAGCAGTGTAAGAAAGTCCCTGTTTCACTGTATGTGTTGTATTAAATTAAAACCTTAAGTAAAAAGGATGTCACACAAACTGTATATTGCAAAAACCCAATGTTCTGTAGCTTTAAATCCCTAACATTTTAGATGGTAGAGTATCTAGTTTATAACCTAGAGGACAGACCCTCACAACTTAAAACAAGAGGAATAAGTTAGGTGAACGATAAACATAACTATTTTGGTTATCTTCACATATAAGCCAAGGTTCTTATGCCCACCTTTCATTTAACTCCAAAATCTATTGATTTGAGAAATTCCCTACACATTCATGATTTTCATACAATGACAAGCATTATCTCCCCTCCCCCATATTCAGAGACCATAGCTCCATCCATACCCTGATGAAATGAGTGTCTGTGTCCATGTTTTATTTAGCTGACCCAAACTCTATGACCAAATCTGTTTGGACAAAGAGGAAATGCCTAGGCCCAGCTGAACCAATCAGATTTCTCCTACCAAAGTTTGTAATTGGAACACTTTAAGGATAAGTCTGAGCAATGGGTAACAGCCAAACTGAGTTCAAATTTGGCTCCCTGAAAAGCCCAAGTTGAAACTACGGGGGAGCAGAAGTTGAGGGGCAAGTGGGAAGATCTGCAATTAGAAGAAGTGGAGAGACATGCAGAGAGAAGACAAAGCCAGCACTGGAGATCTTGGTGCCTGGTGACCTCCTGGTTCTTGTGAAGTCTTCCTGTGCTTCCTGCATACCACATCTAGATCTTTCTATGTCCTTAAAATAAATGCCTCTTTTTTTTTTTTTAGGTGAACCAATTTGGTAAGAACAAACCCTCTCCAAGTTTTCATCTTTCTACCCAATTTTAAGATACACCTCCTCCTCCCAGCCACTTTACAAAATTTCTAATATCATAGGATTTATCATACAAATGGTATGTATATTAAATATAATAAGAGTTTTCCCCCTTGAAAGGTTATTACACTGATGGTGCATCTTGCATGTAACAGCATCTCAGAACCTAAGCTTATAGAACATAAGCTTAGGAAGTAAGCCAGGTTGGTCAGCGGCATGCTGTTTACCCCCCCTGCTCCCCAGCTAAAGAGATCCTAACACCTTCTAGGCAGAGATATCTAGAGTTTATATATATATATATATATTTATATTTATATTTTTATTTATTTATTTATTTAAAGATTTATTTATTTATTTGAGAGAGAGAGAAAAAAACTCCATGGGGAGGGGCAGTGGGAGAGGGAGAGAGACTCTTAAGCAGACTCCCCTATAGACTTGATCTCACCACCCTGAGATCACGACTTGAGCCAAAACCAAGAGTTGGGAGCCCAACCAACTGTGCCACCCAGGTGTCCACCTCCCACCTTTTCTTTAAAGATTTACTTATTTATTTTAGAGAGCCCAGGTAATTTTAAAGAACCAAATGGAGAGACGAGGCTTATTATGTTTATTTGAATTCAACATTTTTGAGCTGAACCCACTTGTCACAAAAAGGTCTATAGAGATTGTCCCACCTTAAACTTAGTTAGGTATTACCATCACCATACCTAATTATATAATGAATTTTTTAAATCCTTTTTTTTTAGATTTTGAGAAATTGAAACTTTCTACTTCTACCAACTCTATCCCATAGAAAACAGTAAAATGAAGAAATAAAGTCTGCTAGTTTTGACTATCATGAGAATTTGCCTTAGAAACATGGTGCTTGGAGTGCCTGGGTGGCTCAGTCATTAAGCGTCTGCCTTCGGCTCAGGTCATGATCCCAGGGTCCTGGGATCGAGCCCCGCGTCGGGCTCCCTGCTCTGCGGGAAGACTGCTTCTCCCTCTCCCACTCCCCCCTGCTTGTGTTCCCTCTCTCACTCTGTCTCTCTCTGTCAAATAAATAAATAAAAATCTTTAAAAAAAAAAAAAAAGAAACCTGGTGCTTTCCAGGTAGATAGACAAGGGATCTGATTTAGGAACTGAGTGCCACTCCATTATTAATACAAAAGCCACACCCTCAGAGACCCCTTCCTCTTTTAGCCCATCTCCCTCTTTCCCACTGCATTATGAGGTCAAGAAGGCTGCTTTAATCTAAGGGTCCAGGAGTTGGACAGAGAGGACTGTCAGAAGCATGGAGAACACCCCACAGAAGATATTCTTAAAGGGAACCACATGTGTCTGGCATCTGTTTGCCATCTCTGTGGTAACTGGGTTTTATGAGTCCTAATTTCTGATGGGAACAAACAGAACTCTGAATGCACTCAGGGAATCTACCTGGTGAGTACTTTTGTCGTTTCTTCATTTCTGTTCGCCTGCTTGTTGTGCTTCTTAATTTGTCAAACCCTCTAAAGATGTGTGGCGAAAGAACATAATGACATTTTTTTTAATTACCAAAAAAAAAAAGCATTCATAGAGTATTGGCAGAATCATGCAAATCCATTTGCTCATTTCTATTTGAGCTAAAGTTTGATGTTTATTCACATAACCAAAAAGCTTTTTAATTATGGTAACAGAACTATGTTTTCTACCCTGATGGATTGGGATAATCATATATAGTGATGGTGCTTCTTCATTTGCTTGCTCGCTGTCCTAAGGCTTGCAGACCTGAAACAAATGGAATCAGCCAGCACCAAAGTTAGAAAAAGCTCACCTTCTATTTCACAACCCACCAAAAAGCATAAATAAACAGAATATGCAGTCGAGTCCAAACATTTAGGATCACCACTTTCCCAAAGAAGATGAAAGAAACTTTCAAAGTCCTTTTCCCTTTGGAACTTTCCTCTAAAAGATATATGACCTGGGATCATATGAAAATGAGCATTCCAGATTATACTGTTTGAGCTCGGAAATGTTCCAAGCTATCCTGAAGCCCTAACCAGTGCTTTCCAATGTCTGTCTGCGTTTCCCTCAGTGGAATTTAGGTTGGTGCCAGAGTTCCTGCTGAAAGCTCACAGAGTTAAGCAATCTACAGCTGAGACCTTAAGATAATGTGATAGGTGCTATTTTAGGGTTCTGAATGGAGCCTTGATGAGGGAAAAGTCACAAACGGCTTCAAGAGAGATGGGTGTTGAAAGTTGCCAGATGTGGAGGGCTCCATGATGAGCTGCAGAGAAGGCTCCACCTGAAGGATACACATTCGCCCTTCGAGAAACCTCTGTGTTCGCCAGACAAAATATTCTGGAGGCCAGATTTAGTGTGTGGGCCTTCCAATTTATGTCCTCTACTTTAAAGATGGTTTAGGCTGTGGGGACAGCAGGCACAGGAACAGGAAGTTAAGGAGGGGAGATTGAGAGGTCTGGGCAGCTGACTGTAGTTTCTCAGGAGGGGCAGGAGGTGAGATGACTCGGGGTTGGTTAGGATGGAGGAGGCTTAGAAAACTACTTGACTAACGCTAGACTTTATGCCGAGCACCCTGGGAACCAGACACTCACTCTAAGCAGAGGGGTGACTTGAAGGTTCACTTTTAGTAAGATAATTGCCAGCAAGCCTGTAGAGGAGACAGGCCAGATGCAAGAAGGCTGGTTGGTGATGTGAGAGACCAAAAAAGAGGCCAAGATGGTGGCAAAGAGGGTGGTGAAGATGGGTTAAAACTGAGAGATATTTCTGAGGCAGAAGAGATAAAGCTTAGATATGGGAGTAAGAGAGGGGAGAGATTAAGAATGATGCCAAGGTTTCAGTAAGTGCTTTAGTAAGTGCTTAGGTAAAAATACACTCATCAAAATTGAGGATCAGAAAAGGAGCACTTGGAAGAGTGATCATTTCTGCTTGAGCTATACTAAATTTTAAATACCTGTGGTTTTAACCAGATGGCAATATTTTTTTTCTTTCTCTTTGTGTTCTTTTGAATTTTGGAACGTTTGAAACTTCTAGAAAAGTTGGAATAGAATTAAAAAAAAAAAAAGACACACTTTATACCCCTAAGCCCTACTATGTCTAAGTAAGTCGCTGACCTGATACCCCATTACCTCCTAATTCTTCAGTGTATATTTCCTAAAAACAAGAAAATTCTCCCACACAATGGGAAGATAAGCACAAGATTAGGAAATTAGCTTGATACACCACTACCACCTAAATCCTCAAACCTCAGTCAAGTTTTGCCAAATGTCTCATCAGTCTTTCTTAGCACAAGATTCCCGCGCAGAATCACAGGCTATGCTCAGTTACCAGGTCGCCTTCGTCCCCTCCAGTCAGGAACAGGGCCCCTGTCTTTGCTCACTTTTCCTGTCCTTGACTCCTTTGAAGATTACAGGTCATTTTGTTACATGTCCCTCAGTTTGGGTTTGTCTGGTGTTTTCTTATGATTAGATTCAGGTTATGCATCTTTGGCAGGAAAATCAATGAAATGATGCTACCTTCTTACTGCATCTTATCAGGTGACACATGATTTCAACTTATCCCGTTACTGATGATGTTTGCTTTGATTGCTTGATTAAAGTGGTATCTGCCAGTTTTCTTCATTTTAACATTACTCTTTTGGTTATGTAATTAATAAGTAAATTTGCTGTTGCTCATCAAACTTGCAATTTATTCATTTGTCAGTTTATATCAGAATGGATTTGGGATTTCTTTATTCAATTGGTTATAATCCATTGCTATCATTATTTATTTAAGTGCTTAAACTGTTCTAGATTTGGCCACTGGGATCCCCTTCAGGCTGGTTTCTGTGTCCTTTTGACATGTTCTTATCATTCTTTGAACACTTCCTTGCTTTCTGGCATAAATAAGATGTTCCAGACTCATCTTGTACTTTTCCTACCAGCCTTGAAATCAGTCATTTCTCTAAGGAGCCTTGTTTCCTTTTAGTGGAGAATAATATTTAGAGGCTGCATTCTGGGAGCTGGATGTGCTCATATTATTGCAATGTCACTGTTCCAGGCCCTCTCAAAGGACAGAGCTAGGGAATGTATTTGTGTATACACATCTATACACACATACAAACATAGAGATTCACACACATTTATTTCTTTGTAAGTCTATTTACATATATTGAAAACCATGAGTTCATACTGCCAACCCTAACGTCATAGGGTTTGTTCTAATTTTCTCTTTGTCCATACCTCTAAATTCAATTTCCAATAGTGAGAAAGCTGGCTTTCTGGTTACTTGTGACCAAACCATCATATATAACCACACCCCAGCTCTCCTGCTATTCCCACCCTGCGCAGATGCCCCTCCCAGGCCGCTCAGCCTCTGACACTTCCTGCAGGACCACCCCCCCCATACTGGTGCCCTCCTCACCCCCAGGCTCTGATAGCCCATTCTGGACACAACAGATCCTTCCCCCACCCCTTACCCCACCTTAGGTTCAGACACCAACCTTGTTCTGCCCCACCTAACAGCTTTAGGATGAAATTGGTCAGGAAAGGAAAGGAAGAGAAAAGAAGGTAATGGAAAAGAAAGGAACAGAGGGGAAGGGAAGAGAGAGGAAGAGAGGAATGTTAAATAGATATATTGAGAAGCACTATGGTGTAGGGGATAAGACAAAAGCCTGGGTTCCAACAGGCTCTGCCATTTGTTTTCTGTGACCTTGAGTGAGCTGCTGTATTTTATTAGTTAAAAGATGTACATTTTTTAATTAAAAATTTTTGGTTGTAGATTCCCATGTAGTTTTGAGAAATAATACAGAAAAATCCCATGTACCTTTTACCCAGTTTTCCCTAATGATAACACCTTATAAAAATCACAACCAGGATATTGACATTACTACAGTCAAGATACAGCACATTTCCCTCACCATGGAAGTCTTTCATGTTGCCCATTCATAGCCACACCTAGTTCGCCCCACTTGTGGAGAATTTGTTAGAAATTGAATTAAACCTGTATGTCAGTTTGGGTGATATTTACACCTTCACTACGTGGAAGACTTTCAGTCCATAAACACAGCCAGTCCCTCTATTATTTAGGGTTTCTCCCCCCTGTCATCAGCATTGTGTGCCTGTTGTCATATAAGTTCTGTTGGTGTTTGTTAGATTTATGCCTACGTATTTATTTTTTAAGCTATTTTGTATGGTATTGTATTTTAATTTTAGTGCCCATGTACTCATTACTCGTATATAGAAATTACACTGTTGGTGGGAATGCAAGCTGATGCAGCCATTCTGGAAAACAGTATGGAGGTTCCTCAGAAAGTTGAAAATAGAGCTGCCCTATGACCCAGCAATTGCAATACTGGGTATTTACCCCAAAGATACAAATGTAGTGATCCGAAGGGGTATGTGCACCCCAGTGTTTATAGCAGCAATGTCCACAATAGCCAAACTATGGAAAGAGCCAAGATGTCCATCAACAGATGAATGGATAAAGAAGATGTGGTATATATGTACAATGGAATATTATGCAGCCATCAAAAAAACCCTGAAATCTTGCCACTTGTGACGACATGGATGAAACTAGATGGTATAATGCTAAACGAAATAAGTCGGTCAGAGAAAGATATGTATCATATGACCTCACTGATATGAGGAATTCTTAATCTCAGGA
>NC_138370.1:69035464-69243183 GCF_054177405.1 Leptonychotes weddellii
AAAAGAAAAGAAAAAGCCAGTTACAGAAGGACAAATACTGCATAATTCCCCTCACGTGAGGTATCTAAAATAGGCAAATTCATTGAATTAAAGAGTGGAATAGAAATGAGTTGCTCGTCAACCCACTTCAGTTAAGCAAGATGAATAAGTTCTAGAGATCAGTCGTACAACATTATACCTATAGCTAATAATACTGTATTTTACACTTAAAAATTAAAAGGGTAAGTCTCATGTTAAGTATTCTTACTAAAATAAAATGAAATAAGCTGTGAGGGATACAAAGCCTCGGCAACTGTGCAAGATCACAGAACAAGGTGTTGTGTACTAGGATCAGAGAATGTAAAAAGTGATAGAAGATACAGAGCAGGGGGCGCGGTTGGAAGAGCCAGGGCCTCCCAGCATTGTCACAAGCCTTTCTAAGATCTTCAGAAGGTCAGATATTTGAGCAAGAAAACATTTTCCTACTTCCTTCACGCTCACTGTTCAATCTCTTTGTATAGTGGAAGATGAAGTTTTGGAATATAGAAGAAATATCTCAGATGCAAATTCATTCACCATGGAGCAAACATTTATGAGCATCTACGGTGTGCCTGACAATGTGCTGGGCCCTGGGGACAGAGTACCAGTGTCAGAAAACTTATATTCTAGTGGGAGAAACAGAACACAAACAAGTCAAACATCAACGAATATTTAATATGATGTTACATACTTACACCAAAAGCAGAGCCAGGTTAAGGGATGAAAGTGATTGGAGTTGAGGTGGGGGCCTGTTTTAGATTAGGTGACTAGAAAAGGCCTCTCTCAAAAAATACTGCTTTTGCAGAAATGTGAATTCAGTGAGGTTATAGGTTGGGTGGTGATCTGGAGGAAGAGCATTTCAAACAGCGGGAACAGCAATGCAAAGATCTTGACAAGGCCGAGTGCTTCATCGGCTTGACAAACTTTGAGGGGACCACAAAATGTTTTCATTTCTTTTAAAATCAGAAGGAAAGAAAAGAACTTTCAGATCAAAGGAAGTGTTTTCATGTATAACATTAATATATTTATCTTTATAATGCAGTAGTGAAATAAAATGTATTTATTGATTTATTTTTTCAGTGGTAGAGCAGGCCCACAAAAGTCACAGTGCAGCCCTGGGCCCTGGAGCAGAAAAGAGCTGGGCCTGCTGGAAGAACGGGACTGTGTGAGCAGAGGCGTCAGAGTGGAGGGACGGGGCAGGAAGTGAGTTCAGAGAGGTAGGGTATCAGGGTGGGGGGGCTCCGTGGGAATGGCAGGGAGCTGATATGCCACAGACAGACTCAGGTCTTGGTTTGGATTTGGGAGTTGGGGAGTGGTTAGCTAAAAGGGAAAGGGGGGCAAAGAAAAAGTCCCAGTGCTCAGAATTTCTGACACTTTGTTGAAGTCCACAATTGGAACATGGAACATTTCTGGCCATTTCGAGCAAGGGACTTCTATTGACTTTTTAACTTTTCAGCAATATAAACGAGCGACTTCAGATGGGTTACCAGTTCCTCCTGCATCCTGAAGTCAGCTTCTGCTGCATCTAAGCTTGCTGCTTTCCTCCTGACTTTCTACCTGCTCCACGTGGGGCACGGATAACTTCGAACAATGCGGAAGCACTTGGCAGTACTCAGATGCCATCAAATCGCATATTGTTGTTATTCCAGTGAATACTAATAAGTAATAATGCTTCTGTCCACGGATGGACTTTGGCTTAGAGACGAATGACCTTTCTTGCTGGCTCACCTACCTTGTGTCTGTATCCAGCACTATCAGGAATCCCTCAGCTACAACCAAAATTTCAAGAAGGATTTGTCACGCCATGTTGTGAACTCATAAAGTTTATGGCACTGCTCGTGGTTGCTCCTTTATTAATACTAAATACTAAAATATTAATTAAATATTAAATTGATATTTAAAGCTGTTAACAGTGAAGGCCCAGGCCACTTGCTGCATCGCCCCTCTGCTGTCCTACATCCTGTTGAGACAATTGAGGTCATCTCCCTTCGTTAGTGTGCATTCTCAGATTTAACATGACCCAGCGGAACCGGAGCCTGGGCCAGCAAGCTAGGCACTCCCCACACCCCCCAGACTTTTCAAGGTCCTTTGCAAAGCTAGCCATTTGAGCAAGGAAGCCTTTTTTTCCACCTCCCTTCTTAGAAGGAAATCAGTTGGGATGCCTTAAAGGCAGCGAGGTCAAAGGGCTCATGGATTTTGTCAGAGCTTCTTTAGGAAGTCACTTTTTATTGGGTTCTCCTATATGGGCAAATACCAAGTGAGAAATAATATAAAAGGGCCCCTGTATTTTGGGGTTAGGGAGGGCTTTATAGGAAGAAGGACAATTGGTTGTGTTGTTACCTAAAGGTGGGAGGAGCCCTTCTTGGAAATTTAACTTTTAAGCTTTTAAGTCTACATTTATCGTTTAGTAGTAAAAGTGCCAGAAAAGGTGGTGGCAAAGCACAGGGTGGGGGGGGGAAAGTTTTGTCTTAACTTTTCAGTGCCTCTCGTCCTTGAGCCTCATCTGATTTCTGATGGGCACAGCTTCCAAACAGAACAGTCCATGGATGAACCAGAAAGCTCCCTTTGGTGCCTTTGTCAATTACAGATGAATTTTCAGAGGAAATGCAAATCCGCTCATGCCTGCAGTTCCAGAACCTGGAAAGAAATGGAAGTATTTCTTATAGATCAGTTTTGAAGACATCTGATCAGGGAGTCACAGTCCTGGAGGTCTCCCTTTCTCTGCCTTTCTCCTTGGAGGCAAGTAAGTGAGCCCTACTAGTGATGCTGGAGACACAAGCTCTGAGGGCCCAAAGAAAGTGAGATAAAACCTAACACACTCGTGCCATGCCATGGGAGGCGGCCTCCGGAAAGTCTGCATTTGGAGCAGGGGACGTAAGCTTCCTGCTCACCTTTGCACACGCACTGTGTTCTGGCCTGTGTGCAGGGCCCAGACAGACTGGAAGGACTCCAGGGGAGAGCAGAAAGGAAGACCGGCTGCTCTCAGCCAACATTTGGAGGATAGTCATGAAAAAGAGTGGACTGAAGGAGTATGGCTTCAGATGGCAGAAGCAAGGGCAGAGGGCAGAAATGCTAGGTTTCTTTTTCACATTTTTTATGGTAGTAAAATATACATAAATAAAATTCACCATCTTCACCAATTTTAAGTGTGCAGTTCAGTGGCATTAAATACATTCACATGGTCCATGCAACCATCACCATCAAATCTCTCCAGAATCTTTTTGTCTTCCCAGATTAAAATGCTGTGCCCATTAAATGAAAACTTCCCATTCCCCCCTCCCCACAATGCTGAGCACTCACCATTCTACTTTCTGTCTCTATGCATTTGACTACTCTAGGTCCCTCATATAAGTCAAATCGTACAATATCTGTCCTCTTGTGTCTGGCTTATTTCACTTAACAGAATGTCTTTAAGGTTCATCCATGTTGTAGCACATGTCAGAATTTCCTTCCTCTGTAAGGGTGAATAATATTCCCTTATATGTCTATAACACCATTCAATCATCAATGGATGTTTGGATTGTTTCTACTTTTTGGCCACTGCAAATAATGCTGCTATGAATATGATGGTTCAAATATCTGCTGAGTCCCTGCTTTCAGTTGTCCTGGATATATATCCAGAAATGGAAATGCTGGAGTATCTAATAATTTTAATTCAATTATTTGAGGATCTGCCATATTGTTTTCCACAGTGGCTCCACTATTTTATATTCATACTATCAATGCACAAGGGTTCCAATTTCTCCACATCCTCACCAACACTTGTTATTTTCTGTTTGTTGGGTAAAGGCCATCCTAATGGGTATGAAGGGAAATGCCAGATTTTGATGGACTCTAAGAAGGAACTATCTCACAATAAGATCTGATTAGAGTCTGTCCCATTTTTAGGGTTGGTAAGTCAGAAGCTAGCCTCGAGAAGTGCTAATCCATTTCCAGAATTGAGGGTCTATGAATCTGTAACACACAATAGTACTTGAGGGCCTCATTTATTTTTGGGTTTGATATATATAAGAGTAATGTATGAATTACAAGGATTTCTTGGGGGTTATGTATAGACAGAGGGGAGATCACAAACTGGTGATCCCCAGATCTGATCCACAGATGTACTTTGTTTAGTACATATGCCCCCAAACTTGGAGATTTCTCAATAAATTTAGATTTCCTGCTTCTCCTGGAAGGTGGGAAGATATGGCAACAATGGGTCTGTATTCCCTGGAGTGGAGAAGCAGGAGGTACCCTGGCTGCCCTGATCAATAGCGCGCAGCCCACTCCCACACCAGCCCCTGTTGTCCATTGAGACAAGCTACTTAATCACAAATGAATGGTGAATTAAGTGATTTCTGTACTTAAAGAACTTTCAATAAGTATACAAGCTCTTTGGCCAAAGCATGTGAAATGAGACATTACTGCATTTATTATTTTTTTCCAGTGTTCATGTGTTTAACTATTTTGTTAAATTTTAAAGCAAATTAACAGGATAAAGTCTAAGGTACTAGCATTAACATGTTTTACAGAAAGGATCATGTCTTGTCATTGTGATATTTGTTCTGTGACAGCAAGGACCGAGGTTCTTTTTTCACACTTATACACCCAAAGCATACTTGGTGTAGGTAGATATTAGCCATACCATGCATGCAATGTTATTATTAAGTACTGAGTGTATTTTGTGGTGAGTTGAATGCAGTTGTCCAACATAGTAACTAACAGAGTGACATAGGTATTTAAAATAGTGTGTAATTAAAAGTATTCATTTAAGGGCACCTGGGTGGCTCAGTTGATTAAGTGTTGGACTCATGATTTCGGCTCAGGTCATGATCTCAGGGTCCTGAGATGGAGCCCCGCCTCTGGCTCTGCGCTTAGCAGGGAGTCTGCTGGAGATTCTCTTCTTCTTCCTCTCTCTCGGCCCCTCCCCCTGCTCATGCTCACTGCTCACACTCTCTCTCTAAAATAAATGAATCAATCTTAAAAAAAAAAAAAGCATTCATTTATTCAAAGTACATTGAGACAACTACATTTGTCTCCTGACTTTAGTCCTTTCAAAGATAAAATTCCAAACTAGGATTTGGTTAAATGTTATCAAAATATATATATATGTGCTTTGTTTGGTTTGGTTTTTTTTTTAATTAAATTTTATTTATTTTTAGTCTAAAAATCCTTTTTCTGAATCCAGAGAAATTCCAAGTTTATAAATTTTTTTACTTTGTTCTTTCTTATTACTTTTAAAAAATTTTTGCTTGCTTATCTGTTTGTTTTGGACACAGAGAAGTGTTAAAAGGGAAAGGGTAGTGCTCATTCAGAACTATACTTTTCCGTAAGACTATAATGTAGACTTGAAAGTAATCCAATGTGGGTTATGATTTATGTCAGATGAATGCCAAATAATACTGGGTCATTTATTTTGTTTCAGGCACAACAATGGGGGTGGAGGAGGGAGAAGAGGTTGGTTTAAAACAAATCAAATCATGAAAACCTCAATAAATGTTTTATAAGTGAAATTTATAACTGAATGAATGCCACAGTGCCTAAAATTCCTGCTATTAAAGTCACTGCTCTGGGATAAAGCATGGGGAATCCAGAAAGCAGAGGTAATATATTCAAACTTTGCCTCTAGTAGCCAAAGAAAATGAAAACTTATCCCATGGGAGTCTAGGGGGTAGAGCTTGAAGAGGTTTCCGGCAAAACTTCTTTGAGACCTTGCATTTTGACTTAAAGTTTATGCAGAGTTTGGACCTCATGACATAGCCCATGCCATCAGGAGTAGTTACTGTGCTTGGGGCTTCACACACCGGATTCATTGAAATCCCACACCAACCTCATAAGGTAAGGAATTTGCAGTCATTACCCCCATTTTCCATGAGAAAAACCAAGATACTTGGTATATCCAAACATATCTTAATAAAAGTATGTCTAAAATTATTTGAATGTTAAATTAGTTAATTTCCCCCCAACAAATATTTGAGTGAAAAGAGCATTCCAGAAAGACGGCCATGTTTATTCTCTGATATCTTAGACTCTCTGGCTGCTTTATATATATATATATATTCCTCTTTGAAAAAACATGAGAGCAAGCTATTTGTATTGCTGAAGGCATCAGCATTAAGTAGCTAATATATTATTGTTACTGTCTTTATTTTTATTATTTTTAAATTTTATTTAAAGATTTTTATTTATTTATTTATTTGACAGAGAGAGACACAACGAGAGAGGGAACACAAGCAGGGGGTAGTGAGAGAGGGAGAAGCAGGCTTTCCGCTGAGCAAGGAGCCCGATGGCTGGGCTCGATCTCAGGACCCCGGGATCATGACCTGAGCCGAAGGCAGATGCTTAACCAGCTGAGCCACCCAGGCACCACTGTTACTGTTTTTAAATGCTTACATTTTAAATTAAAAGAATTATAGCTATATGTTTCAATATTGCAGACAATAAAGGGAAAAAAAATGAACAGCTCTCATTATCCCATTGGCTATCATTTTTGGAGAATGAAAGCATCAGGAGGCCCTAGGAAAAGGGAGAAAACAGGAACAGGGATGTTTTGAATGTAGAAAGATGACGAGCCCGACCTGCTGGGAGAGGGTGGGTTTGATGGGCAGTGCAGTGGTTATTCTAGATGCTGAAAGGAACAGTGCTGCTGAGAGCACAAGTGGGCACCGAACATGCTGCTAGGGGGAGGGGAGAAGGACAGAGGAGGCAAGGGTGTTGGGCCTGGTGGAAACCTTTCCCACTTAGCAGTTTTGCTAAGAGCATGGGACTGAGATGGTCCTAGATCCTGGCGGACTGGAGGACGAAGACTTTTCTTTAGGCAGCTAATTCTGCTTGCTCTTTTTTTTTTTTTTTTTACATTTTTATCATCTGCTATATTGGTCAGCTGGAGTTGCCATGACAAAATACCATTGACTGGGTGGCTTAAACAATAGAAATTTATTTTCTCACAGTTCTGGTGACTCAAAGTCTGAATTCAGGGTGTCAGCATGGTCAAGTTCTGGTGAGGGTCTCTTCCTGGCTTTGATTGATTGATTGATTGATTGATTGATTTTTAAGTAATCTCTACACCCAACCTATGTCTAAACTCATGACCCCAAGATTAAGAGTCACATGCTCTACTGACTGAGCCAGCGAGGTGCCATTCTTTCTGGCTTTTAGATGGCGGCCATCTCCCTATATCCTCACAGGGCCTTTCTCAGAGAGAAAGAGAGATAGAGAGAGAGCTCTTCAGTCTCTCTTCCTATAAAGGCACTGATCTCATCATGCGGGCCCCATCTTCATGACTCATGTAAATCTAATTACCTTCCAAAGGCCCCATCCCCAGATACTATCATATTGGGGGGAAGGGTTTCAACAAATGAATTTTGGAGGGACACAAACATTCAGCCTATAACATTTAGTAATTATTTGCTTCATATTGGTCTGGGTCTATTATTATTTCTCACATAGCTTCATTTCCTGTTCTCAGAGTTCTTAGCTGACCTGGAGAATTTCTGTACTTTAAAAGTAAAAAAAAAAAAAAATCATCTCAGTTTGTTTTTTTTTTAAGATTTTTAAAATTTGTTTGAGAGAGAGAGAGACATAGTGAGAGAAAGCACGAGCAGGGAGAGAGAGGGAGAAGCAGACTCCCTGCTAAGCAGGGAGCCCAATGAGGGGCTTGATCCCAGGACCTTGAGATCAGGACCTGAGCCAAAGGCAGACGTTTAACCAACTGAGCCACCCAGGTGCCCCTCAGTTTTGTTTTTGTTTTTGTTTAATCATTTCAGTTTTATGGGAAATGACAAATAAGGGTTAATTAAAATAAGCCTTGGAGTTCTGTAAAATCTACAGTCAGGGATAATATTACTATTTGCTCAGCATGGTATTCCCAGTGGTTTGCTCAATGTTTTGCACACTATAGTACTTATTAAATAGTTGGCGAATGAATGAATGAATGAATGAATGAATGAAAGAAACGAGCTTGATCAATCTAGGTTCAGTCAGTGAACAGAATTCACCTCATATGGGTCAAATGAAGAACCTCTAATGAAGGGACTACTTACAGAGGTATGGGTAAGGTTATGGGGAATAAATGAGGACTGGTTAGACATCTAGAGACTAGTTATGGTGGGAAGCCATTACCACCTCTAGGACTGAAGGAACAAGGAGTGGAAATAGTATATCCCAAGTCCAATGAAGTCTGAGCTGTGCTCAGAAGCCATATTCATGGAAGGACAGAATTAGAGCGAAGGCATCAAAGCTGGGAAAGAGGAAAGAAGAAATATCCCTATCCTTCTCCCCCACCCCCAGGCTTTTTCCTATTATGAGTACCCCCTGCTGGCTGGACCCAACTGTAGATCAAGCCAGCCAGGAGCTTGGGTGGTGCAGTCACTTGAGGTCAGTTCCTGGGGCACAGAACAGGGCAGAGGAAGGAGGAGAATTGAGAGAAACAAAGGTAAAGGAACCAACCGGCAAGGTTGAACCACCCACCAACAATGTCCATTTCTGCCTATCTGTGTTCTGGTTACTTTTAGAAATTACTTTGTTCTCTTCAGTAACGTAACAATTCGTATCTCCATGGGAGCTCACACTCTTTCAGGCAACTGGAAGCAACATTTCCTGGGGAGAGAAGCAGGACATCTGGGTTTACTCCTTCCCTATTAGATAAAAGCTGGAAGTCTCTTGGCCTTTAGGGCATGATACATGGCCCATCTGTTCCTTAGACTTCTGCCTGATTGATATAGAGAGATCATTAAGGGCGGAAGTAGAATACTAGTCATTGAATTAAAATATCTATAGCTCCAAGTGAAAGTGGTCTAATAACAAGGTTCTGAGCAATTTCTTGCCTGAGCCATGCCTCAGCTTCTCCAGCCATAGAAATGGTTTAAAAAGTTAATGTGAAAATGAATTAGGGAGCCCTTGCTGATACACTATGTTCTCCTCCGACCCCATATGTAACTATGTTGACACTCAGACAGAAATACTGCTGAACAAACCACTTATATTATGCAAAAGACACAACAAAGCTTCCCATGGACGCCCTACAAAGAAGCAAACTCTCCAAGGACTTGGGGTATGTAAAAAACCAGTCTGCAACCTAAACTTCTCTAAAACAACAAACGACCTGACACAAATGAAGCTTGAACCTCCTGGGGTGCAAATTTCTAAAGGCATGACCCTTGGAAATTAAGTAATTCCCGCCATGCCCGTTTTCTGTTTTTCAGGACAACCAATAGGAACTAGATGGCAGACAGTCCTCAGTGCTCTTTGGGAACCAGACAGATGCCAAAGGGAGCCTTGGTCTATGAAGCTTTTACAAATAGAATGTCCATGGAGCAGCTCCTCTCTCCGAGTGTAACTCCACACTAATTTGTTAATCCATTCACCAGCGTCTGTTTACCAAAAGGACACTTGCTGAACCAGTTGTGCTCAGATCCAGGGACAAGCTTGTATATTGTAGTTTATCCATTCTGTTTCTTCCTGTTGTTCTGAGCGGTTTGTAGGTATAATTTTTTTTTTTTGTCCTGAACATTGCACGAAGCTCCATTTTCCCCATTGTCCCTCAGGTATGTAATCGTGAATGCAACGCTGAAGAAGGATGAGGTTTCAGGAGCAGCTGCTGTTAAGAGTGCCCATCCTTCCAACGTGAATATGACCCCGCTGACCTGCTGTCAGGGAGCGGGGTTGGGTGACTCATGGTTTCTGCTTTAAGACTAATAGATTTGAACGGATACATTGACATTCTTCCAAGGTACCTATGAACTCCACTGAAAGACTTTTGTAAGACAATTGGCCAAGGCTAAGTGTACTGCTGGCTATCACTGGAATGGGATCAAATGTTGGGCTACATAAACACTCTTTTCATGAAGGTATAGACATTTTATTTTGAAATGTCTGTGGTGCTTCTGCTCAGAAGATGTGGTACCTCCTCTCTCCTGCTTTTTTAAAAAGGGTTTCCAGTTTTTAATCAATAGTATCTATATTCTCAGGGCACCTGGGTGGCTCAGTCGGGTTAAGCGTCTGACTTTGGCTCAGGTCATGATCTCAGGGTCCTGGGATCGAGCCCCGCATCGGGCTCCCTGCTTTGGCCGGAAGCCTGCTTTCTTTCTAGCCCCCAAAGTTACCCTTTGTTCACAATTAAAAGAACCTTCCAGAAGCTAGTTAAATAATAGCAAGCCAATTCTAATTTACCATGTCCAATATTTAAACGCCCTAATTTTTTATGTTGTTATATCAAATGCTTCTACGTCCTGGTTTGCAAAATTGGTTTGTTTAAATCCAATAGGATCCGTCAATATGCTTTCACATTATCCTATGTTTGAGCTCTAGTTTTCTGAAATAGCAAACAGTCACTAGTCTGAGCCCAGCTAGCAGCGTCATCCAACAATTCGGTCCCTCCAGTTCCCATCTGTGAAATACCAGGGCTAAACCATGTGATCTGCTAGGCACCTTTTGACCATAAAGGTCTGTGATTTTAATTTGAAGCTCTAATTTTCCCTCCTTGTTAAAAATATTAAAATACGTGGGTAAATGATTGAAGAGCGGGAGCATATTGCCTAACTCCCATGGCATTATCATGTGCTGTTGTCTATGAAAGGACTTTTAATCCAATAAAAAAAAGGCATAGCCAACCACTCAGCTATGGAAAAGACACCTTTGGAGCTCAAGGTAACTTGGCCTTATCTTCTGTGAGGTATCAAACCACATAAAATCTGGCAAAAAATGGATGGAGGCCGACTGACATGACTACAGATGGAAGAGCTGGGAATCACGGAGGAAAGAGTATATAAGGGAAACCCACAGGAAGCTTTTTGATTGGCTTCTGCTCCCATTTTATTTGCTGGTCACCAAAAATTATGATACTTGGTGTGTTATAGTTTTGCTTTCTGTTATTCTGATGGCATTATACCACACAATGCCATGGTCAAAAGTTGCTTGGCATGTGGGTTGGGCAAACAACCTTGCCAAGATGTTCCAGTGGGTGCCCCATAGTGGGTAAAGGGCATAGGGGAACAGAATAGACAAAGGGAAAGATAGACATTGTAGAGAAACTGAATCAGAGCTGATCACAGCCAGAGAGAGGGGCTGGGAGAAAAGTCATAATGCACGAGGGGACTTGCAAGGAGACAGCAGTATGATTTGAGGCAGGTCAGAAGGTGACTGGGTCAGGCAACAAAGAAGTACATTAAGCAACCAGACAAATCAGTTGGAAAAATGCACGAAAGTGGGGAGCAGCTGCTTAGGGGAGTTTTCATCCGTATAGATAAAAAAAAAAAAAAAAAAAGGACCCAGAGAAGCTAAATTGATAGAGATGCTAAGAATCCTGGCAAATAAGGCTTCAGAGACAAGAGATTTAGTCCCAATTGGGGTTCAAGTCTGGAATGAATAAGGAAGGACTGAGTGACCCAATCATTAAAGCTGACAGGAGGGACCAGGTGAGGGAAACATAGATCACAGGGATCAGGAATTTACCTAATCTAAATATGACTTGTACTCTGAGATGGTGCAGAGTTGAAAAACAATTGGTAAGATATTTAAGGGAAAGATCCCAAGTACATGAACTTGGACAAAAGACACCCAAAATGCTCAGAATTGTTTCCTGTGCCAGGTTCTCTGTCAGGTCATATGCTTTTGAAAGCATGGTTTATCCAAATTGTGACAAAATTTGCTGATCCCAGCCAGGCCCTGGCCTCCTAAGAACGCAAGTACAAGTTACAGCAAATGCTTCTCTCTCTGTAAATGATGGTTGGTCATCGTCCCTAGATACTGATTTACAACATGTGAGGTCCAGGCCAGGAGAGACGCCAGACCCATTTCTCTGCTTTGGGACAAGCACTAATTATTTAAAATGTCAAATGTGGAGCACTTTTGGGGTAAAGACTGTCCTGAGGCAGATAGCTCAGGCCCTGGGAAAAAGAGAGAGAGAGACCCTAGTGGTTTCACTTTCCTAAAGGGCCTGAGGCCAGAATAGGCTTGGACCCTGTGTTCAGAATAACCAGCTTCTCCACATGGCTGGACATATTCCAAGAGGACTTGCTGAACACCTAATTCTCCTCTGTGATGGTTGATGTTATATGTCAACTGGATTGACTAAGGGATGCCCAGAGAGCCGGTAAAACATTATTCCTGGGTGTGTCTGTGAGGGTTTTTCCAAAAGAGATTACCATTTGAATCTGTAGATCAGCCTCACAAATAAGGGTGGGCATTAACTATTTGTTGAGGGCCCCAAATAGAACAAAGTCAGAAGAAGGGTAAATTCCCTCTCTCTCTGATTGAGCTGGGACATCCATCTTCCACAGTGCTCACACATAGGTTCCTGTGGTTCTCAGCCCTTTTGGACGTGGACTGAATTGCACCATGGTCTTTCCTGGTTTTTATCTTGCAAACAGCAGGATCATGGGATTTCTTGGCCTCCATAACCATATGAACTGATTCCTATAATTCCTATAATAAATCTCCTCTTCTATATACTTATATATATCCTATTGATTCTGTTACTCTGGAAAACCCTGTCTGATACAGCCGCTCTGTGTCTCGGAAGGGAGCTTGTCAAGAGGAGCCAGTCTTGGGGCACACAAAACCAACTCTCGGCTCCTGAAGCTAAGTGTGCTTCACTTTATGAGAAGTTGAAACATACTTACAATTTGGTCCCCAGGCCTCTAGTAGAACACCCAGAGAAGGTCTTTAACTGCATCTTAATTAAATTCTAGGGCAGAGGTTCTCAAACCCTTTGGAATCAAGACTCCTTCATACTCTTAAAAGTTATCGAGGGCTCCAAAGAAGTTTTGTTTATGTGGGTTATGTCTATTGATGATGTTCCCTATATTGTGCATCACAACTGCAGAATTTAGAAATATTTACTTATTAATTCACATATAATAACAATAATAAACTCAATATAAGATAACACCTATTTATGAAAAATAACTATGTTTTTCAAAACAAAAATTTCAGTGAGAAGAGTAGCCTTGTGTTTTATTTCTATAAATCTCTATAATGTCTGGCTTAGTAGAAGAGAGCTGGATTCTCATATCTGCTTCCACATTCAGTCTGTTGTGATATGTTGCTTTCGTTAAAGACACACATGAAGAAAAACAAACTTCATATAGATATGTAGTTGGAGGAAGGGAAGAGTATTTTAATAATCTTTTCAGATAATTGTGGATATTCTTCTTTGACACTACACCAAAACTTGATGAGTGGCAATTTCTTAAATATTACTTATGGTGTCGAATCTGAAACCATATCAATGAACTTTTTATACTCTTACACTAAAATTCATTGGTCTACCTTGTACATTGAATGGATCCTTTACTACACCATGAATTTGTAACACCACGTATTGGTCATTTGGAAAATATTGGTTCACTGAGTTATGCTGTTCCTCCAAAATGTTGACACAATATATAAAAGTCATATTCATTAACATCACCATGGATCACATCAGAAAAGCCTGTATTAGGAAGCTGTTAAACTCACAGTGATGGGTACAAGTTATCTAAAATTCTAATTTTCACTTATAAGTACAAATATTGTCATTGCCAAAAAATCCCATGCATTATTGTCCTTGAAGGTACAGGATTACTTTATTCCTTTTTTTGAGGAATATCCAACTCTGCATAACTGCAGTTTGTCATTCTTTCAAGTAGAAATAATATTCCATGAAAAACACAGCCATATCAAGCAATCTCAGAGGTGATTTTCTTTGAGACAACTGATGTATGTCAGTATGCACCAGAAGTATTTTCTATGTACCTACCATTTTGTCACAAAGAATATTCAAAAGTCTTGTCCTCAAGGGTCGAGGTTTAATAAAATTAGTAAATTTTACTGCTCAATCAAGGAGACTTTTAAATGAATCTTCCTTTTTTCTCCCTCTAAGTGCATGGTGGTGGAGAACGACTACTAATACATTTTGGTGCCATTGCCTTGATTCGAGCTGCTAAGGTGTCAGCATTTTATTCCCATTGCTTTTGCATCATCAGTAGAAATATGAACACAGATAAAAGGGCAAATAACATCTTAGTATTATTATGAAAATACTCAAGGACCCCTCTAGAGACCACACACCATTCTAGGGGAAGTGCTCCCTCTGTCTAACCTCTCCAGCAATACTTGGGCTCTCCTGCGAGAGCGACCATTTATGAAACATCTTCTTAAAATGCATAATTCTGAGAAAATCGATTCTAATCTCACATTTGAGAGGTGATGTAGATGGGGGTGGAGAGAGTACTATAATTATTAAGATAAAATATTCTTTTTTTAAAAGATTTTATCTATCTATTTGTCAGAGAGAGAGCACAAGCAGGGGGAGTGGGAGAGGGAGAAGCAGGGAGCCTGATGCGGGGCTCGATCCCAGGACCCTGGGATCATGACCTGAGCCAAAGGCAGACACTTAACTGACTGAGCCGCCCAGACGCCCCAATAAAATATTCTTTTAAAAGCTTGGACTGTGGGGGTGAACCAAGTGGAATATTCCAATGTAATGACCGTGGTCAACAATAATCCAAGTTAAAGGTTCATGGCTATGTGCATCCAAAAGGCAGGCATTCCCAGAATCATTTATTCATTTGATTTTGAAATCCATTGTAGCAACTTCCAGCTATTTATCATCCTCATATTGTAGATTGGCCTAACATTAAAATTAGTTTGTGTTCTCCGAACATATAGCCATTGAGAGTGAGATGCCAGTGCCCTTGAAGAGTGGTTTGTAGCAGACAGATACCACGCTGAGATTTAAACAGAAATTGTTCTGTCCTTATTTCCATTTTCTATTGTTGTGTACTACTTCAAGTAATTTTTGGAAAGTGGTAGAGGTATGAATAAATTCAATTAAAAATGCCTCTGGCTGTTGATAGAATACCTTTATAATTAAACGTTGACAGCGTTTGCCTGCATGCCTTTAAAAGGCCGCAGGAAATGTACTCTACTTTGAGGAAAGGCCTAAAGTGTGTCTTCGATTATAGTGTACTAAGCATTGTAAAGAGTCATAGCAATTCAGGAAAACAGTGGTGGTGAATCTATGCAGAGTAATTGTCCTTCAAATCCCAGCCAAAACTTCAGAGTGTGCAGTGATAGAGTGCTGTGACAGTTCTGTTTGCCCTGTGTTAGGTTTAAAGATCCTGCCTACTCAGGGCAATGAGTCTACTTGGAATGGATGGGCTCTGACTTATCATTCATATATTAATTTCAAGTCCAATGCTACTGACAATAGTCAAAGTCATGGTAAGCTGAGTTTGATTTGAGTTGGACAATCGTTCCATTTCAAATTATAACCCCGGGGAAACTTAGATAACCGGTTGACTTAAGCCAACACTCTGGGAAGAATTGGTTTGAGAATGATGCTCCATTTTAAACTTGACTGCTCTCTGTTTTGGTTTTAGATTGAATTCAAGCAGGTGTTTCAAAACCTGCTTCAGATAGCATTACCTGTCACACACCGAAGCTGGATCTTGCTGGGAGTTGGCAGAGAGGGTTTCATCCTGATATTTCATTATCAATGGAAAACATTTTATGGGAGATGTAACACTCTTTAAGCTTCTCTAACAAAAGTATGCAATATAAAGACTTATTGTTATTTTTAAGGGGAAAGTAGGGATTTATCCACCATGGCTGTTGTTAACACCACTCAAGTTGTAAGAATTAGCCTAGAACCTCCAAAAGGCATTAGCTATCTGTGTAAGCTTACAGAGTGTCATTTTAACATTCTGTATCTCCACCATGCCTCCACCTTCTTTGATGAAAAGTCTATTTCAAAATTGGTAAGAAAATATTTAACATAATAAGATGATGAGTCAGAGTTTTTAAAAAGCTAAAAACGGAAGATGTAGTTAAATAATTCACCTTTTTATTTTTTAGCTACATCTGACTCATGACATATAATGTATTCTGCTAAGTTCAAAGTTTCCTCTTACAAAGAGAGTTTTATGAAACAACTCTTCTTCAGACCATTTTTACTTCAATTATAGTAGCAGGTTTTGGAGTTTAAATCATTAACAACCTCTGAGTGAACTTTTATCCAAATGACTGCAAGTCACAAAGAGAACAGTCCTCTTTCACCAAGTACCTTTTGTGCTAGAGTGAGACCCATCCTTTTCTATTTTTCTCCTTTATGTCTCTCTTTGAAGACAGATGTGTGATTTGTAAAGTAATGAAAGTATGTATCAGTTGATGAAAACTGCTATATTTGGGTTTATAATGCAAACTAGAATTGCTTCAGGGTAGCTTCACATACCTGCACTACAGTAGCAAAAAAAAGTAAATTTCAGAAGTCAAGATCTCTCTGTGCACTGTAGGAGTATCATGTAGCAGTTAAATCAACCACCGGGGTGACCGAATCTCATTTTTTTCCCCCTTCGTCAAGGGGATGTAATTTTCATTTCGGCAGCGTGTTTCAGTTTTAACTCCACTGAACATTCCAAAACTGGGCACTTATTCCATCAACCTCGTTATCGATTTCACCATATGCTATCTTTTAATTTTTTTTTTAATTATTTTTATTGGAACGTTTTTGGAAGAGTGTGTGGGAAACTGTAACCTCCACAAACTTAAGGTGATGGGGTGAGAGAGTAATTCTTGCAGTGAAAAAGCCTGAAGAATTTTATACAGAACAAAATGTAGTTTAATAAACAAAAGAAAGTTAAGAGAAAAATCTGTTTTCTTTAAAAAAAAAAAAATGAGCCAGAGTAATGGACTAATCGTTGTTTAAAGAGTGGGGAAAACTTTTTTCCCCCTAGATTTGGCGAATAGCGGGATAAATTCGAAGAACTCCATCCCACCCCCGCACGCGCGCCCCCCATTCTTTCCAGACCGAGCGGTTGCAAATCCCAGGCTGAGTCCGCCCTGGGAGCCTTAGGGCACCTTCCTCTTTGCTCTGCGTGTGTGTGTGTGTGTGTGTGTGTGTGTCTAGCTCTCGCTCTTTCCCTCAGTCTGTGCCTCTGTGTGTGTGAGTGTGTGTGTGTGACAGAGAGAGAGAGAGCGCGAGAGGAGAGAGAGAGCGAGAAAGAGAGAGAGAGCGAGCGAGAGAGCGAGCTGTGAGCTGTACCGCCGCCGCCGCTGCCCTTTGATCCCGACATTAGTGTTAGGGGCTCGGAGACACAGAGCGCGGCCATAGACACCGCCGCACCGGCACTCATTTATTTATACCTCCCATCACACACGCGAGCATAGGACACACACACACTCACACCTATTAGATCCGTTTCCATTGAAGAATATTACGCTCGGGAACAAGCCAGGTGCACGACCAAAAATTAAAAAAAAAAAAAAAAAAAGGAAAAAAAGAAGGGAAAGAAAAGAAGAGAACCCCTCATCTGGCTCCAGGAAACAAGCTTCAACCCATTGCACACACCGGAGAGAAGGGGTTTCCCCCTGCCCGCCCGCCCGCCCCCCAACTACCTCCCCGCTCCTGCCAGTGTCTGCCTCTCTGCCCCCACGGGGGTTTATTTGATCTCACATTAACCAAGGAGGAGAATGTGAGAAAAGGGGGAAAATGCCCAGGAGGAAGCAGGAGCAGCCCAAGCGCCTTCCCTCACGTAAGTCATCCCTTCTCCACCTCCTCTCGTGCCATTTTCTCGCCCTCCCTCTCCTCTTTCCCCTCCGCAGCCTCCTCCGTTGTTTTCTGCATTAGTTTAGGGTTACAGAGGTGAAACTGACAAAGACACAGCCCGGGTTACTCCTCGTTTAGGTCTATGCTGAGGCAGCCATGTTGGTGATGATCAGCCCCGTGCCCTTTCTATTCTCTCTCTCTTTTTCTTTCTTTCTCTCACCCCCCCCCCCTTTTTTTCCTTGAGATCGGGCTTTTTTCCCTTTTCCCTCCCCCTCCCCCTCCTCACTCCGGGTTGCTGGGGGGAGGGGGCAAGAGACGGGAGGAGGGGAGTAGTGTGGATGCCGGTTTTTTTTTTTTTTTTTAAATCGGGGAGTGGGGGGGAAGGAGGTGGGAGAGGTTGGAATCTTTAAAAAAAAAAAAATTCCTTGTGGATCCTAGTGCCTGAGGGTGCGGGGGTCGGGGCGTGCGGAGGGCTGGGGGCCGTGACATGGCGTTTGGGGGTGTCGGGGCGAGGGCGCGCGGCCGCCCGCCGGCTACAGGATCCAGGGAGAGGTCCGTCTCCGGCTAAAGGTTGCGCCGGGGTTGGTCGGCCCCGGGGCCGCCGGCGGCAGCGGCGGCGGCGGCGGCAGGAGCAGGAGGAGGTGGAGGAGGCGGCGGCGGAGGAGGGGAGTCGGGGGCGGGCGAGGCGGGAGCGGCTGGGGAGGGTGTGGGGGCACCGCACACAAACACAGCGGTACACACGCGCCGCCGGGCGGCTGCTCCCGCGGCGCCCGGGCGAGGGGGCGCGCCGGGGCGCGGGGGGCGCGGGGCGGCCGGGCGGGGGGCGAGGCCGGGCAGCGGCGGGCGGATGTGGGGTGCGGGAGCTGCGCCGAGGCGGAGGCAGGAGGCAGGGCGGCTCGCGGCGCGCGAGGTCCCTGCAGAGCCGAGGGGAGGGAGGAGCAGGGCTCCTGGCCGCAATAAAATGCGGGGTCAGTCGGAGCAGACGGAGCCAGGCGAGACTCGGGCTCTCAGACCCCCCTCCCCGGCGAGCCTGAGCAGAGTCCAGGACTAAAGTGCATCACAACCCTCCCCGGCTGCAGCCACACACACCAACTGGAGACACACACCCGCCGGCACGGCCCGGTCCCCTTCCCCTCCTCCACCCGCGCCCCC
Organism: Leptonychotes weddellii; assembly: GCF_054177405.1. NCBI lineage: Eukaryota > Metazoa > Chordata > Mammalia > Carnivora > Phocidae > Leptonychotes > Leptonychotes weddellii. The sequence continues at coordinate 69,054,144 of NC_138370.1, forward strand.
GTCCCTCTCCGCCCTCCCTCCGGCTTTTCTTTGCTAGACTCTTAACTTTTCCCCCACTCCCTCTCCAGCTCCCGCCCCCCCCCACCCCAATCTTTCTCCGCTTTGAGTGTTCCGAGATGCTGCTAAAGCTAAAAGTGAAGGAGAAAGAAGCAACTAAAAATATCCCCCGGGGCCGCCCGGCTCCTTGAATGCAGGGAGGAGGGGGCAGGGGAGAAGGCGTGGGGCGGGGTGATGGGGAGGAGGGGACGCCGGAGGCGCCGGAGGGAGGGGTCGGGGGAGACTGAGGGTCAATTTCTCCTCTCTCCCCCCTCACTGCTCCCCTCTCCCGGCGGTTTGGCGCTGCTTGGAGCCTGATCCTGCAAAACCCGGGCTGGGGGCGGGAGCGGAGCCGGAGCGCCCGCCCGCCTGGGTGTCAGGCCGACGTGGTCGGTCACCTGAAGTTCACGGAGGGTGGGGGAAGGGTTAAGGTTATGGTGTCTCGGGCTCGGGTTGTGTGTGAGCTTGTGCGTTTCCGCTGCAGACAGGCAGCGCGATCGATCTCCCCCTCGCGAAATAACCGTGGCGGTGCCTGCCCGGGGGGACGGGCAGGGGGCGTGGGTTGCTCGGGCCGAGCGCCCCCGCGGCTCCGTGTTACCCGGGCCGCGGCCGAAGTGGCGAGCAAGGGCACTTGCAGGCAGCCCGCTCCGCAAACATTCCTCTTTCTTTCCCCTTCCCGGTACGCAGGAGTCGACGCACAGGGCTTGGGTTGTGCTTTTTTCCCCTTCCTTTAAAAAAAAAAAAAAAAAAATGCCCCTGTGCAGTCCTTTCTTCGCCTGCCCGCTAGAGGTTCTGAGGATAATATCACATATGTAATATATATGCACATAAAATCACTCGCAGTCGGCTGCGTGTGTAGGGAAATTTTGTGCGAGGAAAGAGAAGGCGGTGGAGTCGGGGAGGGCGAGTTGGGAGGCTCCGCGCTGCGATTCACAGAAAACTCGCAGCAGTTGGTGGAAGAGTGTGTGTGTGCACATGGCCGGCCGGCCAGTTCCCAGCTCTTTTCGGGGGCGTGTGGCGGGGGAGGGAGAGGAGGCAGGAATCCTGGGGGGGTCGGGGGAGGCTTGCCCTGCTCGGACAAAATGGGCTTCAGTGTTCTCTGCGAACTTGCCCTTAGATGGCAACTTTGGGAGCTGATGAGCTTGTGTGCGAAAACCAGGGCGGTGAGGTTATTTGGTCATTTTCCTTTCTTCTGTTCTCCCCCTGCTTAAAAAAAAAATGTTGGCGGGGTTAGAGGGAGGGTAGGAGAGGAGAAGGGATTTATCTGTTTTCGGCTCTGACGGAGATGGAGCGCCTTCCCTCCCGTTGTGTGTAGCGCATTCGGGCAGCTGCAGGCTGCCCCGCTGGTGACCTTGACCCTGACCTCGTGCGACTACCCTCAGTCTGAGAGGAAATTCAGGCTCCATTTTAGCTCGTATGCGTGGTGGGCCTCTCCTGCTTGCTGGTGCCTGGTGATTAAGTTATATTTTAAGAGTGGGCTCTCCCACCCTTTTCTCTAATTGAATACTGTTATCCACTCACTTAAAAAAAAAAAAAATCCAACTCCTTCCAGTCACATAAAGCCACTTTTACTGAAGTAAGAAGCAATTACCTTTTGGAAACACCGTAAATGTCCCTCCAGTTTTTTAAAGGGAAGCCTAATTTGCAGAGCTTTTCCACTTACCTTTGCATTGAATGGATTTTTGTGGATGTGTGCTGCCTGTTCTAAGCATGGTTTACACATGTTTTGTAAGCAATTTGCATTTGGACTAAGAGCAGTTTCTGGGCAAATGGTGTGTTTTGCAATTCAGACACAGTAAGCTAAGGCTTCCTAAGTGCTGAGTGAGTCTTAAAGAAACTTGCAGTCGTGGGGAGAGGTAATAAATATTGACTTTGGTAAAATTAGTGTAAATTAGTATTTAATGTAGAATATACTTGTAGTCTTAAATCTCAGTTTTAATGCTAAATTCTTTATTTGTTTATTTATATGTAGGGGAGGGGTTTTTTCTTAACCTGGAGAACCTTTTTGTATACAGTTAAAAAAAGTAACTCTGCGGATTATGGTTGCCCTAATAGGTCATCTCAGGGTTTTAAGAAGTTATATACAGCATTAGATTTTTAAACTCGACCCTAATAAACGGAAGGAGAGATGTGTATAATTTTTTTTTGGCGGGGGGGTGGGCGGCTAGAATTGGACGAGGAATGAGATGGGGAAACTTGCTTTTGAAACCAAAGAACCCTTCTGAGTAAACACAAAAGTGGCTAATAGCCACTATTGATCTAGAGAAACTGTGAGCACATTTAAAATTAGAAGTAGAATATAAATTAGATTACAAAAAAGAAACTTGTGAAAACTGAATCTATTGAAACTTCAGAGTGCTTTCTTCTTTCCCATAGGCACCCGCCCCCCGCCTCTGCACTCCCTCATAAACCATAGACTTTATGTGTGGAATCTATTTTTTCTGTTATAAAATATAATACTAGCCAGGCACGTGTGGATGGACAAAGTCCTCCCACTCTACAACACAGACACCAGGGAACCTGGAAGTTCTAGCTTCGAGTAGATTAGTCCTGGAAATCCAGACGAGCACTTGGTATTATCTGATACCGAGTCTGGGGTGCGCCTCAGCCCCTGGCACAGAGTTTCAGCAATTCCCCAGGCTGGGCTTCGGCCTGCTAAGGTTTCCTAGCTCCTTCTGTTCCACAAGACACCCATGGGACTGTTCAGAACCGAATTAGCTTTGGGGATGGCGAGCCTTTAACCTGACACTACTAACTTAGGCGTTAGATTTCTGATTTAAAATTCTACCTAGTCATTTCCTCCTGGGCCTCTGAAGTAAGAGAGAGAAAGAGAGAGAGAGAGAGTGTGTGTGTGTGTTATATGGGCCTCATACATATGCAGAAAAGAAAATGGCCTGTCCTTTAAAGCTGCGTGGTGATTCCACTGGCCATAAATCAAAAGAAGTTTTGTACTAGTTTTTGGAGGACACCCCCAACAAAGGGTGTTAAACCTAAACTATTTTTTGAGAAGTGGCTTTAAAAATTATTACTCCAGATAAAGCCTTTACTTCTTGGCCTAGAGCAATATTATCATCTGGGAATTTAAATATGATTCTGCTGCTCTTGGTGGCTCTTTTCTAAAAGTTCTTTCTATCAACAAGGTCCAATTCCATGTTCAAAAAAATGTCCTAGAGACCCTTTGAACTATACCATGTGCTTGTCTGTAGCAGAATCCCAAACTGCATAGCTTAAAAATGTTTGTCAGTCTAAGAAAGAGGAAGAGGGGGAAAATGATACTGGGTCTGTTTGCCAGGCCTGGGGCTCAGCACTTTATGAACATGGTTACATTTGGGATCACTAACTGAGGAGGGAAAGGGTCAGGAAGGGCTTTCCCCTGTGTTTGTTACATCTGTAAAGCCTTTTACCTTTGACGCCATCAGCACTTTTAAGATCTCCTCATTAGCTGCAACTTACCCACGAACATGTATGAGTTCAGATCCTATTATATTTATCATTGGAAATCTGCCTGATGCCTATTCCCAAGGGGGAGCACAAAGGAAAAGTTAATAGAATAGTTGTTTTGCTATTCCCGTATTTTCATTGTTGACTCAGTTGTGGGTCAAGACCAGAACAGGTTATTGTGTTCTTCATTAACAAAACTTTAAAAACCTTCTCTTGCTTTCTAGTAAATGTGGGAAGCAAAATGACAGGAAAGCCACAGGAGCCCTTATATTTATATTTTTCCATGTCTTTATATATCTGTTGGAAGAGAAAGCGTCGAAGGTTTAACTCTTTCCCCTACTTACTCCTACTAATTTTTTCAGTGATAAGGCACTTCCTCCTGACTATGACAGGAACCACAGGGAAAAATCTTGAGTCTGAAGCAATAAAATAATTCACTGTTCCTGTCAGGCAGAGCTAGATGATTCTGAAGTACCACGTAGCAAGCCAGGTTGATACTGGGCAATGAACGTTCATCTGTTCTCCCAAAAGAAATCCGTATATTCCTAATATAGTAAGTAGGGAACACCGAACTTTCCTGTTAAAATAAGGAAGAGAGTTCAAAATCACATTCCTTCTAATGCTTCAAAATGGTTTCTAATAAAAAAAATTGATTTTTAATTTATCTATGTGCTGCCATCTCGCTCTGGGGATGACACAGCTGGTGTGAGTTGACCAGTCTCCGGCACAAAGTGTTAATAAATCATGCTGGAGAAGTATAAATTGGACAGCTTTCGGCCCATATGAGGGCTGACTGTGCATTTGAGTTTTTAGAGCCTCTGAATGGCCTCTATTAGGAGAGGTCCAAGGGAGGTGTGGAAAATCTCTGTCTTGTGAGGCTTGTAAAATTAGATGGACAAAGACCGTGGAGACACCCAAGGGACAGTGTTGTGTTGGTGGAGCAACCAGGCAGGCTTCTCTTAGGGTCAAAAGGTGGCTGAAAATACAAGGAGTCTTATTAATGTCAAGATGGTCCTGTAGGGAAGATTGGGTTTGAAATGTGTGCTGCCTGGCTGGGTTGGTAAGCCAGTTAGTGATCCCAGTCATTGGGGTTCCGTGTCTGGATGAATCAGTTTGACAAAAGAGAAAAACTCACCCAGGATCACTCACCCTGGTCACTTGCACGCCAAGTGGCGTCTTTGGATGCACCGCTGATAAGGTGTGACGGAAACGGGGGACCCCACAGTATCACTGTGTGAAGAAGTTCTGTTGGTTTCTGGGACCAGTCGGCAGTGCCGTCTTTGAGAGCCGAAGGGCTGCAGGCTTCCTTGTGTGAAGTTGCCTTGTCCCTACTCCATCCTTTTTTAAGTATCTGCTGGAGCATTAGGACAGGAGGACTGAAATGCAAACACAACAGGCTGGAACTGATCTCTCCATTCTGAGTGATGTATTAGTAATTTTCTATAATTTAATCAGACCGATCGCAGAACAAGATAATGATGGTATGACCTACAAAAGAGGACGTTTGGGGGCGTTAAAGGCTTTCTAGCATAAGGTTTTACAAGACCATGGGCTTTGTGGCGAAGGAATGGAGTCTGAGTTTTCTCTTGTTGCAAAGAAATCCAGACCAGGCCTCGTTATGGAGAAACATGTGGGTTTTTTTTTTTCCATCAGACTTTATTACTACTGTATTTTGGCTTAGTTAAAGTACTGGAGAATCATATTTGAGAGATAGAGGTTATAAATGAAGACGCTGTGTCCGGTTTCTGATGTATTCTTTTCTGTTCCCTACTTTGCTAGGTGTAGCTCAGTAATTCATACCATCTAGGGCCAAGTGTACAGAATACTTTATGGTTCATGGTCGCTGAAATGTCTTCTGTCATATTTTATAAGAAGCTAATGTGCAAAGTACAGACCTTAGAAAGAGCTAAGAGTACTCGGGCCGAAGTTACTAGCTGCTTTCCCTCTTCTGTGGAGGAGCAAGTTTTGTATTTCTATCCTCTGTCTATAAATTACATTTTTTATGATATCAAAGAATAGTGTATGACTAGGTGCTGAAGCAGGGGCCTCTCAGATTACTCTTATCATTCCCCGAGGATCCACCTTTGGGATAGAATTGCTGTAGTAACAAGGTAGTTTCATAAAGTAAAATCAGACTTTGGCTTGAGACTAATCTTTAGCTGCATGGGTGCATATTGCTGTTTATTTTATAAAAGTCAGCTTCACTGCCATGTACACACACACACACACACACACACGGAGGCTGCACTGTAGCTAATTTTATAAAATGTACAGTGATACACGCCCACGGTCTGAGATCAGCATGTGGCCTTTAGCAACTCTGCTTTTGACCTAGGGTTATATTAAATGCAGCAGATTCTGTGTGCCTAAAAAGGATATTGTTTCCAGCCATCCATTCCCTTCTTATTAAAAAACAACCTCCACCACTGAAGTTCTGTCTCTAGAGTTCTTAAATGACTAAGGCTGAGGTGCTCATGGCTTCTGATGTTGAGAAAGTCCAAAGTCAGCCACGTTCTATCTATCAGCAAGAAATGCTGGGCCTTCTCTGAAACTTGAGCCTGAAAAAGCAGACCCTAAAATTATCTCTCTTTCTCTCTCTCTTGTAATTTCTGCATGGGTCAGACAAGTGGTTAGACCCCATTAGAAATGTGGTGTGGAGGAAAAAAGACAAGCAGGGAGAGAGAGGAGGGTCCCAGGCTGAGTTGTGCTGAGTGCTCTGAAGCAGTTGGCCTTCAGAGGGGACCGAAGAAGGCCAGAGGAAAATGATCGTTTACAAGATTGATCAGCAGCACTCTGCTTCTGAGCTTTGGAGACAGGCTGCTGTACTTGCAGAAGGTGATAGATTTTTCTAACGGTATATAGTGCTAGTGTCTTCATTTGTGATTTTAAAAAGCTTTTGTTGTTTGTAATGAGAGGGAGGAAAATATCATGTGATTTTGCCCTCTTTTCACTATGTCTACTGTATATGGTACGACTTAAGTGAAAACAGAGAACACACATGCTTTTTAAGTTCATAGTGGTTAAGTGCATGGACTCTGGCACCAAGCTGTTCACAACCCAGCTCTGGCACTCACTTGCTGTGTGACCTTGGGGAAATTACTGAACTTCCCTGTCTTTGCTTTCTTCATCTCTCAATGGTGATAACAGTTCCTCTACCGTAGGGTTATTGTAAAGCTTGGCTGATAAATATCGGTATCGACATTGATAAATATCAATAATATATACACACATAAAACCATGCCTAATTAGTGCCTGCTGCATAGAAAGAGCTGAAGAAATATTAACTCTTACTATGTATATGAAATAAGTTTCCATTTGCTTAGATTGTGATTAGACTGCAGGCTTTTCTGACCCAGGGTGTTTTGGTGATTTCTGTGTTTAAACATTTTTTTTCCCCATATCTCTCATTAGAACGATGAGTAATAATATGATACGGTAAAATTCTTTTATAAGGCTGTTAAAATAGGGCTTGACTAATACTTGTTTCATAGGCCAACAATATTACACTAGACTTTAACTATCGGAACATGTTCTGTGTTTGTGATTTGACCTGAATTATGTCTAAACTGTGTAATAATCATATGAATTATGACTGGGTTTTACTGTAAAGTGAGGACAATAAATCCATACTCACAGACTTATAGTGAGATTGAAATGAGAGAATAGGTATTTAATAAATGTTTATTTATTCATTTATTCAACAGTCAGTCTGCTGATTAAAATTACCCAGGGGAAATTTATATTGGTTTTTCCATGTGTTGTTTAGGTAATAGTTTAAATTTTGCACCAAAGAAGGAAAGGCAGGGTCTGCTGTTTCTAATTGCAGAGAACCAGTCCAAGAGAACACATTAAATTAATTTTAAATGAAGGATTCAGGGGTGTGTGTTTGTGTGTATGTGTATGTGTGTTGTGTTGTCTGTATGTGAGATAGATCATATCAGAGGTTACAAGCTAGTGGCCTACTGATGTGTTTTGCCCTACACAGTATGTTTAAAAACTTGAGACAGCATTTGGAAATGGGCGGTTTCACATAAAAATCCAAATTTCTAGCTTCTTTTGAAAACTTGGAAGAGCCAGCAGCACGGGGCCCACCTCCCCACATGGCAGCAATCTGCTGTCATCGGTAGCGGCTGTCTCCCTTCCCCAGGCATGTGCTCGTCAGTCTGCCACAGTTCCTACCACTCTGCTGCCACGTCCCCGTCTGCATATACACCTGCCCACCTCCCTCCATGTATATTGTGTCCTGGCCCCGGCGTGCATTTGGATTAGAAACCATTCTACATTTTCCAGCATTCTGTGAGCTTTAATTCATCGTTGAGGCTAAGGTATTGTAAACCTCATTCTGTGGCAGTATTAAGAAGCAGTAGAGGGTGGGGATTAAGATCCTGGTACCAGATGCATGAGACCCGTCCTGGCTGCATCACATTTTAGCCGTGACCTTGGCAAGTGACTGCAGTTGTCTGCCTGTTTTCACATCCGTACAATGGGGGAACATGTAGGCTCGTGTCTGGCACATACTTTGCCCGGTAAATGCCGGCCACATTCATAGATGCGAGGTGTAAATTCATTTCAACTAAGGATCTCAGTAGGATTGCTCTAACTGCTATGTAATCAGTCAGAGACAACTATCGCTGCCTATAAGTTTCTGATCACCGTTAGGCAGCACAGTGATTCTCAACCCTGGCTGCACGTTAGAATCACCTGGGAGATTAAAAAAATGAAGACACCCCGCCTCCCCCAGCAATTTAAATTTGATAGCTCAGAATGGATCCTGAGCATGGACATTCTTAAAAAGCTCCCTGAATTATTTGAATGGATAGCCAGCGTTGAGGACCCCTGAACTTACCGGAACTCCCACTCTGGGCTGATGCCATTTCCTCCAAAAATAAAGACATGTCATGTTGAGCCTGGGCAGCTTATTGACGATAATTTGTTTGACTTTTAAAACCCTAGAAATAGCTCATTGACTCCCACTCCTCCAAGTTGAAACCAGAGAGGCTCAAGGAGGGACCTGCCCTAGGCAGGGGGCATGGACGCCAGTCTTTTCTCTAACCCTCTCCCTCCACGATCACCAGGGTTTCTCACTCGCTTTGTGACTTTGGGCAAGCCAGTGAACCTCTCTGTGCTTAATAGCACCATCCTGTAAAATGGGTAATAGTAGATTACCCACACCTTCTGTTTACTTTGTACTGTATTGTTCACAAAGCATTTTCACTGATCTCATCTGCCTGTAAGCAGGCAGGAAGGACTCCTTTTCCCACCACTTGGACGGAAGTAGAAACTGAGCCCTGGAGAGGAAGAAACTACCTTGAGGTCACCAGTGTCTGCACTGTCAAGGGCTGGACCAGCTGCTGGTCTCCCGAGGCCCGCTGCGAAACCTTCATGGGGCCCCGCACGTGAAGGGCATGACTTCACCACCTGCCCCTTTCAGAGACCTTCCACTATAGGAGGAACCCTTAGGTGCTGATGGAGCATGTTGCTCTGTGATTCATGAGAACTTGTGCCACCAATAATAAAGTTCTTTCCTCAAAGATGTATTTGACCTCAGACTAAGCTGAGGGTAAGAGAATTAGAGTCACATGCAATGACACTTTCTGGGGTCTGAATTACGTGCTCCATATGGAGAACACTGCTTTCGTGTAATGGCCTAGAATTATAGTTGTCTTCTAATCTGGGCTTGTTTGGACCTACTTGTTAACCCAACAGTCCTCTCCAGAGCATGAAACACAGCTGTATTTGGAAGGAAACAAAGTGTGGGACACCCTCTGCTTCAGGAAATGTTCCTGAAATGTGCTACATGATTTCTCCCTTCTAGGGGAAAGCAAACCTCAAATAATCACGTACTGGATTTTAATCTGACCTTAAGAAAGAGGGGAACCAAATTATAGTGAGCTGCTTTCTGACGTTGCTAGGAAGAGAGTAATGTCACAATCTAGAAGTGGGGTTTGTGTTGGCTAGACCACTAGATCATATTTAGAGAGAAATGCTATGCACCAAAGGCTACTCGAATACTTGCTGAGAGGTGAGAAAATATATACAAAAAAAAAAAAAAAGAAGTACAAGTATTTTAAATAGGACTTAGGTGTACTCCATGAGACTGGAACCTAGAAATCACAGATATGAATTCTGGTTATTCATTTATTTGTAAAAGTCTATATTGGCTCTTAATGGCAAACATAGTACATGCTTCGTATAAATAATGAAAACTATGTAGAAATGTTTAAAGTAAAACGTGAAAGCCCCCTTCCCCAACTTCTATCCACAGAGATAACCACATTCATAGACAACAAGCAGAAAGATAACAAGCAGCATTGAAAATTCAGCCTTCATTCAAAAAATGGATGCATTTCAGCGGAGTTGGCTGAGTCAATGCAAGTGCTGAATTCAGAACAAGGGTGGCAACACTGGTCTTGTAAACTGATTAGATCACATCTGTACCTTGAATGCCAGATTGGGTGCCCTGATTTAAAGGGGGAAATTGATAAAACTACTCACCAGGAGGGAGGCAACTAGAATCTAGGCTCTTGAAATCATCATCAGAGGAATTAATTATTGCGACAATTGCGAGTTCTTAATTTGAAGCTAAGAGTGAAGAGAGATAACAGTCATGCCTGGTAACTACATTCAAATTATATATAAAGTTCTGTCAAGTGATAAAGGGAGTAAACTTACTCTGAATTGTCATTCCTCCTAAATTTGTAGTTTGTGTCTGATAACTGATACTTCAATGATTGATTGGTTGATTGATTCATTCATTCAGCAGTAACTGAGGGCTTCTGTACCAGGGAGTAAGGATCAGTGGAGTTACATAGAGCATGGTCCCTATTTGTGAGGGGCTCGAGCCAAGGGGGCAGAGAAAGAGATGGAAACAAATAATTAAAATTTGGCTTGAAAGATATTTTCATAGATTTATGAAATGCTGAGCAGAAAACAGGGACTAGGACCAAGAGGGTAGAAGTTATAGGGAAGTAACTGATTTTTTTTTTTTTAAGATAAGGGACTATTGAGTAAATACAACTGTGCCAAAAATGAAATAGAAGATCTTGTGTTTACAAAGAAGCTGGTTCAACCACCAGGCAGGGGTGATTTTCTAAGGACTTCAGGTAGAGGGGCGGGATGGAAGGAGCCATGATGAACTTTGAAATCATTTAATATTATGAAAAAGAATCCTATAAAGCAAATGTTGCTTTGCTTGGTTTCTGTCACAAAGTCAGAGATCCGTTCCTACAACAGAGGAAAACCTCTCTCGATATACTGAACTGGAAAGCCTTTTCAGGGAATAAGGGTATATGTCAACATACATGGTGTTACATTAGCGTAGTGAGGACATGATCCCCTGAGAGTTGTAGTCCCTACTGGGTGCTCATTCATTAAGAAGAAGTTTTGAGCATTTACCTGGCTGGTAGAAATTGTAGAGAAGGCAGTCCCTGCTGACAGTTCTTTCAAATGTTGACACAAAACAATCACAGAGGATAAGCACAAATCAATATGCTAACAAGTGCACGACAATATAATATGAATTAGACGTGTAAATGTTCGAGGAAAGTCGGAGTGAGAGTGACGGGGAAAAGATTCCTGGAGAGAGGCAATACTTCAAATGTCCTCGAGGAAGGGATGGATTTAGATCTTGAGAATAGAGGAGAGAACATTGCAAGCAGAAGAAATGGCATTAGCCAAAAGAGGTTGAAATAAGCCAAAAGTATGTGGGAGACATTAAGAGAAGAAACGTAGCTGAATCAGAAGGGTTATATTGGTGGTAGAAGGACAGGAGGTAGGAAAAATGTAGTAGGAGCTGGTCCAGATGATAAGAGATTATGATTACTAAATTTTGTAGTTTGGATACAGTACAAAATCAACTGTGAAATGTAGTTGTTTCTTTCAGTGTGATAACAAAGGAGATGGAGGATGGTGGCCTGAAGGGGGCGGGGGAAGCTTTTTTAAGTGGGGAAGGCTGTTCAAAAACCAAAATGGATGAATGGTACTGATGTTGCCTTGAAGGTGTCTCGAAAGACCTGCCAGTGATGGGCTTCTCTGGGGCCCGTGCTCGGTGCTGCAGACCCTCAGCCTGGGCTGCCCTGTGCCTCTTGCCCCTTCCTCACCTCTTTGGTTTTCCTTGGCAAGGAGAGCTCTAATGCAGTGACTCCCTTTGAAGGCCGTAAAGTAAGAGCTATTTACAAAAAATAACGCGGCTAACATTTATACACAGATAATGAAGCGTAATGGTAAAAGGGACTGCCCAATCTAACACAATTCAACACTGTCGAACTTCTAAGGTGCTCTTCTCCTGCTACCTGTTCCCGTTATCCTAAATTTTCTGTTTATCATTCCCCTTGCTTTACCCTATTTGGTTTTGCTTGTCTTTGGGATTTGCAAAAATGGTAGCACACGGCACGCGTTCTGCACCTTGGGTTTTCACTCAGCCGATATCTGGGTGAGATACAGCCACACTGACGTTTGTAGCTGTGGTCTCCCTGGCCCTGCTGTCGGGTGGTACACTGACAAAACACACCACGATGGACGTACGGTTCGTTTCTCCTTCTTGCTGTGATGAACAGTGCTGCTGTGCACGTGCATGTGCAAATCACTTTGTCTTGAAGGACTGTCAAGTTCATAGTGTAGGGGATATGGGTTTCCTAAAATTTTAGTTCTTGCTTGCAAACTTGAATTTTATCATTGGCTACAAGTATGGTCAGTCTTTTCTTAAAGTATCAGTATTACTTTGCTCATTTCCAAGAAATAGTGTGCCGGATACCCAAATTTGAATGACCATAGTTCACTGGTTATCCTTTCACTGAAAGTGACGTTCCCTGAAAAGAGTGGCTAGTTCAGCTCCCAACTGAATCAGAGATTGACTTTTCCTTGAGATAGCCATCACACTTCAGTAATGGTAGAAGTGCTTCGTGGACACATTTCATTACATATCATATTAAAAAGATATTTACTCAGGGTCAGTCTTTAATAAAATTAGTAATTTTTACCGCTGCTTCGTCAAAGTCATTCTTAAGTGAAATGGACAGGGTTGCTTACTTTGTGGGGTATGTGCGAATGAAAACAGTTTTGATCTTGAGGACACTTAAAAGGGTCTCAGAGACCACTAGGGGTCCGCAGACCACATTTTGAGAATCAGTATCCAAGCTTTCTACATAGGAATGGAAACGCAAGTCTTGGTGTTTGTCTCTCTTCAGCTTTACTTGATAATGTTGTAATGCCACACTTCGTGAATATTGGCACTGAACAACCCAAAAGGCAGAGAGCCCTGAAGACAGGGAACCCTTTGCTCACAAGTGTTCTCAGCTTCTATGCGATTTCTTTGAAGTCTCTTGTTCTGTCTGCAAATGGGAATGAAAATATGTATCTTGCTGTATAAAAATCTGTTTTGAAATAAAAGTAATGTTTTAAATAAACTTAGCAGTTAATATTTTTCTTCCTCACACAGACATCTATATAACATCATTGGTCTGTGGAGACGCTTGAGGCTTCCCCTGTGACTTGCTGGCATCCCCGTTAGGGAAGGAGCACACCACTGGGGGCCACGGCTAGCATGCCTTACCGTGGAGGGTGCATAGCTGCGTACGACAGACGGCCACGGGTTTTGGGAGTATTTCTGGGCTGCTTGTGTTCTCTCCCTGGGCTGCTGCCCTCACCAACCATTAACCCCCTTACCCAGGACAGAAAGCTGAGTGCGATCCTAGGTGCATGTTCTGCCTTTCCTCCCGCATCAGACCAAGCCTGTTGACTCCGCTGTCGATGTATTTCTGGAATTCATCATGCCCACTCCCTGCCACTGCTGTAGTTTATACTCCTAGTTTCTCCTGTGAGGATTCATATTTTTTTTCTTCTTTTTGCCTTAGTGTCCTGTCCCCTTCCCTCTACCCTGGCCTCTGTGGAGCCCCGTGTTCACACTGTTACCATAGTGGGCTTTTGGAAACACTCACATGTATATTTAATATCTTTTACACATCTCCTCAAAGGATAAAGTTTGTTCTTCTTAGCAAAGTATAGAAGGTGCTTCATCATCTGAGCTTCCCTTTTTTGGCCCTGCTATATACCCTCTGTTTCATTCATACCGAATTATCTATTTTACAGACCACTATGTTTGTATTTCCTTATTTTGGAATTCTTTTTCTCCATTTCTGGGATGTCTTCAACCCATCAGATTCTACTTATCCATTAACACTCAGTTTTGGGGGAATCCTTTCCTGCTTCCCCTCCTCCCCGACTGTTGTCCCACCTACTGGGCAGAATTAGGCATCCCCTCCTCTGGCTCCCATTGGTCTCTCATAATACCTCCCATGCCACACTGTAATTCCTTATTCCTCTATGTCCTTATTGACCATGAGCTTTCTAAGGACGTGGACTCTTCCTTATTCATTTTTGTACATTCTTGCATGTAACAGTACCCGGTATATAGTAGGTGGTCAAATATTGTTGAATAAACGGATGAATGAATGAAATTAAGAATGGGTCACGGGATCAGAGAAATAGGCGGTGTTCCATAAACGTTGTTGAATGAATGAATGAGTTGAACGAATGAAGTTCAGAGTGCGTCCCAGAGTCAAAGGGTTTTAGAGGTAGAAGGGACCTTGGAGAACATCTCCTGTTGTCATCCTCTCTCAGAAATGAGAACATGATTTGCCTAAACTGTACAACTGGGCCGAGTGGGAGGTGATGAACAGTGCCACAGACATTCACATGGATGTGGCCTAGGGATGCCTCGGGAAAGTCATGTGCTTCCGGAGGAGACTTGCTGAAGGGAGCAGAGGCCATGGCCTACACCACAGGGGGATACCACAGTCGAAGTGCAGAGAGAACTTTTGTGGTTGGAAGTCTGTGGCACATTCCAGACGGTAGAGTCTCCCCTCAGCTATTGGCTGGTGCTCTCTCTCTGTCCTCAAACTGTGCCAAGACTGTAAGATTTTCCTGATGACTGGGCATATTCTACATCTGGATTCCATGGTCATAACAACCAGAAGTTTCCTGTCCTCTGTGGTTGAGGTGATTATGATATAGAGCTGGGTAGCAGTATCAACAATTTTGAGGTAAGCCCTACCATTTAAAATCTAATGTTCTCTCATCTGAGATTTCTAGGTGCCTGGGAAGGAGGGCAAGGGGCCACTGTTATTCACTAAGTGCTAACTCTGTGCCAGGTGCTTTACTTACATAATTCTGATTTACCTTCGCAATAACACTGTGAAATAATAGGGAGAGATTATTTCTCTCTATTCTGTAATATTCTATAAATGAGAAAATAGGTCGTGGATGGATGTCGGGCGGGTCTGTTAGGAAGAGGAGTGGGAGTGTCTGGGGTCTAAGCTTGTGCCTCTTCTGTTTCGTCATGTAGCTTCAGCTTCTAGAAATGGTGTTTTGCTCTGCAAAACCTATCGTGGCCTTATTTTATTAATTTGGTGAATTCTTGAAGTTGCACTTATTTTATGTACTTAGGAGGAGGAGAATCTGTAGTTTGCTAGTTTAATGTTGTCTGTGCTTTGCAGTTCACAAATGCTTTGCCATCTCTGCAGGACCATGAGGTACAGGAGAGGGAATACGTGTTATTACTCTGCTTTACAGATGAGGGATGGAGTGATGGGAGGCAGAACGTTCCACATCGATCTGGTTCATCTCCGTATTCCTAACACCCGTTCTATGGGTTAGCATTTAGTAGGCTTTCCTGTTTTTGTTAATTAAACATGAGAGGAGTTATATAGCTGGTAAGTTCCAAATTCAGACGGGAATCCAGGTCTCTGAGTCTGAACTCCGAGCTCTTTCCACTGCTAAGCCATTCTGCTTTTCCTGGAGCCCTGATCTGTGGGACTCTGGAACACTCTGGTAGGGCTATCTGGTGGATTTCCACAAATCTAAAAAAGTACAGTTGGACCCTTAGAAGAGCTCTCTTGTTCTTGTTTCTTTGCCTGTAAATACCTCAACATAGGATTTAAAATAATTTCCTATCTACCTGACACTTCCTAATAAAATGACTTGAAAAGGATTGATTATCCAATAATGGATTCATAGAGAATTAACAGCAGGAGAATTCCTGAGATCATTTAATACAGTATTTTTCAAAACTTTAAAAAAAAATAGTGGAACCCTTGTCTTTGAGGGGAGCTCCAGTATATAGATAAGAGCAAAACCAGGTTGTGCTGCTTAAATGTGTGCTAAGGTGGGAGGTAGGGGTGGATCCATGGTACCATGCTCTTCCTGGAGTTCTCGAGTTCGTTGACAGTATGGTTTATAAGTCACTGATCTGTTCTTACCCCTCATATTATAGTGAAGAAACTGAGACACAGAGGTGCTCAGTGACTCACAGAGGTGGTTGGATTAAGGTGATGATGAAGCTTGTCGCCATGTATCAGAATGTCCAATATTGTTTTAAGCACCGTTCTGCTTTTATTATAAAGAAAAAGTAAAGTACCTATTCTTTCGAGTGGGGGTCAAACTCTGACCTGTTTTTGTGCGGCCCCTTGAGCTAAGAATTGTTCTTACATTTTTCAAACAATCATTAAGACAAAAAATAAGCAACAACAAAAAACAAAGAATATGGGACAGAGACCGTATGTGCCCTATGAAGCCTAAAATATTTGCTGTCTGTCCGTTCTCAGAAAAAGATTGCCGACCTTGCTTTATTGTATTCACTACTGCTGAGGGTAACATGGAAATACCAAAGGAATTCGGCTTTCTCTAAGTAATTTCAAAATATGTAGATTTGGGGTGCCTGGGTGGCTCAGTCGTTAAGCGTCTGTCTTCAGCTCAGGTCATGATCCCAGGGTCCTGGGATCGAGCCCCGCATCGGGCTCCCTGCTCGGCAGGAAGCCTGCTTCTCCCTCTCCCACTCCCCCTGCTTGTGTTCCTACTCTCGCTGTTTCTCTCTATCAAATAAATAAAAATAAAATCTTTAAAAAAAAAAAGTAGATTTAAAAACAAAGCCTGATTAGTTGAGTGTATTTAACTAAAAGCTTTTCAAACTTGTATTCCTCAAATGAGCTTCTTTAAATTGCCCAACACATTTTCATCCTTTTTTTCAAATACCAGGTTTTGGTGGAAAATAGGTTAGTTAACTAAGTTCTTCAAATATGCAGGAAACATTGCAGCCTGAGGACTGCCTACAGGTGTATGAAAAGGAAGTGATGTGCACATTTAAATACAAAATTAGTGCATTTTATAGACCCCCCCCCAAAAGGTTCAGAACAAGAGGAACAAGAGTATGAGTGGTGTGAATTCCTCCTGGTCACTTTGGGGCCATACTTATGCATGCCAGAGGGATTTTTATTGTCTTGAGCCTCTACCTTGGAGTTGGACCTCTGTTTTGTTTGTTTGTTTTTTTCTTTTGTTGTTGTTCTTTTTTAAATTATTTTTTTCATTTTTTAAATTTAAATTCAATTAGCCAGCATATAATACATCATTAGTTTTGGATATAATGTTCAGTGAGCCTCCGTTTGAAGCAGGGATCAGTAGAGCACATTTCCTAACCTCATCCTTACTACTTGATGCATTTCCGGAAGCATCTGAGCTTTGTTGGGAACAGGAATAGATGTTGGACTATGGCTCATGGGGATAGACAGCTAGAAAGCAGTGCCAGGTCTTTCAAGTGAAAGATCTAGGGAAGGTTTCTCGGTGAAACCCCAAGTGGACATGCCTGTGGAAAGCTCCCACCCCCGGGAGTCTTCAAAGGGAAATAAGTGGGTGAAACCGTAGGACTCCCAGCTGTTGAGGTGAGGGTCATCTAGCTACAGGGGACCCTTGGAATTGCCCCGGTTTGTTGGTTGGTTGTGATATTTGTTGTTTTCATGGTCTTTGGCATCATTCACTTCTTGTGTGTGTGCCAGGAGGTGGGCAGGGAAAATAAAAGGAGGCAACGGATAAGAATACATTTGACCACTTGTTAGCAGCCGTGGCACAAAGCCTGGTCAGAGGAAAGGTTAAAATTGTTGGCCTAAATCAGTGTTTAAAGTTAATTGAGTTAGGGTGGTCCTTGTCATCAGTGTCATGGATTCGTGTGGTTAATAAAAAAAAAAAAAAAAAAGTTCTCTCCCAATTCATTACCCCAATATCCTTTGGTGAAAATGTGGTGGGGACGGGGTGTTGGGGGCTGCTTTCTCTACAGCTTTTGTTTTATATGTACTTAAGCACTAAATAAAAAGCAATTCCATGTCCTTTCCTTTGGTAAATCTCTCATCCCCAAAGGCCCATTTTCTTCCAGTATAGACATATATTTTTAGTCAATAAAGGACTTACTGTGTGAAATTTTCCTTTGGCAGGTAGAATGATTATGAGCATAATCTGTTTCATTACAAGGTACGTGATGTCAATGCTTGGCAAATGTGCCCGGGGAAGAAATGTATCATTTTATGTATAAGCTAAGATTTCAATAAGTAGCCATTTATCTCTCTATAGAGTGCTGTTCATAGACGACAGAGTGCATTATTATGTTATTAGGGCTTTTTTTGTAGTTAAGTTCTTTTTTGATCTATTAAGAATTTCCTGGTGATTTCAGTAGTTTGGTAATACATTGCTCATCTTATAACATCTTATATAACATAACAGTATTGGTAATGTTGGGATGAAAACATTTATACAAGAGGAAATAAAAGTCAAGGAAGCAGATAATTGACCGATTTATCAGCCTTAACAGACAATTTTTCTGATAACGCCATGGTAGCCATGGTAAATTTACTTCTGATTGCTTGAGGGGACAGATTCTATATGCTTTTTGTAACATGGAGGTGCATGCAAGGGTGAAGGAGCAAAGGAATCAATCCGTGGACTAACCAGGAGTGTTTTGGTGTCCCGGTTGGCCTTTTGGCCAGTGGATTCGTGCTGTATTTTGAACTATCCCTTTCTTACTAATTTGCCACAACATACGTGGTGATGAGTGTATTTTTTTGTCTGGAGATTTTGAAGTGCTCTAGTAACAGAAGCCTTCTCTTACCTAATGTCTTTCTCAAAATCTTTCCTTTGAACAAAATTTGGTTAACATGTAGAGGTAGGTAAAAATAATTTAACAGTCTGCTCACAGTCCTTGCAGCCTCAGAGGACTTCACGCTGAGCAGCAGGGTGGTCAGTTTTGCGCATTAATAACCAGCTTGGACAAAAACTACAGCACTAACCAAGGCTACAGTTTAGAATCCTGAGGTGAGCAAATCCAGGAAAAAAAAAAAAAAAAGTTTCAGGCCTTCATTCAGGCTTACCTATATTAGTTTTCAGGGGCTGCCGTAACGAAGTATCACGAACTGGGTGGCTACAGAAATTTATTGTCTCACTGTTCTAGAAGCCAGAGGTCCCAGGTCAAGGTGCCGGCAGAGACACAAGGAAGACACCGGAAGGATCTGTTCCAGGCCTTTCTCTTCCTTGGCTGTGACAGTGTCACTCCAGTCTTCCCTGCGTGCATGTCTGTCTCTGTGTCCACACTTTCCTTTTTTATAAGGAAACCAGTCATAGGGGATTAGGGTCCACTCTAATGACCTCATCTTAACTTGATCATCTGCAAAGGCCATTTTTCCAAATAAGGTCACAGTCACAGGTCCTTGGGGTTGGACTTCACCATTTTTTCCCAGGGGCACAGTTCAAGGCATGACACTAGATTTTCATCCTTAGTTTGCACACATTGTTAATAAGCCGGGTGATTGTTATTACAGCTATGACAGACAAAAAGGCACACATTTAGAAGGAAGGGACTCATCTCTGAGGGTGTATATATTTTGAAATCCCATCAAAATAAAACTTAAAATGTTGATTATTTGAAGGTACTGTGGTACTTTTTGGTCACCTGAAAAATTACTTTTTTGTCAAGCTACTCGTACTCTTAGATTTCCTGAAGATTTGGGTTTCAACCTTGCTTTGTCGCTCATTAAGTGTGTATGTTGGCTAAGCCATTAACCTGTGGATTCTTGGTTTCCTGGTCTGTAAAATGAAGAGACTACAGTCTACCACATAAAATCATTGTGAAGATAACATTTGCTGATGAATATTAAAGCATCTTTAATAAAGCACCCTGTATATTTTTAGTGCTTTATGCATGATTGTTCATTCATTCAGCAGATGTTTGTGGGGAGGCTCCTGTGTTCCGTGGCTGGTTCTAGAATTCACTTGTTCACTTCATGATGATTAAACCATGATTTAGTAGTAAAAGTCCTGGCCTTTGGAGTGAGACATCTGAGCTCAAGTCCTGTTTATGTTAGTAAATCAACCATGGGACCATGGGCTAATCACTGGCTCTTTCTAGGCCTCTGCCTAGAGACTAGCCATATGGACTAAAATAAATCTCCAAGGCTTTTCCATCTCTGATTCAGACACAAAATTCAAATTTAGCAAATAGAGTTACAGTTCTGAGTCTCTTACAGATCCATGGTACAGTCCAGGGAAGTTACCCTCTGTGATTAGCTTTTCTTTCTGAAGTGGGGGCAATAGGACTAGTACTCTCTGTTTTCTGATAGTAATAATAGTAACAAGGATAGCCACCCTTTACTGAGCTCTTGACACTGTGCTAGATACTTTTCATAGATCCTTGCTTCCCCACATAGGGTACATGTTTCTCCAGAGCAGGTGGGAATCCGGAGAAACGTGGTGCATCCCTGCAGAGAAGAAATTTTCCTCAGTGGTTTGTAAGATACACCCCTGTAGTATTTAGTAAGAACAAGCACGGCTATAGCATAGAGTAGAATGCGGGATTCACTTGAAATGTTAAGCCAAGAGTCAAAAGAAATTGGGGGCTTCCTGGAGGGGGCTTCAGCTTGGGTCCCTCGTTCCCCTGGGCTCTTTTCTTGGCCACTAGGGAGACTGGTGGAAAAGTTTGCAAAACACGCTCTTTTCCCTCTTTCATGTTTGACTCACATGAGAAAAATAGGATTATCATTTGTAATTTTGAAAATCGTTCTCATTTCCAGTACTGACAAGTGCTGCCTTTTTGATTGTTAAGTGCATTCTTCTTTCTCATTCATACATGTGGCAAATAATAACTGAGCACCTGCTCTGTGTTCCATACCATTCTAAGTGCTGGGCGTACAGCAACGAACAAAACTGTCTCTTGTGGAGCTTTTATTCTAATAAACAGTGATGTTGGAGGGGAGACCTGAGGAAGTAAAGGAGTCAGCCCTGTGGCTATTCGGGGGAAATTTTGCTATTTATTTATTATTTATTAGCAAGGCAGAGCAGTAGGAGATGAGGTCAGAGGGATACAGATTATGTAGGACCCTGAGGGCAAGATAAGGGTTTTAGATGTTATTCTGAGAACCATGAGAAGCCATTTTGGAGGCTTTGAGGATGAGGGTCATGGAGTGTGATAGAGATTTCTAAAAGCTTACTGCGGCTGCTGGCTGAGCAGAGTGGGGCAAGAATAGGAAGTAAGGAGGCCAACTGGAAGGCTACTGCCATAGTCCAGGGGAGGGATGGCAGTGCTGTGTATCAGGGTGGGAATGGTAGACATGGTGAGAAGTGGCAAGATTTGGGATGTATATGGAAGGCAGAACCAACAGAATCTGCAAACGAATTTGATGAAGGGTATAAGAGAAAGGGAAGAGTCAAGGCTGGCTTCGGGGGCTTTTTGCTCGAAGCAAGCATAGGGATGGAGGAGTTGCCATTTGTGTTGAGATGGGCAGTTTTTGTTTTTTAAAGATCTTATTTATTTATTTGTCAGAGAGAGAGAGAGAGCAAGCACAAGCAGGGGGAACGGCAGGCAGAGGGAGAAGCAGGCTCCCTCTGAGCAAGGAGCCCGATACAGGACTCGATCCCAGGACCCCGGGATCATGAACTGAGCCGAAAGCAGATGCTTAACAGACTGAGCCACCCAGGTGTCCCAAGAGATGGGCAGTTTGATGGAGGAGGTTGGGTAGCTCTTCGGTCACTGGAAGATCTGGCAACTTTATGTAAGGATACTGAAACCGGCTCAGATACCATTGGCAACTCCCTTTGAAGATAAGGAGTGATGTGTTCATTTGTGTTACCTTTGTTTTTACTCGTGGACATTTACAACAATACTTGGAAAATACTGTTGTGTGCAAAATGTGCATCTTGACCCAGAGGGCCTCTCGGTGCTATCTCAGTCTGCGGACTCTTATCCTCTCCAGACTTCCTCCCATTTCCCCCGTGCCCTCACGGCACCTTTTCCCCAGCTGGACTGGTGACAGGAGTCTGGTTGTCTTTTCCACCCTGGCAGTTTTAAATAACTAGCTGTTCTTAAATTTTTCTCCTGGCCCTGCTGACAGGTTGGGTACCCTGGGCGTTGCGATATTTCGCTAACTGTGAAAGGCTGGGGGGCCGATTGCCCACCCGTGTGTTTCACTCACACTGTGGCCTTGGAGCCCCGAATCCTCGAGAGGTCTCTTAGTATGGGGGATGTGCTGAGGCTTTCAGGCTTCAAAGGGACAATTTAAAAATTGGCAGGTAGGACCAGCCTAAATGAGGATATGTTTTATGCTTAAAATCATCAAATTGGTTCGGAACAGCCTGATGTGCAGCATGCCAAACCTTTATTAAACAATACAAAGGTCATCGTTTTTGTCTTCCTGGTGCCTCCTCCCTCTTCTTTCTTCTGTGACTCACATTAAGCCAATCGTAGAACCCACCCTCTGGCTTCAGTGTTAAGTCCAGAGAGAGCGGAACCTGACCTCCAGCAGGCTCATCCGAGGGAAAAGACCTTTCTCTAGGTAGTATGTGGTTGAGAGTAAAAACCCAGAACCTGTACAGCCAGGTTTTGGGCCTCCAGGGGAAGTTGGCCTGAGAGGAGGAGGTTAAGCTCTGAGAAGAGATGAGAAGCAACAAGAGAGAGAGCCCTGATGGTGCGTTGACGTCCTCTCAGATGCTAGCTTCATCGTGCCCCTCTCTGGCTTTGGTATAGGGGCTGAGAGCCTTACCTGGTGCTTCATGCAGTCCTAGTAGTCACTACAACCACAGGGGACCTCATACCCTACTCTGGGCAGAGCATCGAGCAAGCAATGACCAACTCATGGTCCCACCTCGGACATTCATAATCTAATGGTCTGATTTCAAAACGAGTGGGTATGGTAAGAAAATTGGCAAAATCTGCCCTTTAACAAATCAATAGATGGTCTAGTTTTTAAATGTGAAGAATTAAGAATGTAAAAACCGTTTCATGAGGTTAGTTTCACTAACGTATGTCACGTGAATATTAGCTTACTCCATGACAGGGCTATTTCCTGTTTGATAGATTCGGAAGAGCAAGCCCTCCAATACGTGAATTTCCAGTGTCACCTGTTAAAATCATCTTCATCCCTTCGAGGTCCATTTCCAAAGCCATCTGCACGATTGGAATTGATTTATGCACACACAGCTCTTTCTCGGTCGCTTTGTGATGGCACCAGCCATTGTACTTCAGATGCTTGGGCAACCCTCGCTCCCTGATGATTACAAGCCGTTGGGCAAGAGACTGCTATGTCCCGAGGCTCCCTGTCGCAGAGAACAGCTCCCTGAACCATAGTAAATGCTCAGGAAATGTTTGTCAGATTAAGTCAATTATTAGCATTGGTTTTGCTCATAGCTTCTATACAGAGCTCCTCAAACCACTTTTTTTACACACCCCTTTTGTATAAAATTGCATGGAAGAGTTGGTTGTACGATTTGAAGTAGGTACAAGTGGTTAATATCGATAGAGATGCGTGACCGTAAAATTAAATATAGATACTTAGCTATCGATGTGTGCTAGCTGGAAAGGAAAGGCACTTGGAAGATTTTTAGGTGAAATGAGCCAGACGGTTAGTTGGTAGGTACCAATGAACACACCTGTTGTCACAAGAAGGTGTTGACTGCCAGAGGACGGACCATGAGTCAACAGCATCCCAGGCGAGTCCTGAGAATTTAAACCTTATTCTCTTCAAACCCTGCTGGTTAGATTTACGGTGGACCGGCTGGTGGAATGGGTTGTGGGTAGATTTAGAAACGGGGCTTTTAGATTTCCATCTCCACTTACTTGAACCTCAGCCAAAAGGCATGAAAATTAATAGGTGTCTCTTTCTTGCGTTTTTTTTTTTTTCTCCCTCTTTTCGCTCCCTGTCTTTCTGATCGAGGATCTTCTGAGTTGAGTATTTGTCCAATTAAATGCATCTGATTAAAACTGCCAAACCGAAGAGGAAGTGAGTTGGGAAAAAACAACAACAACAACAACAAAAACGCAGCGAGAGTTGTGGATATCGAGTTACTGATTTTCTGCTTGAGAACTGAATTATAAATAAATGTGTTAGGTAGTGGAATTTTGTTTTGTTTTCCCCAAAGGAGAAATATTCACCACATGGAAACAAAATTTATTCAGCATATTTTCATTCTGTAATTGTACCATTTCTATTCTTAATTCTTTGAGTTTATGATTTAAAGTGAAAAACACCCAAACAGACTGTTGTGTAAAATTGACAGGAATGAGTGTGAACCTGGCTGGCAGAGACATAGGTTGTTGTAAAGTTAGCAATGGAAATAGCTTCCTATTCTGGAGGTTAAAAATAATGTATTTAGAAGGAAGTTATTTACATTGGCCGTTGAGAGGCTTCCCCCGGAGCCTGAGTTGGGAAAGCTGTGAACCGCACGGCCGCACGGCCGGTGTGCGCAGGAAGCGTTTCCGGGCCGGCGGCGGCGTGTGGGGCGTTCTGCGGTGAGGGGGCCATGATTGGGCGCTGGGGACAGGCAGGAACGTGGAGCTGTCTCGCTGCCCAGGGGCTTCTCGAATGGTGAAAGAGAGTCCAAAGTCAAGCCCAGCTTGTTCTGAAAGTTTGTGGTGGCCAACAAAGTAATCCCCTCGATTGCAGGAATGCTTTGTTTTGAGCTTCTCCAATGAGACCATCTTTCCTCAGAATGTAGTGCGGAAGGTGCTAGGGGTCCCTGGCCACCCCGCTGAAGCGGAGCTCCCCGTAACTGGACCAGTGCAGCCTTCAAGGACGTCTCCTGCTTGAAATCGAATGTGAAGTACAGAGCCGCCCAGCAGGGGGAAGAGAATTCGTATTTGTGGGAGAGAAAAGCCTTGTGGCTGCTGTAAGGAGAGCGTTACTTGTTTGAGCCTCTTACGACTGTGCTGCAACCTCTGCAGGTCTCCACTTCCCTTGCATTCATTTCTCTGAAAGCTTTCCCCCACTTTCCGCTTGACCTCAGGTGGTGCCAGAATAATTTCAAAAGTGGTTCTCCTCGGGTTTCTGGTCTGGCTCCTCCTAGGCCATGCATTAACATTATTTGGTGATTTATTACTTGAATAGCCTCAGTTGTAGTAGCAGCGTCTTCAGAAAAGCAATTAATAGAGTGTTAGGAGTTTAAAAATATTCTTTACGGACCCGAGTTTTCTTGCGTTTCAGAACAGAGTGTTATCTCGGCCGTGTCTGCAAAGAACGGAGGATTGGATGGTTGAGAAATATCCAGGTATTTTAGAGGACGTCAACTGGTCTGTTTAAGAAATGCTTCCGTTGGCGTGTTTGGGGTTGCTGTTTGGCAGGGTTGGGAAAGTTGCTCTAGATGTAGATTATCAGCTGTTTGTATCATTCAAGAATGTTCGGATCTCCTTATCGTGGCTTGATAGGATTAGAGCCTGAATGGACGACTTTAGTGTTTTGACGCACTCACCACCACCTCTGCACGTTCGGAGGGGGAATATTCTTGCTCACTGAGGCTGTCCAGGGGGTAGGAAATTATGCTTTGCGTTTGGGGCTTTGCCAGTAGATGTGCTGAATTCTTGAGGCATTTGAATCAGTTTTTGACCACTGCAACAAAGAAGCTGCAGGGAGGGAATGGAGAGATTAGAGTTCGGGAATAATGGATTCTTACCTCTTCGTGGTGTATCTCAAGATAAGGAGTGAATACTGTCCTTATCTATGAGAATTCTCTTGCTCCTTTCTGTTTCCAGACAGTGGAAGGATGGATGTCTACTGGGGGTGGGAGGGCTGCTGCTCCAAGTTCACTAGAAGTTGCCATTCAGAGGGCATCTGGCAGATGGGGCAGTGGGGCTGTGCAGAGAAGCACTGGCCGGGTGTTGTGAGATTTGGGTTCTTGGTTCAGACATTAGCAGTAGGTAGCTGTGTGTCTTTGATCCCAGCAGGTAGCCCCTCACAGTGTTTAGTAGTCTCAGTAAAATGACAAGCCTGGCCAAGTGGTTATGATTTTTTTTTGTGGTTCTGAAAACCCTGGTTTTATGTACCTTGTTCTCTGCCACTTATCACATTGGTTCTAGACCAGTCTTGACTATCTAGAGCTTCTCTTGTATGACAAAAATATAACCTGAAAGTATTTACTTTCGAATCCTTTATTTTCCTGTGTTCATTTAGTGAGTGCCAATAAAGATCAGAGAAAGAGACTCTTTGAGGAGCTAGTCACCTGCTCTTACTGTAGTGATTTTTAAATCTTTTACTTTTCTTACTATTTATAGGATAGTTCCCATGTGATTTTTCTGAAGGATGAGATATTTAAACTGAAATCAAGAAAGGTGGTTTGCCAAAGGAACTTAAAATTAGCCCTGTTGTTGAAATTGATGTTGACTGCTTGGTGTTTGGTAAAAAGCATCTCTTCGAGAAGCCATTGGGGAGATGAGTAGTTCAGGGTCCTACCGGTTTCAGCAAAGATGAAAAATGTTGAAATCGAGTGGGAAGAAGGAAATGTGGCAAATCACAAGGAACCAGACTGTTTTTAACAGAGCGAATTCAATTTTAACTGCCTTTTTTCAGCAAATTCCATTTGATATTTTACATTTTCTTGATAATTTAATAAAGAATCTCAGGAAGGAGTTGCAGAACTTTAGCTTAGTGAAAGAGAATTTGTCATTTGTGACATTTCTTCTCTAAATAGCATGGGAAGATCAATGTATTAGCGTGTAGCTCAGGCATTACTAGTTCTAGCTATTTCTATTCAGAAAAGAAACAGCATGTTATGTAGCAAAACTTGGCACAATGGGGAGTTTAGGCTCAGTCCCTAAACATTCATTGAACTCTCCTGGGGTCCAGGCATTGTGCTAGGCGCAGTGGGGGACATGTGGATGATAAAACTCCATCCCTGCCTCCAAGGAACACCACCACTTACCTTTTAGAAGATACACTGATAGTAGACAGGTAATTGAGAGTGATATGTAATCAATAGAAACAAAACACGGGAATGTGGGTTCTGCATTCAGAAGATGCACAGAATCTGGCCGATTCTCGCTGCCGGCAGTCACCTTGAGCTGAACTTCACACTGTCATCCTTCACCCTGGGTTCCAGCCTCATAGCTGGTCTCCCTGCTCCCACCCTTGTGTCTGCAGCCGCTTTTCCACACAGCAGCCAGAAGAGTCCTTTGAAACTGTAAGCCACATCATATCAAAGCCCTCCGTAGTTCCCAATTTCACCAGATGCAAAAGACCTTTCAGCAGTTTACAGCCTTGTGCCGGTCTGCATAGCCTTGCTCCCTCACCACACACTCCCAGCCACCCTCTCTCTACCCCCTCCCTCCCTCTCTCAGGTTATTTCTTGGACTTCCTCTCCTCCTGCTCTGCCTGCTCTGACCCTTACTTGTTCCACTCAGCCCACACTGGCCTCCTTGCTGCGTCACAAACACACCAGGCATGTCCCCACATCAGGGACTTTACAGAGACTCCCTCTGCCTGGAACGTTCTCCCAGAGGTAGCTGCCTGAACAACTGCTCACTTCTTCCATCTTTGCTCAGATGTCACCGCCTCTGTGAAGCCCCATTCTGACCACCCTATTTAAGATTGAAACTCACCTCCTACCGTTACCCCTCAAACCTCCTTGTCCTGCTGTGTATTTTTTTCCGTAGCACTTATCACCCTCTGGCTTACTCTATGACTTAACTAGTTTTTAAGTTTTGTGTGGCATCTATCTTCCTCCACTGGGATGTAAGCTTCAAGAAGGCTGGATCTTTGTTTTGTTCAGTGCGGTTCAATCTAGAATGATCTAGAACAATGCCTGGCATGCTGCAGGTACTTCACAATTATTTGTTGAGTAAGTGAATGAATGAATGAGAAGGAGAGATTAATTTTGAGAGTTCCAGGGAGAATCACAAGGAAGAAACTTTTTAGGTAGGAAGTTGAAGGATAAATAGACTGTCAGGTTTTCTGGGGGAAAGAAAGACATTCCTGATAGAAGGACTATCTTGAGCAAAGGTAGAAAAATGGCAGCGCTCATGGGTGCTCTTGGATGGCAGGGAGTCCCAACTGAGCGGTGCTTGGGGGGCAGTTAGACTGGTAGTGGTGGATAGATAAATTAATGGATGGGAAAATCATTAAAGGGGACTCTCAATAGAGTGAGGGAACAAATCCCTAATCATTGCCTGTGTCAGGATGGCAGCATGTTGGTAATTGGAATCCACGACTCTCAAAGAAGTAGCGTGTATATCATGGGAGACGTCGTCACTTTAAGGAATCAGTTACGTGAATTGTGTTTGCTAATGAGGTCTGACTTTTGTGTAGAACTTGACTGTCTGCAAATCACAGTCACATGCTTCTTATGATTTAAGCTTCCTAACAACTGGGTGAAGTTGTAATATATAACAGCAGGTATTATTTACATTTTTGGATGAACTTTTCAAAAAAATCAGTTGCATCTTCTATCAAACCAGCTAAGCGACTTGCCTGAGGTCATGGAAGCAGAAAGTGGGGAGGCAGCTTCCCACTGTCTTGTGCCTCGCAATTTCCCACCCTGCCAGGCTTCCTCTCTAATTGTGATGCGACACTAAAGATATCATGCTGGTTTGTTTTTTTTTTTTTAACAAGGGAGCAAAGCTTCTTTCCGTTTCCCCCACCACTGAGAATAACAGTCTCTTCATGCAGTTACTTTTTTACAGATGCATTTTTCTCCCCCCCCCCCCGCCCATTTCAGCTTGTCTGGAATAATTATAGAAAGATGAATATGTTTCATAGGTGGGTGTGTTTTTACCTTTGCTTGTTTAGTATTTTACCTTCTTTCAGGCTAATGCCAAGACTGTCTGACTCAGCACCTGACATTCTAGTAAGGTTGTTGCTGTCTTTCTTGTGGTTGTTGTGGGGGGAGGGGAAGAGGAAGCATGTTCAACAACTCCATTTGAATGTCTTCAGACTTGCTCAGTGCTCACTGGGGAGTAAACCTGATCTTCTTACTTCCCCCAGATGTTAGTAGGCTGGAAGAGGCTGAGGGAGAGCTCAGTGAAGGAGAGCACTGGTATGGAAACTCTTCAGAGACTCCGTCAGAAGCATCCTATGGAGAAGTCCAGGAGAACTATAAGTTGTCTCTGGAGGACCGGATCCAGGAGCAGTCCACTTCCCCTGACACCTCCTTGGGAAGTGCGACCCCCAGCAGTCACACCTTGGAGCTGGTGGGACTTGACGGTGAGGTCCTGCGAGACTCGCTGCAGTGTCAAGACCACCTCTCCCCTGGCGTGTCTTCTTTGTGTGAAGATGACCCCCCAGGCTCCACGAAGCCCTTGAGCAGCAACCTGAGGCGGCTGCTGGAGGCCGGCTCCCTCAAACTCGATGCCACAGCCACGGCCAATGGCAGGGTGGAGTCCCCGGTAAACGTGGGCTCGAATCTCTCCTTTTCCCCACCGTCCCACCATGCCCAGCAGCTCAGTGTTCTTGCCAGGAAGTTGGCTGAGAAGCAGGAACAGAATGACCAGTACGCTCCAAGTAACCGTTTTATATGGAATCAAGGTAAGTGGTTGTCCAACTCAACCACCACCTGTGGCCTGTCCCCGGATTCAGCCATCCTCAAACTGAAAGCTGCAGCCAATGCTGTTCTGCAGGACAAATCTCTCACCAGGACTGAGGAGACCATGCGATTTGAGTCCTTTTCCTCCCCTTTTAGCTCGCAGTCTGCCAGTTCCACCTTGGCAGCCTTATCCAAGAAAGTCAGCGAGAGAAGCTTGACTCCTGGTCAGGAGCACCCACCTCCGGCCTGCTCTTTCCTTTCCCTGGCTTCCATGACCTCCTCGGCCGCCCTCCTGAAAGAGGTAGCAGCAAGGGCTGCTGGGAGTCTTCTGGCTGAGAAATCGTCACTGGTGCCTGAGGACCCTCTACCACCACCGCCTTCGGAGAAGAAGCAAGAAAAGGTCACCCCGCCGCCTCCGCCGCCCCCGCCACCTCCCCCTCCACCGCCACAGTCCTTGGAATTATTGTTACTCCCAGTTCCTAAGGGAAGAGTTTCTAAACCCTCCAATTCAGGTATGGAATCTTTTATTTCAGTCATCGTGTACGTTTTTGGTTTTTGTTTTCTTTTTTACTGTAAATTGCCATGTCTTCTTCACTGCTTTATTCCGTCGGGCTCCCCATCGGATCTGAGGCAGGAATAAAAAAGCAGGAGCACAAGGAAATACTTTAAGTAAGCAGTGTAGTGGGCTTTCATGTATGTATTACACAAAGACTTCACAAATAGCTTCATTTTTGAAAGGTAATGAATAATCTTAAGAGACGTACAGTACTCCTCCCTTTCATATAAATGATCTTTTTTTTTTTTTTTTTTCCTTACCAAGTGCAGGCTAGGTCCATACAAGACATATTTAATGGGAGAAGATCAAAGCATCTCTGTCATGGAGTGCATGGCATCACTGAATATAGGGGGAGAAAAAACCCCGCTGCTTTTGAAACAGTGGACAAGGGAGAGCCCACCCTCCTGCTGCCTCCCATCACAAATGGACTTTTGTATACAGTAACTACTCTGCCCTAATTTATCACACTATACACTTTTATGTTAGCATTTTTATTATTTTTTTGTGTGTGTGGAATTTCAGCCTTTCCCACTTATCCTGTTCTTCTGTAATTTCTTGTCATATAAGAACTCTAAAGAATATTGTCATTCAGACATAATCAAAGCATTTCCTGCAAATGCTTTTTTAAAAAAATTCAAATCCAATCAGATTCTAAAGGAATGTGCATGTGGAAAATTTGAATCATAAGTTTTTCTTGTGAGGGCAGTCTTTCCAAAGGAGAAGTCACTTGTCTTATGGAGCCTTGACATTCACAAGTTACTCATCTGAGGGAGAAATTTAGTCACTTGCGTTCTCACGGTGGAAGCATCACTTCTTGTACTGGTTTGTTTTTAAATTGTGTGTATGATAAATTCATAGTACTGGGATGGATGTATGGAGCTTCAGATGTCTCCTGAGGATATCCTGTCAGATTGGAACAGGAAGTAGGCTATGTGTGTCCTCATCAGTATAAACACTGCCGTTGTGTGTGTCTAGCCAACTTCTGATTATTTGCAGCCACATTGATGAAGAGTGCTTAGAATGGCAAATAATTGAACGATCGCAGCTAGCATCAATTTGATGCACTTATGACAAATTTCCATTTAAATTGCTGAGTGGGCTATATGGGCTAATTCTAATTATTTTAAAACTTGTATAAACAGCAGAATAGAACTAGGAAAATGGATATCTGGAACTTTTATGACTCTGCATGATCCAGACCATTCACTCCAGAGTTTCTGAAGTGTCCATAAAAATCCTGAAATGTTTATCAATTCTGAGTTTCATGACTCCTCAGTTCTTACCTGCCATCTGGTGAAATAAAGAGAGAAATGGCTAAAATTAGGAAACCAGGAGGAGAGCAAAGGGAGCTGGGTAATTTTGCAATGGAATAAATCACTCCTCATTTAGAGAAATTTCATTTAGGGGTAGCAGCAGAAAGAGAGGTATGGCTGTATATAACATGTAATTTTATAAATATTCTCTGTATCTGGTTATTGAAAGAATGTATTTATGGTGTTTACACTATAAATTCATCCAGACATTAGTTATTTGGAAAAGCTTATACAAAATTAATAATCAATGTTAGTTGGCTGAAGACTCGGAAAGAGGTAACTGATAAAACTGTGGCTCCTGAAGGCAGATCATAGCAGCTTGATCATTGTGAAGTGTCTTGGGTATAACGAGCAGTATCGGTGAAGTATAATTTTTTTTTTCACTCAAGTGCTTAGATGCATGTAAAGATGTTAAAGAGGTCATGAACTTCCGGTGCACAGGAGACTTTCTGCCTGTTTTGTTGTAGGATATATCCCCAAAGGAAAAGGTATCTTCCTTTTACGGTTTAAATGCACTTAATTCATGCCAACATCTCAACAAGCTTCTCAGCAGAATTTTACATGGAAACCTATCAACAGTCGTTTTTTTCTTTTCTTTTTACTGAATTTCTTCTACTGCCGAAACCCTTACTATTTTAATCGACGAGTGTTCAAAATGATCAGATTGAAAGAGGGGAGAAAGGAACTTTCTGGATTGCGTCTCTGCGACCCCCTGCTGGCTGACTGGTACCCATGGCCCCTGTTCTCCATGTGCCTCTGGGCACCATCCCAGAGTTGGTGAAGCATCTCCACTGACGAGTCACTCATTTTGTAAAGCTCACACATGTGGGAAGAGCGCTGTGAGGACAAACACGAGGGCTCTTGACATGGTCCCCCAAAAGATGTTCCATGTGTCCATGTGGACGCATCCTAAATTCCAGTTCTGTGTCTGACCACGTGGGTTGGCAATAGGGGGAAGGGTGGCTCTGTGTACTTCTCAGTTAAAGCGAATGTTAACTTCACAGCATGCTAGCTAGACAATGGGTTAAGGAGAAGTTGATGGACTATTTCCATTCTGTTATTTATCTTCATATCGTGGAGAGATGATTTGGTGGCTGTTACCGATTTTTGAACCTGAGGAGTGGAAGGAAAGATGGGTCTTCTCCATCTGCCGCCCCCCCCCCCCTTTGTACACACTATACTGTTGGTTTCAGGGCAACCTGGGGCTAGATTCAGATGTAATTTGGCTTTACCGGGCAAGTATTATGAGAATGTGGTGAGAGCTGTCACCCATGTTTCTAAACATCTCTCTCTTTACTGTTTTTTTTCCTTTGCCTTAGAAAGAAATCTTCATTGAATTCGAAATAGATAGGTAGGCTGGCTTCTTGCAGCAGAGAAAGGGTGTCTGTTGCCTAATCATTTAAATAAACAAATAATAATTTGCAAAAAAGATCCTTAAAAATAACAACACACCATCCTGGTTTCAAGCAGGGCTTACATTTTAAAGCTGTTTCCCAAAATGTTGCAAAAAGGGCACAGAAAGTGGATTCTGGAGTTACAAAGAGATATGTGCTCGAAAAGCCAATCCTGTATTGAGTAATTTAGACACCAGCATTTCTTTGACCTTCTTTAGGTCAAGGGAAGTCCAAACCATGGGGGAAAAAAAAAGTGTCTTTTAGGTCTGACCTTATTCCTCCTTTTTGAACAGGATTCAGTTGTTGCCAGGTCATGGTGTATTTAATTCCTTTAAAGAGTCCACCACTTGGTAGCCTTTCCCCCCTGCAAGAGAGACGTGACACTTGAGGAGGAGGTTTCTTTCATGTGACCCTGCGCCCCAGCACATGCCACACTGTTCCTCTGAAAGGGGATGTGAGAGAGAGAAGATTATGTTCGTTTGCTATAAAGATAAATGTCACACATTGACTCAATTCTCTTTGAAGCTACTGTTTGTTGCCTCTCAGAATAAAATAAATGGTTTTTATTTTAAAGACAAAGTTTCTTGTAAACGGCCACCAAGATTCCCAGGATGCCAGGCTCCTAGTTAAAAGAAATAACAAGGAAAGTTTCAAGAGAGAGGGTCTCTGAAACATCTTATTTTACTGAATAAAATTTAGATATGCTTAGAAGCAAGCTGATGTCATACAACTGAAGGCTAAGAATATTTCCTGGGTCAATAGAGAGAGAAGTTTTCTGGGTACTGTTTTCCTTCATATTTACGTGATGCTATTAAAATTTATTGCAAAGCCATAGAAAGTCCAGAAAGTGAGGTAACCTCCTCCTCTACTCCCATTAGGTCCATGGTTACTAGAGCCATAATCTGGGAGTGATCACAAGACAGGAACTTGTTTAGAAAATTCACTTTTTAATCAAGATTCAGAACTATCTGTCACCGACCTCAGTTTTATTTCCCCAGCGATTTAAACTTCGACTGCCTCTAGTCTAGATATACAGCTATCTAAAACTTCTTAGTTTTATTGAATACTTAGCAATCGTTAAAATATGCCTTAATAACATCACAGTCAATAACAACAGATAAATCCAGTGATATCCATTGCTAACATAGTTTTTTACACCCTGAAATAGCATTTGAGAGACATGCCCATGAAATTCTATTAAAAGATATTAATTCCCTGTATATTGTTAGGAAGGAGTACACAGATGTGCACTGGTGGGTTGATAGGCCTGGAGTGGAGTTGGTGATGAGGGTTATGCGTACCCAGGGTCACCTGGCATCTTGAATTCCTTTGATGTGTATGGTAAGGTGTATATGCAGATACTACCTGCAGAGGACTTGCAGATTAGCTCGATTTTCTGCAAATTGCTACACAGGATCTAACAAGAGAAAGTTTAATTTCAAGGCCTACAAAACAGTTACATTGGTTTTAAAAATTCCTACCTTGAGTTCAAGCAAGTAAGGTAATGAAAGCCTCCATGACTTTTTCCCCCCAGTGATATGTGTTGTTATTGCTTTATGGATTTATATATAACAGCAGGGTAGAAGACCAAACCAGAAGTGAAGATATTGGCTCTAATCCCAACTCTGCCACTAACTAGCAGAGGGATTTTAAGCCTATACCTTAGTTCAGCTTCCTCATCTATAAACTGAGCTAGTTGGGAATGATCTCCAAGATTCCTTCCTGTGTTAAGATTCCTTGCTTTTCCTTTCTTATTCTTGAACTCTGTCTGTCAATTCAAAACAAACATAATTTTTTTTCTTCTATTTTTTGAATTAGCTATCTTGCTTCTTAAAATTCACCCTCAAACCTCCCACAAGATTATCTCTGCCTTGGGTAGATCTTGTCCATTGTAAATAGTCTAAACATTTTCCATTGTACCTTACTAATGGTGTAGTCATACTGCATGCATTTTAAATATCAGCTGCTCCAAATTCATTTTGGAAATAGGTGAGATGTAAGTACATGAACATCTCTCCACACCCATTCGAGACATGTATCAGCGTGCTATGTGAAAAGAATGCACTCTTGGGCTGACACTGCATCCACTGGGACTTGCTGGCAGCTTCCTGTACCCTTTTCTTCCATTTCCAGCACTCATTTCACTTTTTGATACTCTCTTGACCAAGCCCTTTCCAATTACTCTCATTACAGTCCAACACACATTTATTGAATTGCACATCATACCCAGGACTGTCTGGGTGCTGGAGACACACAGGTAAAGACCTCTAGCCTTGCCCCAGCCAGTTGCCCCTCCCGCCCCTTCCTCCCCTTCTGTCTTTTCCACTTCTCTCTTTTCCCTGCTGAGCTGAATTTGACCATCAGAGTTCTGCCTAGAGGCTGAGCTGGACCCTACCTGCATAGCACAGTGGACTCCTGCTCCTTTATTTTCTCCAGGCTCCTGTGACAAACCACCATTTTGGGCCAGGCCCTGAGCTCCGTATTTATGTGATGTCAGTTGTTTAAATTTACATCTGCTCTCCTGTGAGAGCTTTGGAAGAAGGTACGACTAGAGCCTATCATCACTACTATTATTGCAACAGCTACTACCAGTAGCTTTCATTTGCTGTGTGACAGGCGTTTTACACACATTTATTATCTCTCTTATTCCAATAATACTGTTGTCTGTGAGGAGAATGTGTATTCTCCAAAGAAGCAAAGTAGCAACTATCCATGCCACTGGGTCTGTTAGCATTTGGTGGGATTTAGTTTTGTTTGTGGTGATATTAACCAGATAGCGATCTGTTTGGGGGAAATTGTTTATCAGACAGTTGTAAACTGGGTGAAATAATGAACATTTCAATCCTATTGCCTTAAGAATGTGTGGTTCAGTCTGAGGAAGTGATCATATTTCCTTAGGCTCTAAATTTCAGTGAAATTTACAGCTGTCAGTTCCTTGAAAATAGTTTGGCATACAAACTAGAATACATCCTTACTTCCTCCCTTAGACAGGGAGGACATCCTACTAAAATATCAAAAAATGTTTAATAAATAAAAATGCACATGTACCAGGAGAGATTAATGGCCAACTTTGAAAATCGATCATTGTATTATGGTTATTTTTAGCATTTGGCTTGTGTCTTCTTCCTTTCCTGCCGTGATCAGTTAAAATTTTCAAACAGTTATAATAGTGTAGTGCTTCGACACATATCTTGCTGTTAGTTTCTCTTCGTTATGAGTGTTCTAATTCTTTTCCCAGTCAATGCAAGGACACCCTAATTTGTATGATTCGTGTGTCTTTTGGTATTAATTAAAACAAAGGAAGCATAGCTCCAAAATAAAATAGATTTATATGAAATGCTAATATGCAGGATTTAATGTAGTGTACTCTGTAATACACACTGGGGGGGGGGTTGTCAGAAAAAATAAGGAAGATATTGGTCATATTAAGCAAAGTGGGGTGTCCGGGGGGCGCTGGCCATGTTCCTTTTGTCAGTTAATGCCTTTTTATTGCCTTCCTGTGATGTGCCATGAAACCTCAGATTAGTGGAGGACATCTCTGTTTTTCTGTCCTCTCCCAGACAATTCTGTAAAATTAGGCAGTTTGCAGGTTGAAAATGGGGATTAGGGGCAGCCTGTTTGTGTATGTCTTTCTTACTATTTTGATGTTCTTACAACCCCAAAGAGACATCATTATCATTTTCCCCCCTCTGGTTTATGACAATAATCTCACCTAGAGGCCTGGTTCAGCCTTTTCTCTCAGCTCTATTGTTCAATGTGTAGTCTTTGTGATCAAGATACGAGAGTGGAAGAAACGACAATGAAGGATAGAAAATGAGAAGCCAAATTAGAGATAGGACTCCAGGTCAGCAAAAGCAATCAACAAAAAACAGCAGGAAAGCTGAAGGCAGGTTAATAAAAAAAAAAAATGTTTATAGGCCTCTACAAAGTGTGCTTGTCCTAGAGCGAAAGAACCCTCCATCCCACCCCATCCCCCAATCAGAAAAGGAAATGCTTGGGACGGAAACATCACAAGTAGAATTTCCAGACTTGAAGGTATATTTTTAGCAGATTCTTTTTTAGGTTGCTTGGTTAGGGTAACCAGTATTGCTTATTATACCTGTCATAGTAAAATAGAATTTTTGGAATGCCCTAAGTGTATTCCAGAACCCTTCTGGTTTCATCCATGATAAGTGGTCCTTTGCATATAGAGACTCAGTTGACTCGATGAATAAATAATAAGAGGATTTTAAAGTTTACACATGAGAATATATCCTTTTAAAATTATAAAAGTAATGTGCGCATTAAAAAATCCAGTGAGTATAGAAGAATATAAAATAAAAACAAAAGTTTCCCTCTCCGACCCCTTCCTTTTAATCCACAGTTCTTCAAAGGTAACTGCTTAATGGTTTCTTGGGTATGCTTCCGGACCATTTTCATACAAATAAAAGGATATCATTTCTTGTTTCATTTACTCATCCCGTTCTTTCTACTCTGTCTTTTTTTGCTCAAGCATTTAAAAGCAAATCCCAGACCTCTATCCATTTGCCTGTAAGTATTACCATGTATATTATCTCCAAAAGAGAAGAACTTTAAAAAAAAAAAAAAATAACCACAGTAACTATTTATCACATCGAACAGGATCAATGATGGTTTCATGATTTTATGGAACACCTGGGTTACAATCAGTATTCCTTCAGTTATCTCGGAAGTGTCTTTTCATAATTGCTTTGTTCGAGTCAGGATCAAAATCAGCTTCACACCTTGTATTTGCTTGATATGTCTCCATAAGCAGGTCCCTTTCCCTAGTGCCATTTCCTTGAAGAGACTGTCATCTGCCCTGTAGAATTTCCCACATTCTGGATTTGGCTGATTCTGTCCCCTGGGCATGTGGGTTTACTCTGTTGTTGCTATTTTAACCACCTGTATTTCTGGTAAACTTCTAGTTATATAGAGGCTTGATTAAATTTTTTGTATTCCTAGGAATGCAGGAATACAAAAAATTTCATAGGTGGCTTATCAGAAGGCCCATGATGTCTGTCCCCTTTTCAGTGATGTTAAACTTAATGAGTGGCGTTAGGTGTTGTCAGCTTGATCCATCCTTTATAAAGTTTTCTATTAGCCTTTCACCTCACTGTATTAGCAACAATCGATTCTCATTTTTTTAGAAAACAAAAATAGAATCTGCCTAAATATAAGTTCCTATCTTGCTTTATCCACTAACTCTAATATCTTGGGTATGTTTCTATGTCAGCATCTATAGATCTAGTTCATTTTTGAAAATGGCTTCATATATTTTATGAGTGTATTACGACTTATTTAATCAGTTTGGAAATATTTCAGATCCCTCATGATGAAGAAAGGAAGGTCTGAGTCTTCAACTCTACTTGTTTTGATTTACTATATCCCCCAATTGCAGAAGCTAGTGCGGCACTGAGCAATAGAAATTGATGAACCAGAGGGTAGCAACACAGTGTCACAGTGGAGACCCTTTCCTGCGGGAATGGAGGAGGAGAGAGTTATCTTAGCTTTCCTTGGAGGAAGTAGTTGGTTTGTTTGCTTTCCTGAAAAACTGAAGCATTTGTGACTGCCTTGTTGTAGCTCTTCCCCAAGCGGGTGGGTGGTGGGGCTCGGGGCAGAGGAAGGCAATGGATCTTGTTAGTGACAACCAGAGGGACAGAAATAAGTGGGTGAAAAACCCTGACCTTAAGACCCCTTGATGGCCAAATTGGCACTGGCGTTTGCTCAAGACATAACTAAACAAGTTAACAGAGGGATCCTAAAATTTGTCTCCGTTGGAGTTTGGTTTGTGAGGTTTATGATGGCTGTTTGGTTTTCAGTGTGGTGCAGTGCATCATTCCCTGTCCCATTTGATTTGTCTTTATTTCTTGCTGTTTTCTAAGTTTAGGAATTCAAATATGGCCTCAAGTCTGGTGGTTTCCTTCAGGAAACAAAGCCCCTGAAGTCAAGCTTTTCTGGGCTGAACTAGGCCAGGCCAGGCAAAGCCCTTTTGCAGACGCCTGCCTAGGTGTGGGATGGCCTTTGAAAGTAAGACCGTCACACGGCAGCATGGTCAGATTTTGAAGGATGGAACCCACATGGAAGTAATGAGATGAACATGGGTTTCTACTTGGTGAAAAGCAGTGATAAAACTTCCTGGTGGATTAAAGTCTTGGAATTGCCCAGGGAAAACACCAAATCATTTTTAGTGCTCTCTACTTGGCAATGCATGTGAATCAGTGCTGGATGCAGTGTACCTTTTTGTTTTCCTCAATTTTTCTTTCTTTCTCCCTCTTCCAAGCTTCAGAAGAGGAAAGCGGAAAGCCTTTCCAGTGTCCGATATGTGGTTTGGTTATCAAAAGGAAGAGTTACTGGAAGCGGCACATGGTGATTCACACAGGTTTAAAAAGTCATCAGTGTCCTCTCTGTCCATTCCGCTGTGCTCGCAAGGACAATCTCAAATCCCACATGAAGGTAAGCCACCTGCAGACGGGCCTCCCAGAGAGGCAGGCGCAGCTGGAGCTCTTGCACACGGTCCAGTGCAGGAGGCTTCGAGGCAGGAGAGGGGCCATGGGTGGGTCCTACGGAATGTAGTGCTCATTGTCTCGAGGTCGGGTGCAGCACCCAATGAAGCATGTGGCGAAGGGTCTCCTTTGTAATGCTACTCCCGTCCTTTTTAAAGGCAAAGAGAAGCTTCGGTATCCAAACAATAGACGTAATGTAGGGCCCTTTCCTACTGGGGAGCAGCAGCCTACCGTGGCCTTGCATGGCAATGCATGTCTGGGACGCTGGGAGGAAGACTTAGGCAAGAGCAAGGAGCAGGAAAGACCAGTGCAGGACGGGCTGCTGGACCCGTGCCCCAGAGAGGGGTCCACCCTCTTCTGCTGTTGCTTTGCTCTCCAGCTTACAAACCCACAGGAACACCCAGAGGCTCCTTATAGGAGGTGTGAGGACCTTGAAAGACACCTGGGCTCTAGCTTTCGCCCTGTGTGAGGCTTGGGGTTGCTATTCCTGACAAGACTGGGCCCTCCCAAGGCTGTCTGTGTGTGTGCTGTCCTAACTCCCAGGATCACAGTTACCAAACATTTAAGGACATTGTTTTCACTGTCTTATTAAAAACAACTGTGTTTCACTCTTATGTGACATGGAGAAAACTTAATCATCTCGAAATCTCTCTGGCAGACCCCATTACTAATAAAGGTTTTCTCTGAAATCCAAGGAAGAAAATCACGAGATCAAAAGAGCATGGGCTCTTGAATTTGATAGACCTGCATTTAAATCTTATTGTGCAACTTACTAGCTAAGTGGCCTTGAGCAAATGAACTTTAGGCTCTCAATTTTCTCATCTGTTCAAGGAGAACGATAATGTTTATCTGGAAGCGTTGTCATGCGTATTTAAGGAGATAATGTTAGCAAAGTTATCTGACACAGAAATGTTCAATAGTAAGTTATTTAATCTCGATAACTGTCTTTGAACACCTTTATTTTCCCATTGATATTTTCAGTACAGCTTGGCTGTTGACGTTGTTTATAACGTTTTTACTTTCCTGCCAGAAGAAGCGTAGTGAATGTACATAATCAAGATATTTGCTTTTTTTCAAAACCTTGTAGTCTATTCCGTCTGAATAGATCAGTGATGACTGTATAGAATTGTAGTTCTAAAAAAGTGTGATCAGACAGAACCTCTCCTGATTTTAGGAGATAGCTTAGAAGATTAAAAAGAAAAATTAAATCCATGATGTAATTTGTATTCTGTCATTTGCCTTTTTCTCCTGGGATTAGCTTGCCCTTCATCTTCAGAATCCATTGAACACCAGGAGTTCTGGTTGGTTGGATTTTACTGAGCCTACTTAGGTTTTCCATTCCCCTCCTCATCCTCTATTACCTCTTCCCAAAGCAAAATCTCGTATTTTATACCTGCAAAGTGGATTTCATTAGCAGGATGAGACTTCAAAAGGAATGCCTTTAAAACTAAAAATTGTTTTCGTTACTGTGTCCTACGCTGTGTTTAGAAATCAGGTCTGGCAAATTTAAAGCTTCGGTGAGCAGAAAACTTGCATCTAGCCTGACACCTTGTAAGCTTGGTTTCAGCTCAGGGTCACATAAAACAACCTATTTATAAACCCATGGAAAAAAAAAAAAGCTGGGTTTTCAATAGCAGGAAGTACTGACCCTGAAACTACAGGGAGATGAGTTGGGTGCCTTGATGATACAGACGGTCGGCCATGACAGTGTTACAGATGAGAGCTGCAAGGGCTTTGCGGGTCGCGGGGTCTCAGAATGCTTTCAGAACAAATCAATAACCGGTACAATAAAGCAGTTGTGTGAAATTACTACTTTATTCAGACTCATAGTGTCCTAACCTGTTGAGCTACGACTCCGAGCTTTTGATAAGGGAAGTGTGAGAAGGGCTCATGCAAGTTTAATTTTATCAAATGGTGTACTCTTTCTTTTCTCTGTTCTCCACCCCACCGATGGGCCGTTTTCTTTCTTTAAAGAATCCATGCTTTTGTTTTGACTTGACGTACTTTAATTTTGAGACATTTTGTAAACACAGTTTACGTAGGGGTAGAGTTGCAGTGGTCTTGTGACTAGACATCTTCTGCATTCGCCAGAGACTAAAAATATGAATGGATTTTCTACAACAAATCCAGCCTGTGAAGTGGGGGCATTGTCGCCCGTAGATTAAGATCTCACACTGAGTGTGGGGTCAGAAAGACCTCAGTTAGAATCTCAGTTCCACAACTTTTAGTAGCTGTGAGACTTGGGGCGAATCATTTAACCTCTCCCAGCCTTCATTTCCACTCGTGGAGATAATCATCCGATCTGTTGCCTGGAGTCGTTATAAGGGTTAAATGAGATAATGGACATAAAGCAACTGAATACAGTGCCCGGCACAGAGCACACCCAGGAATTGTAGCTAACCCGGTCATTTTCATCCAAGAGTTCTCGGAGTTAGCGTTTACATTTGGAAATAAAGTAATGACGTGGGATAAAAAATTATTCTAAATTTTATTGCCTTTTTCTTTTCGTGATAAATCTTTAATGGTGACAATTTAGGAAAACCGGTAAATGACAAGAATATAAAATTGACCCTCGATCCCATCACACAGAAATAACCATTATCATTCTAAGGGATATCCTTCCATATTGATGCTATTGACTTAGTTAAGACGAATTGGGATTCTACTTCATTTGTTCAACAAGGACAGTATTTACTGTGTTCCCACTCGGTGCTGGGCACTGTACATTTTTTTTTTTTTTTAAACTTGCCTTTTCCTCCTCCGTATATCTCGCCAACATTTTTATGGGCAGCTGAGGAAGGAGCTTGTAAATGCCTCCAGCTTCCTCAGGGTTATCTTAGATTTCCATTAAGTCTTTTACAACTTTCCTGGATGAGTGAGCATATAGGAATTAAATACGAAATTCATAAGCCAAGATGGAACAGAAAAGGTGAGGACTGTTAAAATAAAGCACAGTGGTGAAGTAATGGCAAGAAACTGGGCAAGGGTCAGAGCGCTGAGTCCTGCTGGTCTGGGGCCTGCCACTTAAGGGGCTGTGACTCCTGAGGAGCCTCCTTCCCTGCCCGGCCCGGTCCCCTAA
Source organism: Leptonychotes weddellii (assembly GCF_054177405.1). Taxonomy (NCBI): domain Eukaryota; kingdom Metazoa; phylum Chordata; class Mammalia; order Carnivora; family Phocidae; genus Leptonychotes; species Leptonychotes weddellii. The sequence continues at coordinate 69,096,053 of NC_138370.1, forward strand.
GGGGCTGGAGCAGGTGTGTGTCAAAGCTTCCTCAGGTTCATCCCACCGCCACCGGGAGATAGACCTTATGATGTAACAGTGCCTTCTCTTTCCCACCCCTTAGGTGCTCTCGCTGCAAAATGACCAGTCCGTCAGCATGTCTCTGTGTGGCCTGGAAAGAATGATATGCTTTAGACAAGCGTTTCCTCACGTTAGCGGACTTCAAAGGGTTTTAAAGCCAATGTTAGGCTAAAGAGATTAAAAATCATCACAGAAAGTGCTTTTCTGTCAGGACAGAAGGGAAGAAACTCAGCAGTAGGACATAGGGAATACTTCTCTCAAAGGCCCAATGCGACATCTCGCCCCTTTGGGAAGGTGTAGCTCAAATAAAATGACAAGTTTGAGAATCAACACCACGGGCCCTGTTCCTCCTTGAAACCGACACTGATTTTTCCACAACTAAATCTATCACGGCCAGGATCTGGTGCAAAAGAAGCCACGTAAAAATACTTGCGCACAGACGCTTTTCAGTCCAGGGCTCCCTTTCGACTTTAGAACTTGGGCTCCCTCTCTGTCCTTTACCTTCTTCCAGAAGCTGCTTCCGGAGCTTCTGTTCTTGGATTAGCTCCTCTCCTCTCCCGGGTCAATAGATGTAAGGACACTTCTGAAATGGAATCTGCCCCATTGCACTGCTCCCGGGACGACGGAAGCGTTCTGCCTCGTGACCTTTACCACCTGGTTCCGGGCATGCTCTAGGCAGCACCTGTCAGGGTCCTGTGGGGCTGTGACCCGAGCCCTCAAGGTGCCCTGCTCCTGTGGGAATTGGGTGGAGGAGATGGTGGGGAATCTTCAGGATTCTGTGAGAAAGCAAAATGAAATGATCAGCTCCAGACTGAAATCCCTTTGTTGCGAAAGAACAGAGAGAGGTGATGTTAACAACCAGTGACAAACGCGTCCCGAACCCCCCAACCCCTCCCGCCCTGGCAGAGGGGAAGCCTTTTAATGAGCAAGGCCTTGCTGCAACTGAATTGAAATTTATATGGTTATTTCTGAGAAATGCATGCTTTGGGGGACCCAGAATCTCTTCAGCTGTTTTTTTCAAAAAGCCACAGTGGGGTGCTGTAGCGACAGGATCTCACCATTAACTTTTAATTTCTTTGCTTTTGTTGGTCACTCAACATTATTTAAAAGTATGTTTTGGCTGGTGAATAATGCTTTTGGATTGCATTCAGAATGCGTAAACAGCTGTAGTAAAACTTGCTCTCTTGGAAAGGAAGCCTACGCAGAGGGGCCAGGTGGTGCAGTGAATTAACGAACTAGCCTTTAACCTTCGTTAGACCTGGGTTCAAATCCCGCTTAGGTCACTCCTGGAAGATGAGGTGTCAGTTCTGTTTTGGTTTTGAATCCCAGTCACTTGCTTGTCCAGATCCCACAGCTCCCCGAATCATTTGGCCCAAATCTACACAATTGGCAGTTTCTACGCAAGGGAGGGGCAGTCCTGAAATAGCAGGGTGTAGCAGGTCAGCACTGAAGTACATTGGCAGAGCTCAATGGGGAAGTTACGAGCTGATGAGCACCTGCCAGCTCGAAGCCTGGCTCAGTCTAGTGATTGATTTCCTCACTTTTTCAAGCACTACATTTGATAGGGACAGGAAGAAAAAAGCTTCTTCCAATTTTTTACAGGTACTGTGCCTGCAAGACTGGAACTGGATTTAAAAGTCTGCACTCTTTCATTGCAGACAGCAGAATCTGGAGCCCGATAGAACCACATTTGGAAACATTGCTTTCATCTTGCCGAGAATACTTGGTGGGGATCAGACCTTGGTTTTTCTCACACTCTACTTTGCTTGCTTCGTATGTGATTTTGCTCAAGCCACTTACTCTGGGGTCTCAGTCTCCCTGTCTGTGAAACGGGAATACCCCGGAGACCTCATTTTCCACATTCTTAATTACCTAGAGAAGCGTTTTGAAAATTGAAATTACGTTTGCAAAACAGAACTAATTCTCTGAGTGACAATAATCGGGTATGTGCAACTTATTATTATTGTGAGAGGAATTACTTGACAGGTTGCCTCTTTTGACCCCCAACTGGTAATTATGTAAGTTCGCACTGTGCTGGGTTTATATTTTCTCTGAAGACCCACCAAGATGAGATGACTAGAATATTAGGAGGATTCACCGGAAAACAGCCTCCATTGGCAGACAGCATCCTCCGTTGTGAGTGTGGCTCTAATCATGGGCTCTTAAGCTACGTGGATCCGCGTTATGTTTAGGGACGGACCTCATTAGCTGGAGCACGGTAAGGAAGTGCTGCTCTGGTTATTCTGTTTCCTGGGCCAGCCCTTGGTACTGTGAGGAAATGGTTGATGAGTAGTCTGGATATACAACAAGGCATTTTCCATAAGCACATGGTGGAGAGCTCATTCTTCTTGCTTCTTCGTCAGGTTCATCAGCACCAGGACCGGGGAGAGACCTTTCAGTGCCAGCTTTGCCCTTTCACTTCCTCACGCCACTTCAGCCTGAAACTCCACATGCGTTGCCATCAGCATTTCCTGAGGACAGAAGCCAAGGTGAAGGAGGAGATCCCAGACCCAGATGTCAAGGGATCTCCCCACCTCAGTGACAGTGCCTGCCTGGGGCAGCAAAGGGAAGGAGGAGGGACAGAGCTAGTGGGGACCATGATGACGTCCAACACTCCAGAGAGGACTAGCCAGGGTGGGGCTGGCGTCTCGCCTTTGCTGGTGAAGGAGGAACCCAAGGAAGATAACGGCCTGCCAACCTCCTTTACTCTGAATGCTGCCGACAGGCCAGCCAACCACACAAAGCTGAAAGACCCCTCCGAGTATGTGGCCAACAGTGCGTCAGCATTGTTCAGCCAGGACATCTCTGTTAAGATGGCGTCTGATTTTCTCATGAAGCTGTCAGGTACTTCAATAGGGTTGTGTTCTCTCTCTCTTTCTCTCTTTCTCTACCAGGATTCTCATCTGTAAAATGAGCTGGTAGTACTAGATGATTTCAGGGTCCCTTTAAATTCTAATCGTTTGCACTTTCATAAATTCTCTCCTTGACTTCCCCCCGCCCCAGTCCTTTGGAAGTAGGCATTGCTGTGGTTTGGGTCTAGAAACAACGGGGCTTGTTGATTTCCTTCCGGTTTTTCCCCTTTATGGGTTCTTGTTGTGGGGGACAGGTCGCATGGTCAGCCAAGTTGGTGATAGTTCTTTGTATGACCTTGGGCCATATTTAACTTGTCTCTGCATTTGGTTCTTTTAAAGTGCTTGTACGGAACGTCTCATTTTGCATTATGCAAGTTTTTTATTGCCTTAATTTGAAAGAGTTTTAAAGGACATATATACAGAGACTACTGTTAGGAATTATAGTTTTAAAATTTGTGCAAATGAAAGATTATCTTTACATTATTTTTTCCACTAGAAAAATTTTTATTGTAATAAAATATGCCTAACATGAAATTTACCATTTTAACCATTTTTAAGTAGACAGTTCTTTGGCATTAAGTACATTCCTATTGTGTAACCATTACCACCATCAATCTCCAGAACCTTTTCGTCATCCCAACCGAACCTCATACCCATTAAACAATAATTCCCCATTCCGCTCTCCCCACAGCCCCTGGTAACCACTAGTCTACTTTCTGCCTCTATGAATTTAACTATTTTAGGTACCTCATGTAAAGTGAAATTAAAAAAAACGAACAAACAACTTTTTAAAAAAATATTCTTTCCCAACTACCCCACTGCCTTTTGGAAAGAAGATGAAATATGTTATCAAAATTTATTATTAATTGACCTCATGTTCATCATCAGATTACACATGGTGTTTCTTTGTGTTTTTTGTCCTTTATTTTTCCCCCAATTTCTCTGATTAAGTTGTGGAGTTGAATAGGGGGTGTGGCAATCTTGAGGGAGTGCTTTTTCCTGACTATTTGGGAATGATAAAACATGACGTGGGATTGTGCTGCTACATGTTACATTTTTAAAAGTATGATTTTAAATTGTAAAAGAGATGCGGTGGGTGGGGAAAGGTCGGCTGAGAGTTGGTTCTGTCTTTCAGTGAAGATGGCAGTCCCCACGATGATTTCCAAATGCCATTTCAGCTCTTTGGAGATTGACAATACCCTTTTAAATGGAGAATAATTGGTCACCGCCTTCCTTTAAATGGACTGTGAGTCGCATTTCACTAAATGTCATTGCCAGGTGAATTAGAGGTTCAGCTTCACTCGCTTGGAAGTCCCTTTGCTCAGTGACACTTCAGTCAGGTCTCTTGGAATGTCCCCAGCACCCTAGATCTTTGCCCCTCAGGAGCACACAACACTAGTTGGAAGAAATGAGGAAAGGTAGGGGACAGGAAATGAGGCGTCAGAAATGAGCCGGGGAGTCAACTGGGGCAGGGAATGTTACAGCCAGGAGCTCCAACCCGCCAACCCACAGCGTGAGTGCAGAGTCCTCCGCTGGAAATGGTCAGATCACAGGAAGCCAAGTGGATCTGCCTGTGGCCTTGAAGAACATGGGAGGGTGGCTCTCTCCTCTCCTCCTCTCCGCCCCTCCGCCTACTTTCTCCCACCCCAGTCTAGGGGAAAATGTGCTTGTAGAGTCTTCGAGTTTTATATTTAAACATTTTTGAAAATGTGGGGAAATGCATGATTCTAGTTTTCCTTTTGCTGCTGATCCTTTAGGCTTCACCTCCGGCAGGGGAGGGGGCGTGCAGGGTGTGCGTCTCTGGTTTTTCCTGGGTGGTCTCTCTCACCAGTATTATAGCAGAAAGGGCTCCTTTTCTGGGCTCTTCTAGTGCACTCCCAAGGGAGGGAATGCAAATGGCGTATTCAACTGGTGTGGTTTAAACATGGGATGTTTCCTTACTTAATAGACCGGGGGAGACTAAGGGGGGGGGAGGGGCAGTTAGTAGCTCTTAGTATGGGGTTACTCCCTTTACTCCAGGACTGTAAGAAATTTTTAAATCTGGAGGAAGGGGAGAGAGGATGAAGGAAGGATTGGTCTTCGGATAAGACACTTGGTGTATGATACACTACTCCTGCTGGGCTCAGGCTGTAATTAGCTCCCGACCCAATCTCAGGGAGCATAAGATAAGGCCTGCTGAGAGCCCGCACTGCAAACAGGAGAGACTCAAGAGAAGCCAGTCGGGTAGGTTGGGGTGAAAGACTGCACCAAAGCCTCACACTGTGATCTGTTTTCTCAGTTAGTTATTGATGGGACTTGTTTACAGTTTGGCAGTGGGAGTATTTACTGACTGATCAATTGGCATAAGAAAACAGATAACAAATGCACACTATTTATGCAAAAGGCCCATGCAGCTATTTTCTGGTGGCTTACTAGAGGTCCTGAAACCTGACTTGTATGCACTGTTACCTAGCAACCTGTTACAAAGTCACTGGGGAGTGAGATGCATCGGTAATTTTTTGTGTGTGTGCATATTTGGATGTAAATGTAAACTTGGTGACTGTGGCCGTGCAGCCCACAGGAGGAGAAGATATGTTAAAAGGAAAGGAATACATTTTCTGGAGGAATTTTTTTTTTCTTTAATTTCCACCAACTCTCTGGTTGGTCGGGCCTTATCATTTATAGCTGCTGTCACTGGGGTGCTCTATGTGGCCTTGTCTGAGAATATGATCCTGGGACCCAAAGGCCAGATCCCAGGGAGCTGGGGCTGAGTTTCTAGCTCTTGCCATCCTCAGCTGTAGTACAGTATGTGCTTAGTATCAGGCCTTGTCCCTCGGTGTCATAACGGCGCCATTGTTCTTGCAATGAATTTTTGAGCTGGGCTCTGCGCGTGCACCTGCTGGGACCGTAGGGTGCAGCTGTTTGTGGGCACCAAGTCTGCGAATCTCTGTGCCAGCCACATGACTGCAGAATTGGAGCACAGTGACAGATTCAAGCGTGCACATACCTACTTGTTTCCCAAAGAGAGAGACAGAAAACACTTGATTCTTTCTTGCTTGGTTATTAAGGGAAGTCTTTCTTGCTCCTTCGACTAAAACTAAGCATCAGGATGACTTCATGGAACCCAGTGGGATTAAAAAATCACCGGTAGAATGCTGTTTTCAACAGACTCTAAATCCTTCTCCCCCCGCCCCACTCCCCCACCTCCATTTTAAGGTTTTTCCCAGTCTGTGTGATTGTGAAATCAAACCCCTTCTCCAATCTATCAACTATTCCTCTGCTGAGCCCACACTTAACATTCTGTAGTCCTTCAAGATTAATGTTGCTCCCCGAGAACCGAGGCTCCCAGGCTCAGCACCGGAGCTGATTTAGGGAAGAGGATGAGGAAGCCCGGGCTGCTGGCTTTCTGGGCTGATGGAAAAAATAATTTTGTAAACTTCGCTCAGGGTTTCAGCCCTGGAGGCAGGCCGTGGAGGGCTGCAGCCCTGTGTATTTGCATATTTCTTTCTTGGGAGCCAGAAGACCCCCGGCGCGCAGATGGTGGAATGCCAGAGCAGGTGATCCAGTGGTCACATGACCGGGGCATGGGGGTGGGGGAGGCACTCACTCAACCGTGGAGCACCTAAGTTCCTGCTGCTTCTGAGCCTTCTCTCCCTTAACTAGCACCAAGTGTAAATTCAGCGGCACATTATACTTACCTGGGGAGTTCCTTAAAAATGCCAAGGGCCCAGCCCCATTCCCAGAAGTTAGGATTTCATTGGTCTAGGAAAGGACCTAGTGCCTAGTGATTGGCATTTTCTTTAAAATCGTCAATGATTCTCATATGCAGCTGGGACTGAGGCCCACTGATGTGGAATACGCACTTGGTACCTGATACAGTTTTTTCAGTACAGCTGTAGTGTTGCGGTGTTTTTGGGTTTTGTTTTTGTTTTTTCAGTACAGCTCTCCTTCCTTACTTTCTATTTCGGACCATGAAAAGGGGCCTAGTGGGTGGTGTGAGATGAGTCTGAGGCATTCACCATAGGTCAAGGTTGACATGAATAAGAGGCCTGGTTGAGTCATGGCCACTGAGCCCCTTGTTTTTCCTTGTGGGGCCTCATGACAGGAGAATTAGAAGAAGCATCTTAGTGTGTTCTCCTGTGAGAACCAGAAAGTCTCAAGACTCATCTAGAGCATCAAGGGGCTGGGAGTGTCATCATCAGATGCCTGACTAAAAGTTGCTTGCAACGGCCTTTACATCATCTCTCTTCCTCAAAGCTACACTTTTCAAGATAGAAAATTTAATTCTAACTCTCCACATTGTAACCAAGCAGTTGACAGAAACTTGGCGCCGTTGTAGGCTGGGAATATCTTTTTGTCCCTGGTTTTCCAAAATAAAAGATACAAGTCATTTCAACTATTTTTAATATGGAAGCTGGCAAAAAAAAAAAAAAATTCATACTGTCTCCCACATTATATTAATTTTGTAAAATGAAGTCCAAAATAATTTTAACTAGAAGAGATGGCGTTTTTAAAGCAGTGACTTACAAATGGGTACAGGCCGAACCGTTTCTGATTTATTAGGAGCTCTGCCGTAATAGCAGTGGCTTTCTTGGACCAAGACAGGTGAGTTGGGGACCGTGTTTGTGTGCTGTCTTGCAGTTTCCTGTGGGCCTTTGTTCTTCCGCTTCCATCTATTTCACACAGTTTTCTACATCTGCAGTTACAAATATAGTTAGTCTGTAAATGGCAGCTGCCCTATCCGGTGAAGCCTTTGTTTGGCCGCTGGAGAAGGAGGGATAAGATGCGCTGTAAACCAGGTAGCCCTCACTGCCTGGGGGCTGGGGCTCTGATTGGCTTTCAGTACAACATCTTTCCACATGAGCCTTCTTGTAAGTAAATGCCAGCCTGTCATGCCGTAAGACTCCCATACCAGTAGCCAGGGGCTCCCACTTCCCTTCGCTAAATGTGCCTTCCCCAGTGGTTTTATTTTTTTTAAAGATTTTATTTATTTATTTGAGAGAGAGAATGAGAGACAGAGAGCATGAGAGGGAGGAGGGTCAGAGGGAGAAGCAGACTCCCTGCCGAGCAGGGAGCCCGATGCGGGACTCGATCCCGGGACTCCAGGATCATGACCTGAGCCGAAGGCAGTCGCTCAACCTACTGAGCCACCCAGGCATCCCCCCAGTGGTTTTATTTTTAACAACCTTCCTTTACGCCTTCAGTTGGCCCTTCTATTTTATTTTATTTTTACTTTTTTTTAAACATTTTATTTTATTTTTTTAAGTAATCTCTACACCCAACATGGGCCTCGAACTTACCACCCCGACATCAAGAGTCGCACACTCCACTGACTGAACCAGCCACGTGCCCGTCTTTTTAACCCTGCCCTGCTTTTCTCATGATGGGCACACACTGATCACGTGACTGGAATTCCTGGTATTGGAAGCAGCATTTAGGGCCCTATCCATGCAGGCAAGCCTGAATGCCCTTTTGAAATCCTGGATTTTATTGACCCCAGTGGCCATTCATAGGAGAGGGAGAGTGTGACTCCTGTTTTTCAATGACTTGCTACTCCCTGAGACAAGGACTGATCTGAGTCACAAAAGGAGCAGGACAATGGGGCCTGGGGGTGTACACCCCTGTACTGAAACTTCTGGGGACACTTGGTGACATCTAGTCATTGTTGATTATTTTTCCTTAACAATCACTCATAGGGATATAGTGCTTACTCTGTGTCACGTAACTCACTTGAACTTCATAACAACTCTATATAGGTACATAGTATTAGGATTCCCAGTTTACAGATGAAAACCGAGAAACAGGGGTTAAGAGACTTGCCCAAGTTTGTGCTGCTAATAAGTGGCGGAACTGGGATTCTAATCCAGGGGGCCTGGTTCCAACATTCCCTCCTCCCCCAGGCTGCCTGTACCCCAGATCACAAAATAAGGAGGCAGTGCGACTGAACTTGGCTCTGTTCTTTGCCCTGGTGTGCTGGTGCAGAGTTAAGAGTCCCCAGCATGGAGCCTTTCTCTGAATGCTGTATGTTAGACACCATTGAAAGTTGCATTAATTCTTTTAGGCTTTTCAGGAATTACTTAGCGCAAATAGTAATAACAGTAAGGCCAACTAATAGTTCCGTAGGGCTTTACAGCGTATGGCATATTTCCAAATACATTGCCTCATGACAAGCATGTAGACAAAGACCAAGACTCAACGAGATTAACTGTAAAAAGGTCATGACTGGAATTCAGATCTTTTTTCCTCGCTGTGTTGGATAGAGTATACCTCGTTCTAGAATTGCACTGAGAATAATTTTTTATCTTGACAGATCCCTGGGAAGATTTATCAGAGTCTATGTTTCTGCCAACCTGAATCCAAGTCATTTCCTTCCTTCCCTCATTAGTATATTTTCTTCTCCTATTGCTGTTTGTTACTACTGTTACCACTTACTAATCAAATGTGTCTATAGTAAGCTGGGCGCTGTGCCCACAGCTTCATGTAATTTCTCATTTAACCCTCTTAAAAGCCCTAAGGGGTCACTAATATTAAACCTGTTTTACAGATGAGGAAGTTGAGGCTTCAAAGGTTTTAGCTGCAAGGGAGAGAGCAAAGATTCCTCTCTGCCGAGCTGCGCAGCCTTGGCTCATGACCACTTAATTAGCTATTACTTAATTTTTTTTTCTCAGTTGAGCGAACTGTCTTTTGACCTCCGTCTGCTTCACTGTTTATTTTCCTTGGCTTCAAACCATGGCATCATTTCTAATGCATGCTAATTCGGTCACTAATCTGGTTACATTTTTTGTGTCTTGAAAGTATATCTATGAGCCAGCCCTCCGATGCAGCCTCTCCTGGCCATCAGCTCACACCTAGACAGCTTGCCTCTTTAGCTCCCTCCCTGGTGCCTTCTCCACCCTAGCGTCCCCCTCCAGGCCCTCCAACGCATTCTAACGGGACTCTTCTTCTGATACCTCTTGTATCAGGCTCTGCCCCTGCCTGGCTCCTTTCTCCAGAGGAACCGTATCCTCACTGCTCTCCAGAAAAATATTGACTGTCTTCACCAGCTCAAACCTACACCCTCTCATCGCTGTTTCTCTGCCTTCACTCATGTTGTTCCGGGGGTCTGGTCATTTGAACTGTGGAGTTTCATGCAGCTTCCTCTTGTTAGGTAAAATGGGAAATCAGAACTTTTCAAAAAAGAGTAATAATGTTCTTAAAACTAAATGAACTGTTTTAAGGCTCCTGTGACCCACAAGTGGTTCTGTATCTTTGTAGGGAATTTCTAGCAATGTTGGGGCCCATTCCTGTGATACCCTCTCCTACTGTTTGGCCTATGCAAATGCTGGTCATCCTTCGAAGAATATTTTGGTTCCCACTTCTTCAGTAAAACCTTTTCCTGTTATTCTGGTCTTTACTGACAACCCTCTCACCCCCTGTGAATTCCAGTGATATTTAGAGTCTTTATCACCCAGGCTGGGTGGTTGTATTATTGCATAGTTCATTCTATTGCTTGTGTATGATTAGTCTGGTCTCTTGAGCTATTTCAGGTTGCTATGGTGTGTATGGGGGGGGGCAGATAATGTTTCTTTTGTAACATCTTTATCTTTACCATCCACAGTGCATTCCACGATGGATTATAAAAAAGATAAGCCGTTAGTCATATTCTGGAAGTCAGGTTTTCTGAGGTTGTGATATTGCTTCACTTAAAATTTGCAAGTAGCTCCTTAGTGCTATAAGAAAGAAGATGAAGGGGCGACTGGGTGGCTCAGTTGGTTAAGCGACTGCCTTCGGCTCAGGTCATGATCCTGGAGTCCCGGGATCGAGTCCCGCATCGGGCTCCCTGCTCGGCAGGGAGTCTGCTTCTCCCTCTGACCCTCCCCCCTCTTATGTGTTCGCTCTCTCTCATTCTCTCTCTCTCTCTTAAATAAATAAATAAAATCTTTAAAAAAAAAAAAAAGAAAGAAGATGAAGCAGAGTGGTGGTCTGTGGAAAGTAAGCAGGCTGTTCAAAGGGTGCCTTGATGGCAGAGTCCCTTGATGTCTTCTCATGTCCCATGTTCCAAGCCCTCAGCTTGGAGGGCCTAGTCTAGAAACTGTTGTCTTTCACACTGTTAGTTAAGTAACAAACCACTCCACAGTTTAGCAGCTCAAAATAATAGCCATTGATTGAGCTTATGAATTTGTGGACTGGCATTTTGGGCCAAGAAGCATAGGGTGCTTCTTTGGGTCTCTCCAGGCATAAATCTCAAATCCGTTTCGACATGGGCTAGGGGCAGACTGGTCTAGGATAGCCTCAGCTAGGGATGGCTTCTCCCTGTTCTCCATGGTCTCTCATCTTCAGGGGGCTAGCCCAGGCTCGTTCACATGACAGCCCAGCAGGGTTCCAAAGGAGAGAGCAGAAGCGCACGAGGCCTCTGGAGGCTAGACTGAGAACTGGCCCAACATCATTTCCACCACCTTCTATGGACCAGTGCAAGCCACAACTCCAGCCAAGATTCAGGGAGTGGGAAAATGTACTCCACCACTTGATGGGAGGAGCTGGGAAGTCACATTACAAAGGGGTGGGGCTTCAGGGAGGGGAATTGTTATGGCTTTTTTTTTTTTAAGTAAGCTCTATGCCCAATATGGGGCTTGAACTCACAACCCCAAGATCAAGAGTCGCATGCTCTACTGACTGAGCCAGCCAGGCGACCCCTGTTACAGCCATTTTATAGCCTACCACAGCTCAAGAGTTCTTCAGGCTCTCTGGGTGTTCCACAATGACAAAAATCATTTAAAAACTGATGTATAAACCAGAATGTCGGCATGGTAATTTAAAATGACAAGTGTAACAATCAAGAGGAGATGTCATTTGGGGCAGATGGTCACCAACTTCCCTGAAAAGTGTCGGAAATACATTATCCAATCTTTAGGTTTTCTTTTTTCTAGTCTCAAATCACTTCATGCTGTTCATACATACAAATCACTTCACTGCTGTTCATACATTTCATTCGTTGTACGTGTTAATAGAATGAATTTAAAATACAGCTTTCTTTCGCATTTACTCATGACTTGATTGGTTTTCCAGGACTTGTCCTTCCTGCTTTTGACAAGGGAGATATCCTGTCTGTTAAGCGGATTGCTGCAGATAGTGACTTTTGCTTATTATGTGTTGATTTTGCTAGTTTAGTTCATGGAGGAAAACCTTATTTATTTATTTTACAATTCTGGAGACACCGCTCATTGTTATTACCCTTGACCCTGCCCTGTTTTGTTTTCCCTTTGTCACTGTGTATACAGTGATGGTAGCTGTCTTCGGGGACCTGTGTGGTCCTGATTGGAGGACATTGATACTGAAATGTGTCCAAGGATTAGCCCAGGTGGGGATTAATGAGAAATAGGAGATCGTTCAAACTTCACCAAACACTAATTATAAACTACTTAAGGCAAATTAAGTAGTGTACCTTATTGGAGAGCAAGATTTAAAAATTATTTAGCTAATGTTTTAAACATTCTATTTGAATATAATATGCTTAACATCTAAAAGCAATGCTCTACTCTAATTAACTATTATTTAATTACATCTTGGCTTTCCTTATAATTGAGAAGGCAATTTATGTTTTTTCTCACCTAAAGTGCATCAGGTTATCAGATAACCCCCGGTCCTGCCAGATCATACATATCTACATAGACTTACAAGGGAACTTGCGTAGTTATTTGTAATATGGGGAGTTGAGCTCCAATTCCGGCTCCATCATCAATGAGCTGTGTGATTTTAAACAGGTCATATCATTCTCTGAGCCTGTGTTTACTTATCGTGAAATGAGAGAAGTAAAAACAATAATGGTTTTCACTTCGTTTTTTTAAACGATAAACTCGTTTTTCCAAACAAAATCTTAAGTGCCGACTCAATATATAAAACACATAAAATGTGTAATTTTAATGGAACTTTGTTTTTTAAGTTCACGTTTATTGTATTTATTTATTCAAAAAATCCAGCAGTCAAAGCAAAGTTGCTGTTTGATAAGCACAAAACATGGGATTAGCGTTATGATGGGGGGAGGTTGTATATAGCAGCATCAGCCTCTAGTATATTTCTAAATTTATTTTGCCGATTGCAGTTTCCAGAAATACATTTATACGGGGATGTTGTAGCAAAGAAGAGTAGATTTGTAACAGTTCACCTTGTAATCTCAAGATGCCTTTAATTAAATTTATTCAGCCGCTCGAAAGAAGAGCACAATAATGAAAAGTTTTTGCTTCAAAGTTGACAACATTTAGCAACTGCCCTCATCCCTTGTCATACGATCAGAAGCACACAAAACGAGCAATATGCAGTAAAGCCCCGTCATCCTATAGTAACTACTTCAGTATTGCTCCATTAACTGGTATTTGGAAATTTATTTACTCTCTCTAGTCTCAGATTCCTCAACTGCAAAATGGGGGTAAGAGTAGGGTTGTTGTGAGGATCAAATAAATTAATTCAAACAAACTAACACTTAGCATACTTCCTGGCCCCTGTTAAGTGCTTTATAAATGATAGACCCAGACAGAACTATATATCTGCATCTGTCTGCCGGTCTGCCCGCCATGATGAGAAGCTTCACCAAAGCAGATCCACTTGAACCCACCCTGACATTTAATGGAAGGTAGTGGTTCTCAACCGCAGGTGTGCCTAGGACACAGCTGGCAGTGTCTAGAGAGAATTTTTGTTTTCTTTCTTTTTTTTTTTTTAAAGATTTTATTTATTTATTTGACAGAGACAGAGACAGCGAGAGCAGGAACACAAGCAGGGGGAGAGGGAGAAGCAGGCTTCCTGCTGAGCAGGGAGCCCGATGCGGGACTCGATCCCAGGACCCTGGGATCATGACCTGAGCCGAAGGCAGACGCTTAACGACTGAGCCACCCAGGCGCCCCGAGAATTTTTGTTTTCAGGACGGGGCAGTGCTTTTGGCAGCTAGTGGGGCGAGCCCAGGGATGCTGCTAAACATCCTACGATGCACAGGACAGTCCTCCAAGGCAAATTATCCTGCCCAGAATGTCAGTGGTGCTGAGGTTGAGAAAGCCTGATTTAAGGCATGCACGTCGACTCTAGTAGGACCGCAACTGTATAGTTGTACATGGACACACGTGCCCAGGCCTAAATTTTTTGAAAGATCAGTGAATAGCCAACCACCTCCTTATTAATGACATATTACTAGAATTCTAGCACTCCTGTGATAACAGGAGGAACTGCATTACAGGTGAATCCGACTGAATTAACTTGTCAACCCAAGTAAACGTTAGTGGTCTCCATTAGAGCACACGTGAGGGTAGGGTACATATTTTTAAATTAAATTTTCAATTGCCTTAAGTAATCTTAAAAACTTAAATTTGAAACAAAACATTTGTTGGGATCTGGGAAGCTTATCCTAGGATTTTTGGAAACACTGTTTGAGAACCACCCATCTGTGGCCCCTTCCAGGTCCAAGAGTCTTTGGCTCTGCTTTAGGGTGAGGTAGGAAATAACATTCTTAGTGGCCTACCTTTTTCATGTAGCATTTCAGCATTCACAAAATTGCTAGATTCTGAGCTGAAAGAGGTCTCTGTTTTATTAAATGTCAGGAAAGTGTCATCTTCCTTTACCAGAGGGAACGGACGGAACAGAGCAGAACAGCCACGGTGCGGCCCGTTCTTCCTCTTTTACCTTTTTAGTCAGATCTTCACAAAACTCCTTCCTACAGAAAAGGGACGTTTTTCTGCCCCTTACCTCCAGGTTATGTCCCACCTTTCCCTTTCTCACTAACAAAGGCTAGTTCACTCCATATCACCTATTTCCAAAGCCCATAGTCCAACTGCTTAGGGTAGCATCCCTCTCAAAGGCTCTTGGAGAGAAAGGAGAGAGGCTGGGTGCATTTTCAGCCAGAAACCCTGAAGTTTATGTCTGTGTGATTGGGGAGGGGTTGGTCTTTTAACCTCATGGGACCTTAGTTCTCTCACTCATAAAATGAAGATAGTAGTAATACCTATCTCCTGTGATCTATGGAAGGATCTATGTTAACTATGCAAATGCTAGGTGTGTGCATTATTTTTAAGGACGTTTATAGAATAGTCCTGGGGGGAGGGGGTACTTAAAAAGGATCTCAGCATGAACTGATGACACTTTGCTCTAAAGAGGGCTTTTTTTTTTTTTTTTTAGCAATTAATTAATCCTTCCCCATATTTAGAATTGGAAACTTGGAATCATTTTATCCCGGTGGCTTTCCCAGTGGCTTTCCCATTGGTTTCCCATACAAGCCTTTATCTTGCATCCTGTATAAATCCTCAAAAAGCTGATTTGTTTCCTTTAAATGGCAGCCCAGCTCCATTGAGTGTGTGAACTTACAGATATACATAATTTATAATCAAAGTGGCTCAGGTCCTAAAATGTTTGAAACAGAGAAGGGGCCTCTTGATTAGTGGGGTTTCCTCCTTGCCTTAAAAGTGGAGTATCTGGAAACTTGAAAGATACATAAACAGAAGTCAAGGTAAGGGCTGGGAAAGTCTCTTACAAATGGAACTCCATATGTGCACAGATCTTTGTGTTAGTAAGAATGAAGTAAAGACTAGGCTGTGCATTGTAATTGGTTCCTTTTTTCTTAGCAGTTTCCCCAAAGAAAAAAGAAAATATCTTAAATTCCACCTTTTTCTGTAGAAAGAGAATGGGTTTTTTAAAAGTAAGATAAAAAGGCAAATGTAAGATAACAAAAACTATGACAATTATTCAGTCATATTAATCTTAAAATATAGGCTTTATGCACTGTTTTTAGTATAAATATTTCTGGTATTTAGACCCAGAGTGTTTGGGAAATTAAAACTTGGGCAAAGGAGTGTTTCCCACAGGTTTTTTTGTGATCTGTTATTAGCTATAGTTACATTTCCCCAGCACATTAGTAGTTTTATGCCATTCTTGACATTGTCAGAACGAAAACCAGGTATGAAATGCCTGCAAATTTATAATCCAGCAACATGCTAGCTTGCTAGATTGCCTCTTGTTTTTTAAAGTGTCTTATTGAAGTTCTGTTAAGTCTGGTTGTACTAACAATGCTAAATTTTTTTCTCAAATCTTATGTAACATTTATTGTGATGAATACTTCTAGAAGCTACTTATATCTTCAGAGAGCATCAGCTTAATGTTGCTCTCTCTAGAAATTGGGATTTGCTTCTAGGGCTTCAATAGGTTATCTCTTTCCTAGCCTCACCTTAGAATTTTAAAAAGTTTTAAAATAAAAGATACAGAAGCATTTTAAAAAGTACATAACTTTCTATTATTCCTTCCCAAAGAATCAAAGTTTCAGGCTTAACAGAAAACACACCACTTAATTATTCTATTGTGACTAACTAGGATGCTTTTGGAAGAGGATTTTATAAAGGGTTCTGGAAGAAAGGCATAGGGCGAGAGAAGCTTTAGGAGGTGGCCAGCAACACCCCACCCCACCCCCCTGCACCCCCACCACCTCCAGGAAATGGTTGAAAGGGGAGAAGTGTGCTAAATAAACAAAGTCCTCTTAGGATCTACCTTCCTTGCTGAGGTCAGAATTACACGATGATTGCTCTAGAGACCATCATTATTCTCTTTGGTTCAGATTCTGATGGCACTGTCCCCAAAGGGCCAAATTTTATTTTATTTCATTTATTTTTAATTTTTTTTAAAGTAATCTCTGCACCCAACGTGGGGCTCGAACTCATGACCCTGAGATCAATAGTCGCATGTTGTACCGACTGAGCTGGCTGGACACCCTGAAGGGCCAGATTTTAAGCACTTTTCTGAAATTTACTACTCTTTTCGTAATGGCACAGTCCAAGTGAATGATTATCACAGACACCTCGGTAAGTGCTGTGGTGTAGATAGCAAAGCTTTTATCTCCAGGTCTTATTCCCAGTCTAAGGATCAGATCCAGGAAATACACTTCTGATTGCCTTTGGTGGAATATTTTGGGATGCGTAGTTTTTGTTTCCCACGGGTGACACTAAAGCACCATCAGATGTCACTAATTTGTAGACAACATATTTTATTCATTCCACAGATATATATTGAGCGCCTGCAATGTGCCAGGCACTGTTCTAGGCACTCAAGGTACATCAGTGTTAAAACAAAGATCACTGCCTTCTTGAAGCCTACCTTTGAGTTAGGGGAATAGATCACAATGGTTAACATAATAAATAAGAAAATTATATGGTATGTAACTAGTCTGCTTGGGCTGCCATGGCAAAATAGCAAAGACTTGGTGGCTTGAATGAAAGAAACTTACTTTTAACAGTTCTGGAGGCTGGAAGTCTGATCAAGGTGTTGGCAGGATTGGTTTCTCCTGAGGCTTCTCTTTTTGGTTTAAAGATGGCCACCTTCTTGCTGGGTCCTCCCACGATCTTTCTTCTGTGTGCATGCATCCCTGGTATCTCTTATAGGACATCCATCATACTGGATTAGGGCCCCACCCTCATGGCCTCATTGAACTGTAATTACCTCCCTATCTCCAAATACAGCCGCGTTGTGGGTTAGAGTTTCAACATAAGAATTGGTGGGGGTGGGCACAATTCAGTCCTTAACCAGAAGTTACCAGGTGGTAAGTTTTTTGGAAAAAAAAGGAAGATAAGAGTAAGGTAAGAGAGATTGGGAGCACCATGGGGTGGGTATTGCAGTTCTGAACAGGATGGTCAGGATAGACTTCATTGAGAAGGTGGCACTTGAAGGTCAAGTTTACATTCAAGTGTTGTTATAGCAAAGGGACCAGAAGTGGAGGAATGGTGTGGTGGAGGTAGGTAAGGTGGAGGCACAGGGCGGGCAGCTCGTGGATCTAGTTCTAGTCCCAGCTGTGCATCTTTCTGGTGGTAAAATTTCCAAATGTCACCTTAGCCCTCCAGAGTCCAGTTTCTAAATATGCTGGTCTGTGTGAACTTGTAATTCCAGAATGTACACCTTTAGAGGGCACAAGGGAGAAAGGACTTTGTGCTTGGGTACAGGCTAGGGTAGGTGGTGGGCAACAAGTTAGAAGTGCTTACTTTGGAGATTTATTTTCATCTTCTTATTCGTTAAGCAGGAATGGGCTTCGGGTTCACTCTCATGAGTGTTCCTAAGAACTCTGTATTAGGATGAGATCTTCTTTCTCAAAAGACATCTAATATAACCAACCTAAAGTTCTTACTGCATGGCCATTAAAGGGGAGCAAGCTGCCTGGGAAAATGGCCAATGGTGGCAGAGGATACTTGTCCTCCTTCATGGTCTTTCCCAGGGAGTGTGTAGCTCAGTGGGTGAAGGCCTGCTATGGTGTAGCCAAGCCACAGAAGCCATCCCATAATAGGCCAGTTAGCTCTGCCCTGACCACATACTCCACACCAACCAACCATGCTAAAAATGGAAAAAGGACATTAGTGGAAAAACTGGTGAAATCTGAATAAAATCTGGAGTTTACTCATAGCAATGTGAATTTCTTAGTTCTGACAAATGCACCATGCTTATGTAAGATGTGAACATCTGAGAACGCTGGGCGAAGAATATATGGGAACTCCTTGAGCCATCTTTGCAACTTTTCTGTAAATCTAAAATTATTTCAAAATAAAAGATTTTCTTAAAAAAAAAAAAAAATGCCCCCTCGTGAGGGGCGCCTGGCTGGCTCAGTCGGTGGTGCGTGCTACTCTGGATCTCAGGGTTGTGAGTTCGAGCCCCACGCTGGGTGTGGAGATGACTTAAAAAGAAAATCTTAAAAAAAAAAAAAATGCCCATCCTGGTCTCAGATGACTTGAGCTACAGATACGGGTTTATTTACCATGACTGGAAAAATAGTTCCAAATGCATGCCCCAGTGTTTGTGGGTCAGGAATGTCAGTTCACAATAAGGCAAAGTGGGATATCTCTAGTCAAAGTGGGATATCTCTAGCCTGAGCTTCTCTCTGGCAAATTCTTCCTCACCTTACCACCCCACCCCAGGTTTTTGCTTTGGGTATTGCCTCTGACTCATGTTTATATTGAGTATTTTATGGCAGAATAATTGCCGGAAAGCATTATTTTATAATAGGATTAAGTGGGGAGAAGCCTCATAGGTCAGGGAGGCTGCAGCATATACAGGAAAGATACTTAGGGAAACCAGAGAGAAAAATGTCCACTTTGTAGAGGCAGCACTTCTTAAAATACGAGCTTCCAAAGATTCAGAAGCCCACATTCTTCAGAGCCGCATGCTCATGGAGTGTATTGTATTTTTTTCTGCCCAGGTTCCAGCCTGTTTTGATTGGGTTGTGGTCCCTCCTGCTGTCAGCGCAGTGTGATGGTGCATTCCATATTTCATTAAGTCCGGGGGCAGCTAAGAGGGGGAGTGGCCTTTTGTATGTGTACATATATATATAATGCCTTTCTTCTTTTGACAGCTGCAAATCAGAAGGAGCCCATGAATCTTAATTTTAAAGTGAAAGAGGAGCCCAAGGAAGAGGAGGCCTTAAGTGCCACTTTGCCTCGGTCCAGCTATGTGTTCAGCCCGGAATCGGAAGTGCCAGCCCCAAGCATCTCTGAGGACACCCTTAAGCCCCAGGAAGGGAAGGGGAATGTGCTAAGGCGGGATATGTCTGTCAAAGCAGCGTCTGAACTTCTCATGAAACTATCAGGTACTTGATTTATTCTAAAATATTCACGTTCTGATCATTTCATTTGCAGCCAACTGGGCTGCTTCCTGCATGGGTTATAATTAGGCTCATGGTAGCAATATCACATTATTGAGGCAAATTCAGGAATGATTGGATAGCTTGGCTTGCATTCCTGCGTTGTGTGTACGAGTTTGTTTGCAGATGTTGTCTGTGTACCTGTCTTGTTAAATGCAGCCTTCTTTTCCTGGGAATTGTTGGAAAACACTGCTGCTTTCTGAGATGATGCAGGTCATAATCTTAAGTGCATTCTAACGACATTCAAAGCACTTCTGCTAATTGATCAAAATATCTATTCTTTCTTAATAGAGGACCTTTCTTTTTGTGTGTATTTATGCTGTATTCTTTAAGAACCATTAAAAATATTTTTCTTAACTTAATATTAACAGTTGAGATGGCTCTTGTAGTAATTAGCAATAGAGTAGCAATAAGAGATTTTACAAAGAGAAAATTTCATAATGGACAATTACAATAATTAATCTAAGTTCTTAAGATGAATGAATAATTTTTTAGTAGTATTTAAATGTAATCTGCCTGTCAGAGGTAGGAAAATTGATTATAATTTGAAATTCATATATTTTGGGTTCTTTTCCAGTCTCCCATCTGCCCCTTCAGAACAGGTAAAAATTTAGTGTCTTTTAAATACAAGAGTATGATTTTTAGAGCATGGGAAGAAAAGTCGTATCAAAATAATATACTTACCAAGTCATATCCCAGCCTCAGTTAAAAGGTAATTTTTTAGAAACTATATTCAAAATGCTAATATGAATCAAAAGCTGTTTTCAGTTTGTAACTCCCTGTGCTTGGAATATGAAAGCAAGAGATGCATTAGGGATGCTCCTTCCCTATAATTTCCTCAGCAATTCTGACTGTGCTTCTGGTTGACCAGTAAGTTGGAAAGTAAGAAATTAATAGCGATTTACTTAGAGCCATTGTATCAGAACAGTTGAAATTCCTGTATTTGCCAGTTGGTGGGGTTAAGAATTCTTTCCTTTGATGTTAATTTAGAACACACTGGAACTTCAGAGGAACATGATTTGTGATAGATAAAGCAGAGTACAGTATGACATCCTTATTATAGCCCCATTTTTCTAAACTTTGCAGTATTAGAACAGCTTCTCTTTAGCAGATGGGAGGCCTAGCAGGACTGTGCTGATTGCTGAAAGCTGAAAGTTTAAAAATATGGTGTTCAGTCCAACATATTTTCTTATACTTAAGCCCTCCTTCCTGTGTCAAAAGGTCTCAGTGACGTAGAGTAATATGTCTGTTGTTTTTCCAGTCAATTCAAAGGGGTCACACAGCTCTCTGATTCTTCTTCCATAGCACAGTCTTTCACATTGCAGTAACCCTCTTCCAACAGTGACTCTGGTCGGTAGGATCCCAGTGTATGCTATTTCTGTTTCAGAGTTTGCTGGGCAACCAGTATTGTGAGCAGAGAGAGATGGGGTGGCACCAGAAGATAATATGCAAAAATGAGATTTGAGGGAAGATTTTCTTTAAGGAAAACATTTTCTCCTGATCCTTCTAGGTGATATGATTTTGGACACTGAAATATGAAAGCATTTCCTAGATAATAATGAGATCCCTCAAATAGAATATGGCCATACAGCCATGCACATTTAATGATACTTGTGGACAGCAATGGTCCTTCTAAATGTTTATGTTGACTTTTGTTGAGTTTATGTGCTGTGGGGGTCAAAGACAGTTGATTGGATGACATAGTCATATTTCCAAAGGGCATCTACCCTGCTTCCTAGTATGCTTCCTTAGTTTGAAAGACTAAGATAACTAATTTTTTTTGCCTTGAAAAAAATCCCCCAACATTCTTTGTGTGAGAGACTTTGGTCGAAGAAATAGCATCCCAGCCCCTCTCCTCTAGATTCGCATGGTCTAGTCGGAAATAGTCCAGGGCAATGGAATCCATTCAGTAAACGTTTTGCACTTTGAACTCCATACTTCTACATTCTAGCAGACTATGGTCAGGTAAACTGTGAAGAAGTTTCCAAGTTAGTCCTAGAAATAAACATGTGACTTAAAAAAAAAGTGTCTTCTCATTCCTAAGCCCCAAGGTAAAGGGGACTCACCCTTTATTGGGTTTACAGTAGATATTAGAGTTTCTAATCATGGATGATCAGTGCTCTTGGAAGAAGGATGTGAGGGAAAAACTTCCCATGCTCTCTTTCCTCAAGCTGCAGTTTAGCAATTTCATTATTAATGTCCTGAAAGACATCCACGTAAAGAACTTGTCGGTGTCTTCAAGTCCCCCTTTCCATGATAGTTCCTGTCCCTCTGTAGACAAGAGGGGTAATTCATCTCCCAAAGCAGCCATGCAGGTTAGTCAGGGATGCCTTAGGTTCACCTGAGCTGATACCCCAAAGCCTGGCTGTGGGCGTTCTCATGAACACGAGTCCCTATTGCTTCTTGCCTTGCTAATTTCCATGTATAGTCTTCTGCCACATTGAGGAAAATCCTTTTGGCCAGGAAGAGTTGGGTGAGTGAGAAAAGTATGCCCCATGCATTATCACACATTTTGTTTCTTCTTCCAGTTTTGACCAAAGGAATAGCTAAGATGTGGAATAAAAGGATTTTTCTTCTTTGTTGTTTCTTTCCTTGAGATTAGAAGCTTTGATCTGTAGTGTAGGCTACCCTCTTAGTCTTTTCACTGAATTAATAAGAGGAAACTGGTCAACAATTTTGGCTGCTTCATTTCCAGTTTTAAATTAATTTATGTTAACTCCTTAATGATGGATGTTGGGCACGGGGCCCAGTCAAACATCATGTGAAACCTTCCCGGGTGGAGAAACATCTGCAGGTATATTGTTTTCCAAATTGCCATTTACATTTTATGGGAAAAACACAGATGAGGTAGAGGCTAGGCTAAGTTTTTCATTAACTGTGTGTTTGGGAAAATCTGAGTTTTCTTCCTTCCTGTGGCTCAAATTCTACTTCCAGTTGTTAATTGGGAAGTCAAGTGCCTGACAGCTGGGCCAAGTAAATTGATTACCATAAAGAAAGCAACCCACTCTGAGGAAACTGCTGGATGTCTGTGACTACCTGTTGTTATGTGACACAAGGCAGCCAAAACAATCAGACTTTTTTGCTGAAGCGCAGAGTTGCCAAAGATAATTCCCAGAAGCCTTGATTCAAGGAGGCCAAAATTCTGAAGTTCAGTACAGAGGATCTGTAACATTAGACAGACGAAGAGAATCCTGTCACTATGAAACCCTGGTTTTGCAACGTCGAGTGACCTCACCAACTTCTGGAACAGATGTGTTATCACAGACGTGATGCAATGCTGAAGGTGACACAAAACTTGATCTGTTTTGTCTCTGTTGTACTGTAAGAGGAGTAGGTAGACACACAGATAAAGAAATGCCCCTTCTCCTTTTGGGAAGCCACATGTTTGCATGGGAATGAATACATAAAATGTACCATGTAGGTGGTTGAACCTAGAAGTAGCGGGTTAAGAATACCATTTTAAACATGTGAATTCCACAAAAATAAAAGCTGAAGTTATTTCAGAAACATTAATGAAAAATTAAGCACTTAAGTATATCTAACATGGTAAATAAAACTTCATATTAGATCTCAATTTGAGACACCTCTATAGGTTTTCTTATTTCTGTGCACAAGGAACAAAACCAAGTGGATTTCTGTTCATTTCTGATTTATATTCATTTATCCCAGTCTAGTCTTGGAAAGAAATATAAGTTATAATTGCCTCATGTAGAAAAATCCAAGCAGGCATGGATTTGAAATACATAGAGATGTTTAGGGTTCAGGGAATCTCCTAAGATAGAGCTTCAGCTGTGAAATATATATATATAATAATTACATAATAAATATTATATATATAATAATTTTTCTTTTAAAGTAATGTCTGTCCCCAATGTGGGGCTCGAACTCACGGTCCCGAAATCAAGAGTCACATGCTCCACCAGCTGAGCCAGCCAGGCACCCCATGGCTATGAAATATTTAGAAGCAGGTAAACTTGGGTAGGATGAAGTTTAAGGTGAGGTTATTCTCTGCAGTGAACTGAAACAGAGAGGAAAGAGACCCCAAAATTGACTTTATTAACAGTTTTAATTAGGGCCCTTTGGGTTGTACATAATAAATCCTTTTCAGCCAGTTTAGGCAAGCGAGGGGAATTTAATAGAAGGTACAGGTTTGGGGCTAACTTATGGAACCCCAGGGCAGGGATGTAGAAGGGTGTGAGTACTTCACTGAAGCCAGGGTCTGGAGGACCACGTGGAAACCAGGAAGCTCTCACTCCCTACCTCATCCCTGCATCTCTGCACGTACAGATGGACCTTTTCTATTACAAAGCTCACATGGTGGAAAGTGGCAATTTCTTGCAGTTTCTGAGTTTGCCTCTTGTTCAAAAGAGGAATTCCAAATTCCAGTTGATTGCCTCAGCTGCAGTTGGGATCCACCAGTGGAAACCTGTACTGTCACTAGGGATAAGGGCATCTGGGGCAGACATGGCTGCGGTCATATAGGATGGCTGGGAGGGAGAAGAACCACCAGAAACGCATCTTGGGTGGGCAAGAATGGGGGTGGCATGAAACCAGGAAGATAAACAATATGTATGAACCACAAAAGTTTGAGGAGCAGATTATGGTAATTGCTGTTATTTAAGTATTGAATGTAAATGTGTTTTGGCCTTTGGATGACTTTTACCTTTCTTTTCCGGTAGAGTCTTGGGGGAGACCTGCCCAGCCAGGACTTTGCCTAGCCAGCCTCTCAACTCTGTAGGTGCTGAAGCAAGGTTTCTCAAAGTGTGGTCGTCAGATTGGCAGAATCAGCATGGGTGGGGGAGGATAGGGAAATGTTCAAAATGCAAATTCTTGAGCCCTACTCTGGACCTCATTGACACTCTGAGGTTGGAGGCCCAGCTGTCTGTGTTTTTGCAAGCCCTTCATGTGATCCTGACAGCTAAGTTTTGAAAAGCACTGTGCTGAGGAAATGGTTAATTAAAGAAATAAGTTTTGTCCGTCTGAGAAGAATACCTTAGGTTAAAGCTGACAGAGGACAATGCTCTATCAAATGTGCATTTTACTTTTTAAAAAGAGCATTTCTTCAGTAGAGATTCTTTCTAACTTATTATGAAATATGGTATCTGGGAACCTTTTTTTGGAAGGGCACATGTACCTAATAAATCAAGATAGTGTTGCTTGTGAGCCTCAGATTAATACTGCTTTTTTCAGTGTTAAATTTCATGATTATTCCTGGGCAATATTGGCTTTTGTTTTGTTTTGCTTTGTTTTTGAGAGGAAAGAGCTCCTCCTCTCCCCCTCCCCAGCAAATCAAAGACCATGTCAGAGACTGTCCTATTCTAAAGAATTCCTGGAGATAAATAAGAGATTTTAGCTAAGCCATTTCTTAGGGCAATAACTATTCACTGTTCTATTTAGGATTTCTCCTTTGGAAAATTGTAGTCTATCAAACTTGATAAGCAGGATGGCTTCAGTAATAACCTACAAGGATGGAAAGTAGGTGTTTTAGTTTTCTATTAATGTCAGCTCACACTGGCCTCCTTCAAACCTACAAGTGATCTAATTAAGTGGTGGAAAGAACATGGGAGGCCCCATCGCATGTAGCACCTGGTGGTTCTACCTCCTCACTCAGTCCTAAAGCGAACAGGTGGACATGGTAGCAAAGTTATGGAAAAGATGTAATGAATAATTGTGAAGTATTGGTTGAAAAGCATTTTGTTTATTTATTTTATTAATATTGTCTGTTTATCACATTGTCAAATGCATGGCACCGAAGAATCTGAGAGCATAAAAATGTCAAGTGGCGTAGTCTACTCAGCCTGAAATGAGAAGTTCTTTTTTTCACTTCAACTTTTTTGAGCACCTGGAGAAATTGGTTGAATCCAGTGGTCTACTACTTTTCTAAGAATTTATATATTTCACATTGTTATGTTTTCGAGGGGCTTCTAGACTGATTTTTAAGAACCAATTCATTTTTAAAAACATCTTTATTGAGAGATAATTCACATACCATAAAATTTACCAATTTAAAGTGTACAGTTCAGTGGTTTTCAGTATATTCACAGAGTTGTGCAACCATCATCACATCTAGTTATGAAACATTTTCATCACCCCGAAAAGAACTCCGTATCCATTAGCAGTCACTCCTTACCCATCCCCATGTCACCCCACCCTAGGCAACCACTAATCTGCTATCTCTCTCTGTAGATTTGCCTGTTCTCTACATTTCATATGAATGAAAACATACAACATATGTTCCTTTGTAACTGGCTCTTTCACTTAGCATAATGTTTTTAAAGTTCATCTCTGGGGGCACCTGGGTGGCTCAGTCAGTTAAGCGTCTGCCTTCAGCTCAGCTCATGATCCGAGGACCCTGGGATCGAGTCCTACATCGGGCTCCCTGCTTAGCGGGGAGCCTGCTTCTGCCCCTCTCCCCACTTGTGCTCTCCCTCCCTCTCTCTCTCTGTCAAATAAATAAATAAAATCTTAAAAAAAATTAAAAAATAAAGTTCATCTGTGTTGTTCCTCTATGTATCAGTACTTTATTCCTTTTTGTGGCTGAATAATATTCCATTGGATATTATTGGAATAAATACACCAGTAATGTAATGTTAATTTTATATGTGGTATAAAATGGATATATACCACATTTTGTTTATCAAGTCATCTGCTGAGGAACATTTGGTTGTTGCCCAACTTATAGCTGCTGTGAACGTTCATGTACAAGTTTTTTTGTGGACATATGTTTAGTTTCTCTTGGGTATATACCTAGGAGTAGAACTGCTGAATCAAATGGTAACTCTGTGTTTAACATTTTGAGGAACTGCCAAGCTGTTTGCCAAAGCAGCTGCACCATTTTACATCCCCACCAGCAATGTATGAGAGTTTAATTTTTCCACATCCTTGCCAAAACTTTTTGTCTGTCTTTTTTATTACAGCCATCATACCGGGTATGAACTAGTATCTCACTGTGGTTTTGATTTGCATTTCCCTGATGACTAAGCATTTTTTCATGTGCTTATTGGCCATTTGTGTATCTTCTTTGGAGAAATGTCTATTCAAGTCCTTTTCCTGCTTTTTGAGTTATTTGTCCTTTTATTCTTGAGTTGTAAAAATTCCTTAGGTATTCTGAATATACGCCCCTTAGCAGATGTATGATTTGCAAATATTTTCTCCTATTCTGCTGATTGTCTTTTCATTTTCTTAATAGTATTATTTGTAGCACAAAGGGTTTTGGGTGGCTCAGTCAGTTAAGCATCCGACTC
Organism: Leptonychotes weddellii; assembly: GCF_054177405.1. Taxonomy (NCBI): domain Eukaryota; kingdom Metazoa; phylum Chordata; class Mammalia; order Carnivora; family Phocidae; genus Leptonychotes; species Leptonychotes weddellii. Next base: position 69,122,809 of record NC_138370.1, read on the forward strand.
TTTTTTTGTAGCACAAAGGGTTTTAATTTTGATACAGTCCAGTTTATCTCTCTTTTCTTTTGTTGCTTGTGAGCACCATCACATTTTCCATAATTCCAGAAATTAAGTAAAAATGCAGACTTGTTTAATATTAAAATGAAAGCCTGTCTTTACTTATATGAGGGCAGCATTTAATTTGCAGATATAAAGCCTATGAAAACTAATTTATTGACTACAGGCCTCCTAGTGGAATTAAGCCGTCTGATTTCTGTATTTGCAATAGCATTCTCTAGTTCAGCTGATGGCAAAGAATATTTGTATGTCAACTTTTTTTTCTAAAGATTTACTTATTTATTTTAGAGACAGAGAGAGAGCGGGGGAGGGGCAGAGAGAGAGCAGGGGGAGGGGCAGAGAGAGAGGGAGAGAGAGAATCTCAAGCAGACTCCCTGCTGAGCACGGAGCCCGCTGTGGAGCTCGATGTCATGACCCTGTGATCATGACCTGAGCCAAAATCAAGAATCGGATGCTTAACTGACTGAGCCACCCAGGCACCCTGTATGTCAACTTTTTAAATGACTTATAATGAATGTGACTAGTAATGGGCTTCCAACTAATGGCCAGATCACTTTCCTCATGCCCTATATATCCTAAGCAACTCTCGGGATATGCATGTGTATGTATGTGTATATGAATATCTATGTGTATATGAATATGTATGCATATATGTATGTGTATGTACACACACATACAAAGAAAACCCATAACTGGGGGAGTTAAATCTTAAATAAGGAATTAGACTCTTCTTTTAGTACTTGAAAACTCAGTGAGAATTGAAGGTATGTGGAGTGTGAAAACCATGTCTTATACAAACAGGGACTAAATCACTTTAATAAGATAAAAATATGACATGTTTATATACTAAAAAGAATCCTTTTCTTGAAGGACTAGATCTTGTTAAACTCAACAGAGATACAGCGGTGTTATTTACCTGACTCTTCAGACAGGACAGAGTAGCACCTAGCCATGGTCTGGAAGGACCATTCTTTTCCCAGCAAGAAGAGGGAACTTGCTTCGAGCAGATTCTCCCACAATAACTGGTGTTACCCTCACTCTTTGACTAGTAAGCACCCTTCTACTCATTTCATAATTTCACACACAGCTTACGGATCTTGGAGACACATGCCTGAATGGCTGTTGGTGCCCCCCCACCTCATGTGGGAGCTCTTCCGGCTCACACCCCCAAGGGTCAGTGCCTCTGCACCTGCTTTTCCCTGTAGAGCCCTCACCCCTCTGGTCATCCTTTTGCTTACAGCTGCATATGTTAATATAGTCACGAAAATTTGTACTGGCCTGGGTTTCCAGAAACCAGGCAAGAACTCTGAAAGGAATTTCACTGGCTCCACCTTCGTTATAGATTCCTTTTCTGTTTGGCTGAACTGGGGGAGAGAGGGGTTTGACCACAGCTGGAAAGGTTGAGGGTAGATGATGTGGAGGTGTTCCAGATCTTCCTTGATAATACTGAGGGAAGAAAATGAAGAATGACACCTAGAAAATGTGCTTGCAGTTGGGATAGTGTGCCCTCTTGATTCCTGTGTTGTTTTTGGTTTCCTGGTATAAATGACGACAGATGTTATCCACAACACAAACTGTGGCACTGAGAGACCACTAACAAATACTTTTCAATGGTGACAACTCTACGAAGAAGCTTTATTGTCTGAGGGATCCAGTTGCAGTGTGGATGCAGATAGTTGAGCAACCAAACTTTTCGCACAGAGGATGAAGGTCCCTGCCAGGTAAAAGCCGTGTGCCCTGTCACTGCATTCGGATCTCCTCTACTGCTCTAGCTTTTTATAGTTCTTACCCGGCCTTTTTGCTATATGTTACCACAGTTATAGTCTTGTCAAGAAGAGCACGACCATTATTTCCCTCAACAAGAGGTCTAAAACATTCTCATTCCACAGTAGCTTTTCTCTTCATTGCCATATTAACCTTTCACCTTTCACTTATCCGTGTCAAGGAAGGGGCACATTCACATGTATGGATAAACCCCATGGATTCTGTGCTCATCTGGGTACAAACTGGTATCACAGATCTAGCTCTGGAGAAGAGAACCCTTTCTCCACTGCCAGGAAGCCTGTCCACTGCTGAGTGGCCACATCGCCCACTGAACAGGGGCTCGAGTGGTAGTGTCTGGGCCACTCACTGCACTGAGCACCGGAAGATACCCACAATCTGAGAGCGACAGGCTCTGTTTCCCTTGGGTAGGGGAGTGTCCAGAATGGCCCAAGAATGGGAAACTTCTGTGAAGCGAACGATTTCTCCTTTATGGCTTCTGTTCTTCTTTTTAAAAATTTTTTTCCCTAAATTTAAAAAATTTTAGTGTTATATTAGTTTTAAGTATACAATTTAATGATTCAGCAATTTTGTATATTACTCCGTGCTCATCGAGATAAGTGTACTCTTAATCTTTATCTGTTTCACCCATACCCCCACTCACCTTCCCTCTGGCAAGCACCAGTTTGTTCTCTGTATTTAAGAGTCTGATTTTTTTCTTTGTCTCTTTCTTTCTTTGTTTATTCATTTGTTTCTTAAATTCCACACATGAGTAAAACCATATGGTATTTGTCTTTCTCTGACTGATTTATTTCACTTAGCATTATACCCTCTAGGTCCATCCGTGTTGTTACAAATGGCAAGATCTCATTCTTTTTTATGGCTGAGTCATATTCTATTGTGTGTATGCGCGTGTGTGTCTGTGTGTGTATATACACACATCACATCTTATTTATCCATTCATCTATGGATGGACACTTGGGTTGCTTCCATATCTGAGCTGTTGTAAATAACCTAGGGGTGCATATGTATTTTTGAATTAGTGATTTCATTTCCTTTGGGTAAATACCCAGTAGTAGTGGTAATTCTATTTTGAGTCTTTTGAGGAACCTCCGTACTGTTTTCCACAATGGCTGCACCAGTTTGCATTCCCACCAACAGTGCAAGAGGGTTCCTTTTTCTCCAAATCGTCACCAACATCTGTTGTTTCTTGTGTTGTTGATTTTAGCCATTTTGACAGAAGGTATTATCTCATTGTGGTTTTGATTTGCATCTCCCTGATAAGTTGTGATGTTGAGCATCTTTTCATGTGTCCGTTGGCCATCTGTATGTCTTCTTTGGAAAAATATTCATGTCTTCGGGCCATTTTTAATTGGATTATTAATTTTTTGGTGTTGAGTTGTACAAGTTCTTTATATATTTTGGATAGTAATCCCTCATTGAATATATTATTTGCAAATATTTTCTCCCATTCAGTAGGTTGCCTTTTTGTTTTGTTGATGTTTCCTTCCCTGCACAAAAGTTTTTTATTTTGGTGTAGTTCCAGTAGTTTACTTCTGCTTTTGTTTCCCTTGCTTCAGCAGACATATCTAGAAAAATGTTTCTACGGCCAATGTTAAAGAAATTACTGTCTATGTTTTCTTCTAGGAGTTTTTTGGTTTCAGATCTCATATTTAGGTCGTTAATCCATTTTGAGTTTATTTTTGTGTATGGTGTAAAAAAATGATTCAGTTTCATTCTTTTGCATGTAGCTGTCCAGTTTTCCCAACACCATTTCCCATTGTGTATTCTTGCCTCCTTTGTTGTAGATTAATTGACGATATAAGCATGGGTTTATTTTGGGGCTCTCTATCCTGTTCTGTTGATCTGTGTGTCTGTTTTTGTGCCAGTACCATACTGTTTGATTACTACAGCTTTGTAGTCTGTCTTGAAATCTGGGACTGTGATGCCTCCAGCTTTGTTCTTCTTTCTCAGTACTGTTTTGGCTATTCAGGGTCTTCTATGGTTCTTACAAATCTTAGTATTATTTGTTCTAGTGATGTGAAGAGTATTGTTGGTATTTTAATAGGAATTGCCTTAAATCTGTAGATTGCTTTAGGTAGTATGGGCATTTTAACGATACTGCTTCTTCTAATCCATGAGCGTGGAATATCTTTCCATTTGTTTCTGTCATCTTCAATTTCTTTCATCAGTGTTTTATAGTTTTTGGAGTACAGGCCTTTTACCTCCTTGGTTAGGTTTATTCCTAGGTATTTTATTATTTTTGTACAATTATAAATAGGATTGTTTACTTAACTTCTCTTTCTGTTACTTCATTATTAGTGTATAGAAATGCAGTGGGTTTCTGTATATTAATTTTGTATCCTGTGACGTTACTGAATTCATATTTCAGTTCTAGTAGTTTTTTGGTGGAGTCTTTAGGGTTTTCTTTATATAGTATCATGTCATCTGCAGATAGTGAAAGTATTACTTCTTCCTCACCAATGTGAATGCCTTTTATTCCTTTTTGTTGTCTGATTGCTGTGGCTAGGACTTCTAGTACTGTGTTGAATAAATGTGGTGAGAGTGGACAGCTCTGTCTTGTTCTTGATCTTAAAGGAAAAGCTGTCAGTTTTTCACCATTGAGTATGGTGTTAGCTGTGGGGTTTTTATGAATGGCCTTTATTATGTTGAGGTATGCTCCCTCTAAGCCTGCTTTGTTGAGAGCTTTGATCATGAATAGATGTTGTACTCTGCTTTTGCTGTGTCTACTGAGATGATCATATGGTTTTAATCTTTTCTCCTATTAATGTGATGTATCATGTTGATTAATTTGCAAATATTGAACCACCCTTGCATCCTTGAAATAAATCCCACTTGATTGTGGCGAATGGTTTTTTTAATGCATTGTTGAATCGGTTTGCTAATATTTTTTTGAAGATTTTTGCATCTGTGTTCATCAAAGATATTGGCCTATAGTTTTATTTTTGTAATGTCTTTATCTGGTTCTGGTATCACGGTAATGCTGGCCCTGTGGAATGAATTTGGAAGCTCTCCTTCCTCTTCTATATTTTGGAATAGTTTTGAGAACAATAGGTACTAACTCTTCTTTAAATGTTTGGTAGAATTCACCTGTGAAGCCATCTTGTCCTGGACTTTTGTTTGTTGGAAGTTTGTTTTTTGTTTTTTTTTTTTTAGATTTTATTTATTTATTTATTTATTTGACAGAGAGAGACCGCAAGAGAGGGAACACAAGCAGGGGGAGTGGGAGAGGGAGAAGCAGGCTTCCCGCCGAGCAGGGAGCCCGATGCGGGGCTCAATCCCAGGACCCTGGGATCATGACCTGAGCCGAAGGCAGCCGCTTAACCGACTGAGCCACCCAGGCGCCCCTGTTGGAAGTTTTTTGATTACTGATTTAGTTTCATTACTAGTAATCAGTCTGTTCAAATTTTCTATTTGGTTCTGATCCAGTTTTAGAAGGTTGTATGTTTCTAGGAATTTATCCATTTCTTCTAGGTTATCAATTTGTTGGTGTACAATTTTTCATAATCTCTTATAATCCTTTGTATTTCTGTGGTGTCAGTTATTATTTCTCCTTCATTTCTTTTTTTTTTTTTTAAAGATTTTATTTATTTATTTGACAGAGAGATAGAGAGAGAGCACAAGTAGGCAGAGTGGCAAGCAGAGGGAGAGGGAGAAGCAGGCTCCCCGCGGAGCAGGGAGTCAGACGCAGGGCTCGATCCCAGGACCCCAGGATCGTGACCTGAGCCAAAGGCAGGTGCTTAACTAACTGAGCCACCCAGGCGCCTCTCTCCTTCATTTCTGATTTCATTTGAGTCCCCTTTCTTTCTTGGTGAGTCTGGCTAAAAGTTTATCAATTTTGTTTATCTTTTCAAAGAACCAGCTCCTGGTTTCATTGATCTGTTCTGTTGGGTTTTTTTTAGTCTCTATTTCATTTATTTCTGCTCTAATCTTTATTATTTCCTTCCTCCTACTCACTTTAGGCTTTGTTTCTGTTTCTCCCTTATGGCTTCTATTATTCTTACATGAAGACGAAGGATTGAGAGGGGCATTTTTGCTTTATCCAAATGCGAGGACCAATGCCATTCTGTCTGAAGGGATCTTGGTCTTCCCTCCTTGTAATTCTATTTACGCCACCCATGTATCTGTTTTTCCCCAATCTGAACCATCCTGAGTTTGTGCTGTGAGGTGATTTACTTCCTATTTCCTAAATTGGGGACAGCAGCTGGATTCCAGCACATTTCCTGGTTTCCCGTGACTTGCCACGTGCTTGGATCACTTATCTCCCCAGCTGGAGAAATGGGGGGAAGTGATCGAATATAGTTGTGACCCACCACATTTCATCTTAGGGCCAAAATCAGGTGGTGAGGGTCGTTGTCTAAAGAATGAATTATGAACTCCCTCCTTACTTCCTGCTACTACCATCCTTATCCCCATAAACTTACCTAAAGATAGACACACAGTTCCCTACCGTTGCTACCAGAAATTCTTCCTAGTGTTCTGGGATAGGGGCATTCATGGAGATAACCTTATTGGAGGCTTTCTGTGGTCCACATATATGTAGCCAAAGGTACGTTTCATAGCCCCTCTGGTCGAGAGGGAAAGAGGCTCTCAGCAGAGCCAAAAGATTAATGAGAACGAAAGGTGAGAGTGCAGTGATTTGCGGGACTTACTTTGAGAGTGGAATCATCCTGCCTCACTCTATACATTTGAATATTGGTACTCGTCTTCAGTTGGAATTCATCAATGCTTATTTAGCTCACAGATTGGATAATATGTAGATAATACCTTTTTGCCTCCACTTTGTTTTAAAGAGCTGTGGAAAAGAAAAAAGAAAACTGGGGAGTAGGAGGAGGAGGATAGTTTAACCAGGACAGATGGTGGTCTCTTCTCAGTTACTTGTGCTAAAGCCTTTGCGCCCTGTTTATCCCATTTTAATGCTGTTTAAAATATATTCTCCTAACACATTGTTTATGTTAGAAAGCTCTTCCTATATGACTCTCTCTCGGCTTTCCGGGAGGCATCCAGAGCTAAAGTGTTCATCCTGTGGTAACAGTGAGTGTTCAAGCGTTAGGCCTCATTGTCCGATTTGGGGTTACCTCCCCCTTCTCCCTGGTTGGCTGTTTCGTTGCTCTTCAGCACCTGCCCAGGAGAGGACACAGAAAGAGAGAGAGGAAGGGAAATTCAAATGAGTCATTTATTGCTACTTGTAAGTAGCTTTGATTTCAAAAACATTTGGAAGAGAAGGTTGAAACACAGCCAGAATACATCATGAGGATACCCATGCACTCATGTCTCCAAGAAGTAAGGGGAATTAAGAGCCCAGAGGGACCATTTTCCACCATCAGATGGTCTCACCCCCGGTCTAAGGGTTCCCGCAAGCATGGTGCTAGGGACAGTGCCCTAGCAAAAGCAAACGTTCATTTATCACTGGCTCTAAGGGATTTGATTTCTGGCACAAGTATGTAAAGATTTCTTGGGTTTAAATGAACTCTGTCCTTTAGTTCTCTCTTATCTCTCTACTTCTTCTTTATGGTCTTCCTTCTTTCTTCTTATTTTTGTTTGTTTTTTTCTTCCACTTATTCATTTTTTCAACAAGTATTTATTGAGCTCCTACTATTTTCTAAGCCCTGCTTTAGGTCCTAAAGGGAACCTAGGGGAATAAAACAGTGCCCTCTCCTGCACAGGTCCTGCATTCTCTCCCCACCCCATCTGTTGCTACCCATACCTCCCTCCCTCACTCTAGTTAATTAGTGCCTGGGTTAATATCTGTTGTTATGGGATGTTCTGCTCTCTGCACCATGCTTACCAGCCCTTCCCTGCCTGCTGGAAACATCAACCAATGGAAGAGAAATAGTCAAGGCTTCTCAACAGAGATAGCCTGGGGGCATGATTCAGTAATATTTAGTACCACCCAAGGAAAACATGTGAAACTTGTCTGTATATACTTATACCCTGGTACCATCTTTTAGTGGAAAATACTTAAAAGTTTAGAAAACTCTCAGCTATTGAGAGAAAACTCTTCACTTGCTCCTTCCTGTCTTTGGGTATTAGGGACTCTCTCTGTCCTTCTCCCTCCTCTTTGGGCGTAAAGCAGTGACCAACTGATCACTTGACAGAGATGGACCTTGCTTTTTGGTTATTTTCATGTCAGCAGGAATTTTACTGAATCTTGCAAGGATTCTGTTTAAAACCTACACCCCCAACCAGCATTCAGGTTCAGAGAAGGATATATAAAGGCCTATTAATCACAGCAGATGAGGTGGACAGGGCTTAGATTTATTAAATGGCAAAGGATAATAATGTTAAATAGATTTAAGGTTAGATCAGATGCTTTAATTGACCCTTTTTCTTTCTTTCTTTTTTTTTTTTTTTAATGTGAGACAAGTGAAGTGTATTCTGGACATTAGATGAAAAATAGGTTAATTTTTTAAAAATGAGATCATTTGGAATGTTACCAAATGGTGGACGTACAGTTTAAATGTGCCTCTTTAGCTAATTTCTAGTGAAATCATCAAATGAAAAGAAAACAAGATGATTGGGAGAGGTTTTACATTAACACTGGGACACTCAGAGGTCAGCAGATAATGACTGAGCCACTCCACGTCATCTGCTGGTTGGAGAAACTGATGTCCTGGAGCCCCCAGTGACTGAAAGATTTTCTTTCTTGATTGTCATTGGACACAAGTGAAATTGTGCAGAATTCGTTTAGTGTGATGGACACATCCTGACTTGTGATCATCTTCTGCGTGACCAGAAGGGGGGAGGGACTTCCTTTTCGTCACGTGAGCCTCCTGTGTCATCTAACGCTAGGCAACATCAGACCCAGAATTGAGTCCAAAACTTGTGCTGCAACCATGGGCCCGGTTTGGTGGCCAATCTGAAAACACCAGCAAATGCCCAGCTGAGCTATCTCAGGCAAGGACCTGTTGCATTGCTTGCTGGTCTGGAGGATGCAAAGGCAAGTTTAAAAATTGACCAAAGGATAAAGCCTCAACTACTTTGCTCTGATGGAAAATAATGTTTCTTGGACCCCAGAAAGAGAACTTCCAGGGCTCACTAACTCTTTATTACCTTTAAAGTTCAAGTTCCATTTTTGAGGGCATATTTGTTCCTTGAAGATTCAGATAGAACACCTGGTACTCCTCATTGTAGGTTTTTATTTTATTTTAAAAATATTTATTTATTTGAGAGAGAGAGAGAGAGAGCATGAGCAGGGGTGGGGGAAAAGGAGAAGCAGACTCCCCACTGAACAAGGAGCCCTATGTGAGGCTCGATCCCAGGACCCTGAGATCCTGACCTGAACTAAAGGCAGACGCCTAACCAACTGAGCCACCCAGGCGCCCTGTAGGTTTTTAAAAACTTGATTCTAAGTGGACCCTGTAGGTTTTTAAAAACTTGATTCTAAGTGGACCCCCGGCTTACCTCTGTCTAGTGAACTGTGATTTCTAGTGTGCATAGCTAAATCTTCAGATGTTTGTGACTTCTCCTTCTTGAGTTGCCAGGTAGTATATGGTAGAGGGGAAATAACTCACAATTTTGGTGAGCCAATTCAAAAGGCCAATTCTGATAAAATGTCTTTGAAATTGTTTTAGGAATCGAAAGTGTGTGTGTGTGTGTGTGTACGTGTGTGTGTGTGTGTACTGTAGGTCACTGTAGGGCTCTTCTGTTAGAATATACTGTTCTCAAAGATTCTTGTATATTATTAGAAGAACCAGAGTAAAATCATCTGCCCCTCTGTTTTGTTTCACGGAGAGCATTTGCTCTTGTTTTCCCCAGGAGCAGATGAGCAGTGTGTCCATAGGGAGAGAAGGAAACTGATCAGAGCATGTGTTTTGCCTTTCTCTGGGGTGTGGAGCACCCATGGAAAAGCCACAGCCTTGGATTTCATTCCTCAGAGCAGGAATGGGGAGCTTCTCCCTGCTGAGGCCCGCAGCACTCTAGGCATTGTGGAAATGAACCAAGGGCCACGCCGTGGAGAAAAATGAAACTTAGGATGAACTAACCGTGGAGAAGCCTATACCGATCTGGTCCCCTAAAGAAGGGAAAATTGTGTCAGGATGCTTGTGCTTGTGTTCCATGTGATCGCTACTTTAGAGAGACAGGGTAGGCTAAGAAAGAGGAAAGGAAGAATACCATTCAGCGTGTGAGACTCGGGTTCTTCATTCCCATATGAAGAGCGGGGCTAGGTTTCTCTCTACTTCACTGGGGACCCAGCTCCACTCACAAGGTGAGGGCATGGCCGCCGGGCCAAGGCTGCCTCACTCCCACATTGCTTCTCTCTGAGGACAAAGAGTCCAACGGGTGGTGTCAGACTTCTGTGGAATAACATTTACACTTCGGCCTCCATCCTTGCCTCAGAGGCTCAGGGAGAGGCCTGGGGCTCCGTCTTTCCCCGAGCCACCAAGGAAACCCACCCCAACTCTTCAGTCCATTTTGATTTTGGCAAGGGCAAAGTCAAGCAAGAGAAAGCAAAGGCAGAGAGCGGCCACCTTGATCAGACACCCGCGGGTGCCAGGCCCTGCGATAGGATGCCACCGTGTGAGCTTATTTCTTGTCCCTGGTTGTTCCTTTCACTTCACCTGGGCCCCTTGCCCTGCACTGTTGTTCACAGAGTGTTAGTAATAAACCCACAGTCGACAGGAATCGGGTTTCACACCTGGACGGTGTTTTTAGGACCAGTGAGAACCCCGTATCTTTGAGGATGGCCAGCTGGAGATGAAAGATTTTTATTTTATCTAATTGACACGAATATCATTCTAAAAAGTGTACTGTTTCCACATGGCATCATTGGTGTTGCTTCCACACGCATTCTTTGAAGCCTCTTGTTATTCTAAAATGCTAGTTCAGGGCCACGATCGTGAACCAGCTGGAGAGAGAAGGGGCAATTTTTATTGTCTGTATCAGTGCCATTGTCAATGTTTCATCCTTTCATATTTTTTGGGGTTGTTTTTTTTTTTAAAGATCTTATTTATTTATTTGACAGAGAGAAAGCACAAGCGGGGGAGAGGGAAAGGGAGAAGCAGGCTCTCGCTGAGCAGGGAGCCTGATGCGGGACTTGATCCCAGGACCCTGAGATCATGACCTGAGCCAAAGGCAGACGTTTACCCGACTAGCCACCCAGGCGCCCCTCCTGTTTTGTTTTTAAGTTCATAGCATGTATGAGTTCATAGCGTCTATGGCAGATCGAGGAATCAAGAGACAGACACGAGCATCACAAACGTGCCGTGTGTGTGCTTCAGGTGACGCGTGTGACAAATACACATTAAGAATATCGAATGTGCCAGGCCCTGTGCGACATCTCGGGAGTGAAAGATGAATAAGAATCTCGCTCACCCCCGAGAGTTCGGTGCAGAGGGGAAAACGCGGGTGTGAATAATAATTGCAGCGCGCTCCAGGGTTTGCAGGGCTGAACGATCTAGAGGTAGGATAGAGCGGGGAGAGAGAGGGTCACTAGATGCAGATAAAGGAATGCTGCTCACAGAGGGAACACCTGAATACAGATGACACTTGAGCAACACGGGTTGGAATTATGCGGGTCCGCTTCTGTGCAGGTCCACGGGATTTTCGGGTCCACCTAGACGTGGATTTTTTTCGATAACTACAGTACAGTGCCTCAAATGTCTCTTCCTTAGGATTTTCTGACATTTTCTTTTCTTTAGCTTACTTTATTGTAAGAATACTGTTTATGATACATACAGCAGACAAAATATGCAATCATTGGCTGTTTATGTGATCAGTCAGTCTTCTGGTCAGCAGTAGGCTATTATTAGTAGTTAAGTTTTGGGGGAGTCAAAAGTTACATGTGAATTTTCGACTGTGTGGGGGGAGGAGGGGTCACCACCCCTGACCCCCGCATTGTTTAAGGGCCAGGTGTACTTTTGAAATCTGAACAGGATGTCACTGGGGTGTTTTAGAAGGGAATAGGGTGAGGAACAGCACGGCATGTTGAAGCTACTGGAATACTGCAGTTTTGCAGGAGCACAGAGGCCTCTGGAGGCATGCTGAGGGATGATGCAGGGGGGGTGGGCCTGAGGCTTTACAGGGGACAGAAACTAAGGGAAGGAATCATCTAAGGGTGCAGGAGCCCAAGGGCAGGAATGCAGTGGGCCTCGACAGGCCTGGAGGCTAGAAGCAGGAGGCTTTCATGAAGGTACCTGGGGTGTCTCTCTCCTTCTCTCTGGGTTTCCATGAACACACCATGCTGGGCCACTCCCTTGCCTCCTCTCTTCCTCACTCTTTCTTCCTCCTCCAGTCTAAGAGTAGAGGTAACAGTCCCACCCCATCCGCTGCTCTCTACTCACCTTCCCTTGGATCTCACCACGTCCTCTGGAGTTGGATGACCTCCGGTCTGTGTGTCACTGGTGACTCCCCTCTTACTGCCCGCAGCCATCCCAACCTGCACTTCCTGCAGGAATCCTAAGTACTTAGCCCAAACAGAACTGAAAATGTCCCTCCATATTTCTCCACCACCCAACTTTTCTGTCTTTCCTACTCCTATTGAGGGCGTCTCCCAAATCTCGAGGCTTAGAAGTCATAGAATCATTTTCTTAATCACGCCACCCCACACCATGTATGAACTTTCTTTGCAATTTCTCTCACATTGGTATCTTCGTTTTTTATTCAGACTCCTAGACAGTCGCCTCCAGTTCCTCCCCATTCAACCTCTAGAATATCCTATGAATCTTCTATCCCCATGACCTTTAGTTCAGGCCCTCAGCGTCTCCTTGCTTGGATCACCATCATAAGCTCCTAACAAGTGCCCCCATTTCCACTTCCCCCCAGGCCTTCCAAGTGCCACTGCCAGGTTGGCCTTCTGAAGTGCATCCTGATCGTCCTCCTCCCCTGTGCAAACCTCCCAAACGCTGGCTCCTCGCTCACCCCCCCCCATTCTGTATAGGCATCCGGGCCCCCACCGAAGACTTCACATTCTGCCCCTACCTACCTCTCCAGGTTTATTTCTCTGGAATATAATATGCCTCTCTTTGTTAAGCGGTTGTTCATTAGAGGATTTGACTTCAGCACCAAGGTTCCAACATGAAGAATTTTAAGGGAAGGGAGGGAGGGAAGGAGGGAGGGGGAAGGGGAGAGAAGGAAAGAAAGGAAGGGAGGGATGGCAGGGGAGTGAGGGAGGAGGGAAGGAAGGGGAGGGAGGCAGGAAGAACAGGAGGGAGGAAGGGGAAGAAAGAGAAAGGAGAGGGAGAGGAGGGAGGGAGGGAGGGAGGAAACTCTTGCCCTGGAGCCAGAAAATAGAAAGGTGGTTACTGTTCTGGGAAAAAGGGGAATAGGGAGTTAGTGTTGAATGGGTAGAGCTTCAGTAGGGAAGATGAAAAATTCTGGAGATGGATGGAGATGATGGTACAACAATGTGAATGTACTTAATGCCGCTGAACAGGACACTTAAAAATGACTAAAGTGATACATTTTACCGCACACACAACTCTTGGACCTCTTGGCCAAACTGAGTATAAAAAGTGAGAGGCGATTGAAGATGGGGGTGAGGGTATCTCGGAGACAACTGTGCTGTGCTCCCCCCCCACTGCAGGGTGGCAGGGATAAGGGAAGGGGTACTGGCCTCACCCCAAATCTAGAGAGCACAGCTTATGGGATGCCCCCTGGGCGTTTGTGATGTGTTTTCCTCAGTGGGGAGCCTTGTGCACTGGTGTCCCATGTCTCTGCCTGGGAAAGCTAGAGGGTGGGAAATGGCGAGCTGCTTTGGGGACCGCGTGTACAAGAAATCCTTCTGTGCTATGAGGGGGCTGAGCTTGTGCTGTTCATCCGGTCAAGTACAGAGGAGCTGTCAACCATGGCCCCAGTGTAGACCATTTTCCCACAGGAGGGCTAGTCTGGGTATGGCCTTAAATGCCTTCCAGTGGGGTCGCCTAGATCATTGGTGGTTGCACAATGATAAAGGGGGATGGACAGGCAGATTCCTAGGCCAGTGGAGGGAATAAGGGACCCCAGACAAGAGGGAGTTGAGTCACGTAAAGGGAACTTCAGGGGAAAGAACACTTCGAAATTAAAGATCTCTGAAGACCCCATGCTTGAATTCCATGAGAGAAATGCCTGCTGGCCTAAACAGGGTGAAACCATTCTAGAACGGGATAGCGAAGAGCTTTCCATCCTCTCTCCTTCCCTCCCTTCCCCCTGCTCCTCTAGCTATTTTCTAGGGTCTGAAAAGACAGCTAGTGTGCTGGGGAGAAGGCAACGAGAGAGGGAGAAGGAGCCGATTCCCTCCCCCATGAAAGGCTACCTGTAGACCCTTCCAGGAAGGACTCTCTTCCAGGAGGGACTCCCCTCCCAGGAGGTGGAACTGTAGACTAACACATGGATTGGACCTTCTGGATTCTGAATCAAGACCATTTTGCTGTTTAAAGGACCATACGGCTTTGTATTATCTAAGAATTATCAGGTTATGGGCCTGCCCGAGTTTTCACCCAGGGACGGTAGAGGGACTCTTCCTGCAGGGCCAACTTAAAGAGACAGTGGAATACAGAAGGAGAGTTGCTTTTATGTTTACACCCTGTGAGTCTCACTTCCTCAAGGTGCCACTTTCATCTCTCAATTCTGGCCCTCCAGCCAAAGCAGCCAACATGATATTCCCTGAACACCCCAAGCAGACTACAGTCCACCTTTTGTGCTTTGGTTCCTGGTCTTCCTTGACTCCTCTTCCCACACTGTATTTTAATTTTACCTCTTTTATTAGAGGACTGTTTATACTTGTCTGATCATTCATGTGGATTTAAAGTGCTTGGGGTCATGGGCCATGTCTTCTTTGCCTCTGTATCCCACATCTCCTCTGTCCTAGTACATAGTACCTAGTAGACATTTTTAAAACGATGGGATGACCAAATGACTGATGAATGAAATAATACTAATTGATAATTACTTATGTGTACTGTGTTCGCAAAAGTAGAAAAGACCATGTGATATTCTCATGGCTTTTTCCCTTGCAGTTGCCAAGCAGAGTTTGAATCGGACTCATCTGATTTGCAAACCCACTCTTCCGATGCCACCAGGCATACACAGTGTTCTAAATGCTTCTAAAAGAGGAAATAATCGTCTTCTTATGGGCATTTGTAGTCATTTTTTTATTTTTTAAAAATGTACATAAATGACAGAATATCTATATTGATCATAGAAAAATTACAAGATACAGGGGCGCCTGGGTGGCTCAGTTGTTAAGCGTCTGCCTTCAGCTCAGGTCATGATCCCGGGGTCCTGGGATCTAGCCCCAGGTCGGGCTCCCTGCTCCGCGGGAGGCCTGCTTTTCCCTCTCCCACTCACCCTGCTTGTGTTCCCTCTCTCGCTGTGTTTCTCTCTGTCAAATAAATAAATAAAATCTTAAAAAAAAAAAGAAAAATTACAAGATACAAATGAGCATTGCAATAAACAGTCACCTACAACCCACCTCCCAGGCATAACCTTACTGTTAACACTGTCTCTCATCTTTTTCCACGTGCCAGTTTTTTTTCTTGGAATAGCAGTATAGGCCACTTGGGGTAAAATTAGTATTTGTCCTATTATTTTAGGAAGAGATTCTAAAAGGATTTATGATATGTGTGGAGAGGGAAGATGATGGGAAAGAGTAAACCCTGGATGGGTAGACATGTCCCTGGGTGTGGGAGTCAAAGCTAAGAGTGAGTGAAATGATTAATTCAACCACTGTTTTGTCAGGACACCTCATGTAAAGGGGAGGGAGGACCATTGGGATCTCTGGCCGACTTAGGATCTGTTCCCAGATCAGCCTGCCTCCTGCCTCCTAGGCCAGCCTGCCCAGGCACCAGGCTGAGATGGTGATTAATATGTGGGGGAGCCTTAAGCTAGAACTTAAGAGGAGCTTTTCTTTCTTATTTGCCTTGGGTTCTGATTAAATTTGGGGGAAGGGGGTTGAAAACCCAAGTGTAGCAAAAACTTCACAGCAGTGGTTTTCAGTTGGGGGATTTTGCCCCCAGAGGATATTGGCAACATCTGGAGTTATTCAAGATTGTCACACCTGGAGGGTGGGTGCTACTGAGATCTAGTAGGTGGAAACCAGGGATGTTGCTAACCATCCTACGATGCACAGTACAGCCTCCCCAAATAAAGGATCTAGCCCCAAATGTTAACAGTGCTGAGGTTAAGAAACCTGCTTTAACAACAACAACAAAAAAACGCAAGAGAACAGTTGGCAAATGTTTTTCTTATATATTTCTTATATTATGTCTCACTTGTCCATTGAGATGTCAGCTTGAAAACTCTTCTCTGTGAGTCTGGAGTCTATCAGGTAGATTAAAAATGTTAAAGGTTTTTATCAGTAATCAGTGTTTTGTGCATTTGTGAAAGGTCAAGAGTTGTCATAAGAAAGGACAGAAAGCACTTCATGTAAATCATACTTGAAATTATCCCAAGTAGCTTTCAAAACCTGATACCATTCAAGCCAGTGGTACACATAGCCAGATGATTTTTAACCTAGGGGCAAAGCTGGGGAAAGGAGATGGAAAAAGACAAAGATAATGGAGCTTCATTCTAGCTTTGCTCTTCGTATCATTGAAATTTTTTGTGGAATTAAGTGAATCCTTTTCAGTATGTTTTTGTGTTTGTCTTCAAGCCTTGGAATGACTTGCAGGGTTCAGAGACATCATTACATACCTGTGTCACTGACCCCGCTGTTTATTTTCCAAATGTTGTGTACTTTGAGGGAGCACAAAGAGGGAAATGTGTGTTGTGACTGCACCTATGGGTGAGGTAGCTAGAGGTCAGGGTGGCTGTCAGGTCATCAAATCGCTTAAGAGGTTGCAAGGGCTGCAGTCCATACTCCAGAAACAATCAGGTGGACTACAAATCAAGGCAAAGAAGCTAGGCATGTAACTTTGAAAGCTTCATATTCTTTTATTTTCTCTTTCTTTTTTTTTTTTTTTTTTAGCATGATTGAATCAACTTGGTTTTTATGAGCCTCACAGATAGGCGGAGAAACAACAGTTTGGCAGGAATAGGGAAAGGGGGAAGGGTTCTAAATTAAATATAACAGTTGCTTGGCAGTTTAGTTGCTGACAAAAAAACAAGTCATTTACCATGAAAACCATGTGTAATATGTCGGGAAGGAGAAAAGAACAATTAGCCCACTTCTTATATAGCTTTTATTGACAGCACTATATTAATTGTAATCATTTAATTCAAAGTGCTCTTCCGTCTTCTTTACTACAACTCAATAAACTACACATGTACTTGGCTCCCACCCTGTCTCCTACTTTGTAAGGAACGCGTAGTTTTCTCTAACCACCAAGCTTACAGCAATGAGGTTCCCCTTTCACATCTGTCCAGTCTGCTCCCTACTGCTTCTTATTGCTATATCCATCCATCCATCACAAATTACCACAAACTTGGTAACCTAAAACAACAGAAATTTATTCCCTCACAACCTGGAGGCCAGAAGTCTGAAATCTGAAGGCTCTAGGGGAGCCCCTTTCTTTACCTCTCCCAGTTTCTGGTGGCTCTGGGAAATCCTTAGCCTGTGGCCACCATGACTCCAGTTTCTTGTCTTGCTCCGGTCAGGCTGCTATAACAGAATCCATTGACTGGGTGGCTTATTAACGACAAAAATGTATTTCTCACAGATCTGGAGGCTGGCAAGTCCAAAATCAAAGAGCCCAAATATTTGCTGTCTGGGAGCTCTCTGGGGTCTTTTTTATAGGGGCACTAATCCATTCCTGAGGGCTCCATCCTCATGACTAATCACCTCAAATATTATTACATTGGGTATGAAGTTTCAGCGTATTAATTTTGGGACAGAGGGTGGAACACATATTCAGTCCTGTTTTCACACGCCCTTCCCCTGTCGTCCTTATCTATCTATTCTAGGGACACTTATCATTGGTTTTAGGGCTTACCTGGGTAATCTAGAATGATCTCATCTTGAGATCCTTAACTGAATCACATCTGCAGATCACACTTTTTCCAAATAAGGTGACATTCACACATTCTTGGGGTTAGGACATAGACAGATTTTGAGGGGTCACCATTCAACCCACTATTCTCTCTATGTCCTCTTTTTTTTTTTTTTCCAGAATGCTGAGTACACTGTAATTACTAATAAATGCTTATTGATTTGAAAGTGTGCTCATTTTAAAGTGACCCAAATTAATGGCCGGGCTGATTGCCCCACCTTGTTTCAAAGATGCTCTGTCATTAGCTCTACAGAATGCATGGACATAAAGACAGTCCGACTTTGCAAGGTGAATGTATGTTTCAGACTAAAGATCAAATGTCTAACAGTCACACCTAAAGCAACAACGGCCTGTAAGATTGCTGTTTTCCTAAGCATTGGTCCTTGGGCTGCAATTAACTTCCTAGGTGGTCTTGAGGATTACTAGCTCCCAGCAAGGTATAAATGTCTCAGTTGAATTGACCCTGTTTACCCTTTATTAATTTAGGTGCCCTAGAAGAGAGAGAGAAAAAAACTGATCAGAGCTTTAAAAATAGAGGGAGACAATTGTCATAATAAAATGTTCACTTTGATTTGATTCGCTGAAATTGAGTAAGTTCTGAAACAAGGACAGACGTTCACCATGTTCTCCGTTAGTTCTGGAAGCAGCTTAGCAGAGAGCATGGAGCACATGGGGGAGTGCCCGGGAGACCCTGGTCACCGGACCCCTAGTGCTAGATTCAGAGACCTAGGTGGGCCTGGATCTGCTGCCACGGGTGTGGCCTTGGGCAAGTCACCTGCTTTGTCTGGGCTTCAGTTCCCTACTTCTTCAGGAAAGCAGGTGGGCTGAACTAGTAGTTTTTCCATCTGTGTGTCCCTGTGCTTTGGCACTCTTCTCACCTGCTTCCAGACATGATCCTCGTGGTTCTCTCTGTGATTAGAAACTGGGTTTGGTTCAGAATTTTAAAACCGTGGTGTTCTGGTTTCTCCTCGTTCACCTGCTTGCAGCGGAGAGCTACAAGGAAACTCAGATGGTGAAGATTAAAGAGGAGCCCATGGAGGTTGACATCCAGGACTCGCATGTGTCGGTATCACCCAGCCGGAATGTTGGCTATAGCACTTTAATCGGGCGAGAGAAAACCGAACCCTTACAGAAGATGCCAGAGGGCAGAGTGCCCCCAGAGAGAAACCTCTTCAGTCAGGATATCTCTGTGAAGATGGCTTCCGAGCTTCTCTTTCAACTGTCAGGTACGTTTCTGTGCAGAAAAATGTCAATAATTGGGAATAATTGGAAGGAAAGCCACTCTAACAAAGTAAAAACACCCGCATTATAGGATTTTTCAGGCAGAAATCAATTTTACTACTTTAACATGCATACTGCCACTCAAACTAACAGTTAATAAAATGTTGCCAAGTGGAACTCCTGCCAAACTTTCTTTAATAAATAGTTAAGAATGATTTGAAATTAGAACTCTATTCAATTCTGTGCCAATGATCCCTGTTGACTAGGCTAAACATCTCACCTCTACTTTTGCTTAGGCTGTTGATCTGATTAACAGCCTTTTTTCTTTTTTTCTAATGTTCAAAAGATAAACTTCAATTTACTCCAACAGTGACTGAATTACCATGAATTCCAAATTAGTGTGGTTTGAATTAAGATTTTACTGTATCTTGCCAAAAAAAAATCAAGGAAAGGGAGAAGATGAAAATGGGAGGACTCTTGCCAACTATCCCCTTGCAGAGCATTGTTCTGTAAACCAATTGTTTCTACTTTGAATACTTGGAATTCACAGGTGTAGGAATTACCAGCTCAGCTAAGAGTCTTGATAGAACAGTTGAGGGTCCTCTTGGTTACCTTTGTTAACTCTTTCAAGCTGCATAGTGTTTGTCCTTAACAAATTTAACATGCTGTTATTATCTGAACGTGATTGAGTCTGAAGGTACATACACATATAAGATTCAGATTCATATGAAATACACACAGCTTGTCCGTACTTTTTTGGCCTACATATGGAAGTTCATGCATCAGTAAAGTTTGTTACTAATGTATGATAACCTCTCTTTTGTTATGGATAACATATTCAAAATGCCATGAGATGCCTCATTATTTAAGTATTCACTTGCTTTCCCTGCTAAAAAAAATATCAGGGAAAAGAAGCTAGAATCTGCATACCATCATGATGGTTCACCTTCTTGTTGGCCTGGTGACATACCCCAGAGCTTGAAACTATCAGTTGTTCCTGAAAATGGTGGCCTCCTAATAAACAAGGATTGTTCTTTGTGCAAAGCCCTGTAGTAATGGAAATAGTTAATTACGTAAGTTTCACAGGATACGTGGATCTTTGCAAGCTCCCCAAAGCTCCAAATCCTACAAGATGCTTTAAAAAAAAAAAGAAAGAAAGAAAAGAAAACAGGCTGAAAACATATCTAAAAGCAATATAACTTTGAAAATTACTTAGCAGTTAAAATTTGCAAAAGTGAGGCCAGGGTGGTTCTTTTCAGAAAGTCTCTGTCTCTCACAGTACATTATCGCTGTCTGCTGTCAGTGACAAACTTTATGTCTGAGAGTTCTTACCCTGGCATGGTCACTTACTGCCTGGGTGACCTCAGGCAAGTCTTTTAGCCCCAATTTCCTGCTCTCTAAAAGAATACTGCCTCTGAATCCAAATTCAGCCTCGTTGTCATTGTCGAGGGGACAGAAAGCAACCGTCCACACCAACTCGCATGCAGCCATTTCAGACTAGTGTTAACAAAGTACTGGGCCGATGTTGGAAGCCTTTCGTTTTTCCAGATATCTGTTTAAATTTGTTCAGAAATCCCTAAAATCAGGAGTTTTTTGCTTGCCCTGCCGTGGAAATCTGAAACCCTGGTGAAGTTGGCCAGGTTTCCTCTGCATGCTGAAGCCATTGAGAGCTGTAATAGTCAGGGCAGAATCCTCACATTTGAACTGGATTGGGAAGGCCGGAGTTCAACTTTTGTGTTCTTGAAAGCTAATTAAATAATTTCTGACAGCTGGTAGATACAGACCTCAAGACAGAGTAAGGGAGGGTTTACCTCTGCTTGTCTAATGATATTTTATTTGTCCCTGGTGACATTTATCAGAATAAGCGCTCGATGACTGCAGAACCCAGAGGTCTTACGGCTGTTTTTGTATCTCCTCTCACAAAGGGGCCTGACAATACAGAATGCTTAAAGGTTGTCATCAAAGTCAGAAGCGGAACAGTTGCAACAACCGCAATTTTCATGCTGAATCAGAGGAGAGCAGAAATTTTCAGCCGGGGAAAGATGTGGTAGAAATAACAGGTTCTGGGCACATCTCTGTGTGCGTATGTGTACTTATTAAGGCCTCATTAAAATCAGACAACACACTTGAAATTTGTCAGTGATTGTTTCCCTTTGGTTTTTACTAAAATGTTTTTGTGGATGCTGTCTATATGCTTTTAATGATTGTCTTTACAAATAAGCCAGGGAGGGTTTGAATATATAAAAAGGAAACCAAAAGAAAACCACAAGAGAGAAAAAGAAATGTTGAGGGAGTTTCTGTTTAAGCCTTAGAGACACAGATCGAATAAGAATAACCTAAAAGGAATGTTTCATTCTTTCTTCTTACAGAAAAAGTGAGCAAAGAGCACAATCACACAAAAGAAAACACCATTCGGACAACCACCAGGTAGGCCATTTTATGTGGGGGGGGGTAGGGGGCATCCCCTTAGAGTGCCCCCTGTGTGGGCAGTCAGGCCCCAATCACATGTTGCGCATTGTTCCCCAAACTATTTTCTCCCGCTGGGTTCAAAGGAGTCATGCCTTTTGCCCCCAGTTTGTGTTAGACATTTTGTGGGAACAATACAGAAAGCAAGAGCGCCAAGGGGGAAGACCATTAATATTTATCAAACATTTAATAGCTGTTACTTGGCTGGAGAATTTTCCAGATGTTCTTATTTTTTATTCCTTTATAATAGTTTTGTGAAGTAGGTCATGTTATTATTCTCTTAAACTCTGGGAGTTTAAACGGGTGGCACAACTGGGATGGGGAGCTGGGTCCGTATCTCAGGAAGGCTTCACCCAGTCAGGAGACCAAGGTTCCCGAGTAGCTCCGCAGGTGTGGACGGATCACTGGTCATCAAGGATATCCCAACTTTTTGCCTCACGGCACTGTTAGGAGGACAGAACACTTTAAAGCGAGAGAAAATGCTTTAAAAGGCTGCAGGAAAACCTTTGTCATTAACAGCTGTAGATAAGGATGCTGTACATTTGCCAAAGGCAGCTTGAGGAGGTCAGCCAGGGTGGGCTGCCCATCCGTTTGCCAGATGGAAGGAGGAGGACCGGCCCGTGCGGCCACTCATCCCCAGCCTGGAAGGCCATCCAGACCGCAGCTGTGGTATGCACACTCCACTAGCGTATACCCCACCGCTGTGAAAAAGGCACCCCGGGGGAAGATAGGAGCTCTAGCTTTCAAGGACTGTCCCCCACCCTCAGACCACCCTCCAGTCCCTGAGTTAGCCCCAGATGCAGGCTTTACCAGATGAAATAGAAACAGGGAGAACGAGATGTGAGCTCCCAAGAAGGCTTTATATCAAGGAACTAAGCTTTCCCGAGCAAACTTAGATTCGATTCTTCCTAATGGGAGCAGTTGACTGGTTTGGTATTTTTCATTCTTGCAACGAAAGATAAATGATGTTTTTCTTTTTTGAGGTGGTATGAGTCGACCTCAGAGCATCATCAGGCACGTGAACAGTGCTCATCTGAACCTTAACCCGAGTTGGTTTTTTTCTTTTTAATTTTATGAATTGGAATTTGGGATATCAAATGTCAAATAGTAATTAAAACAGAGCGAGCTGGCCTCACACAAAGTTCATATAGTATTAGGAAAATGAAACCTGCTATAACAGAACAGAAGAGCGGTACCAGCCTTGTCTCTGTGTATTAAGTACACAGATGGAAAATGGGTCTTGCGATCTGGGCTGCACACTGTTTTGGGAAATGGGTCTGGGGACTGGGCGGGTTATTTGTCTATTAAGTTGGATGCCCAAATTGGCGATGTTACCTACTACAGATGCCAGTGGACCTTCCACATGTAATCTTAAGACTATTTAGTATCTATGCTTGTGTTCATGGGTCTGAGCACACGAAATTGTCCTGATTGGGAGACCATGAAAGACAGCAGATTAAAATAATAAATGTTAATTTTAATTTGCTTCCATAAGTTTCTTGATGTGTCCCGGGTCAGGTTCCCTAGACGCAGAGCCTGAGACAGGGATTCCTGTGAAGGGGCTTTATTGAGGGAGTGCTCTCAGAGGACTCTGCTGGGAAATGAAGGGGGCAGGAGAGGGGAGAGGAAGTTGTAGAGCAAGGACGTAGTTTTGGCTGGATTCCAGCTTTAGCTCCATCCCACAGAGAATTCTGGAGCATGAATTGCACCACAAGGTAAATCCTGCCTGGAGGCAAAGGGGCCGGCTCTTTGGACCCCCATGCTGTTCACTAGCTTCGGGTCACCCCCAGCAGGGGATATGGAGCCTTCTAGTTGCAGGGGCTCCAAAGGTGAAGGCAGTTCTTGCTCACCGTTCACAGCCAGCACCCCAGCCACTCGCTCACTCGCTCGCTTGCTTGCTCATGGTGAGCACGCTAATGCAGTAAAGGAATTCTGGGCAGGACCCGACAGCACCCCCTGTGGTGGTTTTCTGCTGGATCTTTAAGATCACATAGTAATACTTACATAACAGAAAGGTATGCTACGAAGCCATGTTATTTTATGCTTTTCAGGTGGAAGAGTTTGACCCCAGTACGGTGCTGCAGAAGACTAAGAGGAGGTTTGAACTAGCCCCAAACGAGTGAAATGCGTCTCATAGCCTAAATTGCCTTGGCTGGAGCTAGAACATAATTATAGGATAGAAGAGAAATTTTTTTAGCCATTTGGCAAAAATGAGGCAATCTTTAAATTCTTCTCTTGCTGGGAGATTATGAGTAAGAAGAAATCCAAATCAGATTTTTTTGCCCAAAGCAGAAGAAGAGGTGCTTGCTGTGAGCCCCCAACGTGGTACAGTGTTTATAAAGCCATGTTACAGAATTCTGGGTTTATTCTCCTTCTGTAGAATCCTTGGTGTGTTTTTATTCTTCCTTTGAGTAGCAACTTGTTCAATTAGCCTCTCCTCAAACAGATCTCTTTTTTACCTTCTCACCTCATTACTTCAGGTGGAATAGAATCAAGCGGCTTCATGCCAAGAAATCCTCTTTAACCTCAGTTAACTGATAGCAGGGACAGGAAAAAAAAATGCTTCTCTTTTTTGATTCCTGTTTTAGAAGGAACTCTTATTTTGTATGCACAAGGTCAGCTCAGGGGGCTTACGTTTTAAGGTAGGATTTTCGATACTTTCCAAAAGATTGACATCAAGCCTCTGAATTTCCTTATCTCTGGATCTTCAGGTACTTAGTGGGATCTTCTTCTAGGTGTTCCAGAAGAAGCTGGCTGTCCAGAATGATGGCTCATGTTTGCAGTCAGGTTCAGAATCTGCCATGTTTGAGAGTTGCTAGGTACACTAAAGATAGTTTAATTCTGAAGAGCGGGCCCTGGTACGCTGGCCGCAGTACCGTCCTGGGGTCAAACTCTTCCAGATGCCAGGGGGTGTCTGAGCTCCTACACTCAGTGAGATCTCCTGCCCCTAGAGTCTGGATATCCAGGGGGCCGAGAGCAGAGAAGAGATGTGCAGTCCTGGAAGAAAGCAGCTGATTCTCTCTCCCTGTCCTATATAAACCCACAACTTTCTCCACTTTTTTTGGTCTTGACTCTCATTCCAACCACAAGAACTAAGGAAAAGTGTAGCAGCCTAGGAAGAAACACTGTAGCTCGGCATTCCAGTATGTGTTTACCAACGAGAGGAGACGTGGGGTGCGGATATTCCATGCCTGGGCCCCAGGAGAGCATGGAGGATGTGTGTACAGCTCACCATCCATCCCATACAGGCTGATAGTTGCACGTTCCTCCTCGTCAAATCCTTTTTCCATTGGCAATTCTGCTGTTTGTTAATATCTCTATTATAAGATGGGCAGATATGGAGAGAGAAAAAGATGTTAGACAGTGTTCCTTGTTAGCAATTTAAAAAAAAAAATGGTTTAGGTGAGGCTAAAGGTTGAAACGAGTAACTAGCAAGTTTCTGGATCATTGACTCTCTACCTCATTTAAAAATTAAAAACAACAAAAAAAACTCTTTCAATGGAAAATTTCAAACATATACAAAAGTAGAGAAAGTACCCATCATTCAGTCTGAACAATGATCATCTCCTGACCCTTGTTGAGAGGTCCCCTCCTTTTGTTCTCCCTCCCCCTAAATTATTTTAAAGCAAATCCCGGACATCATTTTAAGAACTTGTTTGAGAATGCTTTTTCTTTCACCCCAAGAACTGAGACTCAGCTGCTTAGATTAGTATCACCTTCCCAAAAGTTAAGGAGAAAAACAGTCTACCAAAGTGCACCGTGTAGCCAGGCAGAGAAATCAATCTACTTAACTGGAAAGATTGGATCATGTGGTCCTGCTCACCAATGCCTTGATCTTAACCCTTCCACCCTTGTTTGTGCCCTCATAGGGGCACCTCCACTGAATCAGTCCTTTAGTTGGAACTTCACTGTAAATGTTAAAACAGCAGTTCTTTTGCCTGTTTAACCTCAGAGTCTAGCAAATTCAGTCTAAGTGTAAAGAAGGCTGCATCTCCTTTGAGATGGTGTGTGGACAGTGTTCTTAATGCCATTCTACCTGATAAATGAGATGAGGAGACAGTCCAGCCAGACCCAGGAGAACAGAAGGACTGAACACTTAAGAGACTAATAAAAATCCTGATTTTTTTATTTCCTTTCCTAGCACAAGCCTAGCTTCTGCAGAGAATAGATACCCAGCTAATATGATCATTTGTTGATGAAAATATATGAGGCATGATATCATAACCAGATCCCAAAGTTTAATGGAATAAAAAGAAGATCTACATCTTCTGACATGGACCATCACCCTGCCAGATGCTGGATAAGATCGAAATAGGAAAATGGAACCCTAGAGTAAGAATCAGATAGCTCCTGGCAGGTGAATTGGACATGCTCAATGTTGTGTAACACCATGAACGCCAAACAATGGCTGCCAAGAACCCTTTCTTGGTTATTTGTTCTCTCTTTTGCCCATTAATAATTCAGTGTCCGTGGGGATATAAGATTGCAGGCCTTAAGAAAAACTTCTCACACCTGGCTTGCTTTATTCCAAAAGTAAGGAAGTGTTTACCCGAATTGTCCTTTTCCCCATTACAAGACAAAAAGCAGAAATGGGAAAATCAGAGAAAGGTAGACTCACAGCACGCCATGCCAGCCAACATTTAATTTGCCCAATTTTCTGAACTTGAAATGCGGGCTTTTTGTTATGATTTAGGTAATGGCACTTACAGTGTTCACTAAAAGACGTATGCACTTGGAAGTGTCTAATATAGAATTTTCCTGTGTGATCCTTTGTATGCTTGTCCTTAAATATTTATGATTCAGTAATAGAAATTGCACACATTTGGAAAAACATCAATTTGTACAATTTCCTCTTTTCATTTTTTGGAAGGCCAAAGAGAATAATGCTCTATTACCTTAAAGAGTAAAAGATTACTTACAAAGAACATTGGATTAGACAAAAGCAATTAAGAAACAAGAAACAGAGCACATGAAATTGGTGATTTTTGAGTAGCTCTCCACATATTCTCATTACCCATTAAATTTTAGGACTTTAAAATTAAATGCATTGAGATTCCATTTCTAAAAAATGGAAATTGCAACTAATTTCATGGAGTCCCTTCAGTTAAGACATTCGGTGCTATTTTTGGTGAAGTCAAGGCTCTCAGAGAGCCATATGGTGCCATTGCAAATTCTAAGACATCTTTCCTCAAGATACTGCCATCTACTGGAATACTGTCACAATAAATACATAAATCTTTGATATCTGTGATTAAGCAGGCCCCCCTAGATGTGGTACCTTTGTGCAGTGCACAACCTGCACCACTGTCTGCAGCTGCTCTGACACAAATGTTGACTTGAGTGTCTTTTCATTGGCAATACATCCTTTTCAACTTACCTTTTGAGTTTTCAGTTTTCAAAGAAATTAAACTCATCCTTGAAAACAGTAGGGTTTTTTGTTTGTTTGTTTGCCCTACGTATAGCCTGAAATTATTCTGTCCGTTGCTGCCACTTGGGTTTTTTTCCTTCTTATTTCACCAGACCTTTCTCAGTACTTTTTATTCCTGCACTCCATTGTCCTGTAAGTATCACCGCTGCCATTTTTCTTTCCATCTGTGATGCCCATCTTGAACTGTTACAGTTGAAACAATATGCCTCCAGAACCATTTGGTATTGTGTTATTGTAAAGAGACAAGTTTAAATCTCCCTTTGAGGATCTAAAGAGGGCTGTGCCTTTTCTTCATTTCCCACGAGCTCTGCTGCCTTTCCTTCTACCGGCTTGCAACAGTGGTCCATCTTGTTTGTGTAACTCAGAATAGCCAGGGATGAAGTATAAATGTGTCAGTCTCTCTAAGTAGACAACTAGCTTTCTCCCTTAGCCACCTTGGACAAGTTATGTAGGGGTGACGTGACCAAAAGGTGTATGTGGTTTAGGTGCTAGCTCCATCCTGTTCTTCTTATCTGGGACTTTCTCTCAAGAGTGTCTCCATGGTTGTTACTAGAAGCATATCAGATATAGAAGGGTTGACCTCTGTTGAGGGGTAAAAAGCCCTCTTGGGTGATGCAGCAGGCCGGGGAGCATCCACATTTCACCGGCGTCACCTACAGCTTCCACAGGACAGAGTCTTATGTCACTGCAGGGAAGACTGAGTTCATCTGTTCCCGGCTCACCTCAGCCGAAAGCCCATCGTCCTTGTTTATGCATAAAGTCAGAGTCCCATGGGAGATCCAGGTCCCTCACAAGCTGACATTTCGTGGATCCGGACATGCAGGTTCACTTCCGTGGCCTGCGGTTGGCTCCGGCTCCCCGGGTCTGGCCTCCCTGCCACAGCGGCCCTTCACAAGGCCTGGCATTGTGCTCCTTGTCCTGAGAAGTTTCCTGGCCCCACAGTGGATGAATGCTCGAGTTGCAGCAGCAGGAATTGTTCCTTGAAAACTTGGTGTTAGCTTGTACAGACTGGCCCGCCTCTGAGAGAACCCTAAATAGAAGGTGTTTGTGCTGTTGAAAGAAGAAAAAAAAAACAAAACAAAACATTACCAATATATATTTCTTTGTAAGATCTCTATTGTTTTTTAATATTTTCAACAGCCCCTCCCTTCCATAGCTTTTGGCCTTTCTCTAGCTGAAGTTGACCAATCCTGGTGGAATCCTAATTTACATACAGTTGTGCCCGCCTAGGTCTTAACACTGCTTTGGAATTGTATCATCCCTCAGCTTACTCTTTAAAAGACTAAGTCTCTTTAAAAATAAAGGATCCTACACTGTAAAACTTAGTCTTTTTTTAAGTTTTAAAAATAACTTTTATTGGTGGAGAATATAGGAGAACATAAAGAAGAAAAAAAAATAATCATTTATAATCAATCCTGCTACTCAGAGACAGACACTGCTAAGTTGGCAGTGGGTGGTTCTCATGGCTGAATTTTTGTCTGTTTATATATGTATACTTTCCTATAAAAATTGGATCCTACTATATATACAGTTTTGCAGGCTTCCTTTTTCACCTAGTGATACACTAAGAACTTCTTTCCATATCAATAAACATAACTCAGTATTATTCTTTTAATGTTTACATAGCATTTGATGTTTGCATGTGTCATAATGTATTTAATCAGTCCCCTGTTACTTGCTATCAAGGGTTTGGTTTTGTTTTGTTTTCCCAAGTTGTTGCTAATATAAACAAACTGGGGATAAATTGACTTAAAAAAAAAAAAGCATTCACAGTTTTCAGGCTTTTGCATGATTTGTCTAATGGACTTTCGAAAAAGCTGAATCTATAATTCTACCAGAAGCTAATAGGAGATAGAGAAAATATTTCAAAGATCTTGTGCTTTACCATTAAAAAAATTTTTTTTTACCAATTGGGAGGTTATAAATTCTATTTTATAGTTAAAATCTTTTTATTTATTGATTCTTAGTGATGCCAAGCATTTTGTTCATAGGGAGGCATTTGTATTTGTTCTTTTGTATATTTTCTTTTACTGCCATTTATTCTTCTCTTTGGTGGTTTGTCTGGGTTGGAATTTTCATTTGATTGTTGTTATTGATTTTTTTTATTATGAAAAATTTCAAAACACAGTAGAAGGAATAATGAAATAAACCACCACGTTCCCATCACCCACTGAGAAAACATTTGCCACGCTTTACTTCATGACCCTTTTCTTCCTTCCAATTTAAATCACATCCCAGGGCACCTGGGTGGCTCAGATGGTTATGCGGCTGCCTTCGGCTCAGGTCATGATCCCAGGGTTCTGGGATCGAGTCCCGCATTGGGCTCCCTGCTCAGCCTCCTTCTCCCTTTCCCTCTGCTGGTCCCCCTGCTTGTGTTCTTTTGCTCTCGCTTTCAAATAAATAAATAAAATCTTTAAAAAATATATTTAAATCACATCCCAGACATCATAACATTCACTCTTAGATTCTTTGATATATATCTCTAAAAAATAAGCGTGTTTTCCACAATGCCATTGTACATCGTACAGAATCAACAACACATTTGAGTGTTTGTAATTGCTAAGAAGGTTCTGTTTGATCGGCACCAGCCAAGTATGCGGTCATATCAATGGACTAGGAGGAGGAGACACAGCTTTCTTGTCAACTCTGAAAATTAAAGATGAAAATCTGGTGCCCATATGAGTAGTAGAATGACCTTGGTTCTCCATCTGCCCACAAGCCCCATTTAGAAACCCACTGAGTCTGCAGTGCCAGCCTCAATTTGTAGATAAATGTCCTGACTGCCAATGTATAGTGCTTAATTCACGTTTTATTCAGTACAGTCCTTCTTTCTTTGAAAACGCGTGCACCCAACATGATCAACGACTGGGTTTCTAGGCCTGCCCATTGGGGTTGTAGGTGGTCTCCTCTGTTGTGTCCCTTTCAAGCTCGCATAGGGAACTTGCTGTTGTGGATGGTTAGAGTTGTCTTTAGGTCAGAGGCTTGCAATCAGTTTTAGTCTTGAGCACTCTTCCCCACGCCCATGTTCAAATTCTTGTATTAAAATACATTAAAATCATTCAAGAATAGGGGGTCCTTATTTCTGTGGTGTTGCAAAGAGAAGGGCAGTTAAAACTGCTTTCTTTCATTATAGATGATTACCTTTTTAACAGACTGCTAGAATGTTCATAGGAAAATTGGCACTGACTGCTATACCTAAAATGTTAATATCTGGGCCCATTTTAGAAGAAGCAGCTAATCTCCCGCCCAAAATGAAATTGAGGGCCCAAGCTGGAAGTTGGGAGGACCACATACAGTCGAAGTTGACAAAGAGTGATTGCTATACCATAGCAAAATGACCTAACCAGGGTTTTGTAAAGTACTAAATGTCTTTAAAAAAAAAAAAAAAAATGCTTTTTAAAAAAGATTTTTTTTTTAATTTTTTTTTAAGATTTTATTTATCTATTTGAGAGAGAGAGCACAAGTAGGGGAGAGGGGCAGAGGAAGAGGGAGAAGCAGGCTCCACACTGAGCAGGGAGCCCGACATGGGGTTCAATCCCAGGACCCTGGGATCATGACCTGAGCTGAAGGCAGACGCTTAATGACTGAGCCACTCAGGCGTCCCAGTCCTAAAAATTCTTTTACAGAGATCTGTAGAACTGAGCATTTAATGTATTTCAAATACAATCATTTATAAATGTTACAAAACACACAGATATGTAAATATATAAAAAATATATTAAGCATTTATTATTCCATTTTAAATTATTAGCAAAGAAATTAATCAAGGCCAGTGATATTTGAGATAAAAAATAAGCACTTCCTAAAAATTCATGTGTTAATCATGAAAATTAAGTTGAAAATGAAATAATGTTACTTGACCTTTTATAAAAAATGAAATATCAAAAATAGTGTGGTGATGTTTTGTTGTTCAGTTGTGGGCATATTTTCACACAAGCTACTTCAGCTTCTCAGAAAGTTTCTTCTGACCTTAAAGTATTTGAGGAAATGTTGAGAAGACAGTTATAACTAATCCAAATAGTTCCCCTATTCCTTATCTTAGAATAATCCCGTCTTTTGTATTTGATATGTGGGAAAAGCTTTAAAAAAAAAACCAAACAAACAAAAAACACATTTTCGTTCTTCGGCAAGGATGGTCTTCTGTTTTTGTTAACCAGGTCTAGGTTTTGTTCAAAGAAAACATTTCCAGTTTGTTGTCATTTCCTTTAGTGTCATTATCTATGCATGGAGATTCCTGGTAACTTCCAGGAAGTTACCTGTATCCATTTCAATCTGTCACATTCATATTCCACACAGGCAGAAAGTCCTTGAGCGAGAGTAGGATTTATTCTTGGAGTCACTTTGTTCTCTTGCCTATCTTTTCTTGAGGCTTCTGGAGACATGGAAGATTGTTTTTGCAGCCAGTGCTTCCTGTCACTTCAAGATGTTAATGTGGTGTGTCACTCTGGGGGTGTGTCTCAAGGTCGAAGTGATTCGGAGGTCAGAGTTTTAAAAAGACCAGTACAATGGTTTTAGATTAATATGTGGAATTTCAGTCCTTTAAAAATAACAGGATATATCAATACAGAAAACTCGTATTTTACTGACTTGAATTAATAGCTGGGGCTTAGTGGAGATTGAAGCAAACCCTGTAAACAGGGCCATCTGGTGAGGTGACCCAGGGACTGGGGTCTACTGGGGAGTGGGTAGTAGCTAGAGAGAGAGAAGACGTTGACCCCCACAGAACTTTCCACTCCAGAATGGGACTTCTGGCTCTCCTTTCACAATATATAACTTCTCAGAAATATCTGAGTTGGATCACTTATTCTTAAGATTACCTTAAAATAAAACAAAACAAAACAAAAATTAACCCAGATGCTTTTGGCCTTATATTACACAGCTCCTGGAAAAAATCTTGAGGCCCTGTTAAGTTGTATGATACATAGCCGATTAGATAATCAAGTACTTTTACTTGAAAACACACCATCTTTTTTTATTCACTAAAGAAAAATCTGTAAATGTGCAAGTGAAATCAGAATATCAATCAGCGTGGTTTGTCTGAAACTCTTACATTAATAGAATTTCATTCTACCCTGAAGTATATAGATCCTTATGGGTTCTGAGTAAAAACTCACTACAGAGCAAAGTCTCATTCCCTTGTTGAATCTTTCTTTTCTGTTGGCCATCCCCAAGTTCAGCTCTAAGAGTTATTATTGTCTTTTAGAAGGGAAAAAATATATATTTCTTCTCCATTGCTCCTTTGAAATAGTTGTGTCATTATTTAAAGTACTTTTTCCTGTGGCACCTGGGTGGCTCAGTTGGTTAAGCGTCTGCCTTCGGCTCAGGTCATGATCTCAGGGTCCTGGGATCGAGCCCCGCATCCGGCTCCCTGCTCAGCGGGGAGTCTGCTTCTCCCTCTCCATCTGTTCCCCCCCATTCGTGCTCTCCTTCTCGCTCTCTCTCTCAAAAAAATAAATAAAATCTTAAAAAAATACTTTTCCAACTTTTTCTTATATACTGTATCCACCTTCTTTTCCTTTTCCTTCTTGTTTTATTTTGCTAGTGTCATCGACACGAGAATTCCTGTAACGCGTTGGTTTCAATGCTGGTGCACAGGGAGGGGTGGTTTCTAAGTAGACGGGCTTCTGTTCTGCATGAAACACGGTTCCCCATTGGCCCTCAGATGTTAAAGGTGGAAATATTTGTGCCACAGTCGGCACTTAGCAAAATGTATCACTGTTTACAGCCATAATCTTTTACGAACTGTTTTATTATTTATTGTAAATCTTTCCTTCTTGCAGCCCCGTGCTGTTGACCCTATGGTTCATGCCGTCTGATGCCTGGAATTGTCCAGCCACTGTGACGGCGGTGCCCCCTCATCTTTTAACCCTTAGATTTTCTACAAGAGAAAAATGAAAATACACATTCAATGTTCATTGCGCTTTTATCCAGAAAAGAAACTTGAATAGATAAACGTTTCGTCTTTTCTAAGTAGCAAAAGGCAAGAAGAATAATGGGGGAGTCTATACGGGCAGCTTCCAGATGCTGCTTCTGAACATCTGTATGCATTAACGAAGTCTTCCAGGTAGCCTGTCTCTGTCTGGGGCCCAAGGGGATATGCTGTGGCAGGTGGGGATTTTGTTAGATGAGGACAGGTGATGCCCTCTCCTATTGGCTGTTAGTTTCAACTTCCTCCATTACCAACTTTTCACCACAAATGTTAACCAGAAAGAAATCACTTTGTGACAGTTTTTCCCTTTTTCCACTTCTTCAGCTCACTTTCTGTTGGAGAGGCTTTTTCACAGTGAAATGACTAAAATTCAGGCAGCTGGGGAGTCTGGAAGCGAGAGCCATGCAGCAGTCACAAGCTGGCTGCATTTCTGGAAGAACTGGGGACCGACTAAGTGACTAGTTGAAGGACAGTACCAGTGTGCTTTGGAGTCGAGCATATCAGAAAGTCTGTGTTTCATTTCTTGTTCTCCTCCCTGGGGAGATGCAGACTCGGTTTGTTCTGTGCCGGGCACATCCTGGAGCTCCCCATCTCTGCCCCCTTCTCCCACCACTGGCCATCCCTGCAGCGTGAACGCAGTGCTGGCGTTGTCCACGGCAGACCTGGGCCTCTGCTGAGAGCGGGTGGGCTTCTGCACTTTACAAACGCATGAGGCACGGGAGAAGACAAGGAGCTTAAGGAATACCATCTCGGCATCCTGAAAATTACATCGCAAGTGCAGTGTCTTCTGTCCTCAGAACATGAGCAGAGTTGAAGATGACCAACGTCACTGGAGATCTAATCTCATTAAACAAGCACATGCTATGTAGGACGTGCTCCAAGTTTGGTTTTTTCTCCTCCTCTTCCTGAAACATAGATGCCAATCTAGGTAGCTGCAAGATTAATATGCAGATGTCTGTGTAGCCATAGTGCCACCAGGAGCTTCGTATCTGTGCTGAAATAGAGGCTTCTCGTTACTCTGATCTCTTCATTTAGGCTTAGTAACAGAGATGAGCTTGCCCTCAAAAGCAGTGCGTGTGGGCAGTGGGGAATGTTTAGGATGGCAAATTGACCTCAGGGTTGCAGAAGTTTTAGAAAATTGGGGCATATCTTCTACAGGGAAGTAAAGACTAAATCATTTTCACTTGCTCTATTTCTCCGTTGAAAAAGTTCTCCTTTAGTTACCTGGGATCCCGCATCCTGAAATGGCTGCTCCTATACCCCCTTCAGCCCTCCTTCCTCTGTCTCTTCCTTTTGCTATGTTCATTGCAAGGAGGATCTGCGGTCTGTACTGTCGGTGAGCTGCCTGAATGTTAAGGGATCACAAGAGAGGCAGCGTAGCTTAGTGGGTAAGAGTGCAGACTGTGATGCCAACCTGCCTGTATTCAAATCTGGGCTCAGCTCATAGGCATGGGCAATCACTTCAGTTCTTTGTGCCTGCATCTCTTCATCCCTAAAATAGGGGTAATAATAATGATAGTAGGGCCCTTGTGAGGATTAAATGACGTTAAAGTACACAAGGTACTTTAGAACAGTGCCAGATACTTAGTAGCAATATATGCGCCAGTTGCTCCGTATTGAGCATGTACTATGTACTAAGGACTTGACCTTGAAATACCTTACTTAACCCTTGCAGCACACTTAGAAAGAAGGCATTTTTAAACCTTTTTCCAGTGATGAAACTGAGGCTAGAGAGGTTGTTGACCTGACCAGAAGGCATTTAACTATTAAATGGCCAGTATGGAATTCAGACTCAGATCTTTCTGTTGCCAAACCGTGTGCCAAACCACTGCACGCCCCCAGAATGAATGCTTACGAATGCAGAGCATTGCAGCCGCGCATGTGACCTGAGATTCATGCTCTCTGTTAACCTAATATTGTCTTTTTCTACGATCTCCTGTTGAGTTCATAGGTGTTCAGAATGGTTTGATCCCTATCCAGCTGAATTCCTGGGACCAGACGAAATCCAAGCCTCCTACTCCTCCGCCATCTTGCTCCTCCCCAATCCGTCTCTTTCTAGATAAGACTTGACTTAATGAAAGTGTCTTCATTGATTCTTTGCCCCGTAACATTGCTCGTCCTTTTGTGCCTTTTTAGTATTCAGCGTGACTCCCTCTCCCTCAGAAGAAACCTTTTCTACACAGGATAAAGCTGCATCCAGGGTAGAAAATTATTTGGAGTGTTGCTGCCCTCCGTGATTGTCTCCCTCTCAACTCAATTTCTTCTGAGTGGCTTGGTGATAATAGGGCTACTCTCCTCCCATCAGTGGAAATCTGTGCTGTTGCAGAGAACACGTGAGGATGCAGAGCTAGCCCACTTCCACTTTTTAGCAAAACCTAGGAGGCTCTTCCCAGCATGTAGCATGGCAGCCTCGGCCTGGTTCACCTGGAAACCTGAGGGTTGGTTTTAAATGTACCTGTGGTCTTTACCTGCTCTTAAACTGTTATCTAATCTGCATGTGTCGCTGCTGGTTTGAAGCATTGGCCACCAGCGTCACAATGTCCCACATGGACTGCTACTCTGGCCACCTGACTTGTCTTCTGCAAGGCCCCCCACCCCCAGCAGAGCTTCCTGGAGCTGGAATCTTATGCTTCCCGCTGCTGGTAGGACAAAGTCATGATCCCTGCACGCAGTGTGCCTGCCCAAGGCTTTGGCCTCATGTCCCTCCTCAGTGTGTCTTCTGCCAGCCCCGCAGACTGGTTGTGTGCTCAGGCTGTGCAGGGGACACGTCCCCAGCCTCTTGGAACCCGACCACCCTACCCCCTTTCAGGTCTCAGCTCAGCTTCTGCTTCTGCAGTTCTTGGGCTTCCCTGAACTCCCAGATTTCCAGTGCTTTCTATAGCCAGGGTCCAAGTAACATGCAGGCCCATTGCCTGACCTTTACCCCGTGCCCAGGGATCAGCTCTTGGTGTTTCCCTTGTGAACCGTCCACTCAGACACAAGGATAGCTCCACCCCCTTGTCTGGAAGCTCCAGAGCTAATGAGGTGGGAATCAAGAAACCTTACCCTCTGGATTTGACCCGCAATTCTCCACGGTCTCTATGTCCTTAAAAGTCCTTTGATCGTAAATAGTTTTCTTACTGGAAGAGTTGGAAATTAACCTCATCACCCAGAAGTCAGCGACTCTTCAAAATCAGAGTGACTTTTTCTTCATTCATTTTATACGAGAAAATTTTACACTTTCGGTCAACTCGTAAGGAAAAGTTGGTTCATTTATGCTGCTTTTTGAGTTAGACCGAGGTACAAATAAAAAATAGCTCACATTTATTGAACACTTCATGTTTGCCAGGCACTAGGAAAGCATATTCTATGGACCATCTTACTCATTGCTGACAGCTTCTCTATGAGCTGTGGATGCTGAGATCATCCCACTTTATAGACAAGAAACGGAGGCTCAGAGAAGCTAAGTCATATGTGTCAGGTCACACAGCCAAAGGTGGTAGAGCTGGAATTTGAACTCAGAGCTGCCCACCTATGAGCACATGCCATTAGCCACCATACTGCATTGCCTTGTCCTTTCGACTATTCTGTATCACTTCAGGTGATGAGCTGTGTGGCATAAAACAATGTTTCCCCATTTCCCATCACCTACTAGCCTATAACCGGTTCACTCTCTAAGCCTATTTAAATGGTTTTATGTTTAAGATATAACTAAAAAGCATGCCACACAAAGTTGCATTAAATCTAGCGTAACAGTCATATAAAATCATATTGTTAATTGTGCTTTACTTTTTTATAAATATATATCTCCCATTTTTATCTTAATATTTCCTTTTAAGATTTAATGGCAGTAACTGTAGCCTTGAGGCATGTTTAGAAAAGCAACACTAGTCATGGTGGTCCTCGGCTTGTATGCCTCTGGATCTTTTCCTTCCCCTGATCGGCAGTTTTGCAGGGGACCCCATCCCTGCAGGCTGCCTCTCCCTGGCTTCAGGGAAGGTTGGGCCAATCAAGAGGCCCTGGTGGGAGATGGGGGTGGGGCTTAAGGAAGACTACTCCTTTTCTGTCTCCTGATCTTCGTGGCTCTGGGCTGCGTTACTGCCCGCTATGG
This sequence comes from Leptonychotes weddellii, assembly GCF_054177405.1. Classification (NCBI taxonomy): domain Eukaryota; kingdom Metazoa; phylum Chordata; class Mammalia; order Carnivora; family Phocidae; genus Leptonychotes; species Leptonychotes weddellii. Next base: position 69,159,681 of record NC_138370.1, read on the forward strand.
ACCTTCCGCCACCTGTGTACCTGGTTCCCTCCATTAAATTTCCTACTTTGTAAATAAATTGGGCTTTCTGTTCTCCAGGTCCGACTTTACTGACAACTGCGGTATTCTCACATGTGATCACAATACTTACTTAGAGTTTACTTTGGAGGCATGGACGGTGGATGCTGCCATTGGGTTAAAATCCTCTGTTTTAAAACATCCAGAGCCTTTGTGTTCGGAGTTGCAGTGGTAGTAACAGAGCAAAACCCTGGCTGGGTGTCTGACATCCCTGATTCTAGTTCTAGCTGAGTCACTCAAGGAACTTAGAATCACTCAGTTTCATGGGAAATAAAGGGCTCCCCAGTTAGCTGGCTTAACTCCTTCCAAACCAAGACATTTCTAGGATGTGGTCTCAGTTTCCATGGGGACCAGTGAGTTGTATCCTTCAGTGCAATGGCCCCTTGACTCTGGCCTGCGTGCTGTGCTTCTGATGTGTGCTGTTGGTCCTGAGGGCTCAGGTGACAGAATGTGGGTGAGCCAGGGCAGATCTCTCGCCGCTCTGGGAAGAACCTCAAATAGGCCTTTCTGATTCTGAGTCGGGCAGTTGGTCTTCATTTGGGCGCAACACTGGCAGGACACAGAGTACAAGAGTAAAATTTACTGCTCAGCTGTCCTGACTGTGGGTTTAACGATGTTTCAAAGATGATGTTTCATATAGTCACCTTAAATATAAAACCAACCAGCAGAATATACAGATGGCACTCGTCTGATGTCATAGATTTTCTCTTTCTCCATTTTAAGCCACAATCTTCTTATATTCTCTAAACACCATTTAAAAAAAAAAACAAAAAACCTTATTCCGTATGTGTGTGTGTTTGTGTGTGTGTGTGTGTGTGTGTGTATATATATATATATATATATATATATATATATATTTGGGGCCAGATGCTCTGGGTAATGTAAATAACTTTAATTTACTAAACTTTACCCCCCTCCCCCCACCCCAGCCCTTTCTTTTCAGAAGATACATTTAGACAATCACCATTCACCTCTAATTCAAAAGACCTGCTACCCAGTGAATCTGTGCTTCATGGAAGAATATCAACGCCAGGTATGGAAACATTATTTGACTTTGCTGCTACTGTTGGTTGCTTAAAATGACTTTTCTGAAATGTGCAAATGTTCAGATACTTTCAGCTTAGATGTGGACGTTTTTCATATGAAGCTAGGCTTTTAAAAAAGAGGAGAAACTCAATTTAAACAGCCACAAAAGTTTATTAAAATGAAGTGTGGTCAGTAATAAAGTGCTTCATTTTTTGCTTTAGGAGCTTATTGTTCTTTACCTGCTGATGTTTCATTCATATACCAAATTTCCTTTTCTTTGAAATAGCAAAGTATAACGTGAATATAATTTGCTTTACACGTTGTTAGTATTTCAGGCAGGCAGCCAGGAGGATATAGGAGGGCAGTGGCGAGAACTAATCGCCCGCAGGGAAGGTTGTGACCCTGGTGGGGTGTGGGTGGCCACAAAGACCACTTTGGTTTCCATGGAAGCAGCACAACTCATTAAGATAATCTTGCCACCCAGATTCCGCCTCTCTTCTTAATAAGAGTATCTGCATATATCCATCTAATGCTCCTTTTTGCAGTCTCAGCATCAATACATAATTAATTTATTATCCACTCTTCCTTTTTCATTTCTCCTTTCCAGAGTAGAGGGCAAGATGTGTTTGCTGTCCCCTTATCAACAGCATGGGCAACCCTCAGGGCTGTGTGTGTGTTCTCAGAGTTCTTAGGAGATGAGAACATTTGAGAACCACTGCACTGTATCCCATACTCCTCACCGGCGTCCCACCCCCACCCCAATACCAGTATAGCAGCCAGGAAGCTTCCTGCTGTTGTAATCTTAGTTCCAGCCATTGAGAGAATTTCAGAAGCTCTCCGTGGCCTCTCCGCCCATTCACTTGTCCAGGAGAGTGTGGGAGACCAGGGCTACAAGGGTTCAGGAGAAGCTCGTAGTAGGGCTCTTGGCCAGGAACCCCTGCAATAATAAAGTCCAAGTGTCCTCCACACACCCAAGGAGCCTGGTGTCACAGATGGCTGGGAGATCTGAGTATTTTGCAATTCGGAAAAAGCCAAGTAGCATTTTATGAAATATTGGCTTGGGGGTATCACAGGTCACTGGAAGTGGTTTGTGACAAACAGTGGGGGGAAAGGCAGCTCTTTGTCACCCTTTAGTCTTGTGATGACAGATCCATTTCTTCTCATCCCCAAAGAGTCCGGATACCTACACACTTTTTAGCTTTGCAGGACTTTTCTATTCAATCACCATAAATAACATGCTTACACAAAAACACATTACATAATATCTGGTTCTAGAGGTGGAAAGAAATTTTGCTTGGTCAATATCTTCATTCTCAAACAGGGACTATTTGAACTACTGTTTACTTCCCACAGTGTCATTTTGAATAGCCATCTCCCTGGTCCCAAAATTATCACCCTGCTCTTAAGTTGATGGATTGTGACTTTCTAATGTCAAAATAACTGCCTGGGAACTGCCTGTCAGAGTGCTGTGACCCATACAGCCAGCGTCGCATGGTGTATATACAAACCCTGCATTGCTGGCTTAATGTTTGGCTTGGCTATATCTTAAGAAGGGTTTATTGGTCAAGTTACAACCTGATATCACAAAGAGTGATATCAGTGTATGTTTAACTGCGTATAGAGGGGGTTTCTGTGGTTTGCCTGACAGACGCATTACAAATTAGATAAACTCACACTTAAAAAGTTAACTTTTATTTTGGGTGGGAAGTCAGCATAACTGGGATTTTTAAAATGTAAATCTACCGTTCTGAGAGATAATCATTCTATACTCCAAAAAGCCTTTAGGCAGAGGACAAGCAAAATGACTATATTTACATTTTGCTAAAATAGACAACTAAAAAGGGACTTTTTTTTTTTTAAATAAACAAGGTGAGGGGCACCTGAGTGGCTCAGTCGTTAGGCGTCTGCCTTTGGCTCAGGTCATGAGCTCAGGGTCCTGAGTTCGAGCCCCGCATTGGGTTCCCTGCTCAGCAGGAAGCCTGCTTCTCCCTCTCCCACTCCCCCTGCTTGTGTTCCTGCTCTCTCTGTGTCTCTTTCTGTCAAATAAATAAAATCTTTAAAAAAAAAAAAGTGAAAATGCTTTAGAAATGGAATCAAAATTAGAAAAATTAAAAATGACAAGGACAACTTTGTAATCACAAAGTTCTCATAATCTGAACACATGTTTTGTAAGGAAAGCCTCAATAATTTGGACGAATTGTGGAGAAGACCAATCTGAATTAACAAAAGACTGCAATACGGAGACTTTACAAGAAAACATCTCTTTCAAGTCTGGATAGCAATAGTGGCCCTTGTATTCCTACTGCGGCTCCCTAGTCCCTTACCCACAACTCTGAAATCTGAAAAGCTCTTCCAACCACAATTTTTTAAATAAGTTACTTGGTGGCAAAACTTAATGGGAGGCTATTTATAGTCCATATGTACCGCCAAGTGAAATTCATCCATTTCGTTACAGAAATATCAACATGTTTGATTATGAAGGCCCACTAGAGTGTTATGTAAAATATGTCTTAGGCACCATATTAGCATTCTGAAATAAGAAAAAGTATGAATCCCCAAACACATCCCAGAGCCCAGGGGTCTCAGATAGAGACTGTGGACCTACAGGTATTCCAGGACTCTGCTAAATGCCGTGCTGGAAGCAAAGAAATTAAAGCTACAGTTGAGGATCTTAAGGTTCAAAGGCATAAGAGTCAAGGAATCTTACAGAAAAATTTCAGAAGACTTGGTGGGCAGCAGATTGCTAAATCATTGGAGATGTGGCAAGCAAGAAGAGTCCAATGGGGATGTACTCATGCTGAGGCGGGGTTATTAATAAGGGCCTGGGTTAAAGAGAAAAGGAAGAGGTGGGTAGGAGAGGCAGACAAAGGGCTAGTTCACTGGTTTGGGAGACTGGTGAGCTTTGCGAAAAGCAGGTTGAATTAGGGAGGAATAGTGTTTGTGCAGAAACGGGGAAGCCAGGGAGGAGACAGGTAGTGACTAGGCAGAAAATAATGTGTGGTTAGTGTGTAAATAAAAGCCTCAGAGTCCTTAGAAATCTTCTCTTCAGTAGTTTGAACATTACCATTAAAATATTATTTCTGTTCTTTATTCACTTAGCAAACTTCTTCTTTCGAGAGATAATGCAAAGATAAATATCAGCCCAAAGAATTGTCTCAGATTCCCAATTAGGAGAGACCCTAATTAATGAGGTTTAACAAGCCTGGTTCCAATCTAAGAAGTCCCTTGCAAATGCTGAAGACCCATAGCATTAATTGAGCAGTATATATTGGCATGTGTTTATATACCTTCTCTCAATGGGATGAAACACTCTTCTAAACACCTGTGGAGTCGGACCGTGGGGCAGAGGAGGTGCACCATATGAGGGCACCCAAACAGCTCCAGACCAAAGGGATCCAACCCACACATTGTGAATGTGTCTCAGGCCTGTGGAGAAGGAAGCAAGCAATATGGGGGATAGCAAAGTGGGGAGAGGTGGGTAGGGACTGTGGACTGTGAAGAAATCGAGAATAGCACAGTTAACTAGGCATTTGCCTTCGGCAGATGGTATCTGAGACACACAGCTGCCACCATCCCAGAGAAACAGAATAAACACAGAGCTTCACGGTGTCCTGGCCTTCGTTGCTGCCACTATTTCTAGACTGACTTTCCTGAGAACCAAAGAATGTTCACGTGCCAAGACCTAACATTTTTACTTGCTGTGACTGTCTTAGACAGAGGTAACACCAGGAATTCTTAATAAAATGATGAGTTCAAACCTGCTGTCCCCTTCTGCTGGAGGGATGGGGGGGCCAAATATCCTGGAAGCCATGAATAGATGATGGAGTGTACCCTGGGTGGTGGTGGTGCTGATGGTGATTTCCCAAAAGAAATAAAAGTGCTTTCCCATTATGGGGGAGATAGAAATTACCGGCCATGTAGAATCTAAGCTACTTTGTCTAATTTGTAGTGGTCTCACTTTGTAGAAGATTTACATTCATAGAGAAAAAGTGTGGGGTCAGGTGTTTCTCAGGGCACCGCGGGCTGCTCTGTATGCAGAGTGGATGTGGGACCGTCCCACGTGCAGCCACTCCCTATTGGCCTGGCATCCTTCCGGAAGCAGAGACTCTCAAGAGGAGAAACTTCTATCTCAGTACCCCCTTCAGACAATGTGGAGCTTCCATCCTGTTTGATGATGATTTTGAAGGCACAGTATGTTTTCTCTGTGTTAAGCCAGAAAACAAAAACACAACCAGAGCAGGTACGAAGGGAAATGTGAGTCTCTGTGGAATTCTCTCTCACAGTTTGGAGGTACACATGCTTCTGTTTGATATTTCAGAGGGAGCTCAGAGCTAGACAATGCAAAACGTACCAACAATTACATTTGTCCACCCCCACCCTCATTATTTGCCAGAGCTCCTGAAAAAGGTCGTCCTTGTGGTTTAGAACACGGAAACAAGACGTAAAGAACTTGGGGAAAGTCAAGTCCCTTCCAGAACATGCTCTGCCCATCAGGATCTGCTGTTAGGTTAAAAAGACTGGTTTGGAGCTGCTGGCCTTGTCACCAGGCCAATTCTTGATTTATTTTCCTCCCTCTGTTCTGCCCATCAATCTAATACAAGGGGTATCATCTCATATACTTGGCTGAGATCTAGATGAAGCATGCCTTGCATTGACTGCCCCCCTCGACACCACCCCCCCACCCCACAGCTGACTGTCAGCCAGCCCAACTCCTGGCCAGTTAGGGATAACCTCTTGGCTGAGATCTAGATGAAGCATGCCTTGCATTGACTGCACCCCTCGACAACCCCCCCGCCCCACCTCACAGCTGACTGTCAGCCAGCCCAACTCCTGGCCAGTTAGGGATGACCTCTTTCAGACTGCTGGCTTAGAAGATGTGCAGGTCACCTTCCTTTATGTTAACCCTTACCAGCTCAGAGAGAGAGAGATAGACAGACAGACAGACGGAGCTGTCCTGGATTATAGCAAAGTGTTTTCTTTAATCCTTCTTCAAACACAGCAGACTCGTTTTAAATTCAGACTAAGTCACGGATAAAGAGTAGAACATTGAGCGTTGTTGGTGTGTATCGTTTTGTAGCTTAAGGTCCTTTTTTGATTCCACAAATTCCTTGTGCACGGGAAAGGAAGCTAATGTGGGTCCACTTACATGCAGCTTTTTTTTTTTTTCCAATAAATACAGTACAGTACTGTAAATGTATTTTCTCTTCCTTATGATTTTCTTTTCTCTAGCTGACTTTATTGTAAGAATATAGTATACAGGGACGCCTGGGTGGCTCGGTCGGTTAAGCAGCTGTCTTCAGCTCAGGTCATGATCCCGGGGTCCTGGGATAGCGTCCTGCATTGGACTCCCTGCTTGGCGGGGAGCCTGCTTCTCCTTCTCCCTCTGCCTGCCACTCCCCTGCTTGTGCTCTCTCTCTCTGTCAAATAAATAAATAAAATCTTAAAAAAAAAAAAGAATATAGTATACAGTACATACAACATATAAAACGTGTTAATTCACTCTTTATATTATTGGTAGGGCTACTGGTCAACAGTATGATATTAGTTCAGTTTTGGGGGAGTCAGAAGTTATATGCAGATTTTCGACTGCATGGGGTTGGCACCCCTAACACCCCCATTTTATTCAAGGGTCAAATGTAGTTATTAGGGCACAGGACCTACGTCATCCCATTTAATCCTGAAGAAAACTCACTGAGACACAGGAATTATGCTTCCTTTACAAATGAGTGACTGGAGGTTCAGAGAGATTTAATAACTTTTTTCCCCCTGTTTTATTGAGATATGATTGACATATAAGATTCTGTTAAAGGTATACAACATAATGATTGGATACATATATTGTAAAATGATTACCACAGTAAGTTTAGGTAATACCCATCATCATACATAGTTACAAATCTTTTTTCTCATGATGAGAACTTTTTAGGCTCTACTCTCATAGCAGCTTAAAGATTAGCAATACAATAACGTTAACTATAGTCACCATGCCATACGTTACATCCCCATGACTTATTTGTCTTGTCAGTGGAAGTTTGTACCTTTTGCAGAGAGATGTAATAGCTTGTACAAAGTCCTGCCGTTGGTGAGAGGCAGGCAGCACTGGAATTCAAACCCAGAACTGCACAATACATTGTCTTTCTGCCCCGTCATCACTGCCTGCTAAGTCAGGTGGGGTGTCACTGGCAGTGAGCCAAGGGCATGCATCTCTGCAGTGTTTGCTCCCACGGACCCACACTTAGCATTTGAAGTCTCACTGATGGATTGCCCTCTTTTAGCCAGGAATAAAAAGGTGGCCCTCTTTGTAAGATATTGCAAAGAAGTTACTAGATAAGAATATACTGTTTATTCATGTAATTCTAATTTTGTCCTCTTCCGTTTCCCTTTTTTCTTTCTTCCTTTAATATTCTTAGATATCGAGTAGTCATCATCCCTTAAAATGTTTCTTTCAGTTAAGAAAATTGAAGAAAGTGTTCATGTTTATTTTCAGTAATTTTTAATAGATCATCTAAGCCATAGACATAGTTTCAGGAAACTCTAAAAACCTCCTGATGAAATAAAACGCGGAATGCTGAAGGTAGTGGGGATCTGGTCAGCAGTACAGAAGAAAAAGTTCTAGACTGGGAATCAGGAGAACCCAGGTGTAATTCTAGCGCAGTTTCCAGTAGAAAGAGAATAGAAGGCCTCCAAGACTTCTTCCGTATCCCCTCTTTGTCAAAAACTCTGCCATCTGGAACGTCAGCCCTGGTGCCTTTATTTTCTTTGCAGGGCCCAAACTAGAATGCTGGAACCGGGGAAAAAGAGAGTCTCTACCCCCTGAAATTCCACCACCCCCCTAATAGTTGGGGGAGGGACAGTCACCATAAGTAATTCAGTACTGGGGGTGGTAGCGGCTGGGAAGAGGTGCAAGAAGGGTTTCTAGGAAGCTAGGATGTTCTGTTTCTCTATCTGGCTGCTGATTGCATGCATATGTAATTTTGTGAAAATTCACCAGGCCATGTACCATGACAGTATTTCTGCGTTTGTTAGGGCTAATTGGCTTATTCACAAATGGGTGGGTCTAGATGCCAAGCGGTCACCTCCAAGCCATGAATCTGAGTGCACGTTCACTTCAGAGACTACGACAGTGATGATGAGGACAGCAGTCTTTCAATTATCAACCTTTTAGTCTGTAGGAACATTTCCATTTGTAGCACGAACTTATTGCCCTGAACTAAATGACATGTAGGCTGATAGATCTGATTCCTGTTGTGTTTCAAATTGGAAAGCTATTCTGTACCGCTTATGGCATTTCTTTGGTGTCCGTGCTGTAGATGAGCTGTAGTCTGTCCAGCTGTTTACCAGAGGGGGGAAGTTTTCATTGTGCTGGGTCTTCCTGATCCAGATAATGTTATTTGAGGCTAAAAAAAAATGTGCTCACAACTGGCCCCATCTGCCCCTCGCCTGCCTACTTTGGTCTTAGAGCATAGGCAAGTTCCAAAAGAGAGCTATTGACTCCTTTCAAAACTCCTTGTAGACAGGGGCGCCTGGGTGGCTCAGTTGGTTAAGCGACTGCCTTCGGCTCAGGTCATGATCCTGGGGTCCCGGGATCGAGTCCCGCATCGGGCTCCCTGCTCAGCAGGGAGTCTCCTTCTCCCTCTGACCCTCCTCCCTCTCATGCTCTCTGTCTCTCATTCTCTCTCTCGCAAATAAATAAATAAAATCTTTAAAAAAAATAAAAATAAATAAAAAAATTTTAAAAAGGCATCAAAACTCCTTGTAGACAAAGTGCTTGCATCAGGCACGGTCAACTTGGTGTCCAAGTTAGCCCTTCTCAAAACTGTCACTAATGGGGTCTCTGCAGACCAAGATTTATGGGCTTCACACACTGAAGTGCACACTTTTTTTTAAGGGTGGTGAGCTTTGCCAAGGAGAAACTTGTATCCAGTTTGGATGCCTCACTTGAGCTCTCTATGAAGAGCCACGAAACAGGGCGGCAGGGGGGCAACTGTGGTTGTTTGGCTAAGCCTCTTGATCTCTGCCCAGATGGCACAGGGGTTGAATCGCTTGGTATTGAAGATAATCATCAACACTTTCATGTTTGTTCTTTGTGGGGAATGTAACATCCAAAAGCCTGGGGGGTTGTGTCCACTTTGGCCCTGGCCCAGTATCTTCCTGTGAGCACAGCAAATGTGTACGTGCTCACATAAAATTTTCTGCACACCATTTACAAGGCCTTAGCAGTGCCTGTGATCGTGATTTTACTTTTGCAAAGACTGTTGAGGTGCCTCGAGAATGAATAAAAGGTCAAATTCTCAAGTACGGGTAATGGATGATGAAGAGTATTTGTTCGAAAATTGGAATCTGGTAACCTCTGGCTTCAGTTTGGGACTGGCTAATTCAATCTACAAGGCCTTTTCTGTATATACAATATGTTCTTCCATTCCTTTACTATCAAAAATACATACTCTCATTTCATGCAATTTCTTCTTTGTGTTTATTCCCTTTCAGGGCAGCCACTGCCCTCCGGTAACCAGGGTAGAAAAAAAGAAAAGTCATTGCAAACTAGACCATCTATTTTCATTTAAACAAACACATTCTGGATTCCCATCTGTAGGCCAAATGAGTGCTTCTCCCATGGTAAGAAAGATACCCCCGCGTCACACCCAGCCCTTTCTTGATGTCGTTATAGGAAGGATGGTCAGGGGCTTCATTTTTTTGGCAGCTCTCCCTCATGCAGCATCTTTCCTTTTCAGCGTACTTATCATTTCTGTCCTCAGTGTATCATCCAGAAAAGTTAACTAGAAGCATGAAAGTATGGGCAGTCTTTGAATTTGCTTAATGATATTTAGTTCTCCGTACCATCTGCTGGAGTTCTATTGAGATATCCCATGCAGAAGTCCCTCAAGCTCTTTCAATTCAACAGGTCCCAAACTAAGCATAATATTTCCCCCACCGTCCCCTGTCCCTTCCAAAACTAATTAATTAGTTAATTGATTGATTAATTGATCAAAGCCTTCCTCTCTCTTCTCCTGTTTTCTATCCTACTGGATAGCATCATCATCATCACCCACCATGACATAAACCTTATGTTTTAGGGCACAGGACCTACGTCATCTCATTTCCCCCATGACATAAACCTTAAGGTTGGACACGATTTGTTTGGGTTTCCTTAGGAGCAGATGCTGAGACAAAGTTTTGAGTGCGTGTAGTTTTTTAGGAAGTGACACAGGAAACACCGGGAGAGGAACGGGGAAGTGAGCCAAGGAAAAGAAGGCAGCCAGTAAAGGGAGTGTCATCCAACAGGTCACTTGCTGCGAACAGTTGGAGGCTAATTTCACTGGGGAGCTCTGGGAAGCAGTGGAGGGTGCACACCTCAGATTTTCCTACCCAAGAGGTCGGAGAGCTGGGACGTTTATGCAGTCAGTCATCGATCAGTCAAACCTACTCTCAAGAATCAATTCCCCAATACTCTGGTTTCCTGCACAGGTGGGCAAAGCAGGCTTCAGTGGCCAGAGAGAGCCCTTGGAAACCCTCTGCAGGTGCTGGTAGTGGGAAGGTGACGTTGAAGTAGTAAAGGCCAGGTGACCACTGAAGATCAGTAAGGATGACGCATTCCCTCTTCCTCCCCCTCCACTTCTGCTCAGTTACCTTTCCTCCTGAGCTGATTCTCCCCCCACTCTCCCCCCAGCTCTCTCCTAAATGCATTCTTTTCTTTCGGTCCTAACTGCCAATAACTTCATTCAAGTCTCCATCATTGGTCCCCTGGATTACAACAGCCTCTGGCAGGTCTCCCCATGTCCAAGGTCACCCCCACCAGGCCCTTCTCTCCATCCTGCAGTCATAACCTTTCTAGAAGGTGGATCTCATCATGTCCCCCTTGGCCCTGCTGGCTTCCCATTGCCCTCTGGATAAAGTCTAAACTTTGCATATGCACTCTCTTATACACTACCTGTTGGTTTGGGGTGGTTGGTTTTTGTTTTTGTTTTTGTTTTTTTGATAGTCTGTGTTTTCTTTGGAAATCGTTCCCTGCCACTCCCAAACTGAATTAGCCACCACTTTCTTTGAGGCCCTTGGGTATTCAGAATTCCTGTTTACTCATCACTTTCTTAATTAACTGGAAGCTCTTTGGTGGGCATAAACAGTCTTGTTGATCATTCTATCTCCCAGAAGCTAGCACCTAATATAGTTGCCCATCAAATCTTGGGACAAAAGCATATTGTTGAAAACCATGTTGTTTGTAAGAACTAGTGTTAACGTTCTAATGAGGGATCTGGTAAGGCTTTGATTATAACACAGATCTGTTTTTGACTACAGATAAAAATGGATCCCTTTATAATATAAGATGTGCAGTAAAGCCCTTTCCAAATATAGTTGGTCTCTCTATCTAATGTGAGTAGCACACTACCATGATGTAACTCTCTTTTTTAGAATTAAATGGCTTAGCTTGACAAGAGAAAGATTGCCGGGCTGTTGTGTTCATTTTTTTTTCACCTTAGATATAGATCTAACTGCCAACCACCAAAGAAACTCTAGGGCAGCATTTCCGAAGTCAGAGAGTAGAAAATGGAAGTACAAGAAAAGTTTAGACAGTTTGATGTGAAAGACCAGTAGTTGAATTACTGTTATTATTACACTGATTTTCATGTGTAATAATAAACTTCCCAGGCATGAAATCCCCTAGGTCATTAATCTCATATTAAAAAGCTTAGAATTATTTCATACAGAATTTGTTCCCATCCGTGAGCCAACTGCTTTATCAAACGAGCTTCTCTTTTAATGTAAATTATTTTATTAAAGGACAGTGTTATATTTTGATCCAAATAGGGCAAAAGTTCACATAGGAGTCTCATAAATACAAAAGAGGGGGTGCCTGGGTGGCTCAGTCAGTTAGGCGACTGCCTTCTGCTCAGGTCATGATCCCAGAGTCCCAGGATTGAGCCCTGAGTGGGGCTCTCCACTTAGCGGGGAGTCAACTTCTCCCTCTCCCTCTGCTCCCCCCCCCACCGCCCCCAGTCATGCTCACTCTGTCTCTCAAATAAATAAATAAAATCTTGAAAAAAAATACTAAAGAGAAACTTTGTGTGAGACAGATTTGAATTCAGGCCTGAATCTTTCTGGAAATGAAAACATCTTTTTTTTTTCCTTTCAAATCATTAAAAAATTATATATGGCTTTTTCCTCTTGCTTGGGAAACATGTTCCACAAATCTTCTGACACTTCCTCAGTCGCTTCTTACGCGTGAAAGAGAGAAGCCGTTTTCTACAGCTCTCAGGCTACACAGCTCCCTCGTCTTACACCTCTCTCCTCACCTCTACAAGAGACAACGGAGTTGGCCCTGTTAGAGCTGGAAATGAACTCACATGCATAGCCATTCTTGCCCTCAGCTCCCTGTGCTCTCAACACTTCTGCATTCTATCTCATCTCAATCTTTTCCTTCCCTTTTTTCTATTATGAGCCATTGTGGGGCTTACATGTGGCAAGACTTCCATTAAATACTCTATTAAACACATAAATAAGAAATGAGTTCTCTAAGTTACAGAAAAATACGATGCTCCGTGTTATTTTGTGAGCTTCGAACCTGATGTTCTAGGAATTTAATCTACAAATAGACTTGAACAAGTAATACTAAAGTATATGGACAAGGACATAAGGCATATGGACAGAGATGCACTTTGCTTCATGGAGATTTGAAACAAATTAAATGTCCATAGGTAGGGAGTGGATGAAATGAGCCATGGGACGTTGCATGGAAAACTCCACAGCCAATAAAAAGGATGAAGGAAATCTGTAGGAATTTATTTAAAAAGATGTCAAAGAGATAATGTTAGATTTACAAAACAAACACCAAAAAAACTGGCTACAGACAGCATGTGTAACATGATCCCATTTGTGTTAAAAAAAAAAAAGGTGAGGGGCGCCTGGGTGGCTCAGTTGGTTAAGCGACTGCCTTCGGCTCAGGTCATGATCCTGGAGTCCCGGGATCGAGTCCCATATCGGACTCCCTGCTTGGCAGGGAGTCTGCTTCTCCCTCTGACCCTCCTCCCTCTCATGCTGTCTCTCATTCTCTCTCTCTCTCAAATAAATAAATAAATAAATAAATAAATAAGTAAATAAAGGTGATGCATTTATGTGCACATAATATGCTTGCATGTGCATAGATAATTTCTCAACAGATAAACTGTTAACAGTGATTACCACCAAGGAGTGAAAAGGACTGGGATTGGGAGGAGAGGGATAGTAAGGAAGAGGTATTCTTTTATTTTTAAGTTTATATCCTTTGTTCTATTTTTTAAACTATTAATTTGCATTACTTTTATAACTTCTCAAAATTAAAAAAAGTAAACTATATGTTCAAATCAACTTTTCTTTTTTAGAATCTGTCATTTACACATATGATGACTTGGAGCCTTAATGAGTAATCTGTAAATTAAGTGAACTACTAAAAATGTAGACAAAGCAGTGATTGTTAGCCATCTTCCTTCAGTGAGCAACCCCAGCTGGAAGCCAGTTCAGTGACTGTTTTGTACAGTTCATGAGAATATAAAGCAGGTTACAAATCCCCTTGAATGGTATGATCCCATTGTTTATAAAATGTGTGCATACAGGAAAAAAATCACGAAGGATGGATATAGAAATATTAACTGCTGTCTCCGTTTACTTAGGATTTCAAGTGATTTTTACTTGTATTTTATGGACTTCCATTTCACAATAAGCATATATTATTTTTGTAATCAGAAAGCATCAATAAGCTCCCTTCATTTTGAACAAAGGAGATATTATCTTGTCCATTCTGTTGCTGAATGCTTGACACCAGATCTTTCTGGAAGTTTCTGTCATGAGGATAAGATCAACTTCCACAGAACCACATTTAAATGTGACCCCAGAAAAAAATGGTAGACTTACCAAAAGCAACAAATGTGAATGGAAATATTTTCAGCTAGAAGAGATGAAAATGTCAGGGAAAAAAACCTAGTAAGCGGTGTTTGGAAAGTAGAACCCATCTTAAGATATCAAAGTACCTCAGACTAAGGCATACTGTTTTCATGCCTTGTGTTTATTGGCACCTACTACCTTCATGATTTCCCCATCCTCTGTTACACGCACCCTCGGGTACTTTTTCCCATCCAGGCTTCCCAGTCAAAATGACTCATCCATCTGCAGAATCTAGTTCCTGCCTTAAGTATCCAGGAATGAGTCACTCAATCAGTTGCTTCTCTTTTAACTTGAATGGAATTAGGCTCAGGGACGTTCGATTGAAAGATTCATGAATGGGTGGGTCCCGGGAAAGGCAGGGGTGAGGTTATCTGGGAAATCAGCCGTATTATAGGAATGAGAGAAAGGCTGGGGAAACAGAATAATTAGGGAGTCAGATAGCTCAAAGAAGAACAATTTACAAAAAAAAGATTAGGTCCAAACTCCGGCTCTCAGTCTTTGCTAGAGTATGGCGGCAAGAATTAATTGGCTAATATGGATTTTAGGTAACTATTTTGTCTTTCAGGCAAAATGACTCATACCAATTATTTTCTTGCTCACTAATTTTGTATGTACTGTGTAGGTACTTGCCAAAAGAAAAGCAGGGGAAAATTTTACTCAGAAAAAAAAAAAAAAATGTGTACTCTTGCAAATGCTTTTAACATGTAGGCATGCTTTCGGTATGTGAAAGTTATTTTTGACACTATTTTTGGCCAAATTGGTTTTCATTTTTATGAAAAATGTTAATTTTTAAAGCACTCCGGTCTATCTCCCAACTGTTACTTTTATCACTCGAAAATGTGGTATTTTAAAAATACCATCACTGGTGTCATACTAAGACTTGCCTTGAATTACATGCCTTTCATAGTAATTAATGTTTTTTTAAAAAGGCATTTGGACATGAAAAAGGAATAAAAATGAAAGTTCACCAAAATGTTCATAGCAGTTGTCTTTGAGTGGTGATGAATCTGTGGTTGTGTTTCTTTTTTTTTTTTCCCACTTGTCTCTGTTCTTCTAGTTTTCTATCATGACCATGGAACACTTTTATAAAGAAAGAAAACTAATTTATTAGAGGGAGTAAGGTGTTAAGGAGCAAAGATAAGGTTCACCATGATTTAAGTTACACCATAATAATTATTACGGTCACACGCAAGATGGGTCTTTTGTCGAGGGCTCCTAAACGTCTTGTCTTACCATGAACGAATGTTGGCAGAGACATTTCTAAAATTTTCTGTTAAATCCTGCAAGTTACTAACAAAGAGCTGTGAAACCCTCATGTGAAATACAAATATGACCACACTCATTTAAATATATATTTCAGGGGCACCTGGGTGGCTCAGTTGGTTAAGCGACTGCCTTCTGCTCAGGTCATGATCCTGGAGTCCCTGGATCGAGTCCCGCATCGGGCTCCCTGCTCGGCAGGGAGCCTGCTTCTCCCTCTGACCCTCCCCCTTCTCATGTGCTCTCTCTCTCTCTCATTCTCTCTGTCTCAAATAAATAAAATCTTTAAAAAAAAAAAAATAAATAAATATATATTTCAGTTTGGGTCCTTACTCAGCTCACTTGAGGAACGGTTCTATCAAAAAAAAAAAAATAATGAGTATTCACATTTCTGCTGCATCTTTTTAGTTTCCTAATGGAAGAGGTCAATTGCAAGGACGCTCTCTGTGGCTACAGACAGGTTCACTGACTCCCCCTTCGATTGTCTGCATTTTACTCCATCAGGGTTGGGGGACACTGAGATATTATGAGATGAGGATTAAGTATAAAAGGATCTGAGTTAGGGGCACCCCGGGGGCTCAGTCAGTTAAGCGTCTGACTCTTGATCTCAGCTCAGGTCCTGAGTTCAATCCCCTGCATGAAGCCTACTTAAAAAATAATAATAATAAAAATAAATAAAAATAAAAGGATCTGAGTATCATTAAGTATCTGATGAACAGTGTGAAAAGCCATGGTGAGGTGTGTGTACCAATGGGGTGAAAAGAAAATTCATTCACTCATCCAACAAATACTTAATTGAGCAGCTATTATATACCAGGTACTTTTTAGGTCCTAGGGAACAGCAGTGAACAAAATGAAATGTCTGTCCTTATGGGGTTTACCCTTGAGGGAGAAAGGCAGACAATAAACAGATAACTATACGACTGTTTACAATATGTACACACGCACGCACACACACATATATGTACATATATGTAACAACATCCTAAGAACATGTGATTTATATTTATATCTACTATATAATAACATCATGGGAAAACTAAGTGGGGTGGGGGGGTCACTGAGGTAGGGTGGTGGAGAAAGCTAAGAGAGAGAAAAGGTATGGAGCAGATACCCCGAGCCAGTCTTGTTGCGCCTTCCACCACGGCGGGGTAGAGTGTTCTGGGCAAAGGGAGGAGTAACTGCAAGGCCTGAGGTGAGGGTGAATTTGGCATGAGGAAGTGACGGCCAGAGGGAAATAAAGAATAGCTTATAGGGCTTCGTGGTGAAGAGCAGGGACTTGGGATTTTACTGCAAGTATGCCAGGAACCAGTGGAATGTTTTGAGCAGAGAAATGGCATAATCTCACTTCCATTTAAAAAAGTTAATCCGACTCTTTCTTATTTAATCTTTAAAGCCTGAATAAAGTCCCCTGAAAGGCTTAATGGAAACAGAGAAGCCGTGCATAAAGATAAGAGAGGCAAAAAAAGTTAATTTAATTTGCTGAATATTATTTTTATTAAGTGGATGGAATCTGTGCATATCCCTTTCATAATTATTGATTGTAAGTGTTGCCCAATATTTGTCTCTTTTAATTTTTCTTACTATTGAGTTACTTTAAGAGAGATTATATTTTTACTATGTTTAGTTGAAATTTTGATTTTCTTTCTCAGTTATTTAAAAATGACTATCTAGAGGGGCGCCTGGGTGGCTCAGTCGTTAAGCGTCTGCCTTCGGCTCAGGTCATGATCCCAGGGTCCTGGGATCGAGTCCCGCATCGGGCTCCCCGCTCAGCGGGAAGCCTGCTTCTCCCTCTCTCACTCCCCCTGCTTGTGCTCACTTGCTGTCTCTCTCTGTCAAATAAATAAATAAAATCTTAAAAAAAAAAAAATGACTATCTAGATATTTAACTGAATATTTATGGAAAAAGTCTAACAATTCAACCTAATAAAAAGGCTTAGAAGTTACAGAATTTGAGATCAGAAATTTTTTAAAACAACAAGACAAATTCATTATTTAGAATTCATTGTAGAAAAGTGAATGCCTTCATAAGAAAAGTGACTTTAGCTTCACACAAGAACTGCTCCAGTATTGTTTGTAAAGAGTTCTGTCAGGGAACTATAAATTCGCCAATAAAACTGCAAATTACTCGAACAGATGTTTACAAAGCGCGCCTAGAGGCTATTGTATATGTGTGTTTCGCCAGTTCTGGCAATGAAAAGGTGATTTACAATCCTAAAACCACTAATGATGGCATTTTACAAATGTTATACCCAATTATATTGTGTACGACAATAAAATTCATTATTTACAACAGAATTCCTAAATATTTGTTACATACATCCATTACTGACAATCAGAAGGACTCATATTTGCTAGCACATACTATGAATCTTCTGGAGTGGGGGATTCGCCTTTGCTCCATTCATGGAAATAGTACTGAATAAGGAATTTCTTTGCCTTCCATACTGAGAAAGACCACCAAGTACTAAATTATCAAAAACTTAGTTACTAAGTAAGATCGCTACCATCACTGATGGATTCAGGTTCAAGACAACCCTTTGGCATATATGCCACATCCCACGCACGTATAGACAATAATCCTAAGATGTTGAAATCCCTTTAAAAAAAGTATTTTGTTACCCATAATATCTGAGGAAATGTAGCTTCTTCATAGACTTTTCAAGACTTGCATTATACAAATATATATTTTTAGCAGCTCCATTTTTAAGTGGTTGTTTTGTTTTGTTTTGGCCACCGGAATAGAGTAGGTGATTCTCTAGTCTAGACCTGTTACCGTATCATTTTTCAGCCAAGCCATTCAGAGGCAGTTTGCTAAGATAGGGAGTGAGATAATATGTTTCAATGATAAAATAAATAGTCCACTCCTTGTTGGCAAGCTGTGAGGTTGACTACTTAATATTGAGCTAAAGAGTGAGTGTGAATTACAGTTTCCTCCAGGATGATGCAAGCTTCGAAATTCCCTGGGGTAAGGGGCGAGGGTGGAGAGACAAACCTTTACCAGTGGTCCAATGATACCCATTTTCACTTGTGTGTGTATGTGTGTGTATGTGTGTTCATTTCCTTGCTGCATGTGAAAGCACGCTAGTCAAAAATCTCTAAAAGGGCTTTGCAATTTTTTTTTTTTTTAAGATTTTATTTATTTATTTGACAGAAAGAGACACGGTGAGAGAGGGAACACAAGCAGGGGGAGTGGGAGAGGGAGAAACAGGCTTCCCGCTGAGCAAGGAGCCCGATGCAGGGCTCCATCCCAGGACCCCGGGATCATGACCTGAGCCGAAGGCAGATGCTTAACGACTGAGCCATCCAGGCCCCCCGGCTTTGCAATTTTAAACAGAAATCTCCACTTAAGGGATTTTATAGTTAAAAAAAAAGTTCTTAAGTCAACTAATTGTTCCCTAGCAATAGTGGCCGCTCTTCAGGGTAGCACACCACATATTAGAACAAGTTATAACAAAAAGAAATGAATTTAAGGAAAACTACACCCATTTTGAGAAAGTGGATTTTTTTTTATGCATAAATAACCCAACCAGGATGTTCCTGTGTGTGTAGCACACTGAATGCATTGAAGTCATTTTTGTTTTATTGAGGAACTGGGATAAACCTGCAGTTAGACCTTTGGGAAATCATTACTGGCTCAAGCTAAATGATACTGCTGACTTTATTTTGTTCTTAGAAAGGTTTTGGGGAGTCATAGACACTGATTCATAAGGAATCCTTTGATCAATTGGAAAAACCTCTCTGCTCAGAAGGAAGGCAGAGACGACGTCTCACAGGTCAGATTGTGTGGTTGATATTCTAGAGATGATGATATTAACTCCTCCCAGATTACCTCCATAACACTTTCCAGATCCTTTTGCAAACAGCTGGATTCCAACATGACTCTTGGTTTGTGCAAATGAAGAACTAGGAAGTGATTCTGATACATTGTTCGCTAGCAAAGAAGTGATTTTCTTACCCTCTTGCAGGTGGTAACAAGCTTGGGCTCATTTTTTTTTTTTTTTTTGATTGCTGAGATGGGTGGCATTAAAGAAGTTTCTGGAAGAAAGAGTTGTAAGTCTGCACTAGGAAAAGGATATTTGTTGTTGTTTTATGTACTGGTTTTGATAGAGTTGGACTCTTAAGAGACTTTATCATAATAAATTGGAATGATGTACTGAGTTGGTATATCTTTCAAGCTTTCTTGACAAAAACCTAGAGTAAATTTCACGTTTATATATGAGTATGTGTTTGTGTGTGCTAAATGACGATGTAAAATATACAGAGAGGTTGTATAGAGGTTGACTGATAGATACAGATGAATGAAACAATCTTCACACATGTACCATATCTAATATTTTCTAATCTATCCAATTTTATTTCACTTTTTTTTAAATGCTGGTCAAGACCCTCTAAGTTCATTTCATGATCCGCCAGTGGGTCACAACTAGACATTTGGACATCACTGGGCTAATGGATAGGGATCCCTGGAGTCTTTTCCCACCTTTGAGTTCCCTTCTGGCAAATCCAAGAACTACCATCTTTGGTTTTGACTCAGCAGGGTGGTTTGTGTCAAGCACCTTGTGGATCCAAATTCCCATTTGGATTGAAATAATCAGATCACTCCAGAACCAGACCTTTGAAGCTGTGCCCTACTGTATTAAAAACAAACAAAACAAAAGAAACCAAACCCTTGCCCAATGTGGTCTGGTAATATTTGTGTTTGTATCTAGGTAAGAAAGAGAAAGTAACAATGTTTTACATTTGAGTGAATTTCATTGAAGAACAAAGGTCTCTGAATGGCTTTTCAAAATCTTAAAGTAGTGGCAAAGTGTACTTAAGTGGGAAGAAAAAGATAGAAGAAATTTTTAAAGTTCTGCCTTTAATTGAACTATTAGGGTCCTTAATACCTGAAACTAGTCTTTGGTTTTGCACCTTCTTGGATATAGGTAACTGTGACAATGCCCAGCCTTCATTCTTATTCAGTGTGTTAGATAAGGGATAAATAACCCTCTCTCCCCAGTGTGTTGCCTTTAATTTCCATTTTTGGAAATAATCTCTTCCTCTGAATAGATCACCCTTCCTGCCATCCAACCTCCCTACACACCCCCCCACCACCACCACCACCTCCATGAAGGGTAAAATGCTCAGATTAAAGTCATAGAGGTTTTTGGTTGCTGGAAATGATGGATTGCAGTAATGAGCTAAGCTTTTAAAAGCATATGTAATACTCAAAGAGAAAAGAATATATGTCTTGGATTCCACCCACTCCAGAAATCAGCAAAGAGAGAATTCTCTCAGTTAAAACATGTCATTTTCATCCCACCCTTGGGGCATTACTTCTGCTTTGTTGATGAAAATGAACATCAAATTGATTGGCTTCCCACACCCTGACAATCAGTAATTATGCCAAAGGTGCTGGGGACCTTCCTGATGAGTGTAGTGATCCAAAAGAAATGCAAGGTGACAGCTTTTCCCTCACCTCACCCCCAGAGTTCCATCTCAGGACAGGTGACAGGCCTGACGGATCATTTCAGAGTACACTTCTTCCCCCACTCTTTCTCATAGAGAGATTTTGAAGATACTATTCGCTTTGAATGAGCAGATCCCATGGAACATAGAACAGTTCCATTCGCCAAAATAGATTCAACGCTAAGTACTGTGAGAGGTATCAGGGTAGAAGAACTTGACGGGTGGGGCTAAAAAAGCTTACGTGTTTGAAAATACCTGCAAATCATTCTCACTTATTACACATATACAATATCTAAATGTCTGAAAATATGGTGCTAGCAACATATGAAGGCTAAAAGGAACTGGAAGTTGAATAGGGCAATGCTCTCAATTCTGACGGGTCAGATTTTCTACTATCATTAGAGTTTCTGTAAAATAATTCTATTCATACACAGAGGGTTATTATTATTATTTTTTTACTTCACACAATTATTTTCATCTTAACCTTGGATAGAGGAAGTTGGACTAAGAGTTCAATGTGCTTGGAATTATGCCTATGACTTTTTTACTACCCTGTGAATCTTCTTATTGAAAGCTTGGTGAACTTCTTAATTTAAAAAACAAGAATCAGCTCATTCTCCTTGCCCCTGCTAATCACCGGGGCACCACTATCATAGAAAAGTATATTAAGGATCTACCTGTCTGTATCCCTGCTAGAATTTAAATAGTCGCAACCTCTGCCTCCCCAAAAGCTGCCACCTGGGATACATGAAACGTAGGGTTCTCAACTGGGGAGTGATTTTACTTCCTAGGGAACATTTAGCAGCGTCTGTGATATTTTTCATTGTCATGACCAAGGGGAAGGATGCTACTAAACATCCTGCAGTGCATGGAACAGACCCTACAACAAAGAATGATCTGGTCCAAAATATCAATAGTGCTGAAGTAGAAACTCTGCCTTAGGTGTTGGTAGATGTATACCAAGGGCATGTTGAAAGCTAAAACTCATAGACCAGATATACAAACTAAATAATACCACTTCAACTGTGTGTAAACAGGTATTTCTAGAAAATGTTTCGAGTTTCTAAGGGACAGTTTGGTTATTTAATAGCTCTATTAACACTTGCACTTGTTTCATAATAAACAACTGGTCAATTCTGACACTATTTCAGTAGAACAGTGGTCTAAAAACAAGCATTAAAGATGACAGAATCGTGCTCATGAATTATCATTAAAATCTCAGGAAACAGAGAATATGCATTATAGAATGAGAGTCCTACACCCCAAAAACGAACGGAACATCCTTTAAATGACACAAGAAATTACATGTATTCATTAGGATAATGTTTTGGCTGTAAAAAAAGCCAGAATAGCAGTGGCTTAAAATCAGTACAAGTTTCTCTTTCTCTTATAGAGCAGCCAGAGTGTAAACAGTGTGGGGTTCCTGTGGTGGCTTCAGGCTGCTCAGGCTCTTTCTTTCTGTCTTGTTCTGTCATCCTTGGCAGATGGTTTCCATCTCATGGCCCAATATGACAGCGCCATTGCTCACCATCCTATCCACATGCTAAATAGCAGGGAAGCAAGAAGGAAGTCAAGGGCGTGACCCCCTTTGAAGGGCAAGATCGGAGGCTGTGTACATCACTTCTGCTCATCCTCTTGTCCGGAACTTGGTCACGTGGCTATGGCTACCAGTTAGGGAGGCTGACAGTGTCTTGTTATGGAGTCCCGTGTCCAGCTAAAACTCGAGGTGCCTTTATTAAAGAAAGAAGAAACCCATGGGTGTTGGAGGACAGCTAGCTGTCTCTACCTCAAATATCTTGTCTTAGGTTAATTCAAGGTCAAGGAACCGAAAGACTGCTTAGTAATTCCAGACGGCCTTTGGTGAGGATAGAGGTCAGAGACTATGATGGCGTCCACCATGGCCTGTTTTTTCACTCTGTTACATTAATCCAAAATCACATGAGAGGCAGCACTAGGGCAAGAGCTAAACCCCCAGGGTTCAAATCTTAGCTCTGCCACTTGCTCGCTGAGTTGATTGTAAGCAAGTTTTCTTCCACTCTCTGTGCCTGGACTTCCTCCTTTTGTAAATTGCTAAAGATAATAATATCTAACTCATAAGGTTATAATAAGGATGACTGAAGTAATACGTGTAAAACACTCAGAATAGTCCTTAACATAGCACCTGAGACTAAGAGCTCTAACCATGGTTATTGTGGGGGTTCCTGCACCTGACTGATTTCATATCAGCTGATTTGAGCCTTAATTTATTTTTTTTTTGAGCCGTATCTTATTAAGCACATAAATCTCTGTTAATTTCATTTGGTTTTAAAATCTCAATAAATATGGGTTGCTTTGATCTAATTTTGAGTTGTAACCCTCACCCCCAATAAAGTATCAAAATGTAGGATTTGACAAAACAAATGAATAAACAAACAAACAAAAAGCAGAATCAGACCTATAAATATAGAGAATAAATAGCCGGTTGCCAGAGGGGAGGGAGAGCGGGGGATGGGCAAAGTGGGGGAAGGGCGGGCAGTGGGAGATACAGGCTTCCAGTTATGGAATGAGTAAGTCGTGAGGACAAAAGGCCCAGCACAGAGAATATAGTCAGTGGTATTGTAACAGCCTTGCATGGTGACAGATGAGAGCTAAGCTTGTGAGGGTAGCATAATTCACAGAGTTGTGGAATCTCTGTGTTGTATCCCTGAAACTAATGTAACATTGTATGTCCACTATACTTCAATAAAAAAGAAAGTCGGATTTGATCTGAAATGAAGATAAGGCTAAACTGGGATTGACGTAGACCTGAGCTAACTCATGAACCAGCGGACTGCCGGCTTCTTACAATGAAGCCACATCAGAGGGCAAGCTAGTCAGTGTAGACAACGAATGCTCCAGCTGCTTTGTCAATAGATAACCTTGCCTCACATTAGTTGATTTCTCAGCAGATGTCAGAGATTTCTGGTTTGATCTAACAAAGTTCACTAAACTTGATAATTTTCTTTACTCCTCAGTAAAGGAATTTAAGAACTCACAGTAAAAACACTGAAACTCAGAAGATCTATAAATGGCTGTAGTTGTCTTACTTTCTACACTATTTTATATTTCAACATCTTGTAGCAGATATCCGTCCCTGACATTTTGTCTCTTCAGCTCTAATAAGCAAATGACTAAAAATAAGGATAGAATATCTTTAAAGCTGCAAACATGGTTTGTGTGTGTGTATCAAAGAAAAAATCCTATATTGATGATAGTATAGTTTGGCCCCTAAAACACCCATGTTCTTTGTTAGGTCATTGCATACTTTTTATTAGTGTAAATTTTGAAAGCAGGTCACTATCTCATCGCTATACGAAGTGATAGAAATGCAAATCATGTATATTGCTGTACTGGGGGCAGGAGGTATTTTCTACAGGCCGTAACATACTCTGGGGCGAATGTGAAGTTAGTGCGAGCAGCCAAACTCCAGTACACAAACCTTTGTCTTGATTTTTTTCTCAGTCCCTTTGGTCCTCACAACATAAAACTTAACAGGATGATTCTCTGTCCATTTCATCTTAAATTCAGGGAAGAAGGATAATAGTGACTCTATAGCAATTATTATTATTTTACCAACAGAAAATGATAAAGAAAATTTCATACGGTCATATGGAAATGAAAACCTGTGCCAAAATATTTAGTAGGTTGGCTAGTAAGCACTCAGAAGTCGTATGGGTTTAACAACAGTACGATGGGAATTTTCAGATAAATCATTTCCATTTCTACCACGGAAGCTTTGATCTCTTAAAACTCAACATATTATAGTATAAACTGGAAATTAGTCATGACTTGAAGAAACAGGTCTTAGGGTGTTAATTCCTCCAAACAGAAAAAGAAACATTCCACTCCTTACCTCTTTCTTTTTAAAATAAATGAATACAGGAAACAAAGGCATTGAAGGAGCCCATGGGAATGGAGACTAGTTGCCTTACATTGGTGAACAAGCTCCAATGAAAGGGGACAAAGTCCAGGGGCGCCTGGGTGGCTCAGTCGTTAAGCGTCTGCCTTCAGCTCAGGTCATGATCCCAGGGTCCTGGGAAGGGGCCCCTCATCGGGCTCCTTGCTCTGCAGGAGGCCTGCTTCTCCCTCTTCTACTCTCCCTGCTTGCGTTCCCTCTCTCGCTGTGTCTCTCTGTGTCAAATAAATAAAATCTTAAAAAAAAAAAAAAAAAAAAAGAAAGGAGACAAAGTCCATTTCCTATAAGGCAGCATTTGTGAATTGGGGGGCTATAAGGAATAATCTCCTAAAAGTTTAGGGACTTCACAAATCTTTTCTTGGCCAACTGGAACAAAGCATAAGACTCGTGAGTGACCAGGTAAACAGTTGTAACTTGATAAAAAGATAATCCTCTGGCTATTATTATATAAGAGCAGTAGAGGGAGTGTCTGTAAAGGTCAACATGAAGCTTTTGAAAATAATTTTACATAAAGCCAAAGAGTTTGCCTTTAAGGGCAAGATCTGTACTTAATCTGTTCTCTAGGGTCTCTCTTCTCCAACACAGAGACTCCTACTCTCACTTGAACCAAGTATGATTTATTTGTGGGAGACTCTTCAACACCTCAGTTTTTGGTTTTGGAATATGAGATCATACTAGGATTCCACTGATTAATCATCATTGCAAATGTAGTCCCAGAATTGTGTAACTCGGGGCTGTCCTTGGAAGGACACCCCCATCATGTCCACTTCTGATTCGCGTGTGTGGTTTGGTTCAGGATCTGTGAAAAGGGGACAGCATCTACCATAGAGGTTGTTGGGAAGAGCAATGATATAACTTACACCAGGTACTTTACAGAGTGCCTGGCACATCATTAACTCTCAGTAGATTTTATTATTGGTGCTGTTGCCATATTTCCTGCACAGGTGTTAAGAGGGTAAATGGAGAGATAATACCAGATCTTTAGGGTTGGTTAGAAATTCAATTTGCAAGTGATGAAATAAAGTGTACCTCCCACCCTTCTTCCTACCACCAGTTCACTGCTCCTGGCTCCTACCGTCCTCCCCCTCCACCCTTTCCTCCCCCACCCTCCTCCTTCTCTGCCACTCAACCAGTGTTACCAGTTTTCATGGCATCCTTCCAGAGATACTGTATATACAGACAAGTGAAAACATATCTGTGTATATTGATACTTAATTTTGGAACATTTATCTTAAGCAGCCCTCCACTTGAAACAGTAGAAAACCTCCTTTCGAGCTGATAATTAAAATGGGAAATGAGGTAGTAGTCTCTTCCCTCCGTTGTTGCAAATGGCAAGTTTTTCTACCCTGTGGAATCAATGATTACATCCTTCCCCATTGAACAGGATATGGAGGACGTTAGCATCCTTTTGATAGGGTGCACATCAAGGCCCAAAGAAGTGGTTCAGTGGAGTCACATTGGAGCATATTACTGCATCCAGTAGGCCATTTTATCTCCATAGAGAGACAAGATTATTTAACTACTAGGCCAAATATATGGGTGCCCAGAATCGACAACCAATTCTCTTTTACACATTTTTATATGATGTTAGTTGACTGGCTCCCAACTGAAAGGAAGTCGGAAGCCTTAGTTGAGGTGCCACTGATATAAGAGACCCTACTCTAGCTGAACAGGTACAGCAAAGAACTTCAGAAAAATGAAAGCTGCTTCTGCTTCTCTTCCTTTAAATGTGCTCATTGCCCTGCATACTGGGACCTAATTGAATCGTGATTCCGCACTTCCCCATTCTGTCCCCTTAGGACAAAAAGGGGTTAGAAGGACAAAGTTATGATTATCATGGTGCCTTAGTAATGTGGTAATGTTATCTATAAGTAATGCAATGAGGGAAGAAGAAGCAGACGCGGTCACTCCCCATAAGCAGCTGTTGGTGACTGATGTCGTTTGGCAGGTACACGTGTGTGGTTAACGGACCTTGTGTAGGTATCGTGGTTTGCCATTTGGGTTAAACCTTCACTTTGGAAGAATAGGTGTGCCTGTCTGTTTGAAAACCTTCCCTTTGGAAACTCACTTTTTACCCAGGATTACTGCCAGGCAAGTATTTGGGGTTTGGTGTTACTCGGTGCTCTGTTCTGCTGAGGATGTTATTGGTCTCCTTAACAGCAGAAATAGCTCTGTGGATTTGGTCTTGATAAGTAAAGAACTTTTCCATTGGCCTTTATGGATGGTTTTGGGTATGTGTGTGCTTTTTAATCGGAGAAATGGAGATATCTCTAGGAGTTTCACCTGACATTATCTCCTGTAAGATTAGAATGTGACCACATTTTCAGCTCCGAACCCACCAACAGGACCTTGAGGCAGGTTCATATGCTGAAAAAACAGCCATACGCTGCTCATCAGAATGTGGCAGCATTCCAATTCGAGGAGCATTTGTGAGTCCTCATATTAATATTAAATGCAAGAATCTTTGTTCATGCAACGTGAAGGTTACAAATGTGCACATGCCAAAATTGGGAAATAGCAGAAAATAAGATTCTCACGGTGACATCTGTTCTCCACTATAATACATGTTCTATAATACAGTGTACAGTTTGGAGAATGATTAGTTATGCAAAGCCTTTGGTCTGTGGTGTGATTAAGAACCTGAACTTCAGCATGTGGGGAAGCAGGGGGAGGGGGTGAAGAGGGCACTAAGCTAAGACTGGTTCACTGCCAGTGAGGATTTTACTGTATGACACTAGGCAATTAGCTCACCCACACCTCAGGCTCTCTCGAAACTAGAAGGAATAATGTGCCTTCTTTTTAGTTCTCCCTAGTTCACAGAACGTGAGGCAAAGATTCTGCTGAGGGGCAGTCTCCAAAGAATGTTGAACTTTCATCATCAAAGTTAGAGGTAGTGGCTTTCTGTTATGGGGTGGGAAGAGGCACCACAAAGACAGGGACTTCTCAGTTTTGTCTGGTTGCACGTGATTTATATGAATTTACATCTCTCGTACATCAGTGCATATATTCCCTCCTTTGCCTATAATTAGTGAAATCTTAATCAGATCAACAAGTATTTATTGTCTCCTATATTTAAGATCTGTGTAAAGATAGAGGAGACGTAGAGATGCTTGCAAAGATGACCAAATCAGAATATATAAGTAAACTACATATATACCACCTACAGTACTACAGGACACATAGCTGGAATATATTGCATTTTTAGTACAGTGGAAGGAAGTGCCACTGTTGGTTCAAATCTGTTATTTGATTTTTTAAGGGCGCCTGGGTGGCTCAGTTGGTTAAGCGACTGCCTTCGGCTCAGGTCATGATCCTGGAGTCCCGGGATCGAGTCCCGCATCGGGCTCCCTGCTCGGCAGGGAGTCTGCTTCTCCCTCTGACCCTCCCCCCTCTCATGCTCTCTCTCTCAAATAAATAAATAAAATCTTTAAAAAAAAAAAAATAGTTTGGTCCATAGCTGAAATATACAATTGATATTTTTATATTTAATTTATTTGATCTCCATTCAATTTTCAAATGAAATGAAAGATACTTTTTTTTTTTTTTTTTAGATTTCTCCTTTTGCTGAACTATTTTGGAGTTGTATCATTGAGTATTATCTGTTTCTTCACATATTTTCAGGCCAATAGATATTTACATGTCTGGTTTGTGAGCCAAAAATCCATTTTTTTATTCTTTCAATTCTGAAATGATTAAATAGAAGTGGCTTAGATTTTCCATTTATTTCTGTCGATAAAGATAATGCCCTAACTTTCATATACAAGCTCAATTCTTCAGACCCCTTGTGGTTAGGATATCTGTTTGGAATAGGATTAAATTTACTTTAAGCTTTCTGCAGTGTATTTAACAGGGACATTGGTGTTCAAGGCAGCTGATAAGACGGTGTTTTCTTCTGAGACCATAGAATGCAGTGACGCTTGCCACCTAGGAAAGAGAAAAATGAAACACATGACCCTGGCCTCCATAGGACCTGGTCCAAATCAAGGTCATCAGCCTATGAAAATCTCCAAGCCCGCAGCTAGTCAGCCTTTTTCTACTTTGATACAGAGACTAAAGATCCTTCACAAAAACGAGTGACACACCCCATGGACACACCCAGAGGGTTACAGCAGTATAAGGGAAGCCAGAGATTACACGTACCTCTAGGTTGAGTATCCTGGGTTCAGATCCTGGCTCTACCTCTGAGCAGCTCTGTGAAAACAGGCCGATTCCTTAATGGTTCTGAGTGAGCTTTGATTTCTCTCATCTATAAAATGAAGATAATAATGAGACCAATCTTAATGTATTGTTGTGAAGATTAAATGAAATAATGCAAGCACAGGACTTAGCCTCAGCACCGTGCCTGGAACAAAATAAGTGCTAAGTAAACCTTAGCCCAAGATATTCGAACTTTTGACAATGATATTATTATGGAGATGGCCTGATATATTTATTTTAAAAATAAAACATTTGCCAACTCTGTTACTTATTATTCTTGGTAACAAATTACCAGTGCTGCCAATCCCTATGGCCTACTTTCGTAGGAAAATACTAACAATCTTTTCCTTTCTCTCCTAGCTAACAAGGTATTTCCCTATCCTGTCCTTGATCCCCACCTGGGGGGAAAATCATTAAATAAACCAACAAACAGAAATTTCCACCATATGAAAACACATAACTCTGTTTAATCAAATAGCATTTCTGGGTCAAGGAGAAAAATATTTGTGGTCAGTGTTGCCTTAAGATGTTAAAGCTGACATCAACTAACATAAATTTTATAATGTGCTAAAGCCCAAGGTCAAGAGAAAGGCAAAATAGAAGAGTTATATTTTCTATTAATACAGAATTGAATAGATTAGGAGCAGAGAGAGAAGAAGACTAAAAATTTGAAACTGGTTGTAGTCACACAAGAATATTGCAGTGTCTTGGAGCTGATAAGGGCTTTAAGGAAATTTAGAAATCTTTAAAGGAATAGATGATATGATCAAAGCTTGTCCATAAGAAAAGAGGACTAGAATAATTGAGAATACCAGTGGATTCCAATCTTAGTGAAGAGAAGTGCAGAATCCCTAGAGGCTTACTTGAATAATATTTGGAAATGGCTGTGACTCGAATTTTAAAAGAAACATACTAAATATTTTTAAAGTACGGTAGAGGTGTGATGCATAGCACATCATATAATTTTAGGAGTAAGTGGACATTAAAATCTTCGTACCTTAGGAGGTATTCCAAAAGTCTGTATTTTCATATTTTATCGTATTCTGCTGTTTTCCTTTAGTTTATTCATCCCCACATCTATTCAATAAATACATATTGAGCACCTAGTTCAACACTAAACAAGAGAAAAAAGATCCCTCTTTTTGCCCAATTCTATTTGCCCAGACAAGGATAATGTCTTTTTCTCAAGATGTTCTCATATGGGTCTATACTTTCTAATAATTCATAGAGGGAAACTCTTTCAGAGTTAAAGATTTGCCATCACCTAATACTTGGTGGGGTAGCTCCACACTTGAGTGCCTGTTTTTTCCTTCCCTAGGAAAAGTTGGAAAAATAGTCATTATAGGGTCTTATTCTGGGGCAAGTGAAAGCTGACCTAGAAGGAATTTGGTAATTAAAATTTATGTAATCAGTGCTCAGAGTTTTGATATGCAGCAAGCCGTCAGCAGTCAAGAGCTAGGAAGGAGCGGGAGGAAGTGGCGAGAGAAATGAGGTGGAAGCTCTGAGTCCGTCATTCTGTCCATTTAGATCCTGGGGGAAGTGTTTGGGTTGCCCCGATAAAGACAGACTTGTGTTTGCGATAGGCTGTCCCTTACCAGCTGGGTGACCTTGAATTCATTCTTCAACCTCCTTAAGCCTGCTACTCCTTTTTTTTTTTTGTAAAATGGGAATGGTAATATCAGTAACTAATGCATAGTGCTGTTATAAGGTTCAATATAATATGTGTAACCTGCATAGTACAGTAGCTCACACAATGGTAAATCCTCCATAAACGTAAGCTATTGTGTTCATTATGCATTATCTCCTTGATACACTTTTAACAAACTCTGATACTGTTTTGCATAATGGAGATAAACTGCCCAAATGGGGTGAAACTAGTTATACAGTTTAAGCCTTTCTCTGTTACAATTATGTTCAGCTTACCACAGTGACTTAACCAAATGGGCATCTGGGTTTTTTTCCACATAAGAAGGAATTCCGAAAGAGACAGGATAGGGCTGGTGTGGCTGTTTGAGGACCCAGCCTCCTTCTGATTTTCTGCTGTACCAACCCTTATTAGATGCCTTTCATCTGCATGGTTGAAAGAGGGCTGCTCTACCTCCAGACATCTGAGGAAGAAGAGCCCAGGGTGAATGGCCTTTTTACAAGACTGTCATTTTTTCAGGGAGTGGGGGAATGTCAGAGACTCTCTACCCAGGAACTCCTACCTATATCTCATCGGCCCAAACTGTTTTTCCTGCCTAGCCCCTAACTGCAATGGAGGCTGGGAAGGGAAGAGCATGTTTTTAACTGGGCACATAACCACCCTAAAAATAAAATAACTTGTAGCTCTGTTAGATATTACATAAGCAATCAGCAGGGTCTGTTACAAAACCACAAGAAGGACATAGCTCCCAGACCTGATGGTTTTCTAACAAAGATTTATAAATGTCCTCAACATTAGGACATTCTGACAACATCTGCTGAGACTTTAAGTCCTGCTACCGTCATGAAGAAGAGAGATGATCGCTGATCTATGGATTTGGCAAGATAATAACCAAAGTCCTTTAGATGTGACTCCTGGATCAATATTGTCAGTTTCCTTTCACATCGCAACGTAGAATCAGGTTGCCATTTAGTTCAACAATCATGATCTTGGTGATGTGACTGTCTGATGTATTCAATAAGCACTTGTTGAGGACCCACTGATCTTGGAAATGCAAGTAAGGGGAAAATGTAGACGCAGCATCCAAATTCCCAATGGATTTTTTTTTAAGTTAAGTTAGACAGAGATGACAGAAGCTGGTGGTGATGCTCCATGTTTGGATGCTTAGAGAAGTTCCCTGAAGTGCTCAAGTTCTGTGTGATCAGCCTCACTGGAATTAGGGGTACCAAGTCAGCCGTTTTTGATCACAAGAGGATTCGAGGTCCAGTTTTCTTCTATTGACTTAAAATGCCTTGCACAAAAAACAAACAAACAAAAAAAACAGGTGTAGGAAGCATTTATGATTCTTTACCAGCTTAAGAGATTACAAGTCAACCAGTAAGGATTTCATTGAGGCTAACTATTGCCCAGCACTAAGCAAAAAATGTCATCCAACTTTTCTGGGTTGATCCCAGGATGTTTACTAAGAACCAGTTTCACAAACCGTTCATGGTTGTAGACTTTGGTATTGATTTCTCAAGGCTGAAAGGAGCCCGAATGAGACTGTGGGGCAATTGCTTAAGTACTTTGGACTTCAGTTTCCTTAAATGTAAGAAGAGAACTTTGGAGAAGAGGATCCTTAAGGTGCTTCCCTGACCTAAAGTTTGGGGCAGGATGGAGCCTTCATAACTATGGAAGTCTTGATTCTGGTACAAGTTGTGGGGTGCCCTGGGGTGGGAGAAGGCCTGGAATTTATGCCTTGGTTTCTTCCTCATGGAAATATAAGAGTTGGATTCGAAGGAATCTGTGTCCTCTACTTGATCTAATGTTCTATTGAGTAGAGTTTGATAGAACTCCCTCCCAAATTCTACCAGCTAGGTTTATTTCACGGAAAGTTTTGGAGAAATGCTTGATGGGTTTCATCTTCCCAGGGCCTGTGCGTGGACTCTCCTAAGTTTGTTAAGCAGTAAAGTTTGAAAGGAGCCTACAGAAGATCAAGCCTGTGAACTCCTATGCCTAAGAAGCACCACCCAGTGTTTTTAACTGGGCACAGATTGACCAAAACGATCACTAAATTCTGCTGTCCTAGCTGATCATTGAATTGAAGTCTTGACCGGCAGAAAATCCCATGCTTTGGCAGAATGTTTGCAATGGTCCTTAAAGGGGATTTGGTTACACAAAGACCTGCAGAGAGGTGACCCTAGGGAACCTAATAGATCTGTTAGGACTAAGTTACCCTAAGTTGAAGTGACCTTTAAAAAGGAAAAAAAAAAAAAAAAAACCTATTAAGGCTATAGAAGAACTGCAAGCACTAGAGCAAAGATGTCAACTCCCCCAAAGAGTCCTTCACCACAGCTGACTCCTTAATTCACAAGCAGCCCTCAGAAGGTGGCAGCTTGTTTTAAGCAGAGGCCTGCAGAGCTCATGCAACCAAAGGATGGAGCCCACAGGGCCAGGATCTAACCAGATAATCACCTATCCAGGATTCTGACTCTAAATGCACAGGATTTCAGAATTTCAGTTGAGATCGGCCTTGAAACTCCAGGCTTGACAATGAAAGAAAGAAATGATCGAAATACCGTCTGTCATAATGGAAAACGCAGGCAGCCCCAGAGCCTCTTCCTCATGCAGCCGCCAATGCAGATTTAGTCAATCTGGACAGTTCTTCATGCGTTGAGGTCACATTTTGGCCAATCTTTTGCTTACGGCTTTAACCAAATAAAGCCTTCTCCTCTCCGCATTTCTCTTGCCAAAGTCAGGTTGAGAGATGGTTCTTTGAGAAGATTGTTTTGGCAGGAGATACAGAGATCTTCTCACACAGCAGAATGCACCAACAAAGCCAAACAGTTCACCAGTCGGGGGCTAACTGGTGTTCAAATGGAAAAGAAGCAAACTCAAGTCCTTTCCTTTGCCCTACTTGTTCTTTTTTTGGTATGGTTTGCTGAGGGGTGGTGGTGGTGGTGGGGCTTGTTTGTTTGTTTACCAAAAATGTGCCCCAAGTGTCAAATGAAAAGCCCAGGGGAATTTTCTTCAGGAATAACTAGTTTACCTCAGAGGGAAATGGCTTTTAGGATTTTCCCATCTGATCTTCCTCTTGTTCCTTCTTTATTCTGACTCTCGACATACTACAGTTTCTAACTTCTCTGTGGCTGGAAAAATTCTAGGCTGACACTTTCAAGAAGAAAAACGGAAAGAAATCTTAGTGTCTGTGAATTGTTGCTAAATCTGCACATGTCCACTTGTAACCAAGAATATTAAACTCAGAGCCAAAGGACAGGAGGAGAAGAAAAATCCCTTCCTTGTTTGTTGTAGACTTTGGCATGGATCCCAAAAGGCTTGGAGGAGCTTCGGTGAGCCCGAGGGTCTGAAGTCTCTGCTCTCCCAGAGGCATGAGCCAGGTTACCTGGGATAATTCACTTCTCTAGGCCTCAGTTTCCTTATAAGTAAAAAGAGAACACTGAAGGAGAAGATCCTTAAGGTTCCTCCCTGAACTAAGGTTTGGGGCAGGCTGGAGCCTTCATTACTATGGAAACCTTGATTCTGGTACTCAACCCTATACAAGTTGTGGGAGAGGGACTGGAATGTATGCCTTGGTTTCTTCCTCTTGGAAACGAAAGAGATGGATTCGAAGGAATCGGAGTCCTGTACTTGATCTAATGTTCCTTCGAGTCTGTCAGGCTCCCTCCCAGATTCTAGCAGCTGGATTTATTTCATGGAAATTTTTCGAGAAACACTTGCTGGGGTTCATCGTCCCAGGACCCGTGCATGACATGAAATGGTGCATCCCCTTGGATCACTAGGTCATAAGAGACACAATTTGGCATACCGTCTCTTGGTCATTAGGCCTCATTATGAATGAGGGACCGCAAACAGGAAGAGCCAAGAGCCTCATATTGGGACTGCTAAGATGGTGACTCTCCTTTCACTCGGATCCTGTTTTTCCAAGTGTACCGTGGGGATAAAAGGGCTTGCTCCTATGTACGTATTTATGTCATGTAAAACAGAAACCAGTTTAAGAAAGAGGGAAGGTCCCAAATGATAATCAAGACAAAAGCCACAGGTGGGAAAGTAGAGAGAAAAACATCTGATCAGATAAAACTGAGTAGTCAGGAATTTGTGGAAATAATTAATGGATATCCTAGGAATCAGAGCCTAAGATGATGAAGATAAATAAAATGCTTTGTAGGAGACAAAATCCTCTGAGACTCTCTATAAAAAAAGGTATCATTAAAGGATGATTTTGTTCTAAAAGAAATGAAGAAAATCATTATTCACAGCTACTTAAGATAATGAAACAAATGCTAAGGGATATGGGAATAAAGATGGAGAAGAGCAAAAAATGTTTTAAAATAATACCTATATTCCAAACTGTTTCTTGACTATTAACAGTTTAAAAGAACAGTTACTATCATGTGGAACTTTCTGCTAAATGTTATACTTCAATAAAAGTTTTATAAAGCAAATTCCTTATGAATGTAAAAGAAGCTAAGTTTTGTTTTTTAGCAGAACAGAAGATAATTGAGGTGGAAATGTGCTCAGCTGGCTGTATGCTTGTTGCTACTAATAATGAATGTGAAGAGTTCTTCATAGGGTGCTGGGCTTCTGGGTTAACTGATCAACAAAGTCTGCCAAAGAGTTTGTCTTGGAAAGAATAATCTTCTGGCTTATTGTTATTGGGAGGAAGTAAGGATATAGAACCTTTGGGGTATGGCTCACACCCACAGATATTTTCTCTAATAAAATCCTTAAGTCACAGTTCTTGGGTTGAGTTAAAACACCTATTCAAAAGGCAAGTAGCCTTATTTTCACCCTGAATTGGCCATAAACCTTAACAAATGCCGTCTCCGGGCCTCAGTCTTTCCCACTATAAAAGAAGAATAGTGGTTATTCCCTGCCTCACTTAGATGCTTTCATTCAGTCATTCAAATAGTCAGCACATCTATACTACACACTTGTTATGTATCAGGCACTGTGCTATTGCTGAGGACGCAGAAGTCAATCACGTAGAACCCCTTCCGCTCGATGACTCACGTTCTAATAGGGAAGGGGGGCTAGAGAACGCATTTACCGAGCGCCGCTGCACGTTGCACGCACTGGCTGCTGTGTGTGAGAAAGATGTATGTAATATAGAAGATATGTCAACAAATAATGTAATAGGTAAAGTGGTGCAATGAAAATACTCATAAAAGTGCTTTGGGACAGAGGAGGGGAAATGAGTCATTCTGCCTGGGGCCTGGGGAATTGGGGAAGGTTTACTGAGGAGATGAAATCTGTGCAGGGCTTGACAAGGAGGCGGACTTGGTTGTGTAGAACAAGGGCTGGGATGGGGAGGGGTTTCTGGTGCAGGTACAACTGATTCAAAAGCACTGAGGGCTTCAAAGGGACTGGTTCGTTTTCCAAAAAGACAAGCGGCTCACTCTGCTGAACATTTGGGTGTTTGGGGGTGAAGTGGGGAGCTGAAGGCGGGAGTTGGTTGGAGAAGGATTGTGAAGGATTGTGACACTCTTCAGAAGGCACTCGAAGGAGCCTGGCCTGGAGGGGCCATTGGAATACAGGACAAGACACATCAGATTTGTGCCTCTGAAAGACCATTCTAGAACCAGTGAGGGGGGCTATTGGAATGGAGAGGGGCTGTTCAGGAGGCTTTAGCAGCAATCTTGGTGAGAGGTGATGACTCAGTTCTGGTAGAACTGAGATCCCAGAAGGATCTTTGAGATATTTGAGATCTTTCGTTTGTTTGTTTCCAGAGTTTTTAAAAAATCAAATAATAGAAAAACTTTACATAAAAATATGTCAATCTTAACATAATAAAATAAAATTTAAAAAATATATGTCAGTCTTAGCTTCCACAGTGTTGTACACACACACACACACACACACACACAAATCAGAACATGAAATCTTTTTGCTAAACTTGTAGCCTATGACTGCAGTGATAGCCATGCCAACTCATTCGGGTCCCAGGACATCGATGGCGCTGGGTGTCTGCATCTATGAACCAGGATACTCGCTGCTGCTGTCCCCACAGTGGTCTCCCTAATGTGGGGTTACAGTCACTATTGCTAATTCACAGAGACTAGTACAGGCCTACGTATCCGTTTTTATAAATATTTCTTTATCAATAGGCTTACAATTTAAGTATCGTAAAATATTTTTTTAAAGATTTTTTTTCTTGTATTCATTTGAGAGAGCGTGCAGTGAGAGCACGAGCAGGAGGGAGGGTCAGAGGCAGAGGGAGAAGCAGACTTCCCGCCGAGCAGGGAGCCCGATGCGGGGCTCGATCCCGGGACCCTGGGACCATGAGCCGAGCCGAAGGCAGACACTTAACCGACTGAGCCACCCAGGCGCCCCAGGATCATGAACTATTTCTGATAACGGTCAATCATCAAGAACAAGAGACAGAGGAGCTACTCTGTTCTGGCATGCCCCTCGAGAGCCTGCTGACAATTCTCAGGGGTAATGCGGGCCAGTCCTGCTTCGGAAGGGCAGACCGTAGACCTTCCCAAGCTTGTCCTTGCTAGGTGCCCATCACATTCAGATCTCCATCTAGAACCAGACGGACAGCTTTTGGTGACTGACTGAATGTGACAAAAGAGAGGGAAGCAGGAATCCAAAAAGATTCTGCAGTTTCTCACGTGGCATTGGAGTGACTCCTTGCACAAGCTTCCTTGCAATTCCATGAGGAGAGGAGCAGGCCCTTTACCTTGGTGCTTGTTTTGTCAAAATAACGCTCCCCTCCGCACTGCACTCCACCACCTGGAGCCTCACCTGGCTGTGATTTCCAGGTCATGTTGTGGCCCAGCTGCAAAGGGCCTGTGGTTCCTTGTTCCCACCTGTGAAGGGAAAACGAGTGGCTGCTGGTGGGGAGAGAAGCTGGTGTAGACAAGGCTCGGGTCCCGGCCGGGTCCTGAAGCCTCTGGCGGCTTCACTGTGACTGGAGGGTGTGCTTCCCGCCTTCGCTGCAGCAAATATTCATATTTTTAATAGTTTTCTAAGGCCCGTGGAGGGAAGTGGCCTTCTTATGATGCGTCAACTTCTCAAGTGTGCGACTGATACTTGAAAGAATTATTAGGAGACTTCTTTATTTTTAATTGCATCAACTTGTTTGGTACGTGACCCAATTAATTCATTCTTGTTGTGAATGTTATTGGAAGACCTGTTACCCTCTTGACTTCTCCTTATGAGTATGACTGGTGCCCTCATTTGAAGCACCATTTTGATTACACACTTAGAAGGAACTACTAAAATGCCCTCTCATGGCAGCGTGGCTGAAATGGCCACTGCTTGCTTGGGCTCAAGGACGGTCATCTGAGAGTGGTTCTTGTGTCCTCCACAGCTCAGTGGCCAGGACCTCCCTTTTCGCCTACCCCCTTCCCCCCGGATTCTGCCCCTTACCCCCCGCCCCCGGGAGGGTTTTAGTCACACGGTCCTGCTTTAATAAGACTGGCTGTTCTCCCTGAGGCCCAAAGAGCTGTGTTTTAACAAACACAGATAAATCAATAAATGTGCCTCATCAGCGTTGGGATCGCTGGCAGGTGCCTCAGAGCAAACAGGACTGTGATGCCCCCATCATCCCCCACCCCCCTCCCCCCCAGACATACTCGTATTGGTTTCTGCTCATCCTTAGATTACGCTATCTGGCAAATCCGCATTCAAACAAAAACTGGTCCCGCCCACTCGCCCAAATGCAGGTGCAAGCCTGTATCTGGGGAGCAGTTTTAACCAAACTGTGGGAAATAAAGTTCTCCCTTCTGAGGTCTCTGTCCGGTGGTCTGAGCATTTTCATCCGCATGGATCTTCCGAAAAGTTCTTTCTACCATTTAATTATCGCCGCTTGGCATCTGGTTCCATAAAGCAACATCTGGTGTGCCTTACAAAGATTCACGATCATTCACCGAGGTAAAGGACAAGCTGTCAACTCAGTAAATTGTCTTGTTCTTCAGAGTGAGACCTTTAAAGGCCTCTTAGTGGCCCAGACAAGGGTCCCGTTCAGTCCTCTTTGGTATTCTCTCTGTCACCCGTCTCCTTATATTACTGTAGAAGTTATGTTTGTGCAGCCCATTTAGAGTTCAGTGGGAAGAAATACAGATGAGAAAATCAGAGGGAATCCTGTGGATGATGATGAGAAAATAAAAACTTTTTAAGATGACAAGGGGGGGGAATGTATTAATGTCCACACATCTCAGTCATGGCTGCGAATTATGTACAGATAACTGGCAGCACTCATCACTTTCCCTAATTGGATGAGACCTTCGGGGAAATTCTAGTTGTGCCCTCCTGCCTTGGGGAGTGTTATGTGGAGTAGCGTCTGCGTCCGTTGAGTCTGCTATGACAAAATACCACAGACAGGCTAGCTTATGGTAACAGTAGAAATCTATTGTTCACAGTTCTGGAGGCCAGAAGTCTGAAATCAGGGTGCCAGCATGGTGGAGTAGGGCCCTCCTCCAGGTCCCAGACTGCCTACTGCTCGCTGTGTCTTCACATGGCAAAAGGGGCAAGAGAGTTCTCTGGAGGCCTCCTTTGTAAGAGGCTCACCCCCATTCATGAGGCTCACCCTCACGACCCAGTCATCTCCCAGGGCGTGACCTCCTAATACCCTCACCTTGGGCATTAGGGTCTCAACATATGAATTTGGGGGGCGGGGACACAAACATAGCAAGTAGGATGCAGTTGTCATCACCGAGTCTGTAACATTAGGTTCCTCATTAAGGATTCGGCACAACCCAAAACATAGGGCAAAACTTTTCTTCATAAAGGGCAGTGGAAGTGTATTTCCTTCAAAGGATCGAACTATTTGTTTTCCCATCAGAATCTGAGATTTAGGGGCGCCTGGGTGGCTCAGTTGTTAAGCGTCTGCGTTCGGCTCAGGTCATGGTCCCAGGGTCCTGGGATCGAGCCCAGCATCGGGCTCCCTGCTCGGCGGGAAGCCTGCTTCTCCCTCTCCCGCTCCCCCTGCTTGTGTTCCCTCTCTCGCTGTCTCTGTCAAATGAATAAAATCTTTAAAAAAAAGAATCCGAGATCTGGCACTCTCTATATACCGTCTTGTGGCAAGAGTGTGCATGTCTGGAGTTTTAACATGCCACTCAACCATTCACTCACTTAACAAATACTGAGTACCGACTGTATACTGCGCACAGTGCTAAAGCATGCTACCAACCTACTGGAGGGTTTGGCTGGCTGACCTTTAGTGACAGAGAGAGAAAACACTGGAGACTTGGCTAGAACTGGAATCCATTTGCCACCACAACTTTCAAGAATAGCCTTCTTAGAAACAGGAAATGAACACAAAGACCAGAGGTTACTGGGACTTACAGGCAGTTACCAGCCACATTCTTCAGAAGGAAGCCTCTGCTAAAGTTCTGAAGAATATTGACTAAAATGAAATTTGTTCATGATGCCTTGTTTACCCCTCATGATGCTTTGCTCTTTTGGCCCAGACACAGACAAGATAGTACTAGAGGCAGGAAACGGATTGCCATCCTGGAAATTCAATGACCAGCTTTTCCCGTGTGACGTGTGTGGGAAAGTGTTTGGCCGACAGCAGACGTTGTCCCGACATCTCTCGCTGCACACAGGTGAGTCGGGAACTCACTCGGATGCCCTTGACACTCTGGATCACCAGCTTCTCTCTTCTCAAGAAGCTGAGTTTCTCTGAGTGAATTGTAACAGGAAGTGGCGGAAATGTTTCTGTCCTGACCTTTCAAGCCACTGTACCTGGCGCGTTCAAAGGCGGCCCTGGAAACGGTTTATATTGAAAGTAGGATTGGTGAGAAAAGAGAGGCATGTAGGTGTATCCGGGTAAAATTCCGGCACTCTAAGCACCATGCTGCTCTCATCTTGAGGGTGCGGGGGATGGGGCTGCCCCCCCCACCCCGTCTCATTGGTTTCATCTTAGCGTGGTAAATGGGAGCAGCTGAGGGACAGAGCAGCTGATGGGGAAACAGTTGCTATCTTTACCTTCATGTCATAGTAGAGAAATGTGCTTGATTCTACGTGTTGCGAAAGGGAAGGCAACCAAATTAAGGAAGGATAAAGGCGGAATAAATAGTAACTTAATTAATGCAACGAAAATCAGTTCCTTCTCCCCCAGAAGAACAAACTGTACTTTATCCGCACCGCGGGGCTCCTCCCCTAGCCCCACCAAGCCCCGGGCCACCAGCACTTCAAATGTGGGGGACTATCCGTAGTAATAATGCTGATGCCTTACATTCTGTTGGGGAAAAACTTCATTCCTCATTCTCTGCTGTGAAGTAGATAAGACTGGGTATTCTTTAAAGTCAAGCCCAGTAATACAAAGTAAGAATCAGGGATAGAAAATGAAGTTGCTCTTTGCTTTTTCTGCCCCCGTCGGCCACCTTTATCTGCACAATGAAAGCAAAGCCTGCTCCTTTTACTATAATTTGCTTGATGAATCGAATGAATTCAGAATGCCACTCTGCAGAGAGTCCTGAAACGTTGTCAGTTTTACGAGAGGGTTTTCATTAAGAAATAAATTGGAATTTTTAATTTTATTTACGTAAAATGAAAATTGCCCATTAAATCATTTCACACGAGTCATATTTTTGCCCCCTTTAATTTCATTAGTTTTTGATTTCTTGGCTGCTGTAGGCCTGGGGCTTAGGGAAAATGATGGGGCTTCTCTTACACCAGTCCTAGGAAGGCTGTGTTCCCCTCCCCTTTCTCCAGCCAAGCGCCCACCCTCGGCTGACACGTGGGGAGTATGTGCGCACACGCACACTCACACATACACGATATTCTTTTAGCCCCTGTGGGGCTCCCCTTAGCAGGAAGAGGGACCTGTGGGTGTCTAGGAAAAAGCAGATGGTCCAGTTGTCCTGGGACTTGCTGTAATCTTTGAAAGTGCTGATAAATACAGCAGTGACCTGCTGGATAGAGACTGTTAGATACTTATAATTCCTAGGGGTTCCCTTGGTCCCCATTTGAAATGAGATTTGAACCCTCCTTTTCCTGCAGAGCTCTAAGCGGCCGCTTGCAAGGTGTTGGGTGTTCATTTTTAAGAGCAGTTTGGGTTGTTTCCCTTTGCTTCCCCCGCAGAGGAAAGAAAATACAAATGCCACTTGTGCCCGTACGCGGCCAAGTGTCGTGCGAACCTGAACCAGCACCTGA
Source organism: Leptonychotes weddellii (assembly GCF_054177405.1). Taxonomy (NCBI): domain Eukaryota; kingdom Metazoa; phylum Chordata; class Mammalia; order Carnivora; family Phocidae; genus Leptonychotes; species Leptonychotes weddellii. Next base: position 69,201,269 of record NC_138370.1, read on the forward strand.
CCGTCCACTCGGTGAAGCTGGTGAGCACGGACACGGAGGACATCGTCAGCGCCGTCACCTCTGAAGGCAGTGATGGGAAGAAGCACCCTTATTATTACAGGTGAGCGGTGAATGGAACCGTGCCCAACTTTCTCGAACACTCCCCGCCCGTGTGCTAGGGCCTACGTGATGAGATGTCTCTCCTCAGTCACAGTGCAGACCTTCGTTGTAATATTTGCTCTGCTTAGACTGAACCCGGAAGCTGCGCTGACTCCTCTCTTGGCCTGGGTGGCCCTAGTAGAATTAATTGAAAGGGAAATGGTCTCGGAGGTGGCTCTCTGGGGTGGAGCTCCAGAGAGCGGCAGGGCTCCGGGGGTTATTAGCTTTTAGGTTTGTGCAGCTGGGAAGTTTCCATCTTTGTAACAGAGCACCTTGCTGCTACCTGAGAACTGTCCTACGGAGAAAAAGAGTAGGAAAAATAAATCTGAAAACTCTGGGGAAATCGCCCTGAAAGCGTTGCATATTTTCCCGTGGTCGTGTTGTCTTCAGTACCTGGAATTTTATGTTTCCCTTCCACATTCGACCATGAATCAGTATTTGGTTTGGTTGCTATAAAATCCCAAGGGTCAGCATCTTTCCCAAGAGGCAGGCCGTACAGATTGGGGGAAACCTGCTTTTGTGTGGAATGTCTCCATGGATGGGTGGCTTCTATTGGGAACTGTCACAGACGGGACTTGCTCCTGCTTGCAGTGCCGTCCGAGGACCTGCATGTGCCTTCATCGGTACACCGAAGGTTCCCGGAGCCAGAGAGAGGCTCACTGGGTATGCTGGGTGCCCCGAATTTATCAGTGTATCAGCACCGCTAATATCCTGGCAAAGCTGCACCGCATCTCTTTGCCCAAGGGAATCCGTAAGGTGATGTGTGGCATCTGGAATCTGTAATTTTTAATTAACTTTATGATTATGATTATAGCGTGTATGGGATTGTTATGTTATGCCAGCACTTAATCCGTTTGGCACAGTGACTACTGCAGAGGCCTCCCAGAAAGCCGAAGAATTTTCTAATGCAAAACGTTTAGGCGGGAGGAAAAACATGTGTAAGAGTCCAGCTTTCTGAGTGGACCACAAAGTATCACTCTTCTCTCTCCCCCTTTTTTGTTTTGTCGTCCCCTCATATAGCTGTCATGTGTGTGGATTTGAGACCGAGCTCAATGTCCAGTTTGTCAGCCACATGTCACTCCACGTGGACAAGGAGCAGTGGATGTTTTCCATCTGCTGCACCGCCTGTGACTTTGTCACCATGGAGGAAGCAGAGATAAAGGCTCACATTGGCACCAAGCACACAGGTGACCATCACTGTCGGTCCTTCTCTCCTCCATCCCCCAACCACCCCAGAGTGCTTGCCCACCTGGCAGATGCATCACCGTCACCAGGCGACGCGGACCTCTCCTTCCTCCGAAGGAAGGACTCTCCCAGGGTAGCAGAGCCCCGTTGCGCAGGGTTCGCCTTTCATTTAAGGCGCTTGCCGTTCTGGTTCACGTCTTCCTTTTCATGATGTTAACATTGTGACTTCACCATGCAATTATCCTCTCACAACCGAGGGTTACAAATGACACCAAGGTGGAGTCATTAAGTGAGAATGAGGAGGAGCCCCTCCACTCCCCTTCCCACCCCCCACCCCACCCCCCCGGCATTTGGTGGTGCTTACAGATTACAAGCTGATGTTGCTAACTGCCAGCCCTGGGTGTTGGCTCAGCCACTGGCGTCACTGGTACTTGAAGGATTTGGGTAAGGGGAATTTCCCAGACAGTTGTGCTGACCACATGCTCGGCCAAGAAGGAGCTCTCTGTGCTTTAACCGGCCGCCTTGGTTCCGTGGTGCCAACAGCAATAAAAGCTTGCTTTTGTCGTAAGTTGAGCAGCTATGACTTGGAGGTCTGCAGAGAGCCCTTATGGTGGGTGAGAAGGTGCCATTTTTACAGTTGGTTGTCTGGCTCTCACATTAGCACCGTGGGCAGCAGGTGAGCTGGGAAACCCATGTCAAAGACAAACTAAATTCAACATTTCTGGAGTGGCTAATGAAGGGAAAGGCCAGCCTGTCTTCCATTTCCACTGGCTTTTCAGATATTCTTTTTTTCCCCTCTTTTCTGTGACTCTCCTATTCTTCTAACCCTCTCCGCCCCAAGTGTGTCTAAGCCCAGTCAAGAACCTTCTCCCCAGGCACAGCCCCTCTGCCACCACCCCACCTCAAGGAAACCATAGAAACCATAATGGCTGGAAAGCAGTTGGATGTAGAATCGCTTCATTGTCATCGATAGAAACTTCACATTCACAAGTACCCAGTGCAAACACACTCACTGCCACTGGGAACACAGAGATCTTGTTCCCTCTGAGGTGGAGGGGCTCCTTGTCTACCTGGGAAGAATATTCTCATTTGTTATCACAGAGAGCCAGAGTGAAATGCATTAAGGAAGTTGCTTTTTTAGTACAGTAGAAGCCTTTAACACTGCTGCTATTAGGGAATAAGGTTATAAGGTTTTTATAGGCTTTTTTTCGCCAGGGAAGCTAACAGAGTTTGGTGGTTTTTTGTTTTGTTTTGTTTTGTTTTTTGTAAGGGCCAGATAGTGAATATTTCAGGCTTTCAGGCCATACAGTTTCTGTCACTACATTCATTGGAATGAGCTGAAATTTGAAAGTAGAGTAGACAATACACAAAAAAGTGGGCCTGGCAGTGTTCCAATAAAACTTTATTTACAAAAACAGGAGGCTAGGGTGCCTGGGTGGCTCAGTTGGTTAAGCAACTGCCTTCGGCTCAGGTCATGATCCTGGAGTCCCTGGATCAAGCCCCGCATCGGGCTCCCTGCTCAGCAGGGAGCCTGCTTCTCCCTCTGGCCCTCCCCCCTCTCATGTGCTCTCTGTCTCTCTCATTCTCTCTGTCTCAAATAAATAAATAAAATCTTTAAAAAAAAAAAAATCAAAAACAGGAGGCTAGATTTGGCCAAAGGACCCCTTTTAGAAGCTAATGGTCTTCACAGCGAGGATTTCTTGCATGCGGTTGCTGTTCTGAAGTGTTTGAATTTGACCCAAGATATGTCCATCTAAATCTGTTAATTAATAAGCTGTATAGTTATAAAGTTATGATATAAAGCAGTATATATGCTATGTGATACATATTATACTGCATACCCCCGAGAATAGGAAGCTTATCTAAGTTGCCATTGTCTCTTGAGCACCTGGGCCAGTGCCTGCACCGTGTAAGTGCGGAGTAAACGTTCATCCGGTAAATGAGTAGATGTGTGCAAGCACACTTACACACATCTGTGTGTGTTAAGCAAGAAAATTATTCCAACGTGGCCCTTACTGAACCCTGAGAGTCTACCGACTTATGCATATAATCTATGTGGAAGAAGTTACTGGGGATGGAGGGAAACACACTTTGGATTCTAGACCCTAGTTCTAGACCCCATGTTACCATAAATAGCACTGCAAACGTAGAAACTCATTTAACTTCCCTGGGCCTTCATCCATTCCCTGACTTTTTGAATGTGCAGGAGATGCCCAACAGGCATAAAGTTCTCTAATTCTGTGGACCTTGTTCTCTGATACGATTTACCTGTCATAGGAATGGGCACCTTTTATTTCAGTCCCCTAGGAAATCTGCAGTGCTTTCTTGTTACAGACGTGAAGTTGTGATCTACAGGATGAGCTCTGTCTCCCACAGAATCCATGTGCTTTCCATACTTCCTTCCTGGCTACTCTTACCCAGGGCACACTGGTGAGCAGGGTGCTGAGTGGGTATCTGAGGAACTGCCCTCCTTTTAGGTAGTTTCTTCCCAGTGACCCCTCCTTACCCTCTTGCTCCCACTCCCTCGCTCTTTGTGTCTGCAGAGAACAAGGGAAAGATACTCCCTCTGGTGCTCCCAATGTCCTTGATGCAAATTTGGCTGCAATGTTTAAATGCTGCCATAACAGCATTGAGGAACCTGAATAGCTATTTGGGAAATACAACCATCAATACTTTACCTCACACTGACACAGACGACTTACATAATCCCCGTTAACAAATCAGCCCTAGAAAAGCTTGAAGAAAATAGAATGTTTATCAGACTTCCAGAGTGAGGAGGATTTGTGAAAGCTTAAGTGATTCAAGAAATGGCAAAAGAAAAGAATCAAGAGATTTGCTGCATAAGAATATCTTCTTCTCTTCGCAAAAGAAAAGGAAAAGAGAAGGAAAACAAAACCAAAAAACCAGTCTGAAGAGTGTGTTTGTAAAAATGACAAAGGCTGATACATTTACTGCATAGAAAATTGGTATAAACTGGTAAGAAACCCTTCAGGTCTCTAAGTGAAGAATTTACAAAGGACATAAACAGTTAATACACAAAAAAGAAATAAAAGCTAACCACTCGACAAAAGGAAAAATATTTGACCTCACTAGCCATCAAATTAAAACTCAAGAGTGGCTTACATTTCACCGATTGCATTAGGAATGTGTTTTACAGCATTACCCATGGTCATTGGATGCTGCTGATACTTTTATGGCCATGACCCTACAGAGTGGGAGAACTTTTGAAAACTACTTAGGTAGTATAGACCAAGAGGCTTGAAAATGCCTGTAACTCAGTAATCCTTCTGGGAGAATCTCCATAGGGAAAAAAATCAACAATGGAATATTAATTTTCTTTTTTTTTAAGAGTTACATATGATTTGTAACTTTCTTTTCTTAAGATTCATTTATTTATTTTAGAGAGCGTGAGCATGCGAGTGAACAGGGGGAGGGGCAGAAGGAGAGACTCTCAAGCAGACTCCCCACTGAGTGCAGAGCCGGACATGGGGTTCGATCTCACAACACTGAGATCATGACCTGATCCGAAACCAAGAGTCAGATGCTTAACTGACTGAACCACCCAGATGCCCCTAACACTATCATTTAAAACCATTAATTAATAATTATTTTCATAAATTTTGAGAGCCAACTATGTGCCAGCATGGGAAAATACAGTGTTAATGATTGTTATTATTATTTATAAATATTATATGTTATATATATATATTTTAAAGATTTTATTTATTTGACAGAGAGAGACACAGTGAGAGAGGGAACACACACAGGGGGAGTGGGAGAGGGAGAAGCAGCTTCCCGCCGAGCAGGGAGCCCGATGCGGGGCTCGATCCCAGGACCCTGGGATCATAACCTGAGCTGAACGCAGGTGCTTAACGACTGAGCCACGCAGGTGCCCCTATATGTTATATTTTATAATAATAATAATAATAATAATAATACATTCTTCTATAATGCATGCAATGAGCCAGGCATTGTTCTTGGTGCTTTATGTATAAAAACCTGTTTGATCCCCACAACAAACATATGAGGCTGCTGATATTAACCCCATTTTTAAGATGAGATCATTGAAGCACTAAATTAAATCCTTTCTCTTAAGTTATTCAGCCATTAAATGATACAGGTGGCATTCCAACTCAGGTATTCTGGGGGTGCCTGGGTGGCTCAGTCGGTTAAGCTGCTGCCTTCGGCTCAGGTCATGATCCCAGGGTCCTGGGATCGAGCCCCGCATCGGGCTCCCTGCTCTGCGGGAAGCCTGCTTCTCCCTCCCTCACTCCCCCTACTTGTGTTCCCTCTCTCGCTATCTCTCTGTCAAATAAATAAATAAAATCTTTAAAAAAAAAAATCAAACTCAGGCATTCCGGATCTGAAGTCCTTATTCTTAACTACTATGCAATTAGCGGCAACAATTTTAAAATAGATATGCTTACTTCTAAAAAAATTAAAAGTACATCAAAAATGTAATGGTGTTTATATTGAGGCAGCAAGACAACTGATAATTTTTATGGTCTCAATTTATCATTTTGTGTCATGTTAGATTATGAACTATTTCGGTTTTTTTCAAGTTCTCTTTAGCTGGCTGTCCTAATGTATGAGGTTGCATTACCTGTGCACGGATGTCCTTCACCAAGAATCTTTGTACTGCTGAAAATGAATGACCCCTTGGATCAGTGAGCCATGGACTGAGTTGACAAGGGCACCCTGGCTCACTCCCAACAGAGCCAAGGGAGATGAGGACTGAGAGCAGAGGAAGCGGTGTGGGGTAGGGATCACAGCTTGAGCGGACTGGGCTATTTCCCCACACCGACTCACAGAGCAGCCGCCTTGGCACCTGTATGTTTATACATTTATTAATTTAGACAGCTCTCTCCAGTGTCTTAAGCCTCAGGGTACTTGCCGCTATTGTTAAAGACGGTAGTTAAAATTATAGGTTTTAACTCTAAAAACTAATTTAAAATAATCACTTGCTGGGGCACCTGGGTGGCTCAGTCGTTAAGCGTCTGCCTTCGGCTCAGGTCATGATCTCAGGGTCCTGGGATCGAGCCCCGCATCGGGCTCCCTGCTCTGTGGGAAGCCTGCTTCTCCCTCTCCCACTCCCCCTACTTGTGTTCCCTCTCTCGCTATCTCTCTGTCAAATAAATAAATAAAATCTTTAAAAAAATAAAAAAATAAAATAAAATAAAATAAATAATCACTTGCAAGATTCTATGGATAAGACCCACCTTAGAGGATGGATTTGGTGAAGCAATAGACTCAGGGCCCCTACTGAACATACTCTGTTTGTCTACAAAATGTGACTAACCTGGTTAAATATTTAGATAAGAGACTGGCAATGATGGTGCCCGCTTTCACTAGCTTCCTTGTACCAAGGGGGGTCTATACTTTAAAGGCATATTCCCTCCCTCCTTGTGGGTCAGTGAGTGAGGTCACATAGTGTCTTTCCAGGAACCAAGTTCCATCCTGCTGGGAACAAGATTTTTAAAATTGTAAACTGAAGTAAGCGCTGTCTTCCCTGGACGTAAGTGCAGGTTTGCCGGGAACAAGACTTGGAAACATTGCAAGAGGGTAAATATTTCTTCCTTCCTCTTTTAAAAAAAAAATTTTAAATTGGACAAGTAATTTATGGTCACTTTAGAAAATTCTGAAAACCAAATAAAAGAAAACAAACATACCGCTGATAATTTCACCCACTAGCTGTCACCACCATTACAGCTTTGTTTACTTCTGGACTTTTTTATGCCTGTATATAATATATGTTTTTTTTAAATCTCCTGATAAAGTTCATTTCTAGAGTTCACAGTCACTAGATTACTTAATTGACTGATTTGAAGGGAACTGACGCACAGTCTCCCTGTATTTCCTACCCTAACCTAAAATGATGGGCCTGCTTCAATCTCGTTTGGGGAGAAATGACATCTTAACAGTATCAAGTCTCCCAAACCATGAACAGCATAGAACCTTCCAGTTATTTGGGGTGTGTAATGTACATCGTTAATTTATTACAGTACATGTTCAAGTGATATTGTACCTTTTCATGTGCAGTGTAAGATCCTCACAATAGCATACTTCCCTGTCTCCTCTCCCAGCCTTTATGCTATCGCTGTCATATTTTACTTATTTATGTTATAAACCCTCTATGACATTATTCTTTTTTAACAAAATCACTTTGATTCTCTTTTAGAGAGATTTAAATAAGAAAACTCAGGTATTTGGCCATGGAGTTGCCATTTCCTGTGCTCTTCATTCTTTTGTGTAGATCCATTTTTACTTTTGGTGTCATTTTCCTTCTGCCTCAAGAATTTCTTTCTATTTTTTTCTTAATATTTTTATTTATGTATTTGACAGAGAGAGACACAGCAAGAGAGGGAACACAAGCAGGGGGAGTGGGAGAGGGAGAAGTAGGCTTCCCGCGGAGCAGGGAGCCCGATGCTGGGCTCGATCCCAGGACCCTGGGATCGTGATCTGAGCCGAAGGCAGACGCCCAATGACTGACCCACCCAGGGGCCCTCAAGAATTTCTTTTAACATTTTTTGTAATTCTCGTCTGCTGGCGATGAATTCTTTCCCCCTTTTGGGTGGGGAGGGAAGCTTCATTTTTGAAATCCATTTTCACAGAGTATGAGATCTCAGATTGACAGCTGTTCCCTTCAGCACTTTAAAGATGGCGCTCCACTACTTCTCGCTCGCATTGTTTCCCGTGAGAAATCTGCTGTCATCCTTATTTTTGTTCCTCTACACAGAATGTATCCTTTTTCCTTAGGCTGCCTCTAGGGATTTTTTTTTTTCTTTATCACTGGTTTTGATATCCCTTGGTATAGATTTCTTCATCTTTCTCATGCATGCGGTTCATTTTGCCTCTTGGATCTGTGGGTTTATGGTTTTCCCCAATTTGAAAAAGTTTTGGCCTTCTCAGATTTTTCTGCCCTTCCCACCCCATCAGGGACTCCAGTTAAATTTATATTAAGCTACCTGAAGGCATCCCACAATCCACTGATGCTCTTTTCATTTTTATGTTTCTTTTTTCCCTCTGTTTCAGTGCAGATAATTTCTATTACTATTACCTTCAAGGTTCACTAATCTTCTGCCATGTCTAAATTGCTGGTAATCCCATCCGGTGTATTTTTCATCTCAGACGTTGTAATATTCATCTCTAGAAATTTGATTTGGATCTTTTTTGTATCTTTCATATCTCTATTTAACTTTTTCAATATATAGACTATAGTTATAATAACATTATGTCCTTCTCTGCAAATTCTAACAACTGTGTCAGTTCTGGGTCAGTTTTGACTGGTTAATTATTCTCCCCATTTTAGGTTGTGTTTTCTTGTTTCTTGGCATGCCTGCTAATCTTTGTTTGGATGTCAGACATTGTGATTAGCCTTCCTGGGTGCTGGATATTTTATATTCCCATAAAAATTCTTGACCTTTGTTTTAGGATGCAGTTAATTACTTGGAAAATTTGACTCCTTTGAGTCTTGCTTTTGTGACTTGTCAGGCAGGTCTGAAGCAGTGGTCCAACTAGGGCCAATCATTACCCACTCCTAAGAGATCTTCTTCAGTTTCCTACCCAATGCCCTGGGAATTGTAAGTGTTTCTAATCTGGCTAGTGGAAACAGCAGTGTTTTCTGAGCCTTTCACATGGCCTTTTTTCCCTCCAGTCTTGGGGGGTTTCTCACACATGTGCCCTGATCCCTACTCTGCTGAATGAATACTCGTGGGGGACCCCCTGCAGGTCTTTGAGTTTTTCCTCTGTACTGTTCGCCCCCCTCTGGCACCCTGCCCCACCAAGTCCAGCAATGTTGATCTCCCCAGACCCTTAGCGCTCTCTCCTCAATTCAGTGAGTCTGATGGGCAGGTCCCCACCCCTGCACTGCAGGCTGAGAAGTAAACTCTCTAAAGGCAGGAAGTGGGCCACCTCTCTTCTTTCCTGTCTCCCAGGGATCACTCTTCAGAGCCTGATGTCCAATGTTGTAAAAACTATTTTGGGGAAAAAACAACAACAACAACAACTATTGTTTGATATATTTTGTCTGGTTTTGTTTTAGTTCTTTCAGCAGCAATGGTAAATCCGGTCTCTTGACACTTCATCTTGAGTGGAAGCATTAGTCTCCTGACACTGTATTTTAATGGCCTCCCAAAACTGGTTTACTCCTGGGTTTGAGGGAGAGTCCAGTCCATGAAGAGCATGGTTCCCAGAGTCAGACCAACTGAAATCTCTGCTCCACCACTTCCTAGTGTGTGACTTAGGCCAAGTTACCCTGACTGTGCCTCCCTCCCCTCATCTGTGAAACAGGAGTGCTAACAGTTGTGTCTCATTGGATTTTTGAGAAGATAAAATGAGATACTGTGTTCAAAGCATGACAGAGTTCCCAAGTCCCACAAGTGTCATCATTGTAGATGATGGGGACCTGGGGTCCCAGTAGGTACCCTGGGAGAGCTGGGAACCTCACCCTGTCTTCCCTGAATGATGATGTAGCCACGAGACCCCCCACCACCCCCACCCCTACTTGCTGTTATTCGAGGGTTATCATCTCCTAAATAACAGACCTGGGTTTTGGGGGGGGTTTGTTTGTTTGTTTGTTTTTTCAGGAGAAGACAGGAAGACCCCCAGTGAATCAAACAGCCCCTCTTCCTCCTCCCTCTCAGCTCTGAGTGATTCGGCCAACAGCAAAGACGATTCAGACAGCTCTCAGAAAAACAAGAGTGGGAATAACCTGCTGGTCATCTCTGTCGTGCCTGGGAGTCAGCCCTCAGTGAACAGTGAGGAAAAGCCAGAGAAAGGTGAGGGAGGAGTGGGTTGGCCTGCTTAAAAATAAGCCCCCAAGGGGAGTGATGTTGGAAAACAGACAGTAGGCCTGGGAACAGTATAACGCTATCATCGCCTCAAATTTGTATTTCTTTTGGCTTGATTTGCACCCAAATATGGGGTGGATGGATGGGCAGTGTGACGCTGATTCTGGAACTGTACACTTAACTCCTTCTGCCACACAGATGCAGGGAAGGGTGCCTGAAAGGGCATAGCTGGGGAAGAGGAGAAACGGGGTGATGTCTGTCCCCCTCCTGCCCTCCTGTCCCTCTGCCTCGTGCACCCGTACACCCAGCTCCCGTCCTTTCAGGGTTCGAATGCGTTTTTTGCAACTTCGTCTGCAAGACGAAGAACATGTTCGAGCGCCATCTGCAGATACACCTCATCACCCGGATGTTTGAGTGTGACGTGTGCCACAAGTTCATGAAGACACCTGAACAGCTGCTGGAGCATAAGAAATGCCACACTGTCCCCACCGGTGGGCTCAAGTAAGGAAAGCAAGTACAGAACCTTTTACTGTGTTGTTATTAAACACCCCTCCCTGTCCCTCCCCCTCCCCCCTCCCCTGACGGTTCTGGGGTCACGGAGAGGGAGAGCTTGGCATGGGGCTAGTCAGTCAGGCACCTCTGCTACCTTGAGCCGGGTATGAATCAGACCTGTTCCCCGGGGGGTCAGCAGACGCAGCAGGAGAATCCATTGCACAAATTCCCCGGGAGTCCTGGCAAGCAAGAAGACGTGTTGGAGCCGCTCGGCATGCAGGGGGTAGACTCAGCCTACACTGCTTGAGTTTGGTTCGGACTGGATTTTATGGACTTGGGGCTTATGTCCCCGAGCGTAATTCATTACACTCTCACAGCCCTTCGCTATCTGTGACTTATTTTTTTTAGATGATTTGCCATGTATCTTTTAAACCAGCATCACAACAAGCCCACCCGCACCCCACCCCCAAATATTGGATCCTTGCCTTTTCGAACAGGCAGGAGGCAGTGTTTTTCAGGTAGAGATCACGTGCCTCACGTCTTCTGCAAACATGCCTTATTCCTTCCCAGGAACTGCGATTGGGATCTCCCTGGCTAGCCTTCATGAGATCTGACATTTCCAGTCACACGTTACTCACAGAATCCCCAAAGACCTAGACCACAAGCATCATCATTAACTACTATTTGCAAGAAGCCCTCTGGTCTGAAGTGAGACCCGTCAGTTACTACCGAATGCACGGTGTGTCTGGCTTGATAATAGGCGCTGAAGGGCAAACGAGGAATAAAACGTAATTTCTACCCTCAGGAAATGTATGTCCTAGCACTACCAGAATTTAATCTTTCCGGTGATTCTGAAATCAGCCCCTGTTCACAAGGCACTTAGGACCTAGTAGAGAAAGAAGCATATGTCGTCGAATACAGAAAGACACACAAGTTTCAAGGCATAATTATTCATGTTTAGCTGAAATAATCATGTCACTAAAAGAATGAAAATTTATATTTTACTTAACACAGGGGAAAAAAAAAAAACCCTCTTGTTTTTAAACATTTTTATCTTTGAAACTCACAAATTGCCAGAGAGGTTGGCATGACTGTCCTGAATGGGTGAGGGATGGAGAGACCCAAAGGGACCCTGGGGGTCAAGTGTTGGGGGTAGCCCAGGGTTGACCCCTCTGCAGGCTCCTGCCTGGTCAGAGGCACCCTCCTCAAAAACTCTCCCAAACAGAGGAGTCAGGGAGCCGCACACCTACTGTCAAATTCCATTTTGTTTCACTCTTGGGGCACTTAAGTGGGAGGGGGAGGGGATGGCTGTAGGGATGGGGGAGGGGAGATTATAATTCAAGACAACCAGTAAATGGGAAATGCCCAGCAAGAGCTTATTTGGGAATTGGATTTGGTTTGTTCCCCCTGTCCCTTTCTAAATACTTGTATACTCTTATTTTTAAAAAAAGAGAAAAAGCCATGTATTTCTGTGGTTGGACTAGTGCTCGTCGCCTTTCCCAGTAGCCCAGTCACACCCGTTAACTCTGCGGCCCCTGCTGGTTGTGGCTTTGTCAGTTAGCCTTGCCTTGGGGACCTACGGAGTCCCAAGCCTCCGACCCACTGGGGAGAATGCACAGTGAATGCTGATGCTTTTTGCCTGTCCAGACACTTCCCGTGTGGTGCTAACGGTCCCCTGTGTAATAGTTTATGTTCTAGGATGACCAAGTAGAAGAATACTTTGAAAAAATTGATAATGCCTTCTGGCTATACAGTGAGTCTTTGTTTTGTTTTGTTTTGTTTTCCCTTTGCCATATCAGAGAATTGATTTGCCTGAGAGGGTGTCTTTACGATAAATAACGGGAGCACGGAAAACCCTTAGCACTTTGCCTGAGCAGCGAAAGAAAGATTGAGCTGTGGGTCACAGAAATGTTCTTAAAATGAAACAGACTGCCGATGTCTAAATTGCTTTTCTGTGATGGAACTGCTTGTACTCTATATCCTGTTCATAATGCAGATCAAATAAGATTATACTATTATTTTTCTTTTGCCGTAGCTCAGGACAGTGGTGAGTTTCAGACTCCTCTAGGTAAGGCCCAGCTTGGCGTAGGGGTTGTGTGTGCACCTGACCTGGGAATGGGCTTTATATTTCTCTCGTGTGCACTCTTCTGTGAGCTGAGGTTCAAAGGCTAACGGCGAGCTTGGCGCTGAGGAGCAGTGCACGGTGCACTTGGTTGTATTGGGCTCTGCTGAACACCTCTCCAAACCCTCAGAGGACAATTCACTCCAGGGCCCTGCCGTGCAGGTGCCAAGTGAGAGCTGAGGCAGCCACTTCTGCATTTGCATTCTTTTGGGAAAGAGAGCAAACACGCTACAGCTATCATTTCAGCCACCAACTTGAGCCTTGCAGCTTCCAAAAGAGAAGCTCAACAGAATTTGTAAACATGCCCTCACTGCTCCTCCTAGCCCCTCTGGACAGCCAGGAGGCTGGGGGGTGGCATAGCCTCCCTGCCTAGGATGGAGAAGCTGAGCCACGGAGAGGCCCAGGCTTTGTCCCGGGGCATATCCAGCTATGGCCCGATAAAGGTGACGGAGCTGGGACCAGAATCTGCCAAAATTCTGTGTAGAGACCAATCCAGTAATGAATCAGTGCCTACCAAGCACTGCAGAAAACGCAGAAGAAATATAAGATACAGTCCTGCCCACCGAGACACCGAGAATTTATGATCCAGTTGGATTACAATTATTTCTATGATGGAATAATGTTTTCCTAATGTCTTCGAACTCCAGATAGCAGTTGCCTCCCTCCCTCCTTATCCCTCATTCGTGATGGGCTGGTGGGTGGGCCTCCCTCTCCCGAGCCCCGTGCTGGTCCTCATCTGCCTGCCCTGATGGAGAACCAGGGCTGTAGGAGACAGGATTTATGAGTACAGATCTATGTATACACACACACACACACACACACACACACTCACGCAGAGAGACACACACACACAGGCCTTCTCATCCTAACCACCCTTTAATAAGCACGATTCTGACCCCTACAACTTTCTGTTTGCTGGAGGTAGCTCTCCCCCTATAAGCTGTTCTTCAAAACTCTTAGCCTTTCTGCGTGTGCTTGGTGTGGTGCATGAAAAGTCGATTCTTTGTGTGGCTCCCATCTAGAGGGGAGGTCAGGAGGTTTAGACCTCTGCTGTGTCTGGCGGGGAGCGGGGAGGGCTCCAAGGGGGACGGGTGGGGAGGGCGGAGGGGAGCAACCGCTTATGTCTTCCTCGCCCTTTCTGTGCTCCCCTTCCTGTGGGCTGGTGCTCACTAATCCAGCCAGGAGACCCCCAGTAGGCTGAGCGTACCTTGCCGGAGCTCCCCCTCGGCGGGGAGAGAGAGCCCAGAGGGTCATCTTAACCCCCCGGAGAGGCGGCAGGGCAGGGCTGGGCTGGGCAGGGGCAGGCCAGGCCTTCCAGAGTGGGGGGGGGGGGGGGCGGAGCGAGGGGAGGCTGGTGAGGAGGGTAGAAGCGGGGCCGCCGCCGAGCCTGTCCGGCTGACCCTCCCTGTCATTGCTTCCCCCCCCTCCCCGCCCCGGCAGGTGCCCGTTCTGCATTTATTCCACCAACCGCCCCGCTGCCATGGAGTGCCACCTCAAGACCCACTACAAGATGGAGTACAAGTGCCGGATCTGCCAGACGGTGAAGGCCAACCAGCTGGAGCTGGAGACGCACACCCGGGAGCATCGCCTCGGCAACCACTACAAGTGCGACCAGTGCGGCTACCTGTCCAAGACCGCCAACAAGCTCATCGAGCACGTGCGCGTCCACACCGGCGAGAGGCCCTTCCACTGTGACCAGTGCAGCTACAGCTGCAAGCGCAAGGACAATCTCAACCTGCACAAGAAGCTGAAGCACGCGCCCCGCCAGACCTTCAGCTGCGAAGAGTGCCTGTTCAAGACCACACACCCTTTCGTCTTCAGCCGCCACGTCAAGAAGCACCAGAGTGGGGACTGTCCCGAGGAGGACAGGAAGGGCCTGGGCCCAGCGACCCCCAAGGAGCCAGCCGGCCCCGGGGCCCCGCTCCTCGTCGTCGGGAGCCCCCGGAATCTCCTGTCGCCCCTGTCGGTCATGTCCGCCTCCCAGGCTCTGCAGACCGTGGCCCTGTCGGCCGCGCACGGCAGCAGCTCCGAGCCCAACCTGGCACTCAAGGCTCTGGCCCTCAACGGCTCCCCTTTGCGCTTTGACAAGTACCGGAACTCGGATTTTGCCCATCTCATTCCCTTGACAATGTTGTACCCCAAGAACCACTTGGATCTCACATTCCACCCTCCCCGACCTCAGACTGCGCCTCCCAGCATCCCGTCACCCAAACACTCCTTCCTCGCCTATCTCGGACTAAGAGAACGAGCAGAGACTGTCTGAGGGCAGCCGTGTTCTGTACCAAAAACAAAGAGACAAAGACAAAAAACAAAAACAAAAACAAACAAAACCCCACAAAACTTAAACACAACCCCAGCAGGTGTACGTTGCTGCAAAACCTACAGACCCCCGGGGTCTGAACACGTGTACTGTATATCTTTAGTAAGGAATAGAGAATTGGCTCTGTGTGTATACCTATTGCATTGACCTGAAAGCTGCTTTATCCAATCTTCAGAGAGGTGACCTACTGCATACTTCTACCTTCAGAGGCATGCCTCCCCACCACCCACTCCCACTCTCAGCCTTCTCCGTACTTTTATCTGAAAGGAATTTTGTCTTGTTAAACCCTGAAGAGAGTGTCCTTAACAGCAATCAGCACTTGTACGCTTATAGACGGGCGCATTTTGTTTTCTGTTGGGTGAATGGGCCGTGTGGGTGCTGTGGATTCTGGAAGAGAAAGCCGTGTGCCACGCCATTTCTGTTGCACATTTCTTCGTGCTGGCTTCTTTAACAGCGATGAACATTCTTTTCCCTCCCGGGTTGTTCATCCATGACAGTCTCTCCCCGAGCTCCTTCATCACCTTTCCCTCTCTCTTTTATGGCTACAGAGTGGTAGGGCCTGGTGCTTAAGTCGATGAAGGACTGGTAGACACCCACAGTGCTGCTTGAGATTTCCGGCCAGGTGGTCAGATCTTCTCGTTCTGCTCAGATCTTCTTGGTTATGAAGATGCGAGAACCGAGAGTCCACTCTGGAAGAAATCTCTCACAGCACTGCAGCCAATATAAAACTTAAGTGTGTTTTGTGTGTGTGTCCATACGTATACAATGTGTATGGTGCACACAGTGCATCATTTTTTTAAGGGCAGATTATATATATATGTGTGTGTATACATGTACACACACATATATATATATGATGTATTAATTCAGTGGTTACCATTCATTTGCAGGAAAAGAAATTGTATGAGTGAAAAATTTTATGGTTGATAAATCCAGCCAAGGAGATTAAAGGGGTTTGGATAAATTCTGGGTATAAATGCTCAGACTAAAAAAAAAAAAAAAAAGAAAAAAAAAAGAAACGGCAGTTTTGCACAGTGCTTTGGTCTTGCACTAGTTTTTGTTTCTCATCTGCAAAAAAAAAAAAAGTAAAATAAAAGGAAGAAAATGTACCTTTTCTATGGAATGAGTAGACTGTATGTTTGAAAATTTTGTCACAACCTCTTTGACATATAACGACCCAACAAAAAGGTGCTGTTTAGTCCTACGGTTCAGTTCATGCCCCTGAGAAGTTTCCCTTGTGTTTGCAGATCGTCTGGCTATAGTGGTATTCTCCATGTTATTAATAATTCTGTATTCCATTTTGTTAACGCCTGGTAGATATAACCTGCTAGGAGGCTAACTTTTTACTTATTTATGGCTTTTATTTTGTGGTCATTAAAATGGCAACTTATGTGCAGCACTTTATTGCAGCAAGAAGCAGATGTGGATTGGTTGCATAGCCCTTTGCGAATCTTAAAAAAGTAATGGGTGATTTAAAAAAGAAAAGGAAAAGAAATCTTTGGCCGAGTATCTTAATTGCTTGTATTTGTAAGACAACAGAATTTCCAGTATGAAAACAAGCTGAAAGGGCAGGAAGAAATGTGCTTTGTATAATAATGGAACGTTTGGAATATAAAAGTCTATATATTATTTATCTATTGAAGAACTGGTGTACAAGAGGAATGCTTTCTTACTGCATTGCTGTTTTCCATCATGTGTTATCCTAGAGTGGGGATTTTTCTTTTCATCTGTTTCACCAGGGGAAAATAAAAGCATCCCTGATTTTCTTCCTCTAGTCAGTTTGCTTCACTGAAAGCCCCCTCGAACTTGGTACAGTTCTCACAGGAAGCCAGAAGACTGTACCGTCGGTCCACACCATGGACTCCCCCACCCCCATACCCACCCTTCTTCCCCCAGACCTAGCACGTGTGCTACACTTCCCTTTGCCAGTCCTCCAGCCCTGGCAAACCTGTTTACACTAAGGAGATGTCCCCAGGGGCAGGGAGGCTGAGCCAGCTAGGGCAGGAAGCCCCCCGAACCCTCGGTCATCCTCCAGCAGAGACATTTGTTCTTGGCTACGTTAGAAGCGTCGTTCAACCTCGCCACGTCAATGTCTCGATAAAAGACACTATAGACAGTTATGGACAATACACTCCAAGAATACTGGGCGCATGGGTGGGTTGGTTTTTTTTAAAAAGTCCTGTCTTTATCCCCATATAATGGAGAATGTGCCACTTGGCTAATAATGTGCTTTCAAAATTACAAGTTCAGTGATGACAGAAGAGGGCCCCGGTGATCCCACGGAGGCTGGCAGAACAGGCGAATCGCACGGAAGCACCAGCAGGTTAAAAACCTGACAGGGTGGCCCTGACAGTTAGGACTGCAGGTTTTACAGCATGCCACGTGTGCAATATGAGGTCCTCGGTTGAAACTTGCAAGATCGAGAAGGGTGTTGGAAGGAGATGTTTACTGCTCAAATGCCATGCATTTCACTGCTTGCCACTGAACTTGTATTTGAATGACTTGGTTATGCTTAATGTAATTGGGCAACTTTTTTAGCACTTTGGAAAGAGTCATCAATCTTTCTGGTAAATTATAAAAAGTTTTCTGAGTGAGAAAAGGTGTGTTTGGAGTTTGTTTGACTTTTTATATTATTATTATTGTTATTAATAAAGAAAAATCTACAGCATTTTTGAGACTCCACCGAGATAATATATACCCCCGAATTTGGTTTGCAGTTCGATACTCAGGGAAGGATTATTCCATAGATATCCTTTCCGTGTAAAACACTAACGTCTTTGAGAAATTCACCTGCCAACTAACTTCAATTCTGTTTTCACTATGCATTCTTCAATGAAAGCTAGCTTATTTGTCCATATAGTACTGCAGTTAGAGTTCTCAGCACTTTCTTGCTTCTATCCTTTTTTTAACTCCTCATATTATGTTCAGATGATCATACTGTCAAGGTTTGTGTACATTACTGAAAATTTGTATTGTATAAAGCTTTTTGCATTACAAGGCTGTACAGGGTCATTTTGACAGTAACTGGTATATTTCTTTGCATCTTATGTTGCATTGCCAATTTCTAGTGTATCCAGTTTGGAAGTATAATATACTCTAATTAAAACAAAAAAAAGGTTGGCTATACTCTTTGTTTCTTTTTTTTTCTTTCTCCGCCCGCCGCCCCCCCTTGGTTGCCATCCTTGACTACTTGTTAGTCTCAGGGTTTTATTTGTCTTGCTTTGTTCCCATTTTAACTTCTCAGCGTATTTTAAATAAGTTTAGGAAATGTCCATGACTAGTTATAGCTATTGCAAAACGCAAGTTTTGAACAGCCATGGTTCTAATACAAACTGTCATTATGTAAGTCATTAATAGCCATTAAGGCTGAGAGCATATCCATCATTCAGTACAGTTGCAGACCGGCTCCTTCCTGAAATTACTTAGTGACATTTTAAAGTGTTCACCAGCCTTACCCTCTCCTGCTTAACATCATTTTACTGACCCCATAGCCAAAGGGCAGGGGGGAAACAGATGAATAATTCCATTTATCCTAATGAAGTTTGGCAACTATGAGATTTTAATGAGGGGGGAAATGGTCTATTTTGTAAGCTAAATAATAATCTATCCAAATGCAAGTAATGATTTGCCATTCAAAGGAAGGTACCAGAGGAAGAAACTGAGGCCAAAACAAAAGATGACAAGCACACTTAAGTTCAAACAATAATTTTTTTAAATCCATTTTAAAGTTCCGTTCCTTAGATATTTTCCCTATGAATCTGCGACGGTTGATAAAAAATATAAAGCAGCAAAAGAGAATGTTCTATCTAGTTCACAGCTTGCATGCTTATAAATATAATGTCCTTTGCTCCTTGTAAGAAATTATGAACTGATTCACTCTAACACTGAAAAAGATCAAATTTACTTTTCATAAAATGAGATGATATAGGAGGAGGCACTTTGAAAATGACCAGTCACTAATCAGACACTATTTTCCCCTTCGCTTTTTCATCCAGTAGCTATTTTTAGGTGATTGAATCGACTTCTCGCGCTTGATTCAATACCAGTTTTGTTTGGGGGCGGCTGATATTTATACTGAAAATATTAAGTCAGACTTCCTTGCCTTTTGCTAGCACTATAGGCCGGAGTGGCTTTTCATTTTGTATCCATATTTTTTTTTTTTCTTAGATCCCACACCTACCTCACATGGGCCCTGTGATTGAGAAAAGCCAGAAATACAAAGAAAAGTCATCAATTTCATAATGGTCTCCCGTTAATGGGCTTCCAGTGACTGAGGAACGACTGGGATGGGAGCCATCCACGATGGAACGGACCACGGCCACTAACCCTTCTGTTTACCTAGATTGCTGCAGGTGCATGGGGGCGGCTCCAAGCCAGTCATGTGGCCCCTTCCTGAATTTAATCTGAAATCAGACATACTTTTCCCACTGTCATGTTAAATAAATATACTTGAAGTTAAGACTCAAGGCCTCCTTTTCTTGGCCACCAAAAACTCCCTGACGATTTAACAGAGCCCCAGGGCTAGTCACAGATAAGGAGCGTGGGGAGAAATTTCAGGGTTTGATGAGCACAGGTACCTCCTTACCCACAGAAGCACCATATTAGAACCCCTGCCTGCCGAAGGTGATGTGGGGCTTGTGAATGATTTGAAGGAGAAGGCACATGTCATTAGTCGCTGAAACAGAACTCAAAGCCCCGCCCCGGCTGTCAGTCTTAAGGGAGGAAGGAGACCCACGAGGAGTTCTAGGCATACAAAAGGGGAAGAGAGGGAAGAAAGGGGATAGCAGCTGGCTGACTACATCGTGCTTGCAGAAGACTGGAACCTTCCCAAGGGTGCCTTAGAACCTGTAAGCAAAATCACAGGATAAAAGAATGCCCTTGGGGATTTGGACTCCATTCTAAAGAGCCATCAACCACAAATATTCCAGAGACCCCAGCCAACATTCTTACTTATACCACTGCCTCAAAACAGAAAAGTCCTACACAAAATGAGGTCTGTTGTGCAAATAACTACCATTAACTAACAAAGCAGGTATCCATAAAGCAGTCCCTGGGGTAAATAAAGTGTGGTGACTGTGGGGACTGAGGGGACACATTCTTCCCTGGTCTGGGGTCTGAATGGCCTCAAGTTATCAATCAAGACCTCTTCTTTATGAGGTAGCAGATCTCCTATTCATAATTCTTTCTTGATAGCTGGGTCTATAAAACAGGACATGCAAATGTTGCTCACATTGGTCGGAGCTGCAAAGGGGGGAAAAAAAGTCAACTTCCAAGAATTCCCTTTGGAATTCTGTTTTGATAAGAGTTCAGGTAAGTATTCGTTAATTAGTTCTTAGTTTTCAGTAGAATTATTGACCCATACCAGAGTCCACCTCAATTCACATTTCAAACTTATTTTCCCCTGTGCCACTCCCTAACAGGTGACTTTCTACCCTAGTTAGTGAGACTATCTGAATTACAGATAGTCTTTTCCAGCCCTGAAGGCCATTGCCATGGAATCAGATCACCTGAGTTTGAGGCCTGATTCAGAAGCTATAGGTTGAACTAAATGATCTATAAGACCCCTTCCCCCCCGCCCCAGCAGATAACATATAATAAACGATGATTCTGTCACTCTTTCTAAGCAAGCAAAAGTCAGCCTTCAGAAACAGAAGTGGTCACAAAGCAGAATCCTTGCAAGGTAGTCATAGCAAAAATGACATCTCAACGTTTTCAAACAACAACAGACTCAATGGGGGTAAAAAAATGGCTAAAAATATTTTTCTGCCCACTTCAGAGTTTGGGAGGTCTAAAATGTTTCTTTTCTGATTAAACACAAAATCGTCATGCTTGGATCGCCTGCGGTCATCTGGAGGGTGGCTTCAACATATTTTACCAAACTGTGGGTACTTAATTTGGTTAGATGAGTTAGAGGTAACCAGATGGGGATGGAAAGGACTAGCCTGCATTCCTCTAACTTCGCCCCCTCCTTCTGCCCACTGGCTGTTTCCAGCCTCCTCCAGGTGACTTAGCAAGACTGTGACTGCTGAGCTCTCTGCCACCACGGTTCAACTATTTTCTGTAGAACAGCGAACAGTTGCTTGTGACAAGTAAAAACATATTTTAGATTTAATGCAATGGAAGAATATACTAAATATGCTTATTCTGCCTCTTGTTTAAGAAGACTCTCAGCCCCTGGGGTGCCTGAGTGGCTCCCGTCGGTTGAGTGTCTGACTCTTGATTTTGGTTCAGGTCATGATCTCAGGGTCCGGTCATGATCTCAGGGTTGTGAGATGGAGCCCCACATCAGGCTCCGTGCTAGGCATGAAGCCTGCTTGAGATTCTCTCTCTCTCTCTAAAAACAAAATAAAACAAAACCAACAACAACAAAAATCCAAGAAACTCTCAGATCAAAACTCTAAACACATTATGAAAGCTCCCAGGGACTTCCATTGGATGGAAAGGCTCCACGTGTTTACAGAGACACAGGGAAATAACTGATCTACCCCCATCAGCAGACAATTAAAGCCAAGAGAAAACACTGGTCTAGGACCAGGGAAATTTATCTCACCGTCCTCTGGCTTCAATGTAGGGCTCCACCCAAACCACCCCAGAATGATCAATGGGTTTCAGATCTTAAAAGATTTCTAGACAGGGAATGCCATCACTTGGTTTCAGTGTGCTCTTATTTTAATTTTAAATGAAATTCCTAATTAGTGGTCCACAGACTTTTCAGTGTGTATTATAAAGGACCAACAAGCCCCTGTCCTCTTATGTCCCACTTCAAAGAGAATGTCTGTTACAACATTCTCCATGCAATGGGTTTGATCGCATTTGTAGGCTCCCCCCACCAATCTATTTTCTAGATCCCCCTAAAAAGCAGAACCTTGAGATTTATTTTGGAAAACAATTCCAGAAACAAAATGGGGTACTAGAAAGAGTGAAGCAAGTAAGAAGGTAAAGCCAACCCCAGATGTGTTGGCCAGCTGGTCATTGCTGTGAACCAGGGGGATGCAATCCCTCCCGAAACTCTCATGAGAAGCTGTGTAAATGTATCTCAGAATTGACAGCCCAAGGGGTGGAAGAAAGAAGGGGCTAGAGTAGCCTCAGAGTGTTAACTGCCTTGCACTTCCAGGTTTGGCCATGATTTAGAATGGCTGAGTAGGTTCCCAAAGGCAGCCACAAAGGTGACAAAGAAGCCAATGGTTCAGAACTCGAGAGGCGCATGGTGAAGCTAAGGTCAGGGGCTGTCAATTACACCTGACCATAGCTGGTTACTGTAGCAGAGGCTGGCTTAAGAAGGTGAGTTTGTGAGATGGGGAACAATAGATATCCAATGAAATCATCATATTTGGCAAGAATATTGCCATCACTTTGGCCTCTAAACTAATGTTGGCTACATATCCAACCTACTGAGTTAGCTCAAAGCTCTTCTCCTTCCCCGTGGTTGGAGTTGGGCAGAGCCAAGAACAGTGCTGGGTCATGATGCTACGGAATGGAAGGGGTCGCACATGAGAAGCAAGTGAAGGCTCTATATGATAGAGTCTGCCCTCTGGGGTTCGCTTTTTGATTTCTGTGATGGAATTGAGCTCTTCTAGGACTCCATCAGGGGGAAGTCACTTGACAGGGACATTGGCTGCCTCCCACCTCAGAGAGCCTCCTTGACCTGGGGAAGCCACATGAGAGCCCAAATGAGGCCAGAAGAGAGGAGTCATCCCTCAGCCTTCCGAGGTGCCTGGTATCTCTCAAAGGTACCAACTTACCATGAATGAGGGTCCAACAAAGGGGTCGGCAGCCAGACCTCAGAGAGAAATAAAATGATTACATTTGGTTTGCCTGGCGTTGTTTTCGTACGTATATCTTTTGTACATATATCTCCCAGGCATCTGGCGCTCAACAGGGAAGTATCTGTCCTCATGGAAAACAGTTGATTGAAAGTAAAAATAGTCAGGATATGGGTGATCTCTGTTTCTTTCTATCTCTAACCCACAACCAGCAGTCAGTCCTTTTGCTAATGAGGACTGGGCTAAGCATAGACCAATGGATAGTTACACAGATACATAGAAAATATATATAAAGAATGCATACAGTGTATACATAATATAGATATAAACATAATATATATGTATTTGTGTGAGAGCATCCAGAAGGAAGGCCATGAATTTTATTATTCTGGGATTCACATTATTAAAAGATAATTTTTTTTTCATTTTTCCTTTGTGCTGCTGAAAATAAACACAGGTTGATGAAAGAGTAACATATGAAAAGAATAATTAAGGGTCAAAGAAATCCCATTAATCAGAATATCCCCCTGCCCATCTTTTCTACAATTAAATAAATGGGCACAGCAATGGGTCATCACCATACTATCAGTCAAGGTCCCATCTCTTTATGGCATCAGACAATAGACCTAGCAGCTGCCAAGAGCTAAATATGTGGGAGTCTTGGTTACACAAAGAGACCATGTATCTTTTTAAATGGGCAGAATAATAATTTCCTGCTGATGAAGGACTTTACAATTTCGCTTGTCTGCCTGTGAGTAGGGCTAAATTGTATACATGCATGACTTTGTGTCACAAGATCCTGTCTTTAAATATGAGCCCCTCACATTACCCAGAATCCATTGCCTCCCTCATTATTGTCCCCCGCAACTATTCTTCACACACAGAGTGTCCATCCCAGTTGGCCATATTCTAAAGCAAGTCCAAGTCTATCCTACCGATCACTCCTCCCGCCCAACCAAAGTCCCCTTCATTCTAACCTTGACCAATTTCTCCGCTTCGTATTCATTACTTAATGAGCAACAAATATGTGGGAAGTCATGTGTAAGCAGCCGGTATGAAAGAGAGACATAGAAGATATGTTTCCCAGCTTGGAAGAGTTTATCAACCAACAGAAGAAATGAGTATTTGAGCAAATGCATTCTAATAACAGGAAAAATACACCTACATTGCTGTGGAAAAACTGAATAAAGAGTTACTAATTCCATCCAGGGTGAGAGGAGGCTTTATGAGGGATGCAATCCCATGCAAACTGCAATCTAAATGATGAGTGGAATTTTCTAGGCAGAAGAAGTGGGGAGGCATTCCAGATTGAGAGAACAGCTTGAGAAAAGGCAAGAAGGTGAGAAATTGCATGGTGGGTTCTGTTGTGCTAGAAGATTATAATGAAACCAAACAAAGCCAGCTTGCATAGGGCTTCAAACCCCTCGTTAAGGAGACTAAATGTCTAAACTACTCTGTGGTTAATAAGCGCTAAGAAAAAAATTTGAGGAGGAGAATGGCAATGATCTGACCTTTGTTTTAGGAAGATAATTCTAGCAGCCCTACCAAAGGAAGATTTGACTGACAAAAAAGGCAGAGAGATGTGATAAGTTCAGAATGTCCTAAAGGGAAGCCATCATCCTCTCCCTCAGACCTGCCCCTGCCCCTCAGCCACGTACTCCTTAGCTCAATAAGGGCACACCATCCTCCAAATGACCCAAACTATAACACCTGGGCTCAACTTTGCCCCCTTTTCGCTCTCCTCCTCCTCCTTTCTCTTCCTCCCTTTCTTTGGCCAATCCATCAGAGTTGTGTTTATCTGCCAAGTATTTCACGAATCAATCCAGTCTTTCCACACTTAACATCCTGGTGCAGGTCCTGAGCAACCTTGCCAGGTGTCTTGCAATAGCTTCCTGCGTGAACGGGAAATTTTTCGTAGGAAAGACTGTAAACAATTTATTCCAGAGCTCAGAAGAAAGTTCATGATCAGATGTGTGGATGCAAGGATGAGAGGTGGGGCCCACGGACAGGGCGATGACATCAGGGTGGTGATGGCACCAACAAAACAGTGGCAGAGGCCCCAAAGGCAGGATGCTGGAAGATGCCACCTTAGTGGAGAAGCAGGAGGAAGCAACTCAGGAGACTTAGAAGAAATCAGCACAGAAAGCATAGACAAAGGCCGTATTTCAGAGAAGCCAAGGATACAGAGACTTTTATATGACATCGGACAGAGGGATGGGTAGGGTGAAGTTGGATTTTAGCTTTAACCAATGTGATGATCTTTGAGGATGCGGTTTCAGTGATAGGTTGGGGATGGAAACCGAACTCCTGTACGTAAAAGAATGAATTGACAGTGAGGATCTGGTGACAAGGAGAGAAGACTGCTCTTGTATTAAGTTTGGTAGTGAGAAAAAAAACCATGGATGCCTGGCCCCTGCCAAAAGATGCCCCATCTTCCCTTCTCTCTCAAGGAAATCTACCCTTTCCCCTTTCCCTACTTCACATGCCTTCAAAGAGGAGAAGCGTAAGCTGCTGACGTTACAATCCCCAGCCACACTCCACACCAATTTTCCATATCACTTTTGATATAACATCCTTTGAAGTGCATGAAGTCTGTCTTCACACCATGCTGAGTCTGCCTGGACCAATTTCTGTTAGCCAAAGACATCGGCAGGAAATGGGCTGCACGGAAAAAAATTTAGTAGCACTTCTTCTAAATATGAGAATCTAGAAAAATGCAAAAAAGATGGTCAAGAGATGGAAAGTCAGTCCCCAGCCCCCCTCTACTGGGGCTAGATTAATAAAATAAGGATTTCAGTGTGGAAAGATGAAGGCTTACAAGGGAATATGATAGGTCTCCAAAAAAAAAAAAAAAAAAATGATGGATGTGGCCAGAGAGCACAGACTTAGTCACCAAATTCCAGAATATTAGACCCAGGGGGTAAATCTTGAAGCTTAAGAGAGGTTGTTTATGTTGGAGCCCTGACTAACTGTCCCTTTCTAAGGCTTTGCAAACCCGACCTTTGTGGAGAGCAATGGATCTCAGATCCTTCTAGGCTGTACACCACTTCTTCAGCTGGGGAAAAAGAGCTACAGCTCAATTATTCTAACCCTGCTTGCTGTCATCCCCCCAATAGGAGAAAAATCACCCTCATCAGACATAATGGAAAGAAAGGTACTGGATTTTATGAGATAGAAATGAAATAATCTGTTTGTCATTAAATATCATGAGAAAATTATTAATTCATGCCAGAGACACAAATATAAACATTATCATATTGAAAGCATTTATTCTGAAGGAGACCATCTGGCAGAGCCTCGCAGACCTCACTTTGAGAAGCAGAGGGCGTATGTCACCATGGCGGCCTCTTCTAGTAAAGCAGCAAGTCCAGAGGAAGTGAAAATTCAGGGGTTTTTAGGGGAATGCTTTGCAGTCACGACATCTGCTAGATACTTGTCACGTGTTTCTTGAGAGGTGGGCCTGCTTTTACAAACGTTGTTATATGAAAACCTACATTTTCAAGACAAGGGGATGGGTATTATTTCAGAATCTCTCCCTTTAAAAATGGATGCTTTCCTCGGGCACCAAGTTCCAGAAGAGCATTTACATACAAATGTATAGAGCACACTTGTTGAACATAAAGACTAGACAGAAGATGAAGGAGAATGGAGGAAGAATCTAAGGAGTTAGGAGCTATGATCCACTATAGATTAACCCAAAATTGAAAATACCGTACAGCATCATGAGATTATAAAGTAAATACGTGGTTGTTTTTTTTTTTTGTAAAACGGAGTCTTAAAAACCTTACACCATCACACTTTTTGCAGAAGGGCAGGAATATCTATAATTTGGAAAGCACATACCCTCTCTGGAGATGGACAGAGGACTGGGTACACACAACGTACAGAAAACCTTGCATTCCAGAAAAGAAGAAATGCTGATGGCAACTTGAAGAAATACCCAATTCCCTTGAAGATCCAAGTGAACCGCTTTCACTTGGCTGCCCTCTATTTTCATAGGATTCCTGAACTTAATGTTGTGTGCATCTTCTGCCTTCAGAGATGCTTTTGTCGGATGAACATGAGTTGTTTCCCTTTTCCAAATCTCTCTCCTCTATGTCCCACATCAACTCCAATGGGTGCACCTAGAGAATCTATGGAACAAATTCCTCAGTCTAGAATAGGGAGAGCCAGCAGAGCTTGACCTTGATAGTCTCAGCACTTGAGAGTTCATTCCCATCATCATCTCCCAACCTACCCAAGACCATCAGGCACCCACCTGCCAACACTCAATCGCTATGTATTGAGTCATCTGAAAAGGGTCACACCACACATCAAAATGGTATTAACATGATGCACTGCATTCCTACTTAGGCTTGTCTCAAATTCTAATGAGAATAGCCATGTCTATCAACTCAGAGCTCAGTATTTGTCAGGGGTGGTGGGGCTGCAGCTACTCAAGCCCTAATTACTGTTTAGCTCAGAGAGTGAGTAATTCAGATTATAGAGGCTACATATGTTTACTGTCTCTTCATATCAAACACTTTAATGTGTATATTTAGAAGTGGAAGAAATAGCCATCTTGCAATCCAAATCTCCTAGAATTTGGACCCTCGATGAGGACTCCTATATCCCTCACACTTTTAAAAGTTTAGTAACTATTTTTAGTGCTGTTTAAGAGGTAAGACATGTGCGTGATAAAATACAAACTGATTCAATGATTAGGTTTCAAGAAGAATAACTTTAATTTTGTTGGCATCTTCTGCGTTTGTTTGCTCAGAGATGCTGTTACAAGTTGAGCCTTTCCCTAATCTATCCTCTATGCCACTTATCAACTCCAGTGGGTGGACCAAGAGAATCAGTGGAATGAATTTCTCGGTCTAGAGCAGTAGCTACTGGGGAGGTTGGCAGAGCTTCACATGCCAGACATTATACAGCAGTCCTAACCTGTTAGAAGCTTGGTCATGTGCTGTCTTCTCTGTCCAAATCTATAATCAGCTCATTTGATGACTAATTAGATTACAAAATGAGTGAGCAAACTATTTGTCTATGCTTCTTATAAGCTATTAGCCATTAAAAAATGTTTAAGTAGGTAAATGAAAGATGAGGAAGACGGAGGGAATGAGAGTCAGAGAAATGGCAGAACTTCAGGGCATCTAATTCCATTTCCTCATCATATAAAAGAAGAACCTGTGGTCTGGAGAGAAGTTAAGAGAGGAGAGAGAGAGAGAGAAAGATACTTGCTTAACGTTTAATAATAATTGTTTCTGTAACTAATTAATCCAAGGCAGTCTTCTGGCTCAGTCTCAGCATCGAATCACAGAAGAAACAGTCCCAAAGAAAAAGCAGAAACAGCAATTCAAGTCTTAGCCTCTCCATAGAACACCAAAGAGGGGGATATACTCTTGATGTACATGTAAAATCTTAAAAATCTTCTGACATTTTCTTCACCTTACTGGCAACGAATCCCTCCAAATATTACTCTTCTCCCTCTCTCTAGAACCCCTTAAAATTCCCCCTCCAATACTCAGGCCACCCAGTCTATCTCCTCCCCTCCTTAGCACTCTGGTATATGGATCCATGTAACTTTTCGGTTTTTTCCTTACTGCCCCACATCCTAGAACTAAAGAAAGACTGGAGCTCTCTGACTGAAAGAGCCTATCAGTCCCAAGGAGGATAAACTTTAAAAATAAACTGACACATAGAGATATCATAATAAAACTCCAGAACATCAAGGTGGAAAAGATGTGAAAAAGAAAACTCCAGAACATCAAAATGAAGAAGTGCTGAAAGGTAAAATAGGATACAGATAGATTACCTATGAAGGAGTGAAATTCAGATCAACCATAGAAGGTTCAAGAAAATAATGGAACGACAGCTTAGAAATGCTCAAGAAAAATAAATTCAAACTCAGAATTGTATAACAAGCCAAACTCACACTCAAGAGAGAGATTAAACTATATTCTCAGACATATAAGCCCTCAAAATTATCCACAAGATACTTTCTAGCAGAGGAAAGAGAACAAAAGAATAACCTACCAAAGGATATACTCCAGCAAAAAGAAATATGAATATAAAAGGTAATCAAGTGGCAAAAAAGAATGTATTTTTTTAAGTTAAGCTCTATGCCCACCCTGGGGCTCAAAACTCATGACCCCAAGATCAAGAATCACATGCTCTACCAACTGAGCCAGCCAGATGCCCCAGATGTATGTGTTTAACTTTTGTGAAATTAAAACGTTATTTTTGTGGTGGTTGCCATGGTGGGGTGGGGAGAGATGAGCAAAATGAGAGGAATGGGAGGTACAGGCTTCCAGTTATGGAATGAATACATTATGGGGATGAAAGATACGGCATGGGGAGTATAGTCAATGGTACTGCAATAGAGACAACTGGTATGGAGACAGATGGTAACTACACTTGTGATGAACACAGCGTAACATGTAGACTTGTCAAATCACTGTACACCTGCACCCAATGCAACATTGTGTGTCAACTATACTTCAATGAAGAAAAAGTAATTTTTGAAAGGGTTGGAGGGAAAGGAAGGTAGAAAACAATTCTTGGGGCGCCCGGGTGGCTCAGTCGTTAAGCATCTGCCTTCGGCTCAGGTCCTGATCCCAGGGTCCTGGGATCGAGCCCCACATCGGGCTCCCTGCTCCGCAGGAAGCCTGCTTCTCCCTCTTCCACTCCCCCTGCTTGTGTTCCCTCTCTCCGTCTCTCTGTCAAATAAATAAATAAAATCTTAGAAAAAAAACCCAATTCTTTACTTTTTAAAAACTTTATTATGGAAGTATAATTTACATACAATGTTGTATCAGTTTCAAGTGTACAACATAGTGATTTGGCAATTCTACACGTTACTCAGTGCTCACCACGGTAAGTATACTCACCATTTGTCACCACACAGAGTTATTACAATATTATTGACTACATTCCCTAGGCTGTACTTTTCATCTCCATGATTTATTTTAGATCTGGAAGTTTGCACCTCTCAATTCTCTTCCCCTATTTCACCCATCCCCACCACCCCCTCCTCCTCCAGCAACCACCAGTTCCTTCTCTGTATTTGTGATTCTGTTTCTGGTTTTTCTTTTCTATTCCATTTCACCTTTGCTTAGTATGTCATTACAGTTTACAAGAGGCTTTCAGATAAATCATGAGTAGCTAGAATCACAAGACCTTCAAAAATATGTTTTAAGAGAGACCGTGTTGGGGCAAATAGTAATTCCAATAAAACATGGAAATGCACTGAGTATAGTGATGCGCTTTGCGCCACGGAAGCGGGCTGCTTTGCACCAGGCATCATGACGACAATGACAGTGGGTCTGAGGAGGGGCGACAAACATCAGGTTCGGCAGGCTGATTGGCTTTCTTACTCTGTCCACCGAGTTGGACTACATTATGAATTGGTCGGGAAGGAAATGAACGGAGGTAAGAACTACAAAATCTCAGGCCAGCTGACCGCACGGTGAAGGGCCTCATTAGACGTCCAGTCCGTGGGGTCTGTGGACGAGAGGCCTCTTGCTGCCCCGGGGGGAGCCCGCGGATTCACTCCGCGCGAGAGGCCTGCTAATGAAAGGTCTTAGCTCCACAAAGACTACTGTTGAGAGGTTCATGGGACTATTGCCTATGTCATATGCTATGAGTTTAAGGCTTGGAATCTCTCACTTGAACTTTTTTATGCCATCCCGGAGTATGCCAAAAAGAAAAAAAAAGAAAAAAGAAAAAAAAGCAGCTGCCAAGAAGCAAACATTTTCCTGTCTCTAAAAATAAAATGCTGGCAACACTTCAGGCCTCTGTGCCAAGACCTGGCCCTTCCCAGGATAAACAATAGGTGACCAAGCTGATCACAGGGAGCACGGAGCCCGGAGCAGGCCCGGGGCCAGCCTGGAACGCCTAGGCCGGGGCATGTGCTGCTGTAAAGCTAGAAGCCAAAGGTGGCCCTCCCTCCTCCCCAGCTGATGAAGGGCAACTGCCAGCCCCCAGCCAGGGACCAGGTGTGGCTGAGTGGGGACAGCCTCGGGTTACACCAGAAACCTTGACCCAGCAGAGGTCACAGAGCTCCTACCATCCCCTGCCCCCAGAGCCCCAGGTGCACAGTGACAGATCTGAGGGTTGTGAGAGTCTGTCCAGAGAAAGCTCCCTGGGAAGGAAAGTTTCCTAAGGATCCATCTGCATCCGTCACTCAGGCTTGCGCCCATCACCTGTCAAGCACTTCCTGCCCAGCTGAGAGACCTCACGTGCTAGATGCAGGCCCAGCACAAGCACCTTAGTGTACGAATGCTAATAACGGCCGTCGTTCCTGCTCTAATTGCCTCCCGGCTCCCGCTGCATTTGTTCAAGCCCCTGTGCCTTGTCATTAGGGTTCAAATCTTCCCTGGACCACAAGCTTGGCTTTTGGCTGGTGTGGGGAGTTGAAAGGGCTAAGAGGGGGTTAGGGGAGGAGAGGGGCTAAATATAGCAAATATCTGCAGGCATAATCACTCCATAAACATGCTTCAGTGGAACAGAGTGGAGGACCGACCCAGATGACGGATGTCACTCACCCGAGTGTCACATCATAAATAAAACTGAATGAGCCCATTCTCCTGCAGAACCAGAGTTCTGCTCACACTATAAATAAATATTTATGAAGTCATGGTCCTTAAAAGACTTTCTTTTTCCAGGTAAGTAGACTTTAATGAAAAAGTGGAGCAGAGCTTCTCCTGCAATTATGGAATGGTCACTGGAGCTTTTCAACGGGTATTCCACGGAAAGGGAAAAGAAAAAAAGGAAAGAAGAAAAGGAAAAATAAGGCCCCACTCTAAGAGGCTGCCGCACGGAGATCTCCTTTATGCCAGGCAAGATTCATTCTCATTCCAAAAGTGACAGCCTTCTCTGAGGTGGCGGGCACCAGAAGCAGCACGATCGGTCCCGTTCCAGCCAGGCCTGTGTAATGAAGGAAGCACAAACACATCCTTGTCACCCAAGTTCAGACCCCTCCCACCACCTCTGCCAGGACGGACATTCTCCTGAGCGCTCTCAGCCTGTCTCTTAGTAACTGAAAAAATGTGCACCTCACCCTGTTACTATGCTCATGTGCAAAGAATTCCCAGAATGTGCCAATGCGTGCCTGGGGGTCTCTCGGGTGTTTATGTAGACCCCCCCCCACTCCTGCTCTTACTCCTGATTGCATTAGCAATGTCACCCACAAACGGTGCCCGAATCGGACCAGCCTTTCCTGTGCTCTTCATCTCACGTTACTGCAGAGAGAGCAAACACCCCTTGGGCTCCCAGCAGCTGGGCCACATTCCCCTCCTCCAAGGCACTGTGACAATCCTGTGTCACCTGGAGCTCCCAAGCCACTGCCTCCAGTACTATACAAGCTAACTTTCATGTTGCTTTGCAGCACACGCATTACTCAGCACTTCAGTGCACCAAAACCCTTGCCCAAGTCCAGCAAGCCTGTTTTCTTTCCCGGGGGAGGGCCTTCTGCCCGGGCTCCCTTCCCCGGCAAACCTCAAGGTGGCCCCTGCTAGGTCAGGCTGAACGGTCCCCATAGGGAAAAGTTGAAGATCCTTTGGCTCTAGCCTCCAGGAAGTCTTGTCCCACAAGGAACAGGAGTCTCTGGTTTTATGAAAATGAGTCACAGGCTGCCTTGACCGTGCCTATCTGAGGAGGCCAGGGCTGCCATGTATGGTCCGAGCTCTGTGCCACCCACCTCTCCATGTAAGTCGGAGTTCTTTGCCAGGACAGCCTGAGTCATAAAACTCAGCACATTCCTTAGGCGTTGGATAGTCTTTCCTTCTTATTACTTTGCTTTTGTTTTAGGCAGCACCTGGTTTCACTTTAAAAAACCCAAATAAAATCTCATAGTCAGGGCTCGGGTGGGGTGGGGAGATAGGAAGGAAGAGAAAAAGCAAGAAGGGAGTGAAGCCTAGGTTAGGGGAGGCAAGAAAGGGCTGTAACTCCCCACAGGTGAGAGCCAGAGCAGAGCACACAGGGAAAACTGCAGAGGGAAGAGCAGGAGAGAGAGGATGTCCTACAACTGAATTGAGTTTGATCGAAGTCCTTTTTGCAGTATATGATAAGGCACTTGATGTCTCGGGCTCCTCCCCGAATTAGGCCACAGTACTGAAAGCCCAGTGACCTCTGAGCGCCTACACTTTCTGAGTCTTCTCAATAAACCAATAGGCTTATTTTTGATGAATTCTAAGGAACTTTGCAATTATGACACTATGATTTTATGAACCTGACTGGTTTCTTTTCTCTTGGACCACAAACCCCAGTTCATGTGTAAGGGAATATTTTCCCACAACCTAATATTTGTTTTTTGTCTGTGGCGGGTAGTGGAATGGGAGACAACAAAGGAAAGGTGTAAATCCAACCACACAAATGTTGCTGGTCGAACTCAATTTCTGTGGCCAGGTTATTGTGTAAACTCATCTGTAAAGCTGTTAACATAAGAGTTTTAGAATTAAAACAGAATTCTAATAAGCAATGCTTCGCATACAGCAAACAAATAATGAATGAATGAATCAATGAATGAATGATACCAGTTAACATGGAGAATTGTATTTCCTTGGAGTAGTAAAGCATATTAATTACAGCATAAGACCAGGACCATAGGGTACTGGACTCAGAACTTAAACAGAGGCTTTTACCTCCCTCTGCCTGAGATTCTCTAAACGGGGCTGGAAAAGGCAAAAATCCTGGAGGTTCCTGAGTGGCTCCAAGGCTGCATTTTTAACGCACGGTTTGGCGAGCTTAATGGAAACCATACGAAGGGATCCCGGGAACCAGACCAGATGGCTTCCCGGGAATGTATTTAGCTTAACCTGGGCTAAAGAACAAAAATAACCACTAGGAGTTTCGGAGCGGGGCGGCGGGGCGAGGGGGGGGGGAGGGGGGTCCGCAGGGCCGCGGTGGTGGTACGACTTTTAATGAATTACCTTTTCTATTCAGCAGGAATCATGAGAAGACGGTCTGGGTAAATGGAAGTAAATGGAGCTGGGGCCAGGGGGCGGGGCGCGAGGTGGGGAGGAAGGGGTAGGAGGCAGCTACTTTCGTTACCACACAGTTCCGCCTGCCCTCAAAGGACACCAGCCGCGGCTGCCCTTTGCTGCCCGAGACCGCGGCGGGTTCCTTCCCGCGCGCCGGGTCTCCGCGCCGCCTCCACGGCCGCCGGACCCGGGCCCAGCCTCCAGCGCGCTCCGCACGGGAGGGCGGGAGGCAGACGGGACATGGGAGGGGGTTGCGGGGGGGGCGGCGGAGCGTGGAGGGAGACGGGGGCAGAGGGAGTGGGAGAGGAAACCCGCGGCAGACAGAGGGGCGGGCCGTGGGCGGGGCTTCGGGGCCGCGAGGCCCCTCCGGGGAGAGCCGGGGCGTGAAAGGCCGCGATCTCCCCGCCCCCAGCTCCCGGTCCGCCGCGCCTCGCGTCGCCCCCACCCACCCGACGGCGTGGGCGCATCTGCTCCCTCGCGGCACACTGCGCGGAGGGAAGGCCGGCCGGGGAAGGCTGCGGCTCCCCTGGGCTAGGGCTCTGAATACAGAAAAGCCTTTCTCACGCCCCTGCGGCCCTCCCCGCCCGGGTCTCCCAGATGGAAGGGACTGGCTCCTCCACGCTGGAGCCCACAGCTGTCGGGGCCACAGCACCATTTCTGTGGCTCTTGCGGAGAAGTGTGACTCCCAAGGATTTCCTTTTAAAAAATCAGTAATGATTACAACGATAACTTTTGTTCCCGCTTCCAATTTAAGAGAGAGAAAAAATTGAGGGCTGGGGGTGTTGGAAGCCCGGGAAAGTGTCCCAGAAAGCCAGCCTGTGAGGGTCTAGAGAGTAGCGGGCCCTCTCCTACCTCAGAGTCGTTACTTAAGCAAGCTGCAGGCCTCCACCTTTGGGACTTGGTTTTGCGACTCAGCTAAGTGACGATGCCGGTGCTCCCAGACTATAATCGGAGTACTGATCCCCTTCTGAGTCGTCCGACGAGCCCGCCTTGCTTGCGGAATTACCCTGTTGCTGAAGCTGGAGGAAAATGGCGGCGTTGTTAGCGTTCGCCCATCCGCAGAGGTTACTTTTTGCACGGCACTGGGAATGCAGTTGCAAAGACCTCATTCTTGAGCAGGAGTTGGGATTATCCCTGCATCTTCTTCCATCTCCGTTAACCTTCCTATTACATATATCGTGCCTCTGCCAGGAAGGCCAGTCAATAAGCAGGAGAGAGAAAAAAATGCAGGAACTCTGGAATCACAGCCGAACTACCACTGCTTCTGGCCTCGCCTAATCACCCCTTAGTGGTAAGATTCTTGCCCGTCTTCCCTACTGTTCCTGTAGGCTGGAATTCCTGGGTGTGACTGCTCTGCTTTCCAGTTTTACAACGTGAGTTTCTTGAAGATAGGACCCAGAAACAGCGACAGTAAGAAGATGGGTTACCAAGGCATTAGCCACCAGGCAAATACTTTTTAAAAAGTGAGAATATTGTTAATGGTGGTTGAACATTTCAACCATCCAATCCTTACCGGTTGCTGAAAATTTCCTTCAATCCCTACTTGTTGCCGATGATGCTGATGCGGGGAATTTGTGCATTTTACATCTCAGTGCTTGTTCTCCTCCCCCAAAATACAGCACCTCTAAAAATAATTAAGATTTTGCCTTGTCTAATAAATTAAAGGTCATGATTTATTTTTGTGGTCAGAACTTCAGGCCCAAGGTTTCCCAAACAAGTGCCCCACATTCATGGTGTGAACTGGGGCGGAGGTGGGGGGGCAGGGCTGGGGGGAATACTTTCAGCCTGTTGTACCATAAAAACAAGAGTAGGATGTAATGCCACTAATTTGTCAGGAATTGTTGACTGAAAAGAGGCTACTTACTGTGAGGCTAGGAAACTCACTTTAGGGGAGGGGGCCGGGGAAGCACCTCAAAGAGAAAGGCAACTGTTCCCCACGACAGCTGCAGCCACTGGCGGTGGAATTGCTTGGCGCCAGCACAGCTCCGTGCAGCAAGAGGGATTTATTTAGCAATAGTTCATGATTCTCCCAAGCAACCCCCAGGAGGCCCAGCTAGCAGTAATACATACTTTCAGGCAATCATCTACCCTTCCTAGAAGGATGCAGCAACACTACAGTGAAGGGATGCCCCTGGCCCCCCGCACAATGTATCTTTTAGTAGACTGCCCGGCTCCAAACGCCCCCAAAGAACTCCCCCTCCACAGCCT
The DNA here is from genome assembly GCF_054177405.1 of Leptonychotes weddellii. Lineage (NCBI taxonomy): Eukaryota > Metazoa > Chordata > Mammalia > Carnivora > Phocidae > Leptonychotes > Leptonychotes weddellii. Next base: position 69,237,250 of record NC_138370.1, read on the forward strand.
ACCACAGCCCTGCCTCCTCGTGCTTGCCATGCACCGGAGCAAAGTTATCAATTCCTAATGCAGAAAAATCAAGAAACAATTTCTGGAAGGCCATCATTCAGTGGACTAGTTACCTGGGAACCCAGGTGGGCTGTCCAACCCTGCCCCATTAGCTAACTTTGTCAGATTAGCTAGTTGGTGCCCACAGACTAGCATTTTCCAAAGTGCCATGTGTATATAACCAGTGGGTCTTGTGATAATGTTAGGTGGTACTTGAGTAACACTTCTTTTAATGGTCAGGTTTTTGTGTGTGTGTGTGTGTGTGTTTTCTAATACACATAACTAGAATACCAAATCCATGGTGTCACAAATATAATTACTTAAGGTGAGGCTGGGATTTTTTTTGAGTCAATTTAAAGATAAATCTTAATAAACAAAAGTAAGAGGAAAGCAAGAATAATTGTAACTTTTATATTAAATGATGTGAAGTCAGTGGAGTGCTTGCAGAAACTAGTTCGTATTCCTTTTTTCAACTCATTCTTTAGGAATCTCTGCCAGAACTCTTAAGACATAGAACGAATTCCATTTTAGGGGCACCTGAGTGACTCAGCCATTAAGCGTCTGCCTTCAGCTCAGGTCATGATCCCAGGGTCCTGGGATCGAGCCCCACATGGGGTTCCCTGCTCCATGGGAAGCCTGCTTCTCCCTCTCCCACTCCCCCTGCTTGTGTTCCTGCTCTCGCTCTCTCTCTCTGTGTCAAATAAATAAATAAAATCTTAAAAAAAAAAATAGAATTCCATTTTAGCATCCTGTTAAAAAAATTACTGGATCTTGAGAAAGTCTGATCAGGCAAGACAAAGCCCCTGCTCTGGACGGCCATGTGAAGGGGAACAGAGATGGTCGATATTGGATGGCAGAACAAGCATCTGAGGAGAGTGAGCCCAGGACAGTGGGCACCCAGGGTGGGTCCCAGAAAGGAAGGACAATCTGAGAACTCATTACCTTTTTTGCAAGAGGCAGAATCCAGCAAATCACTGATACCGCTAATGAAAATTTGGGGAGTACAAGAGAAATTTCCAATTCCCATAAGCTTCTTTGAGGCTTGTTTCCACCACAACTGGAGAGATCTATACAGGAATGTTCATGATGCTTTAAGAGAGGATGCTCATCAGAGCGGTCTACTTTTCTATTTGTCACGTGATTGTAAATTTGGGATCACCTTCACACCAGCTCTGCACATACACACACCACCATCCTCATTGCCACACTATGCACACTTACGGACACCACCCCAGGGATTCACTGTTGGGTGACAAGCAAAAAGATTCTTACATGCTTCAGAAAGTCTTTCTTTAGTTGATTGTAGTTCATCAGATTCTTAGATCCTGGCTTTTTAATTCTCATACCTAGTAGAAAGAGACAGGCAATGTGTAAATGCTTGTGGTAGTATCTACCATGAGATGAATAAATGAAATTCACTAATATTCCTTAATCACTTTTAATCAGTAGCTCCAAACACTCACATCCGTACTAACCCCCAGCCCCACCCAACTTGTGCTACCACCACGACCTTCTCACATACATGCTCTTTTTCAGAGCTGCTGCTGGCAAATGTCTCTCTGGGATTTCTCCCTCCTTTTATTTCTGCATCCTGTCATCCTTACTGTTTAGGAGAGGTACAACAAAGTAACCAGGTGCATGAAAGGAGGAAAAGAAGCAGAAATGCAAAAGGGCTTAAATGGCCTCAGACTCTTGAAGGGAGGAAAATACCAGATGAAGACCATAATTAAAATGAAGGCAGAACATGATATAAAGTGATAGTTTGGGACAGGACTTACATGATTTTCCATAATTTGGAGGTGCTGGAGAAAAATCACCAAACAGAATTTGGTGTGTCTATAAAAAAAGAGAGAGAAAAATAAATACCAACCACCCTCACAACAAGAGAAATTTAATAAAATTCCTTTTCCAGTGTTGTGCTTCTTCATTCAAAGGCAGTTTTTGATACTGCTGTCAAAAGCCATTGTAATAACAGACACTAACAGTAAAATAGACAAAACTGGGGAAAATATTGATAAAATAGGATAGGCAAAAGAGTACTATCCTAATATGGAAATAGCATACACAAGTCAATGCAGTAAAGCTAAACACCCTAATAGACATATGGGCAAAGAAAATGAATATAATCAATCTTCATTATTCATGGGTTCCAGATTTTCCAGTTTTCCTACTCAATAAAATTTATTTGTAACACCAAAATCAATATATGCAGCATTTTTGAGGCATTCAAGGACATTCAGGGAGCAGAAAACAATTTGAGTCACCTGACATGCGTATTCTCAGTCGAGGTCAAACAAGAGGACACTTTGCCTTCTTATTTCAGCTCTCATCTTTAAACAAGTGTCCTTCGGGGGGGCCTATTTAGTGCCACATTTTCTGCATTTTTATGTGTTTTCTTAGTGATTTCACTGTTTAAAATGGCCCCCAGTGTAGTGCTGACATGCTGTGTGATGCCCCTAAGCGCAAGAAGACGTTGATGTGCCTTACTGGGAAAATACACTTGTTAGGTAAACTTCATTTAGGCATGAGTTAGAGTGCTGCTGGCTGTAAGTACAACGTTAATGACTCAACTATACTTATGAAATAAGGTATCTTCAAACAGAAACACACATAAACACAAATTTATAGTTGATGAAAATGTTGTGACCAGAGGCTCACAGGAACCTGGCCCTATATTTCCCCTAGGAGCAATGGTCCAATAATTCAGTGTTAGTAGGGACTTTAGAAAACATAACTACCTCTGTGAATAACGAATAAACAGAAGATGCTCATCAAACTCACTGATAATCAAAGAAATTAAAATTAAAAGGAAATTAAAATATCTTCATCTGTTCAATTGGGAAATAACAAAATTACTTTTTAAAGCCAGTGTTAGAGAAAATATGGGAAAACAGGCACTGTTGAGGACTGCTGGTGCATGAGGCCAGTTTTCTAGAAGGCAATCTGGCCATATATCAAAATTTCAAATAAGCATAAATCCTGATCCAAGAAGTCGACTTATGAGAAAGTACCCTGAGGAGATAATTGTGCAATTGCAAAAATTTATATTTAAATTTATTCATCACTGCATTGTTTATAATAGTTGCCAATTTGAAAAACCTAAATGCCTGGCAATATGGGATATTTTTAAATTGTGATATATCCAGTCAATGGAATCTTACATATCCATTAAAATGACAAGTATTATTGCTAACACTGAAAGAATATGTCCATGAAAATATTCAGTGATTAAAGCAGATCAGAGGACAGTAGATCCCATCAATGCATTCTGTGTCCGTGTGTGCATCTTTATGTATGCATAACTATAGAGAGACATTTCTAAGGAGGTTCACTAAAATGTTCATGGTGATTATCCCTGGGGGGAGGGAAAGGATTTCAGATAATTTTTACCTTTGTTTCTATTCCTCTGTATTATTTGAAAGTTTAAAATCTGAGAAAAGCTGTTTTTGTTTTTAAACTGTCAATATACTATATACAGTTACTGTCTTACATGGGAAAGAGAAGTTGGTGACTCTGAAGAAGATACAACATCATCAGTTAACAATGTATAATCTTGGTTGTTTATCTTTGTATCCCCATCACCTAAAAGAAAGCTATGCACACAGTAAATAAGCACTCATAAATAAGTGTTTGATGAATAAATAATTTTAAACAATAACTCCAACCCCCTCTAGTTTGTTTTTTATGAAATACGCAGGTACAATGATTTAAGCTCTCCATGGAAATGATGGCTGAGCAATAGTGGACTTACCACACTGTGCTTGACATCAGGTGAATTTTTAAAAGAACTGCTTATTTGAGGAAATAGTCCTGCATGCATGCAAAGAAGGAACACCAGGATTAAACCCAGTGTTAGAATAAAATCTCTTACACTCCCAATTATACCATACAAATAAATTGTACACACATGCCTTATTCCCTTTTAGAATTTGACCAACAGAAAAATAAGAGTCAGGTAAAATGAAACTGTGACTAAAAGTTAACTCATGGTAAATACTTTGGAGCTTTTGAGGGTGGAGGTAACTTTCCTTACGGTACACATTTCAATTTTATTTTAAAAAGAAAACAATACCGATAACAGCTAAGGGGACATTGAAATTATATGTCTATAATTTTAAAATGTTATCAAAATAATTCAGTTTTACATGTCCTTTGGCTTTCTCAATGAGGTTTTTCTGAAGCCTAAAGTAGAGGCTGTGTTTCAGTCTTTGTTAATTTTCTTGAGTTTTAATCCAGCTAAAAATAATTATCTATGTCCCCTTTCCCATCTAAAAATAGTTAACCTTTCAAATGCTGCTTTTTTTTCTTTAAAGATTTTATTTTTTTAGAGCAGTTTTAGGTTCACAGGACCATTGAAAGATACATAGAGTTCCTATATGCTCCTGCCCCCACACAGGCATAGCCTCCCATTATCAACATTCCCCCACCAGAGTGGGACATTTGTTACAACTGAGAAACCTACACTGACACATCACAATCACCGTTCCCATTACAGTTTACTCCTGGTGTTGTACAATCCATACGTTTGGACAAATGTATAATGACATGTGTCCATCATTATAATATCATACAGAGTATTTTCACTGCCCTAAAAATCCTTTGTGCTCTGCCTATTCATCCCTCTTCTTTCCCAGCCCCTGGCAACCTCTGATCTTTTTACTGCATCCGTGGTTTTGCCTTTTCCAGAATGTCAGGTAGTTGGAATCATATAGTATGTAGCTTTTTCAGATTGGCTTCTTTCACTTAGTAATATACACTTCAGATTCCTCCATGTCCTTCCATAGCTTGATAGCTCATTTTTTTTAGTGCTGAATAAATCTTGCATTGTCTGGATGTACCACAGTTCATTTATCCATTCACCTACTAAAGAATGTCTACATATATATACACACACATATGTATATATATATATATATATATACATTTTTTTAAGGAGGCTCCATGCCCAGCGCAGAGCCCAGTGTGGGGCTTGAACTTAACGACCCTGAGATCAAGACCTCAGCTAAAATCATGAGTTGGATGCTTAACCAACTGAGCCACCCAGGTGCCCTAATTATTTGCTATATATATCTTCCTTAGTGAGGTGTTTGTTAAAGTCTTGGGCTCATTTTTTAGTCAGTTTTTTGTTTCTTGTTGTTGAGTTTTAAGACTTCGTTGTATATTTAGAATAACGGTTCCTTATCAAAAGTGTCTTTTGCAAATATTTTCTCCCGATCTGTGGCTTCTCACTCTCTTGACATTATCTTTTGCAGAGCAGAAGTTTTTAATTTTAATAAAGTCCAGCTTATCTATTATTTCTTTCATGGATCATGCCTTTGGTGTTCTATCTAAAAAGTCATTGCCATAGCCAAGGTCATCTAGGTTTTTCCTATGTTATATTCTAGGAGTTTTACACTTTTGCATTTACATTTAGGTCCATGATTCATCTTGAGCTAATTTTTGTGAAGGGTGTAAGGTCTATGTTTAGATTTTTTTTTTTTTTTTTTTTTGGCGTGTGGATACCAGTTGTTCCAACAAAATTTGTTGAAAAGACCCTTTTCTCCATTGTTTTGCCTTTGTTCCTCTGTCAAAGATACATTGCCTATATTTATGCGGGTCTGTTTCTGGGCTCTCTATTCTGTTCCATTGATCTATATGTCTATTCTTTCACCAATACCACATTGTCTTAATTACTGTAGCTTTTTGTAAGTATTGAAGTTGGGTAGTGTCAGTCCTTCAACTTTGTTCTTGTTCTCCAATATTGTTTTTTTTTTATTAATTTTATTATGTTATATTAGTCACCATACAATACATCATTGGTTTTTGATGTGGTGATCCACGATCCATTGTTTTCGTATAACACCCAGTGCTCCATGCAGTACGTGCCCTCCTTAATACCCATCACCGGGCCAACCA
>NC_138370.1:69243683-69270198 GCF_054177405.1 Leptonychotes weddellii
ATGGGTGTTTGAGGGAATGTATAGAGTCCAAATTATTGACCAGAACCCAAGCAAGATGTGCACCTGTTTTTTTGGACCTTAGTGTTGCTGGCCTCTTGTTTTCCCAGCCTGTCTTCTGCGGGAGGGGCCTGCCGCGCTGTTACTCAGGCAACCCTGTTTGGGCGGAGTTGCCCTGCGCCCCTGTGGCAGGGGATGGGCTCAGCCGGAATCAGTGTTTGGGGCTTTTGTTCTCTGGCGGCTTTCCCTGGTGGCTTTCCGCGTCTCTTCCGCGAGTCAGAGCAGAAGAGACCGTTTCCAACCCTCTGCCTCAGAGCAGAGAGACCACAGTCTGTTCTTCAGTGAGCTCTCCAGGCCACACTGTCTCCGTTTCTGTCTGTGCTGCTATAAACTGCAGCGGCCTGGGTTGTGCGCCCCTCCGCAGCGCTCCCAGTCCTGCCTCCAGGTCGGGGCACGTCTCTGCCCTTTGTGCTTCTAAAACCGGCAGCCGCTCCCAGTTCATCCACACGACCCCACCGCTCTGGGTTGCTGCCCCGGGGGCTGCAGTTCACAGACATGACCCCGCTGCTCTGGGTTTCCGTCCTGGTGGCTGCCCTAAAGTCCTTTCCCCGCCGCTACCGGTCTGCGAGTCTGTGCCCCGTCCCCAGTGCGCGCTCACCGGCGGTGCAGGATCCCCATGGCCAGGCAGCCTCCCACTGCCGTTTATCTTCCGATATCTGCCCGTGGAATCACGGCTCCCCGCTTTGTACCTCAAAACCAACCGCCTGCAATATTCTGTTTGTAGAGATCCAGATCTTCTTCCATCTCAGGCTGGTTTCGTGGGTGCTCAGAGTGGTCTGGTAGATACTCAGCTCAGTTCCGGGAACCAGTTGAAATAGGGTCCCCTACTCCTCCACCATTTTTCCCCCCCTCCTTGTTCTCCAATATTGTATTGGCCACTCTTGCTCTTTTGCCTCCCCATACAAATTTTAGAATCACTTTGTCGATATCTACAAAATAACTTGTGGGGATTAAGTGATTGCACTGAATTTAATTTTAAATTTCACTTGTCTATTGCTGGTATATAGGAAACTTTTCTATATTAATCTTGTATCTTGCAACCTTACTATAATCATTAATTAGTTCCAGGAGAGGTGTTTTGTTTTTTTTTAATCAATTCTTTTGGATTTTCTTCATAGGCAATATGTCATATGTAAACAAAGACAGTTTCATTTCTTCCTTTCCAATCTCTAAAACTTTTTCTTTTCTTGTCTTACTGCATTAGCTAGTACTTTCAGTATGCTTTTGAAAGAAGTGGTGAGAGGAGAACCCTTTATCTGATCTTAGTGGGAAAGCTTTATGTTTCTCATTATTATTATTTTAAGATTTTATTTATTTATTTGAGAGAGAGAATGAGAGAGAGAGAGCACATGAGGGGGGAGGGTCAGAGGGAGAAGCAGACTCCCTGCTGAGCAGGGAGCCCGATGCGGGACTCGATCCCGGGACTCCAGGACCATGACCTGAGCTGAAGGCAGTCGCTTAACCAACTGAGCCACCCAGGCGCCCTATGTTTCTCATTATTAACCATGATGTTACTTATAGGTTTTCTTTATAAGTTGAGGAAGTTCTCCTCCATTCTTGTTTCTGAGACTTTTTTAAATCATGAATGGGTATCGGATTTTGTTAAATGCTTTTTCTGCGTCTATTGATATGATCATGAGATTTTTTTTCTTTTTTTAGCCTCTTGATATGATGGATTACATCAATTGATTTCTAAATGTTGAACCAACCTTGCATGCCTGGGATAATCCCACTTGGTCATGGTGTAGAATTATTTTTATACATTGTTGGATTTATTTGATAATATTTTGTTGAAGTTTTTGCATTATATTCATGAGATATAGATGTCTGTAGTTTTCCTTTCTTGTAGTGTTTGCCTGGCTTTGGTATTACAGTAATGCTGCCTTCATAGAATGAGTTAGGAAGTATTTCCTCACCTTCTGTCCTCTGAAAGAGATTGTGGAGAATTGCTATAATTTCTCCCTTCAATGCTTGGTAAAATTCACCAGCAAACCCATCTGGGCCTAGTGCTATCTGTTTGGGAAGGTTATTAATTATTGATTTAATTTCTTTAATAGATATAAGCCTATTCAGGCTATTCTTTCTTGTGTGAGTTTTGGCAGCTTGTGTCTTCAAGGAAGATATCATTTTGATTATCCAATTTTGGGGCATAAAGTTATACATAATATTTCTTTATTATTCTTTTACTGTCCATGGGGTCTGTAGTGATGTCCTGTCTTTCATTTCTGATATTAATAATTAATATCTTTTTTTTCTTAGAAATTCTTCATCTTTTCAAAGAATCAGCTTCTGATTTCCTTAATTTTCTCTGTTGACTTCCTATTTTCAAGTTGATTTCTGCTCTAATTCTTATGATTTCTTCTGCTTACTTTGGATTTAATTTGCTCTTCTTTTTCTAGTTTTCTAATGTAGAAATTAGATTGATTTTAGATCTTTCTTCTTTTCTAATATATATAATCAATGCTGTAAATTTCCCTCTAAGCACTGCTTTTATTACATTCCACAAATTGGTAAGTTGTATTTTCATTTTCATTTAGTTCAAAATATTTCCTCAGCTTCTCCAGATTTCTTCTTTGACTCACGTTATTTAGAAGTGCGTTGTTTACTTATTTGGGGATTTTCCACTAATCCTTCTGTTATTGATTTCTAATTTAATTCCATTGTGGTCTGAGAGCAAATATTCTCTGATTGCTATTCTCTTAAATTTTAGGTGTGTTTTGTGTCCCAGAATGTAGTCTAACTACCTGTATTTACTTCTCCATTTTTCCAATGTTGGGAGCAGCAGTTTGCCCTGGGACCTCACCTCTCTTATGAATCCAAGAAGAGTTGTTGATTTTTAATTCTGTTCAGCTTTTTACCTGTTGTTAGAATGGAGGGGCATCTTCTAAGCTCCTTATAAGCAGAACCAGAAACCAGAAGTTGAGATAAACATTTTTATTCCTGGAACATTCTATAATACACAGCTTGTACTTTTAGAATCAGGGGGAACCATGGCTATGCTGAAATTCTAAGGTTATAAATTGTTCTCAAGGTCTGAAGAAGCTCTGGTATATTTTTTAACAATTTTATTGAAGAAAATTTTATTGAGATAAAACTTACATATCATAAAATTGACCCACTTTAAGTACATAATGATTTCAAGTATATTTATTGAGTTATACAACCATCATCATAACACCATAATCTAGTAGTAGAGCATTTTCATTATCCCAATAAGATTTCTAATGCCCATTTATGGCTAATCTCCTTTTCTTCCCTCAGACCCAGAAAACCACTAACCTACTTTTTCTATAGATTTGCCTTTATTGGACATTGCACATAAATGGAATCATATACTAGATGGTTTTTTATGTCTGCCTTCTCTTACTTAGCGTAATGTTTTTAGGTTCATCCACATTGCAGCTGTTGGGTATTTTGTTCCTTCTTATTGATGAGCAGTATTCCATTGTATGAATATACCAAATTTTGTTGTCCATTCACCAGTTGATAGACATAAGGGTTATTTCCCATTTGGGCTATTATGGATAATGCTGCAGTGAACATTCATGTGCAAGTCTTTGTGTTGACATATGTTTTCATTTCTCTTGGGTATATACCAATATGTGGAATTGTTAAATCCTATGATAAATTTATATTTCACTTAAAAAAAATTGGCAAAGTGCTTTCCAAAGTAGCTGTCCTATTTTACCTTCCCATTAGCAATGAATGAAGGTTCTAGTTTCTCTACATCCTCTCCAACATTTGTTATTGTCAGTCTTTATGGATATAGCCATTCTCATGGGTGTGAAGTGGTATCTCACTGGTTTTAATTTACATTTCCCTAATGACTAATCATGTTGAGTTCTCTGGTATATTTTGATTAAAAAAATAAGAGAAAAAATTTTAATTTGATTAAAAATAAAGATCAGGGCGTCTGGGTGGCACAGTTGGTTAAGCATCTGACTCTTGGTTTTGGTTCAGGTCGTGATCTCAGGGTCATGCCCCACATCAGGCTCCATGCTCAGCACAGAGTCTGCTTGAGATTCTCTCTCCCTCTCCCTCTGCTCCTCCCACTTGCGTTCTCTCTCTCTCTAAAAAATAAATAAATAAACCTCTTTAAATAAATAAATAAATACTATTGATTTAAAGGAAGAAATGGGGCCTTGCTTGGTATAATATGATGGGGTCTGTTCATTAGGAATGCATCAAGGGAGAAGAACAGTTTTGCCAAATGCTCATTGTTATTTGTGCAATTTTATGCTGATGAACTTTTAAAAACAAGATTTCTTTTTTTTTTTTTTTTAAAGATTTTATTTATTTATTTGAGACAGAGAGAATGAGATACAGAGAGCATGAGAGGGAGGAAGGTCAGAGGGAGAAGCAGACTCCCTGCTGAGCAGGGAGCCCGATGCGGGACTCGATCCAGGGACTCCAGGATCATGACCTGAGCCGAAGGCAGTCGCTTAACCAACTGAGCCACCCAGGCGCCCTAAAAACAAGATTTCTTAAGCTAAAGTCAAATACAGAGTCCAACAATTACTTAGTTAAATTCAAGAAAAGCTCACTTTTTCACAGCTAAAGTAAAAGCAGGTGGATAAGAAGTTTATCCTGCACAAATAGTTCTGATTACTTCATTGGCTGTGAATCCTTAGCCTTTCAAAACTCTAAAAGATTTTTATAAATCCCACAGGCCTGCCAGAGGCTTTAACTAGTTTTATGTCACCCTTCCTTTCAAGAATTATATGAGATAATCAGTAATTAGCAAATGATATGATTCTATAATATTAAAGTTTTACGGAAAGTATTTTTGAGGCATTTGGTGGATTATGGGAAAAAAGTCATTAGAATTTGTGCTAGGCCGTGTGTGAGGGATTTGCACATATATGTCCATCTTTTACCCAAACTTGGTCATTCTTCTGAGCTAGAAAAGTCTATTATTTCCCTTAGTCTGTCTATGGAGAGGAGCACCAGCAAGCCCACATATGTTGGCGTATGGTTAGCTAGTGATTTTTTTCTTTGTGTGTTCACAGTTGACAAAATGGAGCCCACAGTGCAACCTGACAGGGGTAGTTTTAAGCAGCCTTTTAATTAAGGACATTTAATATTACCCTGAGTGTGTATCCACCTCCCTGCTTCCCTTTCCCAGTCCTAGGACTGTAACCAAATCGAGCAATTTTGTTGATGAAGCTAACAATGTTAGTAATATCCAACAAACTCCACCTTTACATATTAGGTCCTTAAATACTGTGTCAATACTAATGGAACGCTCCAGGTATTTGGTTTCTAACAGCATGTTGTCAAGAAAGCAAGTGCAGGATTGTGAGCATCACTGTTTTCAGGATCAGAGATGCTCAAGTTTGGAAGTATTCTTTTAGGTCTTCTAATCATTTAGTCCACCTACTGTGTGTCTGTCATAATATAGCTCTCAGTCGTATTTCTGATTGAGTTTCCTTTTCCTAGACTGAGATAAGATGATCTCCTACCTACCCATCTCTGAATTTCTTGAAACTCTGAGTTTCTTGAAATGAAGACTCCTGAACGCAAAACAGTGTTGGAAGGTGAAGACAAACTTTTTAACTTTTTCTGAGAACTATGGTCTTAAATTGTATGTACACAAAAGAGGAGTATTTAGATCAAAGATGAACAACACTTAACCTAGAGTCCATGGACACCATAGAGGGATCCAAGATATATGCACTTTTGGCTGGCAGAACTGTCTTTATGGATGTTTTTCTGAAGATACGGCCCAGAGCTTTCATGAGATTTTTCAAAGTGCCTCAAAAATATGAAATGTCTTGAAGAGAGAGTTGCTAACCATTGGGATAGATGACAGAGCAGGTCTTTTCCTGACAGATTTTTAAGAATAAGGCATGTCATGGTTTGTTTGTTTATTAGGTAAAAATTATTCTATCAATATTAAGTTTCTTGACTGTGATAATAGTATGATGGTTATGTAAGAGAACATTCTTACTCTTAGGTAAGTGCTGAAGTATTTAAGGATATACTGTTATGATATCTGTAATGTACTCCCAAAAGTTCAGCAAAGAAGTGTATAAATAAGTATCAGTATAAAGAGACAGAGAGAAAGCTACATGTTAACAAATGTGGCAAAACCTTAACAACTGATGCATCTGGGAAAGAGTAAGTGAATATTGATTGTGCTATCCCTTCAACTTCTTTAGAGATAAAAAAAAAATGAAGTTGTAAATAAAAGGATAAGGCATTCTTTATCTACCTTACTTTCATAATTATAGGTAAAGAAAGAGTGCTATGATCGTATTTTATAGATGGCTAAAACCAGGCAGAAAAAGATTTGGAAAACCAGCGAGTATCATCCCAAATTACATTTGAGCCATAACCACACGCAGACAACATGGTTCGTTCACACTAAAATCACTGTGGTGCCCGCTGTAGTGCTGACTTTTACGTTCACAGGCAAAATCTATTGCAGCCACCTCCTAGCTGATGTTATGCTTGAACAGTAAAGTGCACAGGGAACAGATGGCATCTTGTGACCTTCTTAATAACAGCCTTGGCTGCCAATGTTCCTTTGTGTCCAGTCTCTGCAGGGAATTTGGAAACTGTTGCCTTACACTTGAATATGTTCTGGCAAACTCGTTTAACCATTTATTAGACTGGTTCCTAATTTAACACAGTCAGAGAGAGCACAACAAGATTCCCAACTCCTGAAAGGGACATTGGTATTTCCAGGGCCCATTCCTGGGATTCTTTGGGGGTGAGCTGGCCATCACTCAGCATAGCTGTCATGTTTAATGTGGTGAGGCCGTCAATCCCAGGCAAACTGCTTCTCAGGCTGTCTAGATTTATTGGTGGCCCATGTGAGATTTTTTTTTTCTTTCTATAGTTTAAAAGAAATGCACTTCCCCCATCAAGGCATGCAAATGAGCCGGGAAAGACTAACTCCCAGTATCACAAGGTCCTTCTGCTGTGACAGCTCACACCAGGAGGGAACGTGGGAACCCTGAGGTGAGTGAGGCTTGTTCTAAGTCACCCTGCTCCCTCCGTTGCACACCCTGGGCAGCCAGTGGCTGTCGAGCTCCAGGCTCCGCAGTGAGAGGAGGAGGGAGGAGAATGAGGGCACCAGGTGATTAGGTGAGGGAGCGGTCTGCCAGCCTGGCCCTCCTTGAGTCCTCGACTATTCCACACGGGCAGCTTTCCTCTGGCAACAGTGGAAGGCAAACAAGGAGGGCCCTAAGACAAGGCAATGAAGACATCCGCACCAAAGCCCAAGGAGTCTCCTTCCCCCAACAGAATGAATCTGGAAGGGCTGTACCAGGAGAAAACTGGTACAATCAGTCCCTGTCAGGCAACAGGTGTGTGGGGGGGGGTGGGGAAAGGGCAGAAAGGCCACTGCCGGTGCATATGGTAGGTCTGAAAAGCATGGGATCTCAGGGTAGAAGCAGCTCAGCTGACAGGCACGGGACTGTGTGGAAGAGAGACAAGAACCAGGTTTCTGTCTGTTTGCGGGGGCCGGGGAGGCTTCATTCCAGGGTTTCTCCGGGTGGCTGAGGGGGAGGTGAGACTCCTTCCTGTTGGCCCCACTTATGCACTTCCAAGGATGCCTTGGAGCAGGGAGGTTCTCCCTGAGGCCTCTACCTGGGAGAAGCTGGCCTGGCTGTGAAGGAGCCTTGACTGGGGAGCTGTGAGTCTCTCCTGGGAAAGCAGGGGGCAGCTTGCCTGATTTGGCTGCTGTTTACCCTTCTCTCATTCCATCCCAGGGCCAGCCTACCGCCCCTTTCTCAGGTAGACTAGAACACCTGTGAAAAAAGCCTCTTCTGTTGGGACATGCCCTAACCCATCTGCTTCCACCTTCATTCTGGGGCCCCAGCCTCCAGGACCAATAAGCTTTGGAAATGACCCCAAAACCGGAACAGGGGCATATATCCTTGGGACATTATGGAAACAAGATTAGCAAAGACTGGAAGCCACAAGACACCAACATTACCAAGAAATGGAAGGTAATTCCCCTGCTTTAGGCCCTACAGGTACCACTTACTCTTCTCTCTCCTCTCTCCGTCTCATCCCCGGTCACGCTTGCCATATCTTGTTTATACTACTGCATGTGTATTGTCAGATTTGGGGTTTGCCTCGCTGTATCTCCTTCAGCCCACTGCAGATCTGGGGTGGGGGATGGAGGAGTGTATATAACTAAAATCATGTATACATGCAACAGTGCCAGATGCTATTTATTTCCTTCATTTATTTTCAATTTACTTACCATTTTAGGTGCTACAACACAGGATTCTAAAGACTGCCATTGGAAACAAGTTTTTGAAATGTTGCTTCTGTAAAAACTACATTCTAATTTTTAAAAGCACTCTGTAAACTCCCTTTTGGAAGACAAATGGCAAATAAGAAGCTCCCTGTATAAGAGATATGTTGCGGGGGAGGGAAGTCTACAATGGAAGGCCATAAAAACTACTGTCCAACACACAACATCGGGCATCTGGTTTATGTTGAGCCCTGTCCCAGGTGCTGGAGATACAGAAGCAAACAGGACAGACAAGTCTCTGCTCTCATGAAGCTTATATTCTAGAAAAGGAAAGAGAAAATAAACAAGTGAACTAATACAATAGTACATAAAAAGCAAGCAAGGCGCCAAGATAAAAATTAAGAGGGAAAGAGTGTGAAGAACTTACTTTAAATATGGTGGGCTGGGAAGGCCCCTCCGAAGACATGATGTTTAAATTCACACCTGAAGAACACAGCTCAGCAGAGCTGGGATAATTGCATTCCAACAAAGAGAACATATGTGCAAAGGCCCTGAGGTAGGAAATGGCTTAGCATTTTCAAGTTACTAAAAGAAGGCAATGTAACTGGAATAGCACGTGAGCGAAAGGGAGGAGCCATGCAATGAAACCAGAAAGATAGGCACGGTCCCATTCGTGCAAGACTTTATACAGATTTTGGTAAGGAATTAGAATTTTATCACAAGTGTGATAGGAAACAGAGAAGTGATATCATCCTGTTTATGCTTTAAGCTCTCCATGTGTGAAGACATGACTTATAGGGTAGTCTGGTGAGTTCTTACTGCTTTTAGAAGTCTTCCAAGGTTTGGAGAAGGCTTCACAGAATAAAAGTGAGAGTACAAGAATAGGTAAAACAAGAAGGATGTTAAACATGGACACAAATACTCTTGAACTAACATGACAAACTGTCTTCATGGTGCCCTCTTAAAATATTAATGTTCTCCTAAACACTGTCACCCTTATAAGAGGCTATATACCATACAAACAGTTCCCGTTCCAGAGAGCTGCTTCAGGGACTTGGAATTTGTTATAGGTGGTCAGGGAATATCCCAAGGAGATCTCACACATGTTGTCACATCTGGGCTTTGATGTGGTCATACTATATAAAACCTCTTCCCTAGTATATATTATGTCTCCTGGACTGGCAAAAATCAAAGAGGCCAGTGTACCCTTTTGCAAGGGTACCTTGGGCACATCCTAGAGGGGTACGGGGCTAGGACACAGGTGTGGTGCTAAGAACAAGAGAAGAGAAAGAGAGAGCTGATGAGTGCTGTCCTATAGTCTGTATTCCACCACGGAATAAATTGTTTCCGCCAGAGAGAAGCTTTAGTTTAAAAAAAGATTTGCTAGTGTCTGCCTTAGAGTGTAAATGGAGAGAAAGTGGAATTGTTTAACAATTTCTGTTTGTTGTACTGCAGTTTTATAATGCTTGATCTTTATAAGCCCACACAGATATAGATGATTAGTTTATAACAAAGAAGCCAAGAGGGAAAAGGACAGTCTCTTCAATAAATGGTGTTGGGAAAACTGGCAACCACACACAACAGAATAAAACTAGCCCACTCTCTTATACTATACACAAAAATTACCTCAAAATGGATTAAAGACTTGAATGTAAAACCTGAAGCCATAAAACTCCTAGGTGAAAACATAGGTGGTAAACTCCTTGACGTTGGTCCTAGTGATACTTCTTGGATCTGCTTCCAAAGGCAAGAGAAGCAAAAGCAAAAATAAACAAATGGGACCACATCAAATTAAAAAGCTTCTGCACAGTGAAGGAAGCCATCAACAAAACAAAAATGCAGCCTACTGAATGGGACAAGATATTTGCAAATGATATATCCAATAAGCGATTAATATCCAAAATATATAAAGAACTCATGCAACTTAACAACAACAACAACAACAACAACAAAAACCCCCAAACAACCCAATTAAATAATGGGCAGAAGATCTGAATAGACATTTTCCAAAGAAGACATACAGATAACCAATATGTACATGAAAAGATGCTCAACATCACTAGTCAGGGAAATGCAGATCAAAACCACAATGAGATATCACCTCACACCTGTTAGAATGTTCATCATCAAAAAAGACAAGAATAACAAGTGTTGGCAAGGATGTAGAGAAAAAGGAACACTTGTGCACTGTTAGTGGGAATGTAAACTGGTGCAGCCACTATGGAGACCAGTATGGATATTCTTCAAAAAATTAAAAATAGAACTACCATATGATCCAGCTATTCCACTTCTGGGTATTTATCTGAAGAACAATGAAAACACAAATTTGAAAAGGTATATGCACACCTATGTCTATTGCAGCATTATTTATAATAGCCAAGATATGGAAACAACCTGAGTATCCATTGATGGATTATCCATTGAATGGAAAAAGAAGATGTGGTATTTATACAGTGGATACTACTCAGCCATAACAGGCAGTGAAATCTTGCCATTTGTGACAATATGGATGTAAGTGAAATAAGTCAGATGGAGAAAAACAAATACAATATGATTTCACTTCTGTGTGGAATCTAAACGACAAAACAGACAAAGCAAAACAAAAACAAACTCATAGATACAGAGAATAGATTGGTGATTACCAGAGGGAAAGGGAAATGGGGGTGGGCAAAATGAGTAAAGGGGCCCAATTGTATGGTGATGGGAGATAACGAGGCATATGGCAGTGATCACGTTGTAGTACATACAAATATCAAATTATAATGTTATACACCTGAAACTTATATACTAATTATATGCCAATTTTACTTCAATAAGAAAAAAAGATTTTAACTTTCAGTAGCTATCGCTTTGTTCTTCTTTGAACATGAGAGATGAGCACGTGATAGACCATAGGAGGGAAAGCCATAACCAAATCAAACACCTGGAAAGAAAACTAATAGTAATGCAAAAGGAAAACCACCTTAGTGTAGGTAGAACAAATAAGACTGAATGAACTCTCTGAGAGCTTGTTTGGAGGTTCTAGCAGGGGAGCGCAGCTACTTGTATACCCTTGACCGAAGAACGGTCCTCCTCTATCGGGGAAGGTCGTCCTCTTCGACCGAGCGCGCAGCTTCGGGAGGGACGCACATGGAGCCGTGAGGGAGGAAGGGGACACCCGCCTAGCCAGCCAGATCAGCCGAATCAACCCTGGCGATCAATGGGGTGACAGATGTCGCAGCCAGATCACCCTCACATCCTGAATGAACTCTTTGAAAGGCAGTTGTGAAAAAGAATTTGAGAATACATTGCCTATGATGATCATAAATCACACTTAAGAACAGCCCATCTGATTTGTATATCTACGAAGGGATATATATCTACAAAGAGACAATCAACAGACCCATGTTCACTTGACTTCATGTTTTAACTCCTGTTAGCGGCTTCTAGCACAATTATACTTGATAATCCAAAAATTAAGCATGGAAATTGAAAAGAAGCACTAGAAGAAGTTATAACAAGAAGAAGTTATTACTTGGCCAGATTAAGTAATTCTACCTTGATGTATTGTCACCTCTTAAGGAAGAGAGGAGTCATCAGTTAAGTTAAAATGACCATGGGAGGAGAGTGAAAAAGGCAACATGGGCCAAGCCCCTTAAGAAGTCATCATCATGGGGGCACCTGGGTGGCTCAGACGGTTAAGCGGCGGCCTTCAGCTCAGGTCATGATCCCAGGGTCCTGGGATCGAATCCCACGTTGAGCTCCCTGCTCAGCAGGGAGCCTGTTTCTTTCTCTGCCCCTCCCTCCTGCTCTGCTCTCTCTTGCGATCTCTCTCTCTCTCAAATAAATAAATAAAATCTTAAAAAAAAAAAGAAGTCATCATCATGATATACACTGATGTTGTCTCTACCTTTCCTCCCACCAGTATTGTATCATAACAATAGCAGAGGAGGTAGGAAAATACATTAATACTATCATGTAGGAAATGATTGCTTTTGCTGCTCATGTTACCACCCTTCAAGAACTTCCACCCATCCAGCTCTGGGACTGCTCATCTACCAGCACTCACGGGCCACCCGTGATTAGCATGGTTAAGCAGCATTCTGAGGGGCACAGATAGCAGCAGAAATGCAATAGGCCTGGACTCTGTGCCACTCAGATCAGATGCACTGTCACCTTAACTTACTGTGAAGGACGTGATCGGGCTGTTTAATTCCCCATGCCCTAGCTCAGACTTGTCTCCCAGCTATGCAGTGTGTTTTAATTTTCTGTTCATTACTGCAAAGGGGAAAAAGAAAGTCTTTCCTGATTTTAGCAATAGCACAAATGGTTAGCTGCTCTGTCCTCTTGCCTCAACAAACCATAGAAGAACACAGAAAACCCACCTCAAATGCATTATTCCGATAAAGCCAGATTTTATTAGGAAAGCCAGCAGAAAAGTGACTGCCCCAGGCAGCAATGAAAAACTTTTATCTCCATTATTTAGGAAAACCCATAAGGCTGCACGATACTTCATTTTACCGTCCACCCTCCCCACCCAACACACGCATGCACGTTAAAGCTTTAAATACAACAGCAAAACAAATGACCACAATATTTTATAAAGTACTAAAAAGTCCTAATTTGAGATTTCAATCATGAGTCTTATTAAACCTTCGAAGATGGAACCCTGAGAGGTGGAAGTTATATGGAAAAAATCTATTGTGTTTCTTCCTCAAAATCAGCATGTGTGGCGGATGACCAGTTGTCCCCTTCCCTAGTGTGCCGTTTTGTCACCAGGAAGTGGCTGCCCAGCCCGGGAACCCACTTCTGAACGCTCTGGAATCTAGGTGGAGCCTTGTGGCTGCTTGTGCCCTTGGAATGTGGGCATGAGAGCCACGGGTCGTTTCCAGGCTCAAGTGGTAGGAAAGCAGGTGTGCATTCCCCACCCTTTATCCCGATGCAAGCAAAGGGCTCTGGCGCCCCAGGGATGGTGGAACGCCAAGCTAAAGGACATCTGTGTCCCTGAATCATCATGTGGAATGTCTGCCTGCAAAACACCCACCTTGGCCTTTATATAAAGGAAAAAAATGAACTTCTATTGTGTTAAGCAACTAGAATTTAAGATTTGTATTCTAGCAGCTAGTGTTATTCTAGTTTAATCAAAACAGGGTGGAGGTGGTTGTAGGTTAGTAAATACAGTTTACTAGTTGGTGGTTTATAGCTTTGGTTTCTCTTGTTACTTTTTTGATGTACCCAGTAAAGTTCAGATGACATTACCTAAAAGCTCCAAACTCTGGGACTTGACTAATATGGAGGAGGACGTGTTGGCCCTGGAATAATTCATTTTTAAGAGTGACAGATCCAGAGGGCAACACACTCGTTTTCTTGCTAAAGACACCTTGCCTTTACCAGGCATAATGGAAACGGATGGACTACAGTCAAGAACCCACACGTTACGAAGACAGCAACCCTGGCAAAAAGGCTGTGCTCACAACTGACCGTTGCACTGACCCTTCGCATCTGTAGTCTCTCGGGAGCCAGCCCTGCAGACTGTGGGATTGAAGGCAGAATTTGGTGATGATATCCTGAAGCAAGCAGAAGAAACAAGTTATGAGTTCATGGGTCTATAAGCCACAGCCTGTGGACTTAGAGGGCTTTTCAGTCATCTTCTCATTTGACTTCATAAACTTTTGCTTCTTCTCCTCTCCTCTTTTCACGCTCCCAACCATAGCCCCGAACTCCCATTAAATCAACCCGACTTGGACTTTCTCATCGTCCTTCGTGATTTGTTTGTTCCGTTTTGTCATAAAAGGGTAAAATGTTCAGCTTTTATACACGAAAATCTCAAACACTGAGTTCATAATTGTTTTAACAGGATTTGTGAGTCTTTCTCTAGGGAGCTGTTTTCAGAATAAGTGAAGTGCTATGAACGGAACAGGAAATATCACAGCAAGTGTGTTGATTTCCCAGGAAAGTGTAGGACTGAATAGCAGAGGAGTAATTCGGGAACTTACAGATGCTGTGTCTATTCTTCGAGACACATCTCTATCTCGGTTTCCCCGAATCCAGATACGATACTCTTTTAAGGCAAGCAGGGTCTTGGTGGGAAGCACAGTTATTTTGTATGGAATGGACAGTCCTCAATTTCTAGTGTGCAGCACATTGTTTTTGGCCTCTGATTAGGGGGACAAGAGGGTCTCCAAGCTCCAGGGACCTGGAACTGTGTGTGTGAAGTAGGGAAAGAGTGGAATTGATGTCAGCCTAGGGAGTCCCAAAATGCTCCTAGACATGCATTCAGCCAACAAACTAGCGCTAATCATTCCTGAGAGAAGGGCTGCTAATCTACTGTGCTTCTTTCTTCTCCCAACCTACAACAGCAGATGAGTCAACAGAGGGTATTAATTTTAAAATGCAGATTTCTGAGCCTGATCCCAGTAATTAATTTTCAATAGGTTTAGGGCAGGTGGTCCGATACAGGTAAGCAGTGGACCAGCTTACTGACTTCTATGGAAATTTTCTTTGCTTCTCTTTATATTTTTTATCACCTGAGCAGACACACCCAAACACTATGATGTGGGCTATTTAAGTATATGGAATTATACAATATGTATTGCAGCTGGCTCACATTATGTTTGTGACATTACTGCGTGTAACCATAGTTTGTTCATATTCATTGACATTGTATGAATATACCACTGTCTATCCATTCTGTTGTATAGTACTAATTCTACCTTTTGGCCTTTTAGCTTTTTTACTCTTATGAAAAATGCTTCTATAAACATACTTGCATGTACATGTCTCTTGGTGCACATGTGAAAGGCATTTCAGCTGTGTATACACTTAGAAGTAGAATTGCTAAGTTTTAGGGTACCCGTAGCATCAACTTTAGATGATAAGACAAACTGGTTTTCTTTTCTTTCTTTTTTTTAAGTAGGCTCCACATCCAGTGTGGAGCCCAGTGTGGGGCTTGAACTCACAACCTGGAGATCAAGGCCTGGGCTGAGATCAAGAGTTGGAGAGTTGGACGCTTAACTGACTGAGCCACCCCAGTACCCCAAGACCAAACTGGTTTTCTAAAGAGTTATATCAGTGTCCGTTCCCATCAGCTGTATATGAGAGATCTCCTTGTTCTACATCCTCACCAACACTTAACATTGATGGTCTCTTTAATTTTAACCTTTCTGGAGGGTTATTTACATGAGTAAGCTTGTCACAACAAAGCTTTATCATGTAAAGCTTTTGTCATGTAACAAATTACTTTAATTTGTGTTTCCTGATTATTTATGCAGTTAAGTACCTTTTGATACATTTATTCATCACTTGGATATCTTGGTTTGTGAATTTTGTTTTTTAAAATCTCTTTCCCATTTTTCTAATGGGTTGTCTTTTTCCTACTAGTTTGTAGGACCTCTTTATACCATATCATATTTACGAGCCCTCTGTCAGTCACTGAGTTAAAAATATCTTCATCCTCCTGCGTCTCACCTTTTCATACCTTTAATGGTGTATTTTTTACCAGAACTTTTTAATTTTAAGGTAGTTCAATTTATCTAACTTCTTCTTTGTGCTTAGTGCTTTCTGTGTTCTGCTGAAGAAATCTTTGCCAACCTCAAGATCATCAAGAAATTCTCTGTCATCTAATGGTTTTATTGTTTTGCTTTTCATACTTAGATCATTAATTCATCTGGACTTAATCTACCTAGAATTGAAAACATGGATTTTCTCTACTGCTCTGCCACCTTTTTCATAAATAAGTGTCCATATATGCACAGGTCTGTTTCTGGGCTCCTTATTCTGTTCCATCGGTCTATTTGTCTATCCTTGTGCCATAATACTATCTTGCTTTAATTACTGAGGCTCTATAGTAAGTTTTGTTATCTGTAGCAATCCTTCTAACCTTGTTTTCTTTTGAGAGTGTCCTATTTCCTGGCCTTGAATCATTTTGCCAAGTTCCACAAAAACACCTATTGGAATTGCATTGAATCTATAGGTCAATTTGTGGAGAACTAATATTTTTACAATTTTCAATCTTCCAATCCAAGAACGTGGTTTACCTCTCCATTTACTTAGATCATCTTTATTTTCTCTCAGTAATGTTCTGTAGTTTTTGGTGTGGAGATCTTGCACATCTTCGATTACATTTATTCCTAGAAATTTGACATACTTTAGCAATATAAGTGACATTTATTTATTTATTTATTTTTTAAAGATTTTATTTATTTGACAGAGAGAGCACAAGCAGAGGGAGAGAGAGGGAGAAGCAGGCTCCCTGCTGAGTAAGGAGCCCAATGTGGGACTCGATCCTAGGACCCTGGGATCATGACCCAGGCCGAAGGCAGCCGCTTAACCGACTGAGCCACCCAGGCGTCCCTTAAGTGGCATTTTTTAAAAAAATTCATTTTAAAACTTACTTTTAGGCACTAATTTTCTTTTCTATTTCCTGTTTTAATTTAAACAGTTACGAAAATTCTGTATTGTTATCCTTTCCTTTGTCATAAAATTCATTTATACATTCCTTCAGTTTAAAAATATTTCTCCTCTCTGTTCCACCTGTATTAGTTTTATATGGCTGTTATAACAAACTAATGCTCCCTATTTGTCTTGTGGCTTTTGGGAAGACCTGGCCCCGTGCCTCTTCACTTCAGAAGCATGGTCCAATGTGCTGCTGCTTCTTCATAAAGGGATTTGTCTCTGTAAGAGACACCCTAGGGCAGTGCTTGCTTTCTTATCTCAACCTTGGACTCCCATGTGGCCTCATTGTTGCTCAGGAGGAATACAAGCCCCAAAAAGATGAAAGCTATGGTAACTCTGACTGGGCCTTGCAGAATAATCCTGAAGTATTTGGAAAGCAATGATTTTCCTGAAGACCTATGGTCAGTCCTTAAAAATGTTCCACATGCTCTTGAAAAGAATGTATATTCTTCAGTTGGTGGGTTTACTACTCTAGATACGTCACCCAGGACAAGTGTCTTAATCATGTTCAAATTTGGTGTGTTCTTGCTGATTATTTGCTTGTTCCACCAGTGATTGAGAGACGTGGGTTAAAACGTTCAATTATGATTGTGCATTTGCTTATTTCTCCTTTTAGCTCCTCCAGTGTTACCCTTCTTAAATAAAAATTTAACTTGAAAACGCTTTTAGATTAACAGAATTATTGTGAAGATAGTACAGAGAGTTCTCATATACTCCACACCCAGTTACCCCTATTATTAGCATCTTACATTAGAATGGTATATTTGTAACAATTAATGAACCAATATTGGCACATTATTAACTAGAGTCCATACTTATTCAGATGTCCTCAGTATTTTCCCTAATGTCCTTTTTCTGTTCCAGGATCCCATCTAGGATATGACATTACATTTAGTCATCATGTCTTCTTAGGTTTGTCCTAGTAGTGACAGTTTCTCGGACTTTCCTTGGTTCGATGACCTTGGTTGAGGATTATTGGTCAGGTATTTTGTAGAATGTCTCTCTATTGGGAATTATCTGATGTTTTTTTCATGATTAGATGAGTGTAATGTATTTTGAGGGAGAAAACCACAGAGGTAAAATACTATTCTCATACTAAGGGTGAAGACTTAAGTATGGCTTATCATTGTTGACATTCATTAAACTTGATCAGCTGGCTTGAAGTAGTATTTGTCAGGTTTCCCCACTTTTCACTTTCTATATTCAATGGAAGAAAGTCACTATGCACAGCTCTCACTCAAGTGGTAGTGAGTTATGCCCCACTTCTTTGAGTACAGTGTAGCTACATGAATTATGAAAATGTTTTGCATGGGAGATGTGTCCTTTGTCTCTCATTAATGAATTTATTCAATCATTTATTTATAACACTATGGACTTGTGGTTATTTTATACTTTGGGCTATAATCCAATACTACTTTATTTTGTTGCTCAAATTTTCCAGCTTCAGTCATTGGGAGCTCTTTCAGATGGTTCCATCATTGTTTTTTTATTTGTTTTGTTTTGTTGGACACTTTCTTACTTTCTGGCACTATAAGATACTCCACACTCATCTTGTATATCTGCTGCTCCAGTCTGAGAATCAGCATTTCTCCAAGACTCTGATCCCATTACTGGAGAATAGTACCGGAAACTAAAATCTGGGTACTCGGTGTGCTTGCTGTTACAAAGTATTGCTCCTCTCAGCTGATGTCCCATGCTGATATGGGCTGCACATAGGACTTTCCTCCAAAGAGTAAGGAAGTACATGTGTGCACACTAATCTATGTATATACACAAACCAATAAATGTTTCTTTACATAACCATCTCTATTTATATTAAGTTATGCATGAGTTCATACTGATGTATTCAATTCTAATCCATTACCACGTGGATCATTCTCACCTTTTAGTTTTGCTTTTCCAAAATATCATATAGTTGAATATGCAATATGTGACTGTCCGACCAGCTTCTTTCAGTTAGGGCTAGGGAGCTAAGATTCATCTATGTCTTTACTTAAAAAAAGAAAGGGGGGGTTAGTCCTGGCTGGCTCAGTCAATGGAGCATCCGACTCTTGATCTCAGGGTCATGAGTTGGGCCCCACATTGGGCATGGAGCCTACCTACTTAAAAAAAAAAATCCATCCATGTTTTTTTGTGGCTTAATACCTCATTTCCTTTTATTGCTGAATAATATTACACTGTATGGATGTGACACAGTTTTTTTTTTTTTTTAATTTATTCACCTATTGAAGGACATTTTGTTTCCTTCCACTTTGGGGCAATTATGAATAAAGTGGCATTAACATTCATGTGCAGGTTTTTGTGTAAACATAAGTTTGCAGATCAGTTAGGTAAATATCTAGGAACATGCTGCTAGGTCACCAGTAAGACTATGTTTAGTTTTGTAAAAAAGTGCCACCCCTCTTTTTTTTAACGAAGTTCCCTATTTGTTTCCTTCAAACACAAATGGCTTGTTTCCCTGGTGATTGTTTCCCTCACCAGACTATACGCTCCATGAAGACAAGGGCCGTGTCTATGCTTCCATCACTTACGTAGCCCCAGCACCCATCCTAAAAGACCTTACGTATAGTAGGATCTTAATAAATATATGATGAATGAATGAATGAATGATTTAATACATAAACAAAGCATCAAGACTTAGAACTTTATACTGAGCCATATCCCTGTCTGAGGAATTCCAAAGTGCAACTCTTTTTTTTGATTGATGTACAGTTGACATACAATGTTACATTAGTTTCAGACATCAAAATGCAGCTCTTATTTTAACTTCGGCAGAGAAGTGGGATTGACACTGACAGTCTAAGCTCTGTATCTATACACACTCATCTCCCAGGGCAGCGTCTTTCTTTTCACACGCGGTAAATCTTACATATTTGCTGTTAAAACTGACTCAGAAACAAATGATTAAGACTTCTCCCAAATTTCTTCTGTCTTTTCACTATATGGGTATTCAATGTACGTGGTGAATAGATAAGGTGAATAAAAGGTATTGTGTTTTGTACACCTTGATGTTTTCCCGACTTAACACATTTTAAATAATCAGTCATTTTATATTTTATTCAATAATCCCCCTTTGGACCATTTTGGTTTTATAGCAGTGTAAAAATGTCTGCTTATAGCTTTACAAAATTTTAATCAAACAGTTTTCGTCCAGAACTTAAGACATTTGCCTTGGGGCTAAAATTAACCATGACAAAGATTAAAAACAAAAGCAAATTTAGAATATAAGCAGTGTTTTCAAAATGAGCTAAATCTGCCCTTCATCTTCATTTATAACACTGACTGGCTTCTTAACCTATAATGGAATAAGCTGTAGTTGTGCCAAGATTATATTTACTTTTCTGAGGTCCCAAAAAACAGACAGACCTCGCAAGCTTTGGGTCTCCTATGGTTTGCAATGTCACAAGGGGCATTGGTCGAAAGGATGCACCTAATGATCACAATCTAAATAGGACACAAATTTATAGTTCTGGACATTTTCACCAGATGTCATATTTCTGCACTTTTTTTTTTAGTGATTAAACATTTTTTTCTACTCTGGTGAGTGGATCTGTTTGGATGCCAGATTTCAAACACTATATTCAGGGAGGACCCTGGCAGTGCTTAAAGATTCCCCCTAATTGGCCAAAATGTACTTCAAAATTCACAGAATTTGCAAAGGGATTTCCAAAATTAACTGAAGTGTCAACATACTTGAGAGCCATTAAAAATGCAGAGACTATAGTTTGTTGGAATAAACTAGACAAGGCATCCAATAGAAAAGTCATTCTGAGATATTTCAGCTTTAAGCACCGTTTTGATGATTTGGAAAGACCTGGAAGGCAATATAATTAATAATTACTAGGGCATTATTTGAGTTATTACTCACATCTCAAGTTGGAGCCAAAAATCCAATTGATTTTCAAATAAATTTCCAGAATTTGGACAAGATATTAGACAATTAATATCCAGAAGGACATATTTCATAACAAGTCCTCATATTTTTCCACATTTCTACTTACGCTTTCACTGAGCTATTTGTGGTTCTCTGAACATGCTTGGGATTAAACACTTCTTTGCCTTTGTGCATATTCTCTCATCCATGCACTATGCTTTTCCTTTCCCCACCTAAGCCAGCTCAGAGGAAACCTGCTTTACTGAGATCTTTCCAGAAACACAATACCCCCCACCCCAGACACTGATAAAATCTCCTTCCTTTGCGACTACTTATTTCTATGGTTTCAGTTACCATATTAAACGAATTAATTTTTTTCTGTGGGCCTATAGAAGACTTAGCTTAAAGTGAACACCCGGAAAATGTCTTTCAGGCCCTCACCGCTTGCCTTTACTGACAGACAACACAAGGTGGGGAAGAGGAGGATTTAGTCCACTTTCCTTCTGCTCTGAGGGAATTTTTCAACTTCTGAAAGTGGAAAAACTAGACCAGAAACAAAGAGAAATTCTAAGGAGCACCTCTTTGCCGAGCAGACAATACAAAATACCTACAATTTAATCAAATACTCACATTTTTATCTTCACAGGAGTAGGTAGTTATATATAATGTTAGGACTAAAAGAGAATATAATCATAATTTCAGCTGGTAACTGACATTTAGCTCTTCTTCCCGCTGACATTTACACAGGAAAATATACAGAGTTAAAGTCTATGAAGTCTCTCAGGGTCCACAATACCCTCTTCCTCTTAAGAGCATTCTTGTCTATTTATAGTGACATATCCAGGTGCAAATTACAAAGAAATCTTACTGGTTACACTCAGGCCGATGCTGTCCTGCTTTAAAAGAAAATCGGGTGCTCATGGACTTATCCAACTTATCCAGTTGCTTTTTCCGGTAACTGCCTGTGTATGCTGTTACAGATGAGTCCAACCATCTTGTTTCCTTCTGCCAAGATGCTCCAGCCTTGCGTCTGATCAGATCGAACTCTCGAGAGGTGAGAGGGCTAAAGGGCAGAACGATTTGTGGAGTCAAGTAGAAGTGTGACATAGTTATGGATGGCCTGCTCTGGATGCCAACTTTTCAAGCCCTCTGCATAATGGACAATTAATTTCCTTTTGGTCAGCAAGAGGTAATTGACTGGGCTCGCCAAACTTTGTAATTCTGACTCTCACAGAATGCAGAAGCTTAAGTCTCTTGAAGTTGCCAAGCAACAGATCACAGAATTCCACAAATACGAGCCCCCCCCCCTCCCGGGGTAAATTTTAACTAGAAAATGTGTAAGGTATGTAAGTTTCTGGCCTTTGTTCTGAGCAACAGACGCTACAAATGATGGCAAGAAAGCAGGTGGCTACAGCTTTTATAAATAAAGCAGTGAATCCCAGTGATGCTGCCTCAAGAGGTGGGAACAAGAGATAAAAGAACAGTGCCAAGCATTCACTTCTTCTAAAGACTGGGCTCCAAGGGTCTGGAAGCAAAACGAACCGTTTGTGATGTCAACAAGAGCAGGTGACTCCAACAGCTTCTCATATGTCATAGAGCGATGGTGCCTTGGGCTGGCTGCACACGAAAGTCATCCCAGGAGCTGTTAAAATCAGCAGAAGCTCAGACCTCACCCACACCCCCAGGCCACCCCCATAGATTCTGATTTAACTGGTCTGGAGTAGGGCCCAGGCACTGGTATATTTTAAAAGCCGACTCCTGGAGAATTCTAAAGACAGCCAGGGTTCAGAAATAAGGTCGTTGAAATATCACTGTGAGCCTTTTTTAGGCTGAGGGGTGATAGTATTCAATCTTCCATTCACATGATCTCCTCCATCCCTCACTACTCAATACTCTAAATCTGTGTCATTTGTTTGCCTGTCCTTCTCTGCAATAACCAACAATTCACTGACAAACCAACTAGATCTTTCAACATTACCAGCTCTTGGAGCAGTTCTCAACCGTCAGTGCTCATGCACATAACCTGTGGAATTCTCTATAAATGCGGGATGGCATGCCTCGCCTGGATCAGCACCTCTGCCAGGAGATCTATCATCATCATTGAAAAAAACCCATCTCCATAGGAGTTTAGATCAGCGCCTATGGGCCTGTGAACCATGCAGAGACCACAGTCCTGCCTTCGCAGACTACGTAGGTGTGAGGAAAAGCCCAGGAATCAGCCTAAGAACATTGTTGTGTGATTCCGATGCAACTAATCTTTGAATACTGGGAATACTGCTCCAGGAGCTGAATTCAAACAATCCTTTATAGGGAGGCTGACACACTACAGGCCAGGTTTCTTTGAGAATAAAATTATTTATAAATAATTGGCAGTATTTAACATTAGGAGTTTCTTTCCTTAAAACTTGGCAATTTGGAACGTAAGCACCGTCACCCTAGAAGAATTAGCCAGAGGTTTCAGACCCCAGCTGCTTTTTTCCATGGAATTGGGGCTCCTTAGAGAAATCCAGATCAGATAAGAAGATGGAGATGCAGAGGGAAGGAGGGGCCCAAAAACCCAGCTGCCCAGCTCCTTTAAACCCACCCAGTGTCAGGTAATAACTGTGCATGTGCTTCAACCGTTAGCCATTCCAGCAAAAATCATGATTTTAGAGAAATCTCTGCTAGCAATATATATTACTTTGAGACAGGAACATCTATAGAACAGATTGTGAAAGATTATTTGTAGACAACGTTTTAAAATCTTCTTCTTAGGTTGTGTGGCAGTCTACAAACAAATATGTGATAAAATAAGCTCTTTAAAAAATAAATCATGGCATAAGTGTACTTTATCATCACATTCCTGTCCTTTATATTATTTTTATTTCTTCTTCCCAAATCAATTATGGTATCACTTTAACAACTATAACCTCAAGAACCAAGAGTGGTGAGGAGTGCCTGGGTGGCTCAGTCGGTTAAGTGTCCGACTCTTGATTTTGGCTCAGGTCATGATCTCAAGGTCATGAGATTGAGCCCCACATCAGGCTTTGCACTCTGCGTGGAGCCTGCTTAAGATTTTCTCTCTCTCCCTCCCCACCCCTCCACACCTCCCCCACTCATACACGTGCACTCTCTCTCTCTCAAAAAAAAAAAGACTCATATTAGGTTTAGGTGGAATTATAGCTTAGTTCATCAGATGTTGAACAAGTCTGTTAAAAATAAGTCGGACTTCAAATTAGAGAATAAACAGAACAGACTAACTGAATTTATTATCATAAGTATTTAATCTGTAAAATCCTAGAATTCTAAAGAACTTCCTACTCATTCTATGTTCTCATTTGATCAGATACTTCACTCCTCTTGGACATTCTCAGTGCTGATTTGTATGGTCTGACTTCCAAGTTGAGAGTCTAAATCCTCTAAAAACCTCCTTTTGGAACTGAATTATGGCAAGCTATGTTGTTCAGTCCCTAGTATTTCAATGTGAAGAAAAAGCTAATCAAGAGCACTAGGACAATGAACTCTGGATTGTGAGTGAGATTTAGTGAAAACAAGCTTCCTGAGTGAGTGACCTCATACTCGATAAAACCAGCAGGTGGCGCACTGGCAGGTGGGTAGGCCTTGACCAGGCTTCCAAGCATAAGCTGATTATTCTAATGAGGTGTTAATAGGTATTAATTAAAAGAGTTACATGGTTAAATAAGTTTAGGATGAGTTGGAATAAACGTGTTTCTTTGCTGTAAGATTTAGAGCCTTTGATATTTCAATGTGCACTATGAATCTTTCAAAGGGGCCTGGATAATGAGGCACTTCCTAAACTTACCCGACCACAAAACTCCTTTTGTGGGGTGGGAGAGCATCTCTGGGTATTGCCCTTCTATGCAATGGTCCAGGAACTGAAAAGGCTAGTGGTCTCTATAGCTAAGACAATGGCTGGTCTGTAGTCTCTGGAATTTACTAAATATTGACTAGATCTCCAGCTAAACCACGGACAGCCTCACAAGAGGGTAAATCAAGGCAGTATTTTTCTTTTTTAATTGAGATATAACATCAAACCGGAAGGTACACAAAAATACATATGTGTACATCCATGTAACTTCTTGTCCCTTTCCAGTCAAAACAGTAACGCATGTGCGGGTGCGCGCACACACGCACCTGTAACCACCATTCCCATTTCGATCACCACAGACTAGATATGTCAGCTGTATTCTGTGGAGGCAGAAATGTACCGATGCCACTCCAAGACGAAACCAGGAGGAAAACAAGTAGTATAAAGGCCAGAAAAAGCAGCATTCCCTTGAGAAAAAAGATCCCATATGAAGCTAAAGCTTCCAGCTCAGCAAAAATCTGTCTCCTCCCCACAAGGTGCCAAACTGTGATATTTGGATAAGTGTAGCCAACAGCTGAATGAGCATGCATAATGCGTTATAGTTAATAACTGTTTGAGTCTGTCAGTTATAATAATATTAATTCTCAGTCCTTGATCTTGGAATACTTTCTTCATATTTATCGATTCTGTGATTTGGAAATTTTTATTAACTTACTCATCAAAAACCTGGTCTAAATGACACAGGAAACCAGTTGCAACAGGACTAGATGGAAATAAAAGAAGGGTAAAGTGCAAAGGAACAGGAAAATAAAATGGATAAAATTAGCGAGGAGAAGCCTAAAAGGAATGCTCTTTTGTCTTGTCTTTCTGAAATTTATTTTTGGTTATGTTTATTGTTTGAAAACTGAAACTGATTGCAAACAATGTATACGCTGTGATCCTGGTTTGTTTAATAAAAATGATATAGGTGTGGGGCGCCTGGGAGGCTCAGATGGTTAAGCGTCTGCCTTCGGCTCGGGTCATGATCTCAGGGTCCTGGGATCGAGTTCTGCATCGGGCTCCCTGCTCCTTGGGAGCCTGCTTCTCCCTCTGCCTCTCTCTCTCTCTCTCTGTCTCTCATGAATAAATAAATAAAATCTTTAAAAAAAAATTATAGGGGCGCCTGGGTGGCTCAGTCGTTAAGCGTCTGCCTTCGGCTCAGGTCATGATCCCAGGGTCCTGGGATCGAGTCCCGCATCGGGCTCCCTGCTAGGCGGGGAGCCTGCTTCTCCCTCTGCCTCTGCCTCTCTCTCTCTCTCTCTCTGACTTTCATGAATAAATAAATAAAACATTTTAAAAAAAATTATATGGGTGTGTATATGTATTTATAAGAAAAGGCTTAGGGGGCTATATATAAAAAATGTTAATACTTACCGCTGAGTGGGAGGATTACATGTGATTTTTATATTCTACATTGCTTTCTTTATTGTCTAAACTTTTTACAATGCATGTATGTAACTCATAATCAGAGCCCAGATGTTATTTCACAAAAACTAAAACAAAGGGAATACATCCATATATAATCAACATCCAAATCTTGCAAAGAATCTCTTTCAGGTTTACAGTGATTTTTCTCTTCTGCTTCTCTCTAGAGCCCAGGCCATTAAAACAAACAAAGAAACAAACAACTCTAGAGCAAAGAGATTGGAGTCAATTCAATCAAATATGATGTTTCTTAAACCTTCTCTTCTTCTAGTTCTGGGTCCAGTAATCAGAGGTAGGGAAAAAATAAGACCTATAGCTCTTTCAAGGGTGTGTATGGAGGGGGGTGGAATAGTGGGTAAGAAAATAGAAACAGGAAAAGAGCATTTACATAGTAGACCCCAAAGTGATGAAACTTGAATTAATGGTTGCTGTTCTCCAAGGAAACCCTGTTTATACATAGGTACCCACGAGGAGGTAGTATATAGAGTGTGCCCACACCAACCAACAAACAAAAAGACTCATGATGATTGAAACTAAAAAATGAGCCATAACAATGGCCAAGATTTTTTTGATATCCCAGTGGTACCTCCTGGGATCAATACCATATAATGATCGCTGATTTATTCAGCTCGTTGAAGGAGAGTTAGGGGGGAAGTAGAAACAAGCT
>NC_138370.1:69270298-69282461 GCF_054177405.1 Leptonychotes weddellii
GTTCTAGACCCTTTCCTCAGCCCTTCACACACAATCCTTTAATCCGCACAACGCTATGATGAAAGTACAGGTTTATCTCCACTTTACAGATGAGGAAACCAGTCCACAGAATGTTAGTCCACTGTCACACTGCGAGGAAATGGCAGAACTAGCGCTGAAAGTCATGCAGTCTGAGACCTGTTGAGACTATTTTAGACTACTCAAAACTACATCTCTAATGAGCTTTACTCTCTTCACCTGTTGTCATCTACCCATCTCTGCCCAACACCCCCTTCTTGCCCATTGTCTGGTCCCACACCTGCTGACTGCTTCCCTTCTCATGAGTCCCGTCCGAAAGCATCCACAACAACCTGATATTACTGACTTTCGTATTCAAAGTAACTTCTAATCAGTGACCCAATAAATGTACCCTGAAAAGAAAGACCAGAAAAGCATAGTCTTCACTTTTTTAAATGAACTATCTTATGTTCCTAAGCTGAGATCATAGACTTGTTTATAAGGAAGGAAGTGAACAGCCTCCTGTTACATTTAAATACCTTGAAGATTCTGAAGTCAAGCTTAAGAACTATACATCAAATCTTGTCAATTAAGTATTAACATGCAGTGGGGCGCCTGAGTGTCTCAGTCGGTTAAGTGTCCGATTCTTGGTTTTGGCTCAGGTCATGATCTCAGGCTCGTGGGATTGAGCCCTGTGGGCAGGCTCCGTGCTCAGCGAGAAGTCGGCTTGTCTCTTCTCTTGGCTCCTCCCGCCCCACCGCCCCAGCCCCGCTCTAAGTAAGTAAGTAAGTAAATAAATAAATAAAATCTTTAAAAAGATATTAACATGCAAAACCCTCAGAGCCTCAGAAATATTCCAAGCTAAGAAGAAGGCTTTTAGGAAGATATCAGCTATGCATATTTCCTAACTAGGGTTCTAAAATATTCTCTGTTAGGGGCGCCTGGGTGGCTCAGTCATTAAGCGTCTGCGTTCGGCTCAGGTCATGGTCCCAGGGTCCTGGGATTGAGCCCAGCATCGGGCTCCCTGCTCGGCGGGAAGTCTGCTTCTCCCTCTCCCACTCCCCTGGCTTGTGTTGCCTCTCTCACTGTGTCTCTCTCTGTCAAATAAAATAAAATAAAATCTTAAAAAAAAAAAAATACTCTTTGTTAAAAAGAAATTAATCTTAGTGGATGCTAGTTCCTAAATGTTTGGAAAAAAATAATAAGTAGATGAACTCACAGCTTAAAAAAAAAAAATTGAATCCTACCTGGAAGGTCATGACAGGTATAGGGGAGAGGTACAAAATAAATTTACTAAAATGATCGGTTAATAAAAGCATGTTGGTGAACGAAGACCGGAAGAGAAATCCTTTTAAGATTTAACTGACAGATCTTCTTCCCTCCCTGTTCAACAAAGGGAGTTTATTTGCTTATGTTGTTGACTTAGTCAAATATGAATCCGAGTTCTACTTCCTTTTCCCTGTTACTAAATCTCACTACGTGCTGATTTGGGGTCCTCAGGTTTAAAGATACACAGGAAGGAATGTACACAAGATCTGAGAACTGACTACCCTAGAACAATCACGATTAATACTCCAGCCCACCTCCTTTGGACACTTAATCTGCATGTTGGCAGATTTGTAATGTGCACAAGTATTTACATGCCTGTTTCTGCATCTCTGGGGTTATGCTTAGAAATGCTTTGAGTTAAGAGACATACAATATTTAGTCCTACACAAATGTGGGTATCCCGACAGATGCAATTTTAGGGTATGCTGGATAATTGGAATAATTCAGTATATTCCTGCCCTTTGATTTAATTCCTGCCCATTCTTTGTAGAGGCTGTTCAACATATGGCTTTGTCTCTCTGTCTCTGTGGCTATATACGAGCTTTACTCAGAATTTGTTCATTTATCTATTCATTCAGGGAATATTTATTGTGCACCCACTTGGGCCCCTAAACAACACCATTTATTATTTCATGCCATATTGATTTATTCCCTACAAATACAGTGATATGCACTACAACTATGGCATTCTTCCTGTCACTCTGGTTAGGATTCGTTCACTGATCAAGAGAGATTTCAGTAGCGAACTATGTAAAAAGGCAGCGTAAACCTCATACAAATTTAGTTGGGTTCACCTTCTAAATACTGGAAAGTTGGGAGGTGGGGGGGATGGGTGAAATAGATGGTGGGGAATAAGGAGTGCACTTGTGATGAGCACCCAGTGATGTACGGAGGTGTTGAATCACTATCTTGTACACCTGAAACTAATATTTCACTGTATGGTAACTAACTGGAATTTAAATAAAACAATAATAAAAATAAATAAATGTTGGAAAGTAGGTAGACCATGTGCAGTGAAGTAACTTTTGTTGTTTAGAGATACAAATACCTATTATAATTTCTCGGCAAATTATTTTGAGCTAAAAATTTGTATTGTCAATGCCATATGATAGGACTTGATGCCAGAGAAGCTTAGTACACATTATAAAAAGCTGACTAGAACCAGAGAGAGTTTTATAAGGGCAGAACACTTTTTATATACTCTAGCCCTTCCCCACACTCTGGTGAGGATCAGACATTATCTCCTCAGGGCAGAGAAGGCTAGACTGGCCAGACATTTCAGATGGCTTTCCTGTTGCTCATGAGGCTAATCTCCTTAGAAGGCCTTGGTACTTTCCTGAATCCCTCTTAAAGGACCCAACCTCCCAGACTTGTGAAATTTAGGTCCTTGGGGATAATCAAAGCTAATACTGAATTCATTGCCAAGGGATGATAGAAATTGTGGAACACCAACAGAAGCGAGTTACCTTCACAAGAGAAACACGAGGAGTCTTTGGTGTTCCTTTTGTTTTATGGGTTTTCAAGGTATTGAGGGAAGGCAGATTTGGGAGGTCAAAGAACATATTATTTGGGGTGGGGAGGAGTGTAATAAATATTTTCGAAGAAGTTTCCCAATTTGAGTTAGACTCAGACAGTGGTTGACAGTAGTTTCCTCGGGCTGCCCTAACAGAGTACCACAGACTGGGTGGCTTAAAACAACGGAAATTTACTGTCTCACAGTTCTGGAGGCCAGGAGTCTGAAATCAAGGTGTCAGCAGGGCCCATGCTCCATCTGAATCCTCCCTCACCTCTTCCCAGCATCTGGTGGTTTTCTGGAAATCTTTGGCACTCTTGGGTGTGCAGCTGCATCACACCAATCTCTGCCTCCACCATCACACAGTGTTCTTCCTGTGTGTCTTTGTCTTCACATGACTCTCTTCTTATAAGGACATCAGTCATATTGGATTGAGGCCCATCCAACTCTAACATGACCTCAGCCTAGCTAATCACATCTGCAGCAACCTGATTTCCAAATAGGATCACATTCTGAGATCCTGGGGATCAGCACTTCAACATATCTTTTTAGGTGGCAAATCCAAACTATAACAATGATGGGATGTGATGGATACTATGTGGACAACGAAGTGTTCTGAGATTCACTGAGTAAAATAGTCCCTATTTCCTCTGTTATTCCAAGAGCCCCAAGTGACTAAAACTAGTCGGGAAAGAAAGTTTCCAGAACCAGCAATATCACTGGTTTTAAAAAGAGGTGGTGTGATTTCTAAAATTCTTATGCTACATAAAGATGTAGTATGTGTAGCAGATCTCTGCTAAACAATGACATTTCTAGAATTAAGTAAACTGATTACTAAGGATGAGCAGGAATAATTTAAAAGATTATGGTCAGCAGGCAATATATTTTTCTTAACAGCTTGTTTCTAATCCATATAATAGAGATCACTGAGTAAAAAAGTAAGGTAGGTTTGAGTCTGAGTCATACTGGCTACTTAAGCAAGTCACCTCACCCCTCTGAAACTCATTTTCCACGTAAGTTATATATATCATTTGTTCTGTGGTAGAAGTATACATCACTGCCTGGCCCACCCCAAAACCTCAAGAAACCGTGCCTTACAAACTGTTCTTGATGAAAAAGGAACCGTATTTATACTTTATTCCACCCGCCTGAAACACAGGTTGAGGTGGACAAATGATTCTGGGAAACTCACCCGTAGGTTTCCTTCACTGCCATCTGTTGCCTCCAAAAGATGAACAGGCCAATCACATTTCTATCAGGAATTTGAAATTGGGAACCAAGAAACTATGAAGTATTAATGTGGGAAATAGAGCTATGAAATAGTGAGATAAAACTGGAATAGAAAGGGCCTTGGTGGTCTGTGTGAGACAACAGTTATGGAAAAGTGAAGTCTAGAATGGTACAGAAAAAAAAAGAGAAGCGGAAGTACCTGAGACTTTCTAGCTCATGTATGAGAGTTGCCTTCATTCTTTTTGTCTTTGGTCCTCTGCTGTTTGAATACGATACAGCTATATGTGGGTTTTTCTTTTCATTTTTGGAATTTATCCTGTTCAGTGTTCTCTGAGCATCCTAAATCTGTGGTTTGGTGTCCACCATTAACTTCGGATAGTTCTCAGGTATTATTACTTGAAACATCTCTTCTCTCTCTTCTCCTAGTATTCCAATGGCTTGTAAATTGTATCTTTCAAAATTGTTCTTGAATGTTCTGGGTCTTTTCATCCTTTTTATCTTGCATTTCAGTTTGGAAAGTTGCTCACGGCCTATTTTTAAGCTTACCGATCTTTTTCCTTGGTCATGTTGAGTCTACTGAGGAGCCCATTGAAGGCATTCTTCATCTGTTAGAGTGTTTTTTTTTTTCCTAGCATATCCTTTTGATACTTTCATGGAGTTTCCATTTCTCTGCTTACATTACCCATCTGTTCTTATCTGTTGTCTATTTTTCCCTTAGAGCCTTTATTATCATAGTTATCTTAAATTCTCTGATAATTCCAACGTCTGTGCATATCTGAGTCTGATTCTGATGACTGCTTTGTCTCTACAAACTTTTTTTCTTGCCTTTTGGCATGTCTTGTAATTGCTGAAATCCAGCATGCTGTATTGAATAACAGGAACTGAGGTAAATAGGCCTTTACTGGGAGGATGTTTGTTAATCTGGCTAAGTCTTGGGATAGATTTCATGCATGCTGTAGCCGTCAGAGCCAGAGGCTACAGATTCCTCTAGTGTCCTTGTTTTTGCTTCCCCTCTTGACTCTGGGCTTCCCTAGATACTCCTCCTCAGAGTCTGTATCTTGCAACTCTTTCAACTATAATTCACTGTTACTATACCAAAGCCCTGTTGGCATGACAATAATGTGGGGGAGGCGAGAGTGTTCTATAATCTTATGATTAAATATCAGTCTTTTAAATATTTAAATATCAGTCTGATATTTACTGATTTAAATAATCAGTCTCCTGTGTCCTTGGGCTGTGACCTTTACAAGTATTTCTCCTGTAGTGTAGCTTCTCCTACCCCCACACCCTATTCCATTCACTGGCTACAGGGTTTCCAATCTATTTCCTTGAAGACCTGACCCCTGTTGTCTATGTTCCCCTTCCCACATTAGATGAGGAGAAAACAAAACTAAACAAAACCTGACCCCCATTGTCTACGTTCCCCTTCCCACATTAGATGAGGAGAAACAAAACAAAACTAAACAAGGAGTTGGGAGGAATGTCCTTATCCTAGCTGGGATAAGACCCCAGCAAAGTCTTTTCTCTTGGAGAGTAGGCCTTACAGAGAAGATCCTGGGTGTACTACACACAATTACTCATCCCCTCCTCCTGCCAGAGCTACGAGGGATTTTTCTTGGGTCTGCACTGTGACAACACAGTTCCTATAGGTAAAGTCCATGAAAGTGTGTGGGCCCCCATAAGCCTGCAGCCCCAGGAGTTTCTCACTCTCCCATTGGTTCACAGTCAGACTTCAGCAACTCTTCAGAGTCACCACTAAAGGGTTCCTACCAGTTTATGGCTCTAACAGTCTCTGCTCCAGATAAGCAGACCCTGGCTCTCACTCTCTGGTTGTACCTCTATCTCCAGATTTCTGGGTGGTTGTCTCTCTATAGGTCCAAGAAAAGTAATTAATTTTCAGTCTGACCAGCCTTTTCCAAGTTGTAAGGATGAGAGTGAAGATTTGCAAGTCCTTTACATGTCAGAGTTTAAATGTAAGTCCTCGTCGTTGCCTCCTTTCCTGAAGGCTGAACTTTGAGTCCTGTCTTTGGACTGTCTTTGGATTTTCGAGAGATTTCCATATTTAAAATAAATCTATCTTCTCCTGAGTTGTCTTGTGTAGGTCAACCATGCAATCAAAAGACCCCTGTCCAAAATTTATTGCCTGCCATGAGTTGCAGCTTCTCCAACTGTATAAAGGGGTACTTAGGCTAAAATAACTCTAAAATCTCCTATTAATCAGTTAGACATAAGAGGGAAATAATACCTAAAAGATACTATACTTTTTAAAACCATTCCTCTTCAGGGTACTGATCCTTTCTTGTTTTCAGATACATCTTCACTATAAGGAAGAGTAAAATAACCTAGTGGTGGGGGTCGGGGAATACTCTACTTATAAAACTGGATTAGGGAAAGATATTTTCCATAAGTAAGAGTGGCACAGCCACGAGTCTGAATATAAGTGGCAGCCGCCTACATGAACGTCACTTGTGTGTTCTGGGGATATATTACCAACAATTGGGTTAATAATCATTTTCACAAAAATTACATCTTTTAATAAAACACATCAATAACATTTATTTGTATCTCACCTTAGTCCAAAACAGACAAAATAGATGAAAGCATCTGTAGTAGGGGCGCCTGGGTGGCTCAGTCGGTTAAGCTTCTGACTCTTGGTTTCAGCTCAGGTCATGATCTTGGGGTCATGGGATTAAGCCCTGCGTTGGGCTCTGCAGTCAGTGCAGAGTCTGCTCGAGATTCTCTCTCTCCCTCTGCCCCTCCCCCAGCTCGTGCATGCACTCTCTCTCTCAGATAAAATCTTTAAAAAAAATTAAAAAAATAAATCATCTGTAGTAGACATGTTTTTGGTCTGCCTGGCATCCTTTGCCACAGAGATGAACCTATGGTCTTTCAGGCAGGTCAGTCTGAGTGCTTCCCTGAGACTTTCAGAATTGGATCTATGGAGAGAAGGGACGTTCTTCCCCTGAACCCAAGTGCAGCTGGTTGCCACATCTCCAGCTCTGTGGAGGAAGCTGGGAGAAGGGAGTCAATATGCAGATGGGAAGAAAAAGAGACACAGAGAATCCTAGCATCATTTATGTGCCTGAACAGCTTGCTGAACCCCTACCCTTCTCCATGTACAATTGCATGAGCCAATAAATAACTTTTTGCCCAAAGTAGTAGCTTTCTATGATTTCTGGCCAAGAATCCTGGCTAACATAGAAGTTGATATTAAGTGTCATTCTGGTTTGGTTTTTAAGGTCTAAAATATTATCTTCAAACATAAGCAGAAAAGTCTACTGGAAAATACAGGCACCAGTTTCCAAAAGAGTAAAATCTAAGATAGTAGGTTACAGAAGAATGGCCTTAAAGATCAAACACTGAGCACGATCTTACCATCTGGATTAATATACCAATCCACCCTATACCACAGAGGTTATCTATAAATGAAGATAATATCTGTCATGAAACTTTTTTTTTTTTAAAGATTTTATTTATTTATTTGAGAGAGAGAGAGAATGAGAGAGAGCATGAGAGGGGAGAGGGTCAGAGGGAGAAGCAGACTCCCCAGTGAGCGGGGAGCCCGATGTGGGACTCGATCCTGGGACTCCAGGATCACGACCTGAGCCGAAGGCAGTCGCCCAACCAACTGAGCCACCCAGGCGCCCTGTCATGAAACTATCTTATAGAAAGTATGAAATGAAGTTCATAAAGTGCTTTGAGCAACTTGGAAAATAGTATTTTTAAAATCTAATGTATATGTCAAATGTAGGAACCATAAATTTAGATAAATATCTTAATATTCCTGTTGCTCAATTTCTCTTTCTATAAAACGGGGATAATAATACCTCTCTTGAGGGGTTGTTGACAGAGTTAGAAATCATATATATGCAAAGCTGGAAGATCATGACTCAACCTAAGGTTGATCTGCCAGAAAAGGAGGGACTGCCAACTACCCAGGCCTCTTTTGCAGGAGTTGATAGACATTTTGAAAAGGGGACTTGTGAGGAACAAGTTTTTTGCAGAGATTATGTGCTTAAGTCCTGGGGAAGGAGACAGGAGAGCTAAGTACAATGAGAAATGGTATGGTTAATTGGTCTCTACTCCAGCCCACGGGGCCCTATGAGGAGAGAGGCAAGGATTCTGTTCTCTGGGAACACAGCACTATTTGGGGAACTTAAGGAGTTTCACAGTTTGGAAACATCTAAGCAAGGCGGCATTCTCCTATAGGCACAGCAGCAATTAAAATAATGGAGGCCCAACAGAAGCCTGGGAGGGGCACGCTGCACCCAAGAGTGTGAGCTTGTTTGTATATCAGTGAGGAACCCCTGGGACTTCCAAAAATACGTGAGAAGAGGACTTTCCAGGGGACTGAGATTCCTGCATGATATGATGGAATCTCAAGTCAGCAAAATTTGAGTGTAACCCTAATATGATTTTATTCATAAGAAAAGAGAGTTAATCCTTGAAATAGTTGGGTTCTGTATGTAACAAGATTTGGCATTCAAGTATGAGCCCGGTAAATGGCTTTATTGTCATCCTAAGATCTTCTTCTATGGGCTTCTAACCACACCTTACGATTGGCCAGGCAGATGTTACAGAGCTTTGAGGAAGAGGTCACAT
The DNA here is from genome assembly GCF_054177405.1 of Leptonychotes weddellii. NCBI lineage: Eukaryota > Metazoa > Chordata > Mammalia > Carnivora > Phocidae > Leptonychotes > Leptonychotes weddellii. Next base: position 69,278,970 of record NC_138370.1, read on the forward strand.
GATTTCCTCTGTGTTAGTTAAAAGCAACAGTAATTGAGATTAAGCATTAAGCCCTGCTGTGGGTAAAATAGTTCACTGACTTTCATGTGCCCTCACCTCACTCCCACCAAGAAGCAGAGATGGCTAAGCAAAGTAAATTGCCCTGGGTCGCTTAGGTGGCTCAGTGGGTTATTAAGCGTCTGCCTTGGGCTGGGATCAAGTCCCGCATCAGGCTCCCTGAGTGGGGAGTCTGCTTCTCCCTCTCCCACTCTCCTTGCTTGTGTTCCCTCTCTTGCTGTGTCTCTGTCAAATAAATAAAAAAATCTTAAAAAAAAATAAAATAATGGAAAGTGGGGCTCTTGGGTGGCTCAGTGGGTTAAGTGTCTGCCTTGGGCTCAGGTCATGATCTCAGGGTCCTGGGATCAAGTTCCACATCAGGCTCCCTGCTCAGCGGCGAGCCCGCTTCTCCCTCTGCCTGTCGCTCCCCCTGCTTGTGCATGCACTCTCTCTCTGGCAATTAAATCAATAAAATCTTTTTTAAAAATGTAAATTGCCCCAAGGTTACCCTTTATGCATCATATTTTCAGGTAAATATTAATATACTTCGACTCACACTGGCATCATCTACATTTCATAGTATAAATTTTTTTTCTGAAAAAAAAATTCAGTAATTTATAACTGCTTTTGTGCCACTCTAATATTTTGTCATCCAAGCTACCACTGATGACCAAAAAGGTGAACGTATATGAACTTCATGGAGCAGGAATTGTCACCAAGCATGTATGTCAAGTGGGTTTTAAAAAGTCCATAAATTATAGTGCAAGGAAAGAAAAACAAACAGGATAGTCTCTTTTTGATTTTTCTTTTTCAAGGAAAATTTTGACTTGCTCATTTCCCTAGTTTTACCTGAGTAACGATGCTAACATTTAGCAAGTACCAGTCCCAGACACCATTCCAACACTCGACATGAGTTATAGTGGTGCCCTAAATGTACCCCTTAGAGGACGAGAGCTCGACTTCCCAAGGGGTTATCTAAAGTCTGTCTAAGGAAACATTTGCGTTTTATGAAGTCCCACGTGGTATTCTCAGGCTTCAGGAGCAGCTGAGCTCCACCATCTGCAAGAACGTAGAAATCACATTAGTTGTTTCACTTCTCAAATTCCTTGTAGTTTACTAATTTTTAGCAGTAGAGTCATGACTTCTATGATGGCAATCTACTGGGTGAGCGGAATGTTACCATTGTTTTCATTGATTTTTTTCTCTTTTTTTTCTGTATGACAGGTTAAACTGCATGAACACTGAGTATCGGATGCATGTTGTTCGTTTGCTTTTGTCTTCATTGTATACTGGAGCTCCAACCGCGACACGTGCTCAGGTCAAGAACTAAACAGCCATATTATGGAGTGATTATGAAGAGAACTCCTTGCTAGGTTGTATTGTGATAGGTAATGTTAACTGCAGCTCTAACTGTACAAGTAATTGTAGTCAATTTAATGAAATTTGGTACTGCTGTAGCAAAATGTCTGTCAATTTTGGAGCTCAGTTTAGAACAGAGCACCTTTTTATCTACCTACAGAAATTAATGGTAATTATGCTTTTGACAAAGGCAAAATCAACCTAGGAGGCTTTATTCAGAAAAGAATTATTCTTTTAAGATAGGGGGAGACTAACTCATTTAATCCTTAAAACAACCCTCAGGCGTTAAATATTTTACTCTTTAAATATTTATTTAGCACTTACTACGTCCAGGCACTGTGTGTATATTAACTAAAATAGTCCTTTCAACAACTCTGGGTGGACACCATTATCAACCCCATTTAATAACGAGGAAACTGGGACATAGGGAGATTAAGTAGTTTGGCCAAATTAAATTGATGCTAGTCTGTTTTACAGAACAACGAGCTGCCACGAGTATCCATGTATAATATTCCCAACACCTACCAATTACTGAGTGTTGGCATTTCCCATACAACCTTTCATTTAATTATTCCAAAAGCCCTGTGCAGTAGCTATTCTTACCTTAATTTTAAATACAAGGAAATGGGTGCATACAAAAGAGAAAAAACCTGCCCTGAATCATGTGGCTAGTTAGGACAGCTGAAATCTGACTACGTACATCCAAGTCAATACCTATGCTTTTGTCCAGGTCAAGGGTTTAGCGTGGTAGATTCACAGATGGCACGGAAGGATGGCATTTTCAAGCTTAATGAAAGGGAGCATGGATTTTTTTTTTTTAAGGCCACAAACATTTTAGTCTATTATACAGCTGCCAGTTTAGCAAGTAACAGAAATAAAGGGAAACGGTAACTTAGAAATTGGTCTCTACACTATAGCCAGTGGTACAATAACAACATAAAGAGGACAAGGGGGGTTTCTAATGCTTTTTATGACTGTATTTGTATCATTTAAAAGTAATTCAAACTGAGAAGAAATGCATAGCTAAATGGAGGGCTAACGAAAGCCATCCTTCTGCCACCCTCTTCATGAGGCAGCGCACATGTGCTTGACTGCTATGTACGCTGTGCCACAAATGACAGGTTTGTCCTTCCCTGTAGTAGTAGTTTACTAGGGAAATTGTGAAATTCTTTCTCTGGAAGATTCCAAAAGCAGTTTTTCATCTGGTTTAATGGTTGTCCTTTCTGAAATTAGGTGAATTGACTGGATAATCTTTTGGTTTCTCCTAGCCCTCATATAAGATGTAAGTGTGCCACTAACACAAATCCTCTAAAAAAAAAAAAGTTATGGGGGTGCCTGGGTGGCTCAGTCGTTAAGCGTCTGCCTTCGGCTCAGGTCATGGTCCCGGGGTCCTGGGATCGAGTCCTGCATCAGGCTCCCTGCTCACTGGGGAGTCTGCTTCTCCCTCTGCCTGCCCCTCCCCTACTTGTGCTCTCTCACTCTCTCTGTCAAATAAATAATTAAAATAAAAAATAAAGTTGTGGAATGTTTGCTAAAATAATACTCAAGTAATTTAATTCCAGATAGGTAACAGTGAAAACTGACATACTGTGTAAAACATTCTAAAGGACTCAGAATAGTACAGGTTTGAAATTTCTGGGAAGAAATTTTGTGTAATGAAGATATTCTATAGTTAGAAATAATTTTATTCAAATGTACATACTTATAACTACCATCAAACTGTATAAAATATATTCAAAGAATTAACTATAGCAGATACCTTAAAGACAATCATAAAATATCACAAGAGCATGATGGTAGTCATAAGACCATGAGAGAAAACTCAACGTACATATAAGACTTATACAGCTTCAGGTATTTATAACTAACATAATAACAGCAAGCAGCCTCTGGGTATTTCCTATGTACCACCACGGTAGCAAAAAGATTGTCCTGAGTTATCTTATTTATCCTCATCAACCCTATAAAGTTAACATTGTCAGTTCCCTTTTAGCAGGGAAGAAACTGAAACTCAGAGGTAGGTTATTTGTCCAAACTTAAACAGCTAATGAGTGACTGATCTATGTTGAAAGTTTAAACCCACCCAGTTCAACCCCA
>NC_138370.1:69282961-69326147 GCF_054177405.1 Leptonychotes weddellii
CACAAGTCTAGACAAGTAGACTTTAAAACTGTGTTCACATCACTACACATTCTACTTGTTTTGTTACTCATGTACATGGTCATTTCAGAAATTCCTCGAATAGTCTGGTACACTAAGTATCAGTCATGATTTTCAGCTCCTAGTAACCCATTGTGTGTGATTCTGGCCTGAAGTAAGAATTTAGACATGTGGTCACTCTTGCTTACATTTTCTCTGGAAACTCAGAGAATATAGAATCAAAGAAAACATTTAAGGTACATAAACTTTTTCTGTTCTCATCAGCCTTCTCTGCTTGTGACTGATGAGAAGGAACTCTCCGACCAGCTACCATGCCAGGGTGTAAGAACAGAAAGAAGTGTAAATCAGTAACATGTAACAGGTACCTTGTAAATACTGCCCGGGGCCTGACCTTTGCCAGCCATATCTAACATTCTTCCACTTTTCAAGCATGGTTCACAAACGAGGCCGTGGGCAGCACAAATGAATTACTAAAAATATAAGCATTCAAGTGACTTTTAATATTAAAATACTTTATGAAATGATATATAAAATCATTGCATAGGATAAATTTCCTTAGCCTCCGCTTTTAAAAGTTTTCAACAACACATCTGCTGCTAGTCCTGGGGACAGGGCCCCACTGAGAACCTTTTTTTCCAGAACAGGAATCTGTTCCTGGACGGTGGGATGGGTCCTGAAATGTTCTAACACGCTTTCCTGAATGAGATTCCACATCCAAACTTTCTGCTGCCTCTGCCGCTTGGCCATCAGCTCCCCACTGGCGAGCATGAGGTCCTGGAACTCTCTCATCTTATCCCACATTTCAGTGATGCCCTCTCCGCTTCTGGCGGAGATACGAATTACCTATTGAAAAGGGAAGAACCAAAACCGTTTTACTTAAAATGACAGGAAACATCTTCATAGGAACTCTGATATTTGCCGATTAAGTCTTACAGTCTATGAAAATAGGTAAGTGAAAACGGAGACATTTTGTCACTGTATCGAAGTAAACTATACCCAGAAGTAGACTGAGGTAACTTACTACGATTACTAACTATGTGCAGAAACAAGACACTGATTTCAGGTCAAAATTTTTAGCCCAGAGGCTTATTTTGACTTAGAATTGCTCAGATGGTCCTCAGAGGCCATGCGGAGGAGCTGCGAGAGGGTCACGAGGATGAGAAGGGCAATGCTGGGTAGGTTTCCCTGAGGCCTGAGTGCTAGGAAACGGAACTACGTTGAGAAAATAGCCCCATTCCCCGTGTCAACAGTCCCTGATTCAGCAAGCACTAAGAGCCGAGCACCCAGCCCCTGCCCGGAGCAGACAGCCCTGCGCCCGGTGCAGACAAGGTGACTGCGGGAGCCCAGGGGCGGGCGGTAAGGGAGGTCACCGCTGCTCTCATTCGAGTGATTACAGCTTACTCTTTAATAACAGAGTGGCCTCCTGCACAGAAAGCTGCCCACATCAATAACAGCATACCGTTTATTACAGAACTTCTCTTTGTTTTTTCCTTCTTGAAAACAGCACCCAACAAGCATAATGGGAAGGGAAGCGATCACACCAAAAGCTTCTCTCCTACTCAAACTCTTAAGACAGAGAATCAAATCACTAATTGCTCCATAATCTTAAGAATGGTTCCTTTCAGGATGGATTTGCTATCACTTCAGAATGGCTCAAGTCAAACATTAAGCAAACTAATCTATCCCCTCGCATCTGGTTTTTGACATCTCGTGATTGAAGGATTATATTTAAAATCATGACAACCCACTCTGGCTTTGCCATAATGTTTTAAAATTCTGATCTCACATCCAAGCAAAGATTGATTCTAAGTCTAGCTTGGGACTCCCATCCTCTCTTCTAATGGGTGCAGTCCACTCAGGGTAGGAAATGCAGAACGGAACGCAAGCTGACCTTTGGTCTCCAGACTTCTGAGCGTTTGCGGAGTAACTTCAGTGCACTCACATACTCAGCCTGTATCCTTCGAGCCGGCACAATCAAGTCTCCATCAGATTTCGTTATAGCTACCAGGTCTGCCATCTCAATTATACCTCTTTTGATACCCTGAAGTGAAAAAGACAGTGATGTATCAGAAACACTTCATTTAATTATAGCAAAAAAAAAAAAAAATGGGACACCAGTCAATGCTAAGATTTTGAGAGACACACACTTCATTAACTAATTTTCCTCTGCATCCTCCCAAGCCCTGGGTACTAGGAACCACAATTACTCAACAAAAATTATTCAAAAGCACCAGCTGTTGGGATTATGGAAGTCATCTATAAGATCTCTTCCAAATTTAGAGACTAACATGAGAAAATACATTCACAATTAGAGGAAATACATCATCAAGACACAACATGAATGAGTGGCAGGGGACAAGTCCAGTTGTCTCATGATGGATTCTGTCTCTCCTGAGCTAATGCTGCAGGATGCAAAACCATCCATCATTAAGTGCTTAAAGAGAAAAGACACCTATCGCTAACACCTGCATTTCCATAAACAAAGTCTTTGAAGTTTTCCTCAAGGTTTATAATTTTTTTTTCCAATTTGCATTTGAGGAAAAATAACCTGATAGTTAAAAATGCCCCAATCTCGGTCCTACAAACACCCACACCACAGTGGTCTCTTTGGCTGGAGCTGTCCCTGTGCCCCGTTCGCTCCCCATGCTGCAGGTGGAAAAATCTAAGTTGTAGGATTAGCCCAAGGTCATAAATTCTATTACTATAAGTTAGGAAAAAACAGAGAATGTGTCTTTGACTCAGGTATTTTAGCCAATATGAATGATATTTCTTTTCTTTTTTTTTATTTGAGAGAGAGAGACAGAGAGCGTGCATGTGTACTAGTAGGGGGAGGGGCGAGGGAGAGGGAGAAGCAAACTCCCCGCTGAGCAGGGAGCCCGATGCGGGGCTCAAGCCCAGGACCCTGAGATCACCAGAGCTGAAGGCAGATGATTAACCGACTGGGCCACTCAGGAGCCCCTGAATGCTACTTCTTTTACCTACATTAATAGCAACTTAATTTACAGAAACACAACACTGGATATGTGTACTTTCAGAGATGTATACTTTGTGTCTGGGGAGAAAAAAAGTCAACATAATCACCTGCAATTCATCTCCTCCTGCTGGTGGCAGTAGTAAAACAAACATGTCAACCATATCCGCAACGGCAAACTCCGACTGGCCCACACCTGAAATTGTAAACTATTCATAGTGATGAGACTTTCTCAACTACCTTGACCACCATTTCATTCACTCGTACTCACGCTCACACACTCAAGCCGATCCCACCTTAAACACCCCCCTCTGAAGAATCTATTAAATGCACTGCCTTGCCTATGAGCACACCTGTGAGCCTCCCCACACCTCTCTCCCTCGCTTATTCCCAGTAGCCTTCGTGGCGGCTAAATGGAGAACCTCGAGATGTCCAGGGAGCAGCCTGAATAGTGTGGTTCTAATCCTAGACCATGCCTGTCAAGACTTTCAGCTTTCTGGCCTTCTCAGCCTCTGAGGAGCCCCGCAAACCCGCACCGATGGGTCAGTCTGACTATCCGTGGTCTCTCCTCTGTAAGCGTGCCGGAGAACTGGCTCAGGAACAGGCACCACCACAGGGTCGTGGAGTCTGCCATCCACTACCCCCGCCGCACTGCCCGGTAAAGGCAATGCCCCTAAGCACCCTCAGTCAGCTGCTTTCCCATTCACACCGTGGCTATTACAAACATTCACTGTGCCATGATCTCCCCCATGATGACGACCCTGGCACCTACCTGACAGCGCTCCCTCAGCGTCCCCCTTGCCCCCTCCACAGATAAGCAGGTCCAAATACCAGCCCTGCTCACTGCCTCCTCTCCAGCCTCCTTCCTTCCCATTTCCTCTGGGCCCTTGTTTTGCCTTATCTTTAACCTCTCCTTAGTCTACTGGCTCCTGTCGCCCAGCACCTCATAGGAATTGTGCTCTTGTCTTTCTCATCTGAAAACTAAACAAACCAAGAAAAAAAGACAAAAACTCACAACCTCCTCCAATTATCACCATATTTCTCACTTTCTCTTTATAACTAAGTGTCTAGGAAAACAATCAATGTATGCTCATTTGTCTTCATTACTTCACATTAATTTCAATCCACTTAAATCTGACTTCCACATCACCCGCTCCACTGAAACTCCTCTCAAGATTCTGTCCTTTGTTGGGGTGTCAGAGACTTCTAGTTGTCCATTCCATATTTATTCTTCCCCATTTCCTTACCCCAATGTTGTCAGGAGCACCGATGTACCAGGTGGAAGCCCACAGTCACCACACCCAATTTCCACCAGAGATGATCAATGACTGAAAGCAAAAGCCACCAGATGGGGTTTCCAGGGAAAATTCTTTAAAGGGGACTAACCCAGCCAGAGGTACACGTCTTCTGCCTACCCTTTTCCCCTCCTTCCATACTCTCCCTCCTCCCTCCTCCTCCTGCCTGGAATGTGGATGTGATGGTTAGAGCTTCATCAGCCATCTTTTACCCAAGAGCAACACTGAGGAGGGAAACTAAGTGCTAAGAATGGACAGCAGAGACAGAAGCCTGGGACACTGAGGGCACTGTGGAACCACCAGGCCTGCTCGGGACTGTCTGCCTCTGGGCTTCTCCTGTTGACGAGAAAATAAACCATTTTCTGTTTGAGTCACAATTATTTCGAGTCTCTGGGACAAGCAGTCAAATGCAACCTCCAGCCAATGCACTTGGTTTTTATGGTCCTCTTCTCCTTTGATTTCTCCTACTACCACACGGGCAACTCTTCCTCCATCCATCCCTACATGGTGGAGTTTCTGGTCTCTGGCCCCATCTCTCTTCACCCCCTATGTGCCTCCACATTCTATGGGCTAAGTATCCTGAACAAACCGCGGTTCTGTAAATGGGCCATGTCCTCTCACTCTCTTTATTTCACTCCAATTCCTCCTTCAACACTAAGCTCAACTGTCACCTCCTCCCGGAAGTCTTCCCTGATCCCTCAAACCTAAGTCAGGTTGTGTCACAAACATTTATCACTCAGTAGCAGTAGTTTGTCTCTCCACAAACCTGTGAATTTCTTGGGGTTTCCGTTTCAGTATTTTCATTGTGTATAGCTGCGTACTAAGGATATAAAGATGAAATAAAACATGGCCCTGTACTAAAGAGGCACCCAACTACATGAATTTTCTTAGCAAATATTATAGACATGTGAAATGTGCCTAAACACAACAGGTGTTAAGTTAATGTGTTGTTTCCAATGCTTACAGTTCTCCTCTGGCATTTACAACATACCACTCTTATATAACAGTTCTCCAAATACACGGCTTTTCTTTAAAGGTCAGGATTAGAGCCTGTATTTTCATATCTCCTATAGAACCCGAGATATCTTGTATTTAATTACACCTTAGAAAATATATGCTGAATGAACAAAATGATACTAGTTGTCACTCATCTTTTTATGGCATTCGTTATAATAGTATTTTACTGTTATGAAATAGAAAATCACACTCACCTACGGTTTCAATAAGAATGATGTCATATCCCCCTCCTTCACACAACAGAATAGCTTCATTTGTGGTCCTTGTCACACCTCCTAAAGTACCGCTGGTAGGAGATGGCCTGATATATGCATTCATATCTCTTGATAACTCAGTCATTCGGGTTTTATCACCTAAGAGTGATCCTAAAACACAGAGTTAAGATTTTCTAATCATGGAACACCTATAAGGGCCAATTATCAATCAGCTAATTCCCAGGTGAAGTGCTTTATGACATTTCTCCCCAAATCTCAAAATGATTTCATATTATTGAGCTTTAGTGCAACACAGCATGTATGATGCCAAATTAATCGTTTTAACATTTCAAGCCCTTCAAAATTTATAATGGCTTTCCACTGACTAGAGGTTCAAATCTAGATTCTTCTGCCTAGCACTAAAGGCCCTCAGAATGCAGCCCTACCTTACCTGCCCATTTTCAGCTTCCACTAGTCCTCAAATCAATCTTCCATTCCAGCCAAGATGGGTTCTTTACTGTCATCTTAACATGGTTGTCTTTATGGTTTTCAAATGGGGATGAGTTTGCCCCCAGAGGAAATCTGGCAATGTCTAGAGAGATTTTTACTTGTCACAACTGGGGGTAGGATGCTACTGGCATCTGGTGGGTAGAGGCCAAGGATACTGTTAAGCATCCTTCAATGTCAGGAAGCTGCCCAAAACAAAGAATGTCATTCGTGCCAAGGTTGAGAAACTGCTTTAATAGAAGGTCTTTGCCCATGGAACCATGTCTTACATATTCTGTAATGAGTGTTTATTCACAGTAGGCAATTAATTAATTAATTAATTTTTTTAAAAAAGATTTTATTTATTCATTTGAGAGAGAGAGAGAGAAAGAGAGAGCATGAGCGGGGGAGGGGCAGAGGGAGAAGCAGGCTTCCTGCTGAGGGGCTCGATCCCAGGACCCCGAGATCATGACCTGAGCCGAAGGCAGACGCTTAACCAACGAGCCACCCAGGCGCCCGTAGGGTTCTCATAGGTTCTAATTCTAGAGCAGACACCTACCACATATCTCAACTACCTTATTTATTGCACACAAAACTTTCTTCTAAAGTGATTTTTCTGCATGAAACCATCTCTGTGTAAGTCAACAAACTGCCAAAGCCATACTTTAAATTATTATCCTATAGATCCTAACACACTGAATTAAACATTATGAAATTACTCTCCCATCTGTCTTAGCAGTGAGTCCAAAACTGTCAGTTGCAGACCCTTAGGGAGGTCTCCAAGCTACTGCAGGGGGTCTGTGAATCCAAAGCACAACAAGGACTGAACTACAGGCCAATAAAGTAATGTTTTTCAACTTTAGCATCTTGCTGCTTTTCAAATGTATGGTACTGTAGCAATAATAAAGTAGAAATGGAAACTTACAGTGTCCTGTTAATCCTCACGTATTTTTCTTTCAAAGTCTATTTATTTTTTTTACCTGACAAAGGGACCTTCATTTTTAGTTTAAGAATTAAGAACCACATGGCTATGCAACTTTAATCAGGCTATCTTGTCAGCATATCTGCTATTACTATCTCAAGCTATTACTTTCTTTTGCTATTACAAGTATTATAGAAGACTACAAAGGTAAGAGAAAAAAGACCTTCTCCCCTGTATGAAAATGAGAGCCACTATAAAAAAATTCTTTGTTCAAGTCCTTACACCTTTAACAAAGAAAGTTCTTAGAATGTAAATAAGATGATACACTGACACGGCTTTAATCTTGAACCTTGTGAGTATAATTTTATTTTATGGTTAACATTTTTATTATTGTGACTCAAAAACTGTGCATGTTCTCAGCTACAGTTCTCAGTGGGTGGTAACAGGAATTGTTGTCCACCTCTCTACTGACCTAAAGCCCTTGAAATATGATTATATCATCTCTATTTTTTTAGCATGAAACCCATAGTATGCAAACCAAACACTTCCACAAAGCGCCCTGTATTTTCCCCTCACAACACACGTTACGTTGTAACGGCCTGTGTTCACATGTCTATTTCCCTCATTTGATGTAGCTCCGTAAGGCCAAGAGGACTGTGTCTCAGTCACCATTACATGACACAGTGCCTTCCTTGTACAATGCCTCGCCTATATCAGACATTCGAGTACTTGTTAAACGAATAACTGCAATGTGAGAGGGGTAGGGGGAAGAAAAAACTTTCCTGAATATTTATATGGTATGCTTTATGTTTTCCTTAAATGATCCTTTGGGGAAACAAAGTTTATTCATTTTCTCCCTCATGAGCTGCAAATTAAACTAAACTCGGAGTGACTGTGTGCCCTCAAACCAGTAAGTAGTTGCTGAGCCTGAGAGGTGACACACCACGCTAAGTGCTGTAGGGAGAACAGCAGTGTATTACACGGTCGGTCCCTCTAAGAGCTTTCTGTTTCACTGAACATGTAATATGAACCGGTGACAAGTTAGAAAGAGCAATAAGATTTTCTTTTAGGCTTAAGAGATGTTACAACAATATAAGAAAAAAGCGAACGAGGGATGGACCCATTTTCTGAACCGTGTAGGGGCTGATACAGCCAGGGAAAAAACAACAGGAGGGAAGAGGGCCTAATGTCAGCTTTGATAGACAAAGAGCTGGAAGTTGCTTTTGATTATCTTCAACTTCTGGCACCCATTTTCCTAGTTCTCTAAGTACCCAAGCTCGTCCTTGACTACCCACAAGCTAAGGAGCCCAAGGCCCCAAACCACCTCCCTCCATCTCCACCTCGCCGCCCCCAAAACTCCCTTCTTTCAGTGAGATCAAACTCAGCGAGAGGTTAGAAGTCACCAGACTGTGCAAATTCCCATTAAATTATAAGAGAGCCGTTTGAGCCCCTGCTCTGCAATTAAAAAAAAAAAAAAAGTCAGTGATACTCACCACCACTAGTACAAGAAGAAGGGTCCACAGCTAGCACAGATAATTTGTGCCCTCTCTCAGTAAGCATTTTTCCAAAATACTCTATAAAGGTTGATTTTCCAGCACCAGGGGGCCCAGACAATCCTACAGTAGAGAGAGACCTTCTAATTTAATGAAAGAAATGAGAGCAGCACAATGATAAGTTCTATTCAAATATTAGATTTATCTTCTATTTCTCATGTATTAAAACCATCATTAATGTATTTTACCATTTCCTAAAGTAAACAAAAAACCATTTATTTATCTAGGTTCCTGAGCAATAGGGATATAGGAAGAAAACAATTCTGAGTTCCCTATGTTCTCCAAATTCACTTTGTAAAATTACAAAATATGATCGGCCCTTTTACTATAACACAGATCTTTCTGGAAAGACTTCATTGCCTATACTGTTAATGTGCTGAGTTTCCACAACATCTGCCCACCTCTCACCATGATCAGTAATTATCCCACCTACCCCAATGCTGGACACTTTGCTCTTCCCATTGGAAAAACAACTCAGTACTCTGGAAATTCCCAGGGATTGAGAAAATTTTCTATTTATGAAAGATAATTTTTTTTCATCCTACCCATAACTCAAAATATAGGATTTAAACTGAATCCTGAAAAAATTAGCTTGTCTTAAGAAAGGCAGGAAATTTCCCTGCTTGGAGAGTTCACCGAGCATGGCAGATAAGAGCACGCACTCTGGAGCCAAGTGGCCGGTTCTGGTTCCAGCTCTCCCTTTTATGAGCTGTACAATCGTGGTGAGGTTACTTAACCATTCTGTACCTGAGTATACTCTGCAATAAAATAGATGCACTAGCATCTTCAGGTTTCTCTTCAGGTTGTTGTAAGAACTAGAGGAGTTGATATTTGCAATGTTTAGAACAGCACCTGGCATAAAGTATATAACACTGAAGCATTTAATTGTAATTTCATTCAAAAGTATGCGTAGGTCATACGGCATGCTTGGCTCCTTACTGCAATTTTCAGGGCAGGTCTCTGTCTTAAACATCTGTATGGGTGCCGAACAAACATTTGTTACTTGTAGTTATGATGGTGATAAAATAGCTACCATAAAGACACAGGTTTATCTGGCCTCACAAGACCAAGATGAAAGAACCAGAACAGCAATGAAAATTTGTGAGTTACTAGCTACGAGTGAGTTGCTGGTTAACTCTGTATATTTCTGGGATATTTTCTCTTCAAACAGCATTTAGCCGTAATAAGTAAACACTTTGTCATAACAGGAATTTCTCTTTGGGAGTCTACTATTTTTGTCTGTCTACAATACATAAAGATTATTAACAGTCAACATAGTACTCTCAAAATGAGAGTTCCTTCAGTGAAGGCAGAAGACTAGGATGTATGAACAATGCAGACTAGTACCAACATCGGTTGGTGAACTCTTTTTGAAATAATCTTTAAAGATTCATACCCTGTTACCATAAAATTAGAAAGTTTTAATCCCATATCATTAAACTGAGATGTAAGTCTAATATAATGCCAGTCAATTTTTAAGTATTTACTCAATCCTCATAAAATTTCTGCACTTTGTCCACCATTTCAAGTTTTAGTGGGAAAGTTGGTTGGAATCACCTACTTTGCCATCATGAAGCGCTCTCATCCCACCTAAACATATCTAAACTGTTTAAAAATGCACAATTAAGAAAATATAGCAAGCTTATTTGCAATTGCGGAACCTAGTCAATTGTTCAAGAAATCGAGTGAATTTCTAATATTTTTAGACAGCAAATGAATATGGTCTCTCCTTTAAAACACATTTTGGTATTGAGATGGCTGTGCTTAAAGCCAAGCAACTCCCAGAAACTCTAACAAAAAGTACCTGAAAGAAGAGAGACTTGCCCTAGAAAGACTAATGAAACACCTAAGAAGTAGAATGTTGAAATGTGATAAGGATATTTATAGTTGATATAAATACTAAAACAAGGCATTCACTTCAGACCATCAAGCAGAAGGACTACCAAGAGAAAGGAGTAAACCAGTTAACAGTTCTTCATATGCATATTCTATTCTGGGAGCCACAGCTTCTGGCCAAAATAGAAATCTTATATTATTCTCTTAAAATACAGAGACTTGGTTCAAATGACCACGACACTTTTCCCCCCAACATAACAAGACCGATATTTGCAAAAAAAAAAAGGGGGGGGGGAGGGGGATTAAAATCCAGCCCAAAATTCTGAGAAGAAAAAAAGAATTCCCATTAGATTACAAACTATGTAGACTTATCTTAAAACAGAAAATTTACAAAAATATTTACTGAACAGACTGAAAGGAAAAAAAAAAAAAAGACTGACCCACTCGAAATGCTAGTGGTTTTCCTTTATTTATTTGTTCTTGTTCTCTGTGGTAGACTAATACTTTCTGAAGAAGCACCTGGGCTAACTCTTTTTTCCTCTTGTGTGTTGATTCTATAAGAGTTATGGCCTCTGCTAAGCAGGCCCTGTGCCCTTGGATTAAACCGGTATAAAGTTTATCCACAAATCTTTGTTCTTTATCAGAAAGTTCTTCTGTGTGTTCCTTTAAGGTTGTTTGTACACATAATTTTCTCTTTAAACCATTTGACAACAACATCCATTTTGTACAATGGAGTCCAAGAGAATTAAATGGCCGAGCACAAGGGATTCCTGATCCGAGATGAGTACTTGAGTGAAAGATGAAGTGGTAGCGATGGAAAGGTGTTCTTAAAAGGCCTTTTAGGAAACGCCGGTGAGAATGTTGCAGTAGCATGGGAATATTCATTTTGTTTGTAACTGCAGAAAACACAGGTTGCTTTTTCGCTCAATGTGATTTGTGACTCCCTAGAAGAAAGAAAAACGTATTTTTGCCAGTTCAATATACAATTAAGATACTGAAGTTAGTAAAACTGCAAGCTTAGTGTTTTCCCTACATTCTAAAACACACATAATCAGGCTTCTTGGCAGTACAAATGGGTGAAAGTTTCTTACCAAACCTAAGAGAAAAGATGCCCCCTTGCCTACAGTTAATATTCAGAGTAGCCCAAATGATGGATTATTGCTCTACTGTAAAATAGAATGTACATTAAAATTTTCTTCCAGGGGCACCTGGGTGGCTCAGTCGTTAAGCGTCTGCCTTCGGCTCAGGTCATGATCCCAGGGTCCTGGGATGGATCCCCGCATCGGGCTCTCCGCTCTGTGGGAAGCCTGCTTCTCCCTCTCCCACTCCCCCTGCTTGTGTTCCCTCTCTCTCTGTGTGTCTCTCTCTGTCAAATAAATAAAATCTTTAAAAAAATAAAATAAAATTTTCTTCTAAACAAAAAATAAATATACAAAAACCCTGTTAGGGTAGAAATCTTATGTCATGTTTATTTTCTTCTGTCTACAGACTACAATTTCCTCAGATCAAACAGACCTTATTTTGAGGCTCATTCAAAAGGTAAAAAACAAAACAAAACAAAACAAAAAAACAAACTTCTGATGCTAGCTTTTTATTCTTTCTCTACCAAAAAAAAAAAATGTGATTAATAGTGTAGGCACTTGAGGCATAAGTTTAGATAAATGTACGTATTCAATGGGCTCACCCCGGAACACAGATATATGTAAAGAATGGCCTAACATAAGCACACCATCACCATCACCATCACCATCACCATCACCACCAATGCCACCACCCTGGGCCTTCGTGTGAAATGAACTGTGAGGTGTGTATGGTAACTAGATCAATGTATTTCCAAGTAAGACCCAAACTGCCTGGTACTTACTAAAAATGCATATTCCCAGCCCCACACATCAGAATCTCCGTGGGTAAATAAGCACACTCAAGTCTGAACCACTATGGAATTAGATGAGGACGCTTTACTTAGATTTACTGATAATCTCCATTTCAAATTGTATTCAACAATGAAAGCTGACACAGTAACATGGAGAGTCAGGAAAGTACAGAGGGTATGAGCCATGGCCACTCTGAGTCTCTGTCACGTCAGCTATCGTGATACTGACCACTCCGTGCCTCAGCATCGTCTTGAGTTAAGAGAAGAGGTAAAGAGAATAGGATGGCTGTGAGAATGAATTCAGTTAATTCATGTAAAGAGCCTCATGTAAAAAGCCTGGAACAGTGCCTAGCATAGAGTAAGAGCTCAATAAACATTAGCTTTTATTTTATACTAATTTATAAAACATCAGTAAAAATTAGGTCATAGACCTAGCTTCCAGTGGCAAACCAAAATTTACATACAAATGATACATATGGCCTACCAAATTTGGCTTTATGATTATTTGAAAATTTTGGTTTTCAACTACCTCATAGCAGAATGAAATAAATTACTTTATTGCTCCGAAGTACCTCTCTACATTGTATTTCAAGGCCAATCCCTAGCATGAAATTAATTTTACTAAATAACATTCTAATAGGAAAAAAGAAGACATATTTTAAGTTTTTTTTTTTTATTGTTAGAACTATAACTGCTCATTTTTCTGTTTTGGGGGGAACAGGGGACATTATGACTTCTATTTTGACAAAATTCGTCTTATTCGAAAAGGAAAATTTATGGAAAACCGTGTAAAAATGGTTCTAAAAAAAACAATTTAAAACATCCACTACCACCCTTCACACAGACATACAAAAAGACATTTAAAACAACACAGTTAAAAGGGGATCTATTTTGGAAGCTCTCTTTAAGCACACTTCTCGACAATACCATGGCCGTTACAACACACTGGAAGCTCATGGGGAAGAACTGTATTTTTACTCAACCAGTCACTATTTTCTGAGCACATACCGCTCTTCAGGTCCCATCCTAGGTTTAAGAATCACAGTGATGGGGCGCCTGGGTGGCTCAGTCGGTTAAGCGACTGCCTTCGGCTCAGGTCATGATCCTGGAGTCCCGGGGATCGAGTCCCGCATCCGGTTCCCTGCTCGGCGGGGAGTCTGCTTCTCCCTCTGACCCTCCTCCCTCTCGTGCTCTCTGTCTCTCATTCTCTCTCTCTCAAATAAATAAATAAAATCTTAAAAAAAAAAAAAAGAATCACAATGATGACAGTGTTACTGTTGGTGATGACAATGATGTTTACTATGTTCCAGTCATTCTACTATGACCTTCTGTATTAGTTTCCTAGGGCTGCTGTGACAAATTACGAAAAACTGGGGGGCTTAAAACAACAGATTTATTCTCTCACCGTTCTGGAGGCTGGAAGTCAGCAATCCCAGTGTTAGCAGGCCTGCGCCCCCTCTGAAGGCTCTAGGGGAGCCTGTCCCCTGTTCCCCCAGCTCCTGGTGGCTGAGGGTGTGCTACACAAGTGCCATCTCTGCCTCTGGCTTTCCATGGCCTTCTCTTCTCTTTGTGTCTCTCCTCTGTGTGGAGATTTGTCACTGAACTGGCTCCACTCAGATAATCCAAGATGACTTCATCTCAAGCTCTTTAACTTAGGGGTGCCTGCGTGGCTCAGTCAGGTTAAGCGTCTGACTCTTGGTTTTGGCTCAGGTCATGACCTCAGGGTCGTGAGACTGAGCCCCCAGTCGGGCTCCGCGCTGGACGTGAAGCCTAAGATCCTCTCTCCTCTCCTTCTGCCCCCGCCCCTCGCCACCCCGCTCACACACGGTGTCTCTTAAAAAAAAAAAAAAAAAGATCCTTAACTTAATGGCATCTGTCATCTGCAAAAACCCCTTTTTCCAAATAAAAGTCACATTCACAAGTTCCAGGGATTAGGACATGGGTATATCTTTTCGAAGGCCACCACTCAATCCACTATACCTTCTTAGGTGGACTGTTACATTATATTACCCTAAATGACATAATCCCAGCACTTCAAAAGCCCACAGAATAATAAACACGATGTCCAAAAAAACCCACAAAGTGCTGTGGGAACAGACAAAATTATAGAAACTAACTCTCCTTGGGGAGTAGAAGGTTCAAGTCATGGAGGGGTCAGTGTCAAGGCTGGGTCCAAAAGGATACAAAAAAACAAAACTGGAGAAGGCAGGCCTTCCAGGCTGAGGACTTAAATGTACAGAGTCACAGTTGGTCTCTTCCCTGCCATATCAGAGAAGACTGAGCAATTGAGTGAGACAGAAGCCTGGTGTCTACAGGGAACTAGTGATAGGAAATGAAGCTGGACCAGGATGTAAACTGAGGCTCCTTGTTGGCAGTGGAGAAATGACAGAGATCTTTACAGAGATTAGTGACATAATCAACTTGGGTTTTTAGGGAGATAACACTAGGAGCAGTGGTGAGAAGTCAAGAGGAATCAGACCCTGGTAATGTAAAGCCCAGCTTAGGAAACCCTAGCAAAGATCCAAAAGAGATGATGAGCACCTGGACTTAGGCAGGGCATTAAGGGAAAGAGAAGTCACATTCAAGACCCTGTTGTCCACATTAGAATCCTCAAAGCTAACGATGGAGGCTGGCACGTTGCAATTCTTGAAAAAACACAAAAAAAGGCTGCTGATCCGAACCTAATTTCATTTCCCACCAGCCTGTCACTCAAGAGTTTATAAACCATTTCCAAATACTTCATCTCACTTTACTCTCTCAATTTTATGATGACATTATTATTATTATTTATTCTCATGTAACAAGGGAGGGAAAACAAGAGTGAGTTAGGTGACTAATGTCATAGCCAATGGGAGGGCCAGGACTCAAACCCAGGTCTTTTGACTCTCTATGGCATTTTTTCTTAATAAATTATTTCAGGATCAAGAAGAAGTCCTTTGGCTAAAAGGTAAAGAGGTATTAGTAACCCTGCCCCTTCCAAAGCAAGTAAAAAGCATTTTTAAAAAGTGTGCGGTGAGGGTGCCTGGGTGGCTCAGTAGGTTAAATGTCTGATTCTTGGTTTCGGCTCAGGTCATGATCTCATGAGTCATGGGATCAAGCTCAGTGGGAAGTTTGCTTGAGATTTTCTCCCTCTGCCCCTCCCCCAACTCTCTCTCTCTTTCTAAAATAAATACCTTTTTAAAATTAAAAAAAAAAAAAAAAGTGTGCAGTGATAGTGATGGCATTAGGAAGAGCCAAAGACCAGAGAAAGAGGAAATGCTGACAAGGATACAGAACATTCTTACTACCAAACCTAGTCCTATCCTTCCATAGGAGAGATGCTATCTATGTAGTCTAAGAAAAAATTGTAACTATCTAAAATATGCCCTTTAATTAACAAATCTTACCATGACTACCTCTTGTTACCCAACAAAGCTATGATCAAAAAAGAGAAAGTAATATGTTGAGAGAGAGAGAAACAAGATTATAAAGCATTCATTCAACAAAGATTTGACAATTTACCATGGGTCATGCAATAGTCTAGCACTGGGGATACAACAATGATCAAAATAGAACAAAGTTCTTGACCTCATAAAGCCAACATTCTAGTAAGGGAAGACAGACTATAGATGTATAAATAAGGAGGCCAGTGTGGCTAGATGTGAATAAGCAAGAGAAAAAGTAAAAGAGAGAAGGTTAAAGAGGGGGTCAGATATACAGCCATAGATATGACTGAAGAACTTTTGACTGTGAATGAGAAGGGAAGCAGTAGGACCAAGAACCTGATTTGACTTCTGTTCTAAAAGGATCTGATGGTGATGCAAGAACAGAAATGGGAAGACCAGCTAAGAGATTACTGCAATAATGCACATGAGAACTGATGAGCACATGGACCACATGGGGATGGTGTTAAATAAGATTCTGGATGAATTCTAAAGGACCTGCTAATAAATGAGATGTGGGAGGGAAGAGAAAGAGAACAGTCAGGATTTAGCACAGGTTTTACCCTGAGCCACAGCAAAGATGGAGTTGCCCTTTAATGAGCTGAGGAAGACTGCAGGAGGTCAAGTTTCAGGTAAGATCAGGCATGTTTAGTTTCCGATACCTTAAGTTTGAGATGCCCACCAAATATCCAGGTGGGATCCTGAGTGGGCAGTTGCATTACTAGCATAAGGAAAAGGTCAGAGCTTCCGTGTAAATTTGAGAATCATTAAGTATTTAGGTGTTAATTAAATCTATGAGACCAAATGAGATTAGCAGAAGAGTGGCTGGAGATAAAGAGGTGTTATACCATTTTTCATAAAATTTTACACACACACACACACACACACAGAAATACATATGTCAAAATGTTAACTTCGTCTATAGGTAAGTGGTATTACAGTGCTTATATGTTGTTTTTGGCTAATCATATTTTTCTGTTGTAGGCAGAATAATGCCGCCCCCCCCCCCCCCAAAGACGTCCATGTCTTAATGCCTGGGACCTATGAATATGTTACGTTAAATGGTAAAGGGGAATTAAAGTTGCAGATGGAATTAAGGTTGCTTATCAGCTGACCTTAAGATAAAACAATTATCCTGGATTATCCAGGTGGACCCAATATAACACCAAAGTCCTTTAAAGAAAGAGGGAGGTGGAAGAGCGAAATGATGTTATATGATGAGGACTCAGCCCACCCTTGCTGAACCTCTAGGATGGAACAAAGGGCTACCAATGCCTTGATTTTAGCCCAGTAAAACCCATGTCAGACTTCTGACCTACAGAACTGTAAAATGATAAATCTGTGTTGTTTTAAGCCATTAAGTTTGTGGTTATTTGTTACAGTAGCAGAAGAAAACTAATACAGTTGCTAT
This sequence comes from Leptonychotes weddellii, assembly GCF_054177405.1. Taxonomy (NCBI): domain Eukaryota; kingdom Metazoa; phylum Chordata; class Mammalia; order Carnivora; family Phocidae; genus Leptonychotes; species Leptonychotes weddellii. The sequence goes on from NC_138370.1 coordinate 69,299,960, forward strand.
GGCAAAAAAATCTTTTTTAAAGATAAAACATAGAATTTGTATACTTTTAATAAGAAATGTCTAATAACTTCTCATGATTAACTTTTTACCTCTGACTGTATCTATAACCTGTAACCTGCTTCCTTCTGCATTGAGATTTCTTCATAATGTGACAATCAAACTTGATGAGTCCTTAAACAGTTACTATGACCATCAGCATTACATTCAATGTATATTTATATGTCAATTTCTAAATTAAACATAAAATTAGCATATATACTTAAAAACCTAGTAAAAAGAATTATGTACAAGGTGAAATAAGTGATAATCATATTTTAGCTATGCTTCTATGCACAGACATTCTATCAGAATCATCACATTAAGATATGAAGTTCAGTAGTACTCTGAAATGATGTGATACACACGGGCTAGTAATCATTTTGAGCACGGCAGCTTTAAAAAAAAGTCTTAAAAAAAAAAAAAAAGTCTAAGGGCGCCTGTGTGGATCAGTGGGTTAAGCATCTGCCTTCGGCTCAGGTCATGATCCCGGGGTCCTGGGATCAAGTCCCACACCAGGCTCCCTGCTGCTTCTCCCTCTCCCTCTTCCTGCCACTCTGCCTACTTGTGCGAGCTCTCTCTCTCTAAGACTAAATAAAATCCTTAAAAAAAAATCTATATGCTTAATAAAAATTAGGTGTCTAGAATGCTTATCTTCCACTTTTTTGCCTAACAAAGTCCTACTCAGTTCAAATATCACCTCTTCTAGGACACATCTTCACTACCTTTCTCAGGCAATCAACTGTTCCATCTGCAAAGCTCCACAGCCTTTTATTCATCTTGTTTTCTAATTCATCTATTTACAGATCTCTACTCACCAATTCTCCTCCCTGAGCCCAGTTGATGATCCTCCCAGAGAAGAGACAATCTCTTATTCTTAGTTTCCTCAGAATCCAGTACAGTGTTAGGCACATGGTAACCTGTTAAATTCTTTTAAGGTTCATGAGTGGGTTCTCTACTTTATGTTGATCTAATATACTAGAAAGAAAAGTTTGAGTAACGTCCTTAACTTGTGTGATCTGAGAATCTTTACTAAAAGCATTCTACCTTCTAAATTCCTTGTTTTGAATCAAGGCAACTTTGACATCTAACTAATGTTCCCAAACAGAAAAACAGGTAAGTTTGTAAGGAATCAAAACCCAGTAACAAGAGCTTTACTAGACGAAAATATGTCCACTGATAATAATGCAAACAATATTCCCTAAATAAATGAGATGAATAAAACTTGTCTAATAAATAGTACACAGGTTGCTCTAACATTTAGCTATTTCTTACAACAATTTAATCAAAGTCTTTCCCAGAAAATCCATGCCAACAACCTGACAAGCTTATGGTTTATATTGCAGGGTTTATCACAATTTGGAATTGTGAAGTTCTCTATCCTTTGATGCCAATACAAATCTTAAAAGGCCTTTAAGTGAAAACAAAGAGCCAGGAAAAGGATGCTATCATTTTCCCCCATTCTTCTGCCAAAACCAAAAGGCTACCCAGATGTACATAATTCAAGGTTTTTACCCCTTCAAATCTCTCCATGGGGGCTGACTTCCTTGGTGGCCCCAACCCTTCTGGACCATGTGAATGGCAGAACAGCAGCTGCTACCTTTCACAGACCGTTTATTATGTGTGAGGCATTTCTGCATACACTTCTTCAGCTAAGCCTCACAACAGTACACAGGATTCTATTTTACAGGTGAGGCTCAATAAAGTTACATTGATTGACCAAGGCCTCACAACTAGTGGCAGAACTTGGGAAAAACGACAGATTTTAAAAATCCAGATGTATATGAAGAGACGTGGTATCATGTCACACCAAGGGAATACGAAATAACCCTTTACATTTAAATATGGAATGATTATGGCAAGCTGTTAATCTTCATTTTGTTTTTGTTTTTTTTTCTTTTTTGCTTAGGCCAAAATGAGAAATTGGTTTACATTTTTCTGTGCAAACCTTAACAGTAGGCCATCCCAATAGTGTATAAGGTGACAGAACAGATCAAATTTCTACAATTTTTAAATGTTTTTCACTCCACAGAGAATAATTCACACCTGATAATTAAGTGCATAACACACTTAAACTGATTAATTTAACCTCAACCAGATTTTAAAGAAGTCCATAATTTCTGGGCGCCTGGGTGGCTTGGTTGGTTGGGCAACTGCCTTGGGCTCGGGTTATGGTCTGGGAGTCCTGGGATCGAGTCCTGCATTGGGCTCCCGGCTCAGCGGGGAGCCTGCTTCTCCCTCTGACCCTCCCCCCTCTCATGCTGCTTCTCTCTCTCTCATATAAAATAAAAATCTTAAAAAAAAAATAAGTCCATAATTTCTTTTAAACCAATGTAACTCATCCTTTATGAACAACTCTCTACCCTTGTAACATGTCACTGGCAGAACAGACTACTAGAGTGGCAAAATCATGGAGGCAGGGAGAAAGACTTCCCATCTGCTTATGTAACTAAGCATCTTTTCCTGCTTTCTTATGGAAAGAAATTTTAAAACTTAGCCAATAATCAAACTGTTTCAATGAATTTTAATGATTCCTGAGAATCACGGAGGTCTCATCCTACAATTTTAAGTTGAGTACTACCAGAATACAAGAGAAATTTCTAGCATTTACAACATTCAGTAAGAGCCCTCAAAGCACTGCCATTCTTAATAAACCAGAATGTTAATTTATTAATATACAATGAAAAATATCAAGTGGGCAAAAATACTAAAATAAATAGGTAAGTGAACCCCCCTTTCAGGCAAAAAGGTTCCTATGGACAGCAGCATTTTAAGATTCACATTTGTTTTCCTCCAATCTCTTTTTAAATTCCTTTTTTTTTTGAGAGAGAGCACGTGCCCAGGTGTGTCTGTGGGGGGCGGGGGTGCAGAGGGAGAGCGAGAGAATCTTAAGCAGGCTCTATGCCCAGCATGGTGCTCGAAGTGGGGCTCCATCTTACCACCCTGAGATCATGATCTGAGCCGAAATCAAATGTCAGAGGTTTAACCCACTGAGTCACCCAGGCGCCCCTCCAATATCTCCTTAATATCCATCCCCTCTTCCCCACCCTCCTTCCCACATTTCTCTACTATAATGGCTTTCAAGCTCTGATCAATGTCCATAGGAAGAAATGCACTTACATTAGTCTACATGTAGGAATATAACTCAAACAAAAGTTTCACAAAACACTTCTTACTGCTAGTACATGTGATACACTCTAATATTATCTTTTCTATTGTTTTTTTTTAATGCAGATGGCAAACTACCACAGCCACAATCTTAGGTTTGAAAAATGCTGATCTACTCTAGATACCTCTATGACCATTATTAATTCATCTTCCATATTACCACTTGTCATAAAATGTAAATCTATTTTACTCATCTGCTTAAAATACATAAAAAGTTCCCTCTGCCTTATTTGTAAAATACATACATACATACATAAATTAATTAATTAAATAGTTTTTCTTTAATTCAGCCATTCATTTCTCAGCAGCTATTTACTGAGAACCTACTGAATGCTAGGTACTGTGCTATACATTGCTATATGGGTCCAACATAGGTCCTTAACATTGTAAAGTCTACAATCCAGCTAAGACAGTTACTACAAAAATATTACATACTCTTTAGGAGTGCTCTTATCTACCTCTCCAACTTCATTCATTCCCCTCCTTCACTTTTACCACACTGCTATAACTATTCTGATTTGCACACAGGTCCCAGAAAAACCACACACTTTGGCCATTGTCCACAATATTCCTTCTGATTAGAACGTCCTTCTTTTCTTTAATCATCTCACAAATTCCTCTTCAGCCTTCAAGAATCAACTCAAGTGTCTCCTCTAGAACAGTTCTCCACTCCCCCTTTCCATGCCCTTTCCGTTGTCACTCCTTTCTTGTCATCATGTATAGGTCACATCCCTCTATTATAATGTTGGTCACATTGTTTTAAGTTGTTAGTCTTGCCTAGACTATGAGTTATCTTAGTTATCAATAAACAGCATAATTTATTGCTCACAGAATAAATTAACGTATACTATAATTGTATATGGGTCAATAACTCCATTATGCTGATTACTCAATTAATCAATGTCTGGAAACATATATTTTTCTAGATATTTACAGTAAATATATATTTATTTTAAGGACTTTCTTTTTAAAGTCTTATTTCAATATGTGGATGTTTTCCTTCATTAAAAATTTGCTCAGCAGCAGCCAGTCTGACTTGGGATATTTGTCTTGAAATTGATCCAATGAATATTCTCAATTTCAATAACTACTCTGGCAAGAAAAAGCATATAGGATTTCCAAAATCAATACATTAGGTCAGTGTCTGCAGCACAGCACAGTTCATACAGGCAGGGCAATATTACGCCATGTGTTTCCATTTCTCAGTGCTAATCATTTTTGATTTGAAGATAAACTGTCAGATGCCATTAATCTGTTTACCATCTCCCACCATACCCCACAGAGGATTTTACATTGTCCTTTCCCAATAATCGCAGGAAATTTTGGTAGAGCAGAATGACTTTTTAAAAAAGCAACCTTTAAATAGGTCATTGTTATATAAGAGTAACATCGAATACATACCGAACTCATGCAGGGAATATCCTATGGTTCTCTGTCCACTTTACCTTTTATCACTTTTCCAGTTAAGACTCAGATCTCCCCATTTCCACTTTTAGGATTCTAAATCTGTTTGGAAAATCTCTATTTTTCTAAAGTTCATCATTGTTAAACATTTTCATTCATTCCCATTGCTAACACTCAAGTTCAAATCCAAACTGGTCTTAGGGAGCCCTGTGTACAATCTGCATATGAGGGACCCACATGCCCACATGGCAACAGGCAGCTAAGGGGCAAATGTTTCAAGCACTCACCAGCCCTTTCCATGCCAAATACAGGTTTTCTTTGGACATCATCAAATATCTCAAGTTGAGATTTACATTTCTTATGATTATATAATGTTTCATATCTGTTTTGCCTCTAATAGAATACAGCCCTTAAAATAACTGAGTTGTTCCCTTTTTAAAATTCTTATTACCTTGAACACAAAACGATGTTAAGTGTTTACCAGTAAAAGAGTATTTTGGACATTGTAGATAATCCCAAAATGATTAAGAATCTGCACAGGCTTTCGGGAAACGTGGTTTCCTACCAACTTGGAAAAGCTATAGTAATCTATTTGTTTTCCAGAATATATGTATTTGGGCACAGCTCTTAAGAAAGGTAATAAAAGAAATTTTATGCCATTTTTGCTTAGGTGGTCTTTTATGTGCTAATGAGAAATATAAATCATTTGAATACAGTACGTCTGCCGGAAAGGACTTAGTCCATGCCTCTCCAGAGTATTTGATAAAGCCTAGATACTCCTTGTGACTTTCGGTTTGAACCTTACTTTTATATCCTGGATTTTATTCCATAAAAGAGGAGTTTTAATTTCACTCTTGGGGAGAAGCTATCGTGCCCTTCTCTGATCCATTCTCTGGTTAATCATTCGCCAGGTTTGGCAGCGGCAAGGGACCAGCAACCTTACCAAAACCTCCTTACTGTGGTACAACGGTAAGCTCACAACCCTGCCTAGATTGATGTAGATTTTAAAACACTGCTTACAGAGCATTTCCTTTTTAAGGAAAAAAACAACGGAACTTCCCTCTGAACCCATTTTGCCGACGCCTGCCAGTCAGCACATATCCCGCATTCCCAGCATCACCCAATTCAACAATATTCTCCTTTCCTTCCCCCACCCCAAATCCTCCAGGGGGCGCCCCCGACACCGGGGTGGGCCCCCACCAGCAGCCCGCGGCGGGAGCCCAACTCCGGCTCCGGACGCCGCGCGCAACCCCCGCCCCGCACTCACCCACCGGACGACATGGAAGTGCGGCCCGCCCCTTCCGCCGGACAGGGTTCGCCCCGCCCCGCGCTGGCCGCGGCGCGCAGGCGCAGGGCTCACAGCTGGACGCGAGAAGCCCAGGGGCGCCCGGGGGCCGGCGGAGGCGTTGGGCGGGGCTAGGGTCTCGGCGGACGTGGCCGCGGACGTGGCCGCGGAATTCCGGCGTGTGTGGGGGACGCGTGTGCGTGAAGGCCTGCGGGCCTGCGTCGGGGGTGGGAAGTCGGTGGGGCGCCGGGAAGCTGTCGGGAAGTGAAGAGGGGGAAGGTAGTTTATGGCTTTCGGGTAGCTTTTCTCCGGGTCCTTATTCGGTCGTCCACCTCCAGAGCTCGAGGGTAACATTCATACCCTCCCGGCCTTGGCGCGTTGAGAAGTCCGGGAGACGGAGGCAGAGTGCAGCCCCGGGGCCCCGCGGCATCGGCGGGCCGCAATCGCAGACCCCTTTTTTCCAATCCCAGAAGCTTCGAGTGTGGGGTAGAGGGCGAGACGTGGGATGTTTGACAAACGGTAACAGCAGGAAGACCCCAAAACTCCGGAAAGCCGTTTCCAGCCTACTGGAATAAATGCTCAATCGAAATAGACCTCAAGTGTTTAAGCCATGGCATAGTTTTTTTTTCTCTTAAAAGTTACCATTCGTATTAACATTACTTGTACCAAAAGTAAGGACCCGCGACTGCCCTCGGAAACTCATCGAGGGGGAAAGGCTCCCGGTTGAAATGGAGATGAAAACGAACATGCTTAATATTTGGTACCTCACTGCGGGGCTGGAATGATAATGATGATTAATTTTTTGAAAACCTGTTGGATTATATAATAAGTAGTAAAACCTAAGTTTTACCTGAGTTCTAGGATTTTTAGGGAAAACTGAAGACTCCCAAATGTATGCTGTGATGTAATAAAGACAGCACCAATAGGCATTAAATAGCAAGCATCAAATTATGACAAATAGAAATGGTCCTAACTGGGGTCTATATTATAATTAATATCCGGAGCCAAGACCACAATCTGATATGCCCAACCCCACCCCATCCCGCCATGATATGCATACTTGAATGCATTTGTGAGGGGTTAGGACTTACTCAAGTACTTGGTATGGGTTCGTTCTTGTTGGACATAGAACGATAAAAAATAATGAACTGTTGGTTTTCATTACTGTCTTCATTAGTATTCAGACTAAAAGACCACCACTTTTACCCCAGTTGTAATTGACCCAAGTATAGTCAATTACGGAAAACTAAACATAAGTCTTAAGTGAAGTAAAGGGCCTAGTGGAAAACATGGAAGCAGATCTGGTTTCAAGTCTCAGCTCCCGAACACAGTAAATACAATAAGGATAAAAACTTGGTAGAAGTTACTTCATTTCTTTAAGTTTGGAGTTACTCATTTGTACAATGGTTTGTGTTTTGTTTTTTATTTTTTGGTATTAAATTTTATGAAAGCTCTGTTTGCATTACCTAAGGAAATGAGGAAAATTTGTTAATTTAAAAATGATTTTTAATCCTTACCTGGTTTTTATTCTACAAACTGTTAAACACTTTAGTTCATTTCACTTTTTTTTTTTTTTTAATCCAGGTGTTTCCTAAACTGTTCTATGGAACGTTAGTCCATTGCAAAACGTTAATAGATGTTTCATGGAAAAAATTTCCAGCATCAGTACTGGGAAAACACATGCCTGTTGCTGTGAGGTTGTTTCAAGTACATCCATGTAGCATTCTTGCCAAAAACATTTAGCCTGAATCTGTGAGGAACACTCGGATAAATTCACAATGTGATTTATTTGGACTTTTCAGTGTAAGGTCAAGGCACAGAAGAAATAAAAAAAGGACCAGTTTGCAGTTAGGGCAACTGAACTGGATAGGATCGTGGATTTTTTAAGTTTTAGAAGAATTCTGTGGACAATTGGAAATTTGAACATGGAAGCAAAATTAGATACATTGTTGACTTAAATTTCTCAGGTATGATAAATTGTGTTTATTACAAGAATGCTTTTGTTCTTAGGAGGTGCATGTTCAAGTAGGGGAGAGATCATGATATCTGTCTGGGAACTTCTTTCAAATAGTTCAGGCCAAAAAAAAAGTATGTATGTAAAGAGAAAACAGCCCCTGTGTTAATTATGGTTCTAGGTGAAGAGCATATGAATGTTCTTTCAACTCTTCTATAGGTTTGAAATTTTTAAAAATTAAAAGTTGGGGAAGAAATTATAGCTAGCAGCTACTAGTTTTCCTTTTTTTCCCCCTAACTAGCAATTACCTTAAAATACACTGGTAATGCTTATTTATAGGAAAATACAAAGTTCATTTACATACTAGTTTTCTTATAATCTGACCTTGAGAAATGGTGTGCCATGTCTAAGAACTGTAGGAAACTGAGAAATTACCTCATTCTTAAAGGCATGATATTGAATCTACACTGAGGCCTATTCACTGAGTAATGTTCAGGTACATCATCCAATGACCCCTGCTCTATGCTGTGTATGTTGTCATCTGTTAATAGTTTTTAAAATGTTCGTTTATTCCTACAAATATTTCCTTACTGCTGTGTGCCCAGGCACTGTACTAGGTTCTAGAGATAAAGCTGCCATCAGTAATGTACAGATAAAGTTCCTGCCCACACACAGTTTACATTTGGGGAACAAGAGAGAACACAGAGTACAAGCAAATATCCATCAAATGATAAGTGCTATGTAGAATAATAAACTAGGATTTAGAGATTAGGGGACACCAGGAAAGGTTGGGCAAATACTACTTTATATAGAGTGAACAAAGAACACCTCACTGAGAAGGTGACAGTTGAGCAGAGATCTGAAGGAAGGGAAGGAGTGGGTTGTGGATATCTAAGTGAAGTGCGAACTGAGAAGCGGACAGCGTGCTTGGCATGTTTCAAGAATAGCAAGGAGACCAGAGTGAATGAATGATAATTAGAAAGGGAGAGTCGTAGTCGATGAGGTCAGAGAGGTAGCCAAGGCCAGATTATATAATATGCTTTCAGAGGTGTTTTAGCTCCTTTTTAAATAGAATTATCATCTGGGAAGCCCTTGCTGTAGTGCTAGTATATGTAGAACATAGGAACTGCTAGCTGTTTTTGTATTCGTTTTCTATTCCACAAACTTAGTGGTTTAAAAGAACGCAGATTTATTATCTTAATATTCTGTAAGTCTGAAGTCCAACACAGGTCGCACTGGGGTAAAATCAAGATATCAGCTGACTGCATTCCTTTCTGGACAGAATTCTCTCTAGGGAAGGCTCTGTTGCTTTGCCTTTCCTGCTTCTAGAGGCCACTTACATTCTTTAGCTTGTGGCCCCTTTCTATCTTCAGAGCCATTAACATTGGTCAAAGATTCTCTGCTGTTAAGGCTTCCTGTGATTAAATTGGGCAAACCCAGATAATCCAGGATAATCTGTCCACATCAAGGTTCTTAACCTTAATCACATCTGCAAAATCCCTTTATCCTTATAGGATAACATTCACAGATTCTGGCAATTAGGGTGTGAACATCTATGGGAGAGGCATTCTTCTTAACCACAGTCCATCCTCCTGAGCACCAAAGATTCATGTCTGTTCACATGCAAAATCTCACCCCCCTCCCTCAATCCCCCCAGTTCTCAACATATCACAGCATTTCATCTAAATTTCAAAATTCCCAAACCTCATGTAAATTATTTATAGGTAAGGCTCTGAGTACAATCCATCCTGGGGCAAAATCCCTTTCCATTTATAGACTGGGAAATGAGAAAACGAGATGTGTGCTCCCAAAATGCAAGGGAAGGGGAGGCACAGGAGAGTAATTGTAGCCATTCGCATTCAAAAAGGGAGAGGTGGAAGGAAAAAAGTAGTCACCAGTCCCAGATAATTTCAAAATCCAATCAGGCAGGCTCTATTAGTTTCAAGGCCAAGGAAGAATCTGTGGTTCTTGGTTCTGCTCTCTGGGCTCACGGGTCCACTCTGGGCACTGGGAATCACAGCATGGCTATCCTTGTGGGGGCTATTATTATGACCATCACAAGCATCGTTATTAGATTTAATATTATTTTTTTACTAATCTTCATTCAGTAGTGGATCCTTAGCTCTTAAATTTCTCCATTAGCCCCAGTCAAGAGGTTAATTACCTTTACACAAATACACAATCAGTACTTGATAAGCTCACCATTTTAAGGGACTTTATTGTACATCATTTCATGGTAAATGCAAATATCCCATCTAATTTCTCTTAGATGAAAAAGAATGCACTCCAAATTTTATACACAGACCATATTTTCTTCACCTGCAGTTAATTTATTCTAAAATTATTGATTTCTGAAAAAATAAAAATAAAATTATTGATTTCTTTCAGGCGCAAGGGTACCTATACTATGTTTCATTTTATGGGATAGGCAAAGTTTTACAACTTCTAGGGTCATCACTCTTTCCCTTTAAGGACACTGGAAACTCATTTCTGCCTCCCAGCAGGTGGCAGCAAATCAATATTCGATAAGGTGCAGTAAAATTGTTATAATTTCCTTGTCCTGATAAACGTTCTGAATTTTGCAGACTGTGGCTATTCTTAGCTAGAAGAGCAAAAAGACTATTGTTACCAGATTGTGGGAATTTATATCGGTGTGTCAACGACTTGGGAGAATGTACTTATGTAACTAAATTTTATTATGTAGTTATATTAATATTCATTGTCTCTCACAGAACCCAAAGTCCATTTGTAAGCAGTTATGTTGGACTAACAATAATGCTCATATGTTCTCTCCATAGATAATAACTCTCCATTGCCATTATTTGGCTAATATTCATCAACACAACACAGCCTTCAAAATTTATGGGATACAGATACAGTATTCTTAGAGGAAATATGTATAGCTCTTTTATTCCTTTATTAAAAAAGAATAGTTAATTAATGATCTAAGTCAAGGTCAGCAAAATGATCCATGGGCCAAATGTGGGGCAGAGCCTACTTTTGTACACCCTACAAATCTCTTAACAGAGCTCATTTAAAAATAGAGACAAATTACCAGTGTCTGGAATGAAAGATCACTAAAGATCTTACAGACATTAAAACACTGGTTCTCAACTGGAGGGGTTTTGTCCCCAAGGAACATTTGACAATGTCTAGAGACATTTTTGGTCATCGCACCTGGGGAGACTGCTACCAGCGTCTAGTGTGTAGAAGCCAGGGACACTGCTTCGCACAGGAGAGTGCCCCATGGCAATTTTCTGGCCCCAAATATCAATAGTACTGAAGCTGAAAAATTCTAATTAAAACCACAGAAGGAGACTATTACAAATTTAATAAAATTTGATAACTTAGAAGAAATGAATAAATTCTTTGGAAAACAAAACTTAACCAAAACTGACTAAAGAAGAAGTAGAAAATCTTAGTAGTTGTACATCTATTACAGAACTTGAATTCATAATTAAAGAACGCTTTGCAAAGAAAACCTCAGGCCCCGATGCTTTCACTGCTTAATTTTATCAACATTTAAAGAAGACATACTGTCAATCTTATATAAAATCTTGGAGAAAACAGAGGAGGAGAGACTACTATCCCACTAATTTTATAATAACAACATAACCATCATAGAAATATCTGACAAAGACATTAGAAGAAAAAGATCACAGACCAATAATCACTCATGAATACAAATGCAAAAATACTATGTAAAATACTAGCAGACTGACCCTAGCAATAAAGGATAAAATACAATGGCCAACTGGGATTTTTCCTAGAATGCAAGGTTTGCTCAACATTTTAGTAAGTTAAACAATGTAGCTTACCATATTAATAAAAGAGAAAAAAATGTTATGATCATTTCAATAAACTTAGAAAAAGCCTTTGACACAATTTATTGCCAGCTTATGTGGAAAACATTCACAAAACTAGAAATAAAAGAGAACTGACTTCATTTTATAAAGAGTATCTATGAAAGACCAATAGCTCCTATCATGCTTGATGGTGAAATATTCAATCCTAGGATTAGGAAAAAGCTGAAAATGTCTGCTCTCACCACTTCTATTCAGCTTCGTCTCAGAGGTCTTAGATACTGCAGTAGGCAAAAATAAAATTATACAAGGTGTAAAGATTAGAAAGGAAGAATAAAACTGTCTATTCACAGGTGTCTACATAGAAAGTTATTTTTAAAAACTATAATTACTTGTCTTTAGATTAATAACTGCCCATTTAGAAAATCTTTGAAATCTACTAGAATGAATAATTGAAATTAGTGAGCTCAGGATAAAAGATCAGTAATACAGAAATCAGTATTTCTATATATTAGCGAGCAGCAATTAGAAAATAAATTTTTAAATGTAACATTTAAAATAGCATTATAAATACCTAGGAATAAATTTAATGAAAGACATGCAAGAACTGTACTACTCTGAAACATTGCTGAAATGAAACACCTAAATAAATGAATATGTGTCTGGATGGATCTCTCTCTCTCCCCTATTTGTGCACACAGAACATATACCAAGAAAGACCATATTCTGGGCTATAAAACAGGCTCGACTGATTTGTAAGGATTGAAATCATGCAAAATATGTTTTCTGACCACAATAAAATTAAAATAGACGTCAATAATAAGTTTCTGGAAAATCCCCAAATCTCAGTAATCAAAGGCATAGATTTTCTAAACTGCTGGCCAAAGAAGTTCAGGTTGATACCGAAGATATGTTTCTTCTCTCCACAGCCAGTTGAATCACATAGGAATTGATTGATTGATCAATTGATCACATTCTAACCAACTGCGCTAAGCTGGCACTGCCCTGAGATTGGGGTATACTGCGAGCAACTGTAGACGGCTGTTATGTACTTGAATCTTGCTCTGGGACAGAGTTTCAGCATATTTAAAATTCATGAGATCATTCCCATTCCTTGCTTTCTTTCCCTCACAGCCTGAAAATACTGATGAAAAGTCTGGGAACAAGACTGTGGGTGTAGTTGACAAAACAGAAAATCTGTTCCAGAACAGCTCTTGATGAATTTAATAAGTGAAAGATAATGAACATAGACTACATTTGCATAATGGCATAACAAAATTCATTGAACAATGCTAACTCTCTGGGGAAAGTACACTTTGGAAACTGAATGTAAGACTGGTCCTGGCAAGACTATCCATTCTATCTAAGGATGTGAATGGTTTGAAAAGGAGGGGGGGAATCCCCCACATGCTTTATTCTCACTGATCTTAGATATCTTTCATCCTATTTTTCTGGAAATAATTAAAATTCATTTTCTAATAGAAAAATTCCCAGCATCTGGAGCCATCCAAATGTATCTCTTTCAAGAATTTATAAAAGTATACATTTCTCTTTAATAGACCTTCAGAAGGATTTGGGACTATAAATCATGTTTAATATTAAAAGGTTTTTTCCACCCTTGAAAAGAATTTTAGGTTACCCCCCAAATTATTTATTTTGACTGTCAATTATGGTTAATTTAACCAGATAATTTTCAAATTTCACTTTGTAAGAATAGTTTAGAAGACCTTTCTTACCAGAAGTTTCCTTCCTTTTCTCTAAAAAGGCACTATTATTTGAATGTTCTTTCAGTAACTACCTTTTGCAGTTCTTAACTTCAAGCTACTTCTGGTCATTCTAAAGATAATTATACCATTTGGTATAATGTTATACCATTTTGGCATAATTTTCTAAAATCTCAGGGGAAGTCTTCTTTTCTGATACTCATTGTATTTTAGATTTGAACATAAAGAAAAAACCAAATGTGATGGTTTTTTAACAGTCGATCATAACTGATATTATTGAGCTATTTGATGGCCATTGTGCTATTATCATAAAAGTAATTTTTCCTCTCAACATTCCTGTGAGATAGATACCCTACTGGTATCCCCATACTTATGAGGAAACTGAGACTCAAGGAGATTAACCAAAGTGCCCAAGGTCGTATCATAATGAGTAGGAAAGCCTGGGTTTGAGCTCTTGTAACTGACTACAGTGTCCACATAATTCATCATTGGTGTTTACTAGCTCTCATTTTGCTGTGCATTAACTAAAGTAATAGGACTACTGTTTCAGATCCCCCAACTATTTATGAATCTCCCAATTTCAGGACTCTCTCTCTCTCTAAAACGTACTATAATGGTACCTTGTCTTCCTCTATGTGGCAGGTTTTCCAATGTGATACACAGTTTCACCACATGATGGCGCCGATGAAGTGAGAAGCCTCGTACTGATGGTATTTGACGTTAGGCTCAGACCTAAACATAAATGTAAACAGAAAATAATTAAAGGTGTTTTAAAAAAATAAGATTAAAAAAAAAGTGGCCACAAAGGATTACAGTCTAGAGTATCTTTTTAAAACATAAGGAATGAAAAGATCATAATTACAAAAAGGGTAAGAATAAATGACTCATAAAAGCTAAAAATAAAAAGATAAAAGATGAGCCTTTGTATTCATAAAGAAGTATGTGGGACAGATGTCAGACTTCCCACAGGAAGGAAAACACCAAAGGAAATGAACTAAATGAGAGCAGGTGACTTACAAAAAAAAAGAAGAAGAAGAAGAAAGAAAAAAAGAGACCAGCTGTATAGTGATGTAGCTCCAGGGTCAAATGAATAAGTAAGATTCCACAGTAAGTGCAAATGTGGTAGCAAAAGCCAGTGAGTAAGAATTTTAGAGAACCTTTTAATAGACATTACTATTTCTTTTTCTAACCAAGATAAGTATTACTATTTTTTCCCCCTGCAATATCAAAGATAGAACTTACTGTGGAAGGAAGAAGCATTGTTTTTCAGAAATTTATTGAAGCAAATCTGTATGCATTCTGTTCATTACAGCTATTCCAGTGACTCAAAATGTGATCCCTGGACAATCTGCATCACCTGAAGTTGTTATAAATGCAAATTCTTTGGCCCCATCCCAGACTGAATCAGAAACTCTGCGCATGGGGGCCCTTCAGGTGCTTCCGATGCAGCCGAAAGATCCAAGTCCAACTGTATCGCTTAAGAAAAACAGAAGAAGAAAAGAAATCCATTGAAACATTATTAATATAGAGATATTAAAAATTATAACATTAAAGGAACATTAAGTAAATAATGAAATGTTATCAGGACATTTAAACAAGTCTGATGGATAGTTTTTAATAATGGAAAATATATATCATAGTGGAAAATTCAGAATACAACATTGATCTCAATTATGTAAAAATAGTTCTGGAAAAAATAGAAGGAAACAAGCAAGAGCAGTTAACAGTGGTTGCCTTGGAGTGATGGGATCATATGCAACTTTCTTTTCTGCTTCTTTATATTGCAGGTGCTGTTTTCAAAATTTCTATGAGGAGCCATTTTACAAAAAAAATAATAAATCATCAATATACTGATTTTTAAAGAAGTAAAAAAAAGACTTTCTGAAGTCGAAATACTATTTACAGATTATATTCTTGCTCATTTTTTTTCTGTGTAAGTGGTTAATTAGGAAAAAATTGACACAGTGACAGTCCAAAGCATAAAGAAGAAACACAGTCATGATGTTGCTTACTGGAGAGACAAAGCACAGAAAGACCATGGAGTTGATGTGTTCAATGTTGAAAGTGGTACAGGAAGTAAAAATTTGAGAGGGAGAGAAAATAATCTTTTTACAGACACTAACCATGTGCTTTACTCTTTCAAGTATCATTAGTTAGTGAAAATATTAAGCATTCTAAAGTAATGTAAAGGGAAACATCTTCAAATTTAAAAGAAAATAGGCTTAAACACGTAACCCCTAAGAAAGCTGCTTATTTTGTACCTATGTCATTTGAATTCATGGCCTGACAAACCAACTAGGGGAAAAAAATCCCTCATATGACTACAACTGTAAAGATTAATATCTATGTTTATGAATATCTTGAATATTAGACCCTACATATGATTCTTTTTTTGACAAGTGCCTGTAAAATATATGTTAAAATTGATAAATATATTAGGCCACAAAAACTCAGTAATTTTTTTTAAATCTGAAACTAAACAGGCTACACTCTCTAAAAATAATAAAATACAATAAAAATCAATAATAAATGAAAAACAAGAGGGGGGAAAGGGAATCGTTTGAAAATGGAGGAGGGAAATGATTCCAAATAACTCTTAGGATAAAAAGGAAATCAAAACTACAACCCTTAAGAAAAGGCACATGTGAAATAATAGAACTAATGGATGTATCCAAAGTTGAAGTCAGAAACACATTTATTATTTAAATATTTTCATTACTTAAAAAAGAAAACTTAAAGGTAAATGAAGTATTCAGACAAGGAAAGATTCTCCCTGAGACCTCAGAGGGAGTACGGCTCGACCATCACCTTGATTTTGGATTCCTTGTTTCCAGATCTATGAGAGAATAAACCTCCTATTTTAAGCCATAAAAAAAAAAAGGTAAATGAAGTATTCAACTCAATAAGTTAGAACTTTTTTTAGTTAGAAAGAATTTTTTTTTTAAAAAATCATAAGAAAGCAAATAAAAGTAAAAACAGAAATTAAAGAACTGTGAAATAAAAACTATTAGAGGTATAAGTGGACCAAGAGTTGTGTCATTGGAGGAAAAGTACTACAGAAATGCCCTGGAAATTTCTAATTAAAACACACACACACACACCAACACACACACACACACACAGATACACACTCTAATACATTAAAATGAGGAAGGGGATAGAAACACAGGTTGAATATAGTTTTTTAAATTATAAAATAAGACCTACCTTTCCAATCATATGGCAGGCTACATTATTCAGGCCAACCCTCACACCTGGAGGGAAGAACAACTTAAAATAATGAATACACAAAAAACCAGTTCATAAAAGCAACACAGATCTGCTGAGACAGTAAGGAATTTCCAGGCCAAAATCTAAATAGTGGGGAAAAAGCAGAGATGTTAGCAGAGCACTTCAGTTGCTTTGCCCTAAGAGCCTTTGCTAAACTAGGCAAACTTTCGCTTTAGTGGCCTTGCAGAGTGTGGACAATGGAAATCAAAGCCCAGTGTTTACTTACGGTGAAGATCTAAAAGGAAACCCTTCCTGAATAAAGCCAAGATACTCAAGGGATATTCCCTCAGTCTAAGAATGAGCCAAAAGTTAACCTACCCCACTTCTGCAAGGAAGGTTTTCTTAGCTCTAAGCAGAGCAGGGATGGGAAATGAAAACCATCCTTGAGAAGTTTTAACCAGATGAATGCTTCAGGAGCCTGCATACCATAGTTACATCACCAAAGTGCTTCCAAAACCCTTAAGGCATGAATTTAAGCTGTTTCTGAACTGGTAGTATTCTTATGTACCAGGCAGAGACAAAAATATCTTCACTTTCAGCCTGTAGGAATCCTTAAAAATAATTTTCCAAGGGAAAACAAAAAGCAGTTCACAGTCAAAAGTAACAGAGTGCCACAAGGAGATCACCAAGAACAAAACCCAACAGAAACAACAAACTGCAGAAACAAAAAACAAACGTTGAATTTAGCTATTTGATTTTTTCAGGGACAGATAATACAATTACTATGCTTACTATGTTTTTAAAAATGAAAAACAAGTTTAAAACATCTTCAGAGAATAGAAAACTATAAAATAGAAGCTAACACATTTGCAAGAGAACGAAACAGAACTTGTAGAAATAAAAAATAATTAAAATAAAACACTCAACTGGAGATTTAACAGAATTTCTATTAAGAAATAGTTGAAAAAAGAATTAGTGCATTTGAAGACAGGTAAGAAGAAATTATTCTGAATGCAGAGATACAAAGAGGTGTTAAGTATGAACAAGAGCTTATGTAACATGGAGCTTAGAGTAATAAAGTCTACCACACATCTAATAACAGTTCCAACTAAAGAGAGAAAAAGAGATGTGGCATAGATAATGGCTGCGAATTTTCCAGAAGTACCCAAAACACTCAAGATAAATCTCCAGGTGTCACTGCAGAAAACAAAAACTTAAGATTTTTTAAAAAGCCAGAAGAAAAAAAAAAAGACCCTATATTCAAAAATCTTTGGTTAGATTGACAGCAAATGATGAAAGCCAGTAGATAGTGAAATATCTTTAATATGTTGAAAGAAAATCACTAATCTAAAATCCTACATCCAGTAAACATTTTTAAACAAAAAATGGAGAGAGTTTACCACCACTGAAAAATCCCAAAAAAAGAAATTGCAGAAGATATAATCCGGACTGAAGGAAAGTGATTTGAAAGGAAGAGTCCGATAGGCAAAAGGAAATAAAGGGCAGAGGAAGGACTAAATGGTATGAGTAAATGTGAACAAGTATTGCATGTTTCAAACAAAAATGATAGTGTTTAGTGGAATGAAAAACAACTTAGATTTAAAATCTATTAAAATAATGAAATGTTATTTGGGCGCAAGAAGTAAATGGACTTAAAAGTGTTGTAGGTCCTTGTAGATAAATATATTGATTAACTTTAGGTTTCAGTAAGTTAAATATTTGTATTGTAATTTCTAGGTAAAAGGAATGGGGGAAACTGAAATGATAAAAATGACCCAATCAACTCAAAAGAAGACCAAATGTAGAGAAAAAGAAACAGAAGAAATAAACACAAAGCACAAAATAAAATGGTAGTTTATAATGACTTACACAGATAAGCCCCTTATCTATTAGGAATTATACTTAATGTAAATGGATTAAATACTCAAGTTAAAAGACAGATTGTGAGATTGGATTTTAAAAAATCAAACCATATGCTTTTTACAAGGGGCACATCTAAAACATAAGGATACAAAAGTGTTGAAAGGAGGAAAATTGGCAAAATTCAAATAGGGTGTGTGGTTAGTGTATAGTATTATATAAATATTAATTTCCTGGTTTTGATAACAGTACTATGATTATGTAAAATGTTATAATTAGGAAAATCTTAGTGAATGGTATATGGGAACTCTCTGTACCATTTTTACAACCTTTCTTTTTTTTTTTTTTTTGAGGGTGGGGAGGGGCAAAGGGAGAGGGAGAGAGAATCCAGCCAGGAGGGGCCCCATTTTTAGAACTTTTCTAACAGTTTAAAATTATTTCAAAATGAAGTTGTACATATGCAAGTCTTATGATGCAGTAATGCCACTCACAGGTATATATCACGAAGAAATGTTTGCAGTCATGTCCCTGGAGAAATGTATAAGAATGTTCAGGGGCACCTGGGTGGCGCAGTCAGTTAAGTGTCCAACTCTTGGTTTTGTCTCAGGTCCTCATATCAGGCTCGTGGGATTGAGCCCTGCATCGGCTCTGCGCTTTGCATGGAGTCTGCTTGAGATTCTCTCTCCCTCTCGTTCTGCCCTTCCCGCTTGTGATCTCTCTCTCTCTCTCAAATGAATAAATAAATCTTAAAAAAAAAACAACAGAACGTTCACAGAAGCATTATGCCCTAAAATAGAAAGAAACAAATGTCCATTAACAGTAGAATAAATAAATTGTGATACTTTCAAGTAAATAATCTGCTACATGAATGAACACTAATGAGTCACAACAACCAAATACTCAGGGAAAGAATCTAGACATAAAATCTTTATGCTACGTGATTCCATTTAAAGTTCAAAAATAAGCAAATTATAATGTTTATGGATACATACTTGGGTGGGGAAACTAAGTGGAAAAATAGAAAAGTGATTATTTTAAAAGTCACTATTATGGTTACCTTTAAGAGCTGGAGGGGCTTGCGTCTGGGGAGAGGAAAGAGGGAGCTAAGAGAAGGCATGGAAGCTCCGTGCCCCTTCCCCATATACTCTGCTCTATGCATCTCCTCATCTTGCTGCTGATTTATATCCTTTATTGTATCTTTTAATACACTGGCAAACTAGGTGTTTCCCTGAGTTCTGCAAGCCATTCTAGCAAATTAAAAGGACCTAAGGAGGAGGTCGCCAGAACCTCCAATCTGGAGCCGGTGGGTCACAAGCACGTTACCAGCCTGGGACTTTCTTGCCACTGGCATTCGTGGGGCGTACGTGGGACACAGTCCTGTAGAACTAAACCCTTAACCTCTGGGATCTGATGCTGTCTCCAGGTAGACAGTGTCAGAATTGAGTGTTTTGTGTGGGGTTCCCCCCAACCCATGTTGGGATTGGGTCTGGGGAACCCAAAAAGAACTGGTATCATTAGAAGCAGGACACAACAGAAGGAACACTCTGAAAGTATAGAGAGGAGATGAGCTGATTTAGGACCCCAGGAGAGGAGAACATCTAACGCATTTACCCAGTTTTGTCGTTGCTGTCATCTGACCCAGAGAAGTCTTTTCTAAATAACTCCAATGGTAGATAAACAGCTTTGTTCCAAAGAGGTTTTAAGCAAAGAAAACTTAGGGGTACCAGATTTAGCAAATAAAAATACAGGGTCTAATGCAATATTCCAAATACTAAAAATGTTTTTATTGTTTATCTGAAATTCAAACTTAACTAAGCATCCTCTATTTTATCTGGCAACCTAACCTAAACCTAAATGCATTTTGGACTTCTGTTCAAATGGTTACATTACTACAATTATTATCTTAGGGCAGTGGTTCTTAACTTTGGTGACAGATTATAATCAACTGGGGAGCCAGGATCTCAGGGGTGGGAACCGCGCATCGGTATTTTTACAATCAACCCTCCCTGCCCTCTACCCCTCTCCCAACCAGGTGATCCTAGTGTGCAAGGTGTAGAAAAACTGGATCAATGTTTTCAAATGTTTAAATATTCTCCAGTTTACACAAAATTCCATAAAATGAAAAATCAAATTTCCAAAATAGTTGTCATAATTTAATTTAATGTCTTTAAATACATTGTCTTAACTTGACAGTAGTACGTGCAATGTATCTGACATGACCACATCACTTTACAGGCAGCCTGGTTTTTACATTGCTCTGGAAACATTCAAGCTTCCTTTCCTCTCATTCAGGAGAAAAATTGCTAAAGGTGGGTATAAAAGCAGGGCTCTTCCCTAAACTGAGATGAAAAGCAATTCATTGTATTTTTTAAATTGTATTTGGTGATGGACCTTTATTTCAAAGTAGAAGGAAATACATTTTTAAAAAACAGATTATATTAAAGTATGAGAATTGCCTTGAAGCATAATTCAATATTTGTCAAATTGTTTGTGTATTTCTGCTGAACTTGGAAAGAGTAGCTTTGGTCTCAGAAGACTAATATTAAACTGTCTATGATAAATATCCTTAGTCCCTTTTACACCAGATCCAAATGTGCTTATTTTGTTTCTTTTCAATTTCACAAAAAAGAGAGACAAGACTGAACTGCCAAATGTTTTTTTTTTTAAATCTCATACATTATTTCAGCTTGTTAGAATAAATAAAAATGTCTGTTTGTTTAATTAAAAGAACTCCATTGGCTGTGTTAGCCCATCTTCCTACTGATAGTGAAAGCAACTATACTTATAAAAGGAAAGGTTCAAAAGTTGCGGGTTCAATTTCTCCAACATTTTCTAGTCTATTCTGACAGTTCTTTGGAGTATCAGCCAATGTTTTGAAAAAAGTTTCTTCTGAGCCTTGAAATAACCATTTCCTACCTCACATTTTTAAATCATTATTTCCTCCCTAGGGATAACTGGTGGAGTGCCTCCAAAATATCTCCTGATTATTGATTAATGCAAATTGCTGACTGGAAAGAGGAGTTACCCTAAAGCCAGCCGTCTCATGGGGAATGCCTGCTGGTCAGCCTGACATGGATACCAGGGTGCACCACCCGTGATTGACTGCTCCTCTCTATCCAGGGCCAGACTTCAGCCTGGCAGACTCACACTTGATTTAAGATCTCTCAGGTAAAGACCCATTTTAAGCACACTCATGGACACTAAAGTGTGTGACCAGAACGCCAATTTATTGATTGGTTATAAAAATATAACGTGTACTTGTCAATAATTCTCTCTACAGGCCAATTTCCATTTGAGACCAAATTTCAATCAGAAGAGGAGTAAGATGATTTTAGTAGTTAGCATCATTGATCTATAATACCTGATATGCCAGCTCCATTTTAGGGTTTTATCTCCTACGTTGCTGATCACCAGTTTTGACTGATACATACTTTTTTTTTCTTTTTACATATATCTAAACATTCGGTCAGATGACAGTGGAGTGTTGTTGGGCAAGAGTACTTTTCTTTATCTCCATGGTGAATTTGTGTTATTGATGAAATGATACTTCATAAGGTTTTTAATGGCTTACTCCAGAGTTTAGTCATATTTTTCTCTTTTCATATTCTGAGAAGCATCTCAACACTGAACAGAAGCTGCATGAGAACAGAACTCTTGTCTGTCTCATTCACAAGTATACCTCCAGAGTCTAGAACAGTGTCCATAACGTAAACACTAATAATAATAGTAATAGAACAAAGGAACAAACGCTGTCTTTAGTTACTTCTACATTACACAAATGTTATTAGAAAAAAGAACATGTCCTAAGTACCCATGGATTATTCGTCTTTGAGGATCTCAAAGGAAATAACTCACATAGCACTTGCCTATGATCCATCAGTTTAAACTAGACCTTTCCATCCCCACCCACCACTTTCTTATTCTCTCTCTTTTTTTTTTTTCCTTCAGCACTTACCACAGTTGGTAGCTTGCAATTTATTTGTGCTTATTTATTTAAGATCTGAATCATAAGATCTGGAAGGTAAAGACTGTTTTATATATATAGTCCGTGCCTATAGCCTATCTTCATGCTATGGGCTTCATGATATTTAATAAAAATCACTTGATCTGGGTGCCTGGGTGGCTCAGTCGGTTAAGCATCGGCCTTCGGCTCAGGTCGTGATCCCAGGGTCCTGGGTTCGAGTCCTCCATAGGGCTCCCTGCTCAGCGCAGAGTCTGCTTCTCCCTCTGTCCCCCCCAACTCCTGCTCTCTCTCAAAAATAAGTAAATAAAATCTTAAAAAAAATCATTTGATCTATCTTGACATTGTAGGAGGAGTAACAAATGACTTGGGGATTTTGGATATCAGGCTAGTTGGATGATGAGCTATTTTGCCAAGTAGCCACCCCAATACCCCAAAATCATCCCCCACAGAGAAGTGCTGCTCACAGGCAAACCATGGATCATTGGTGTTCCCCCCGCTATCTATAAGAAGGAAAGAGCAAGGAAACAATTTCATGTTCATTTTGTAAATTTGAAAGTTAAGATTAATTTATTATATTTTCTGGAAATCTAGTTGCATACTTAATAATCATTATGTTCCTGAAAGTTGTTCATCCCAGCTACTATTCCATTCATGGTGCCCTTTGCCTTGACCACTGCATTTTATACATTGAAGTGCTATTTACATCCGTTAATTTTACGTGTTTTATTGCATGTTATGATGGCCAATTCACAGAAATAAATCAGGTACTTACAGGTAGTTAAGTGTTAAGAGTTGTGTTGCAATGATAACGTCAACATAACAGAGCCCTGTAAACGGTGAACAAGAGTCCAATGCAAATATCGAACGTGAAACCATGTGTGCTAGAACAAGGGAATCTTGATGAATATGTGAAAATTGGATTTCACCAGACCAGCAATCAATTTGCCTCTAGTTTCTATTGCATTGTCTGTTACAAAACTTTGTTAAGGAATGGCAAGAAGCCACAGAAGCTTTTGCATTGCTTTCAAAGTACTCTGACCTTTCTGATAAACCAATTGAGTTTTTCCTGAACAAGCACAAAATAATGCTTTCTAATATGAAATTGATAAATTTTGTCATTTAAAGGTGAAGAGACCCAACCTAAAGAAACATTATTCGAAATTGTAAACCGAAAACCAAAACCACCACCACCAACAACAACAAATAAGGAAGTCACACTGTTACTAAAAGGTTTATAAATCCAGCTGTAAGGCTAATGATAATTACCATGCCTGGGAAAAAAACTTAAATTAGCTACTGGGAATTTCATAATCAAAGAGTGCCGTTGTACATCATGTAATATTCATGGCATATAGCACAGAAGGGCAATGTCTATCATGAGTGCCCGCTACCAGACATTTGGCTTACATTTGGAAAGAATCACAGATGTGCAGAGTATCAATCAACACTTGGCAGAAATGTGCAGAAATGTAGAGAAGGGAGGTGCTCACGGACTCACTGGTGAGTTTAGCGCTCCGCCATCGTGCTAGAGGAGATGTCTCACGTAGTTGGCAATTATTTTGTAAGCCATGATGCAGGCTGGAAAGACACCCACGGTACCAGCCATGTTTTCAACAAGGAAGTGTTTGCCTGTTGGAGAAATTGTCCCTTTACCTACTGCTTCATCTCAGGACATAGTTGGTGAACACGGTTAATGTGTTCAAACTGTGGTCATTGAGTATTTACCTTTGAAGCCTGCTTTGTGAAGAAACTGGCAGTCAGTACAAGCCTTCTTTTCCACACAGAAGTAAACTGTTTATCAAGGTGAAAGTGTTTAGACAAGCTTTTGAAATCGGGGATGAGATGGAAGCATTTCCTCATGACACGGATAATGGCAATTTTTTTTTAAAAGTAGTGTTTTCAAGTGGCACATTTCAAAGATATATTCTATTTTTTTAATAGCCTCAGGTTATCACGCCAGAGTGTAAATTTTCTCGTTTTAAGTGTTGTCAGTATCAGGACTTCTTAAGAAGACCAAACTATGGTGTAAATCTTTTAATCAACAAGTTTGATTTTAACACTTGATTTTTTTCATTCATCGGGGAAATCCAAGACAGTATGGGACATCCTTGTATGTCATATTCTCCAAAAATAAAATAAAAGAAAGCAATCCAAATGCTTTTCCCAAACTAGAAAAAACACTTTTTAGAGCCAAATGAAATCAAAGTGGAGTAGGATTCCATTTACCATCATCTCTGAGGTTGAAACAAAACATTCCAAGTATCAGGTATAGACCTCCTTTTTTTTTTATTTTTCACGTAGCATTTTGTGGGACGTGTGGTCGGGGAAGCACACATTGGGAAAGGCTAGCCCTACAGAATTGTGATATTGGGATTTATAATAAGAAACACACATGTGGTCTTCATCCCCATTTCCGGCACAGGCTCCCAAAACCCTTGGCATTTCCTAAATGATGAGAGCAATGAAAGTGTGTTGATATGCTTAACAAACCCCTTTCAACCTCACCTGAGTTTATGTTAATGAGGTGACTTATGGAAAGTACCTAAGGCTGGGAGCTGGCTGCCAGGGGAATTGATCAGTTGCTAAGAGGGTTGAAAATTCCTGTTCCATCCCACTGACCTTGGAGATGGGAGAGGAGCAGGAGGTTGTTGAATCAATTGCCAATGGCCTATGATCTAAATCAATCATGTCTATATAATGAAACCTCCATAAAACCCCCCAAAAGATGGGATTTGGAGTTTCTCTATTGTGGAACATGTGCAGGTGCTGGGAGAAAGGCTTGTTCACAGAGCTTATAAGCTCTGGCCTTTCCCCCACACCTTGCCCTATGCAGCTTTCCATCTGGTCCTAAGTTATATCCTTTTGTAATAAACCAGTGATCTAGTAAGTGAAATGGTTCTCTGAGTGCTGGGAGCTGCTCTAGCAAATTACCGAGCCCAAGGAGGGGTCGTGGGAACCTCTGATCTATAGCTGGTGGGTCAGAAGCACAGATGACAACCTGGACTTGGCATTTGGCATCTGAAGTGTGTGTGTGTGTTGGGGGGCGCGAGATGTCATAGGACTGAACCCTGACCCCATGAGATCTGAGGTGATCTCCTCGTAGATAGTGTCAGAATTGAATTGAATTGAGTTGTAGAACACCCAGCGGTGTTGGAGAATTGCTTGGTGGTAGGGAAAAAACCCACACGTTGGAATTGGGTGTCAGAATGAAAGGAATCATTTATATTGCCATTTCTTTGTTTTTCATCCCTGTTTTATGCGATCACTGCAGGTTATCAGTGGCTCAGGTGCTGTCAAATGATCTTAACACTTTTTGTTATACAGTATGTTTAAATGACATTAATTGTTTTTTTCTTATTAGAAAAGCAATGTGATCTTATGGAAGAAAAGTTGGAAGACACAGATCAGCAAAAAGAGTAAAACACCCATGATCCCACCATTTAGGGGTCATCACTGTTAACAATATCTGGGTATCAATTCAGCCCTCTTCTTGTTATAAATATACACATTTATATACTACAAGAAGACCATTCTGTACACACTTTTGAAACCTGATGTTTAAATTAACAGTCTACCACAAACTTCTTCCCATGCCAGTACTTGTCTACAGTATTATTTCTAAATGGCTAAAAATTCCATATTTGTAAATACATAAGTATAATACTAAAATGCAGATCTGAGCTATTGGCACAGACTTTGTAGGTTCAGGAAATACATAAATGTCTCCATTCATTTTATCTCTTCTGGGTTGCATTTTAATGCCATTTTTTTTTTTATTCT
>NC_138370.1:69326647-69385488 GCF_054177405.1 Leptonychotes weddellii
ATGAGAGAGTTGTTGCTATTCCTTTCTTCGATCTCCTGTTGAGTTTGTAGGTGTTCAGAATGGTTTGATCCCTACCCAGCTGAATTCCTGAGAGGAGACGAAATCCAGGTCTCCTACTCCTCCGCCATCTTGCTCCGCCCCCTTTAATGCCATTTTTAAGGAAGGATTTGGTCAGCTTTTCCTAATCCCTCCACAGCTGCATTTTGACTATTTAGATAGAGCAACAGCTGATCAAGGTTATGTGTGTCTCTAACATATTTGCCTATGACCTAGTTCTTAGATGAATCCTGAAAAGTCACTATAATGTCTAGAGACACCTGTTAGCAATTCACGTATATTTATTTGTGCATTGGTTGTCATCTCTTGCACACTCTGGACGGATGACCGATGGTGGTTAGCAACAGAAACTCGAAGTTCAAGGGAGAAAATGGGAAAAACGCAAACCATCTTCCAGGAAAGGAATTTGGCTTTTGAATTGAAATCTGTAGAGAAATCACCATCTTTTCCAAAGATGATGCTCCCTAAGTATTTCCATGGGCCACCCAAAACCTTATGTGTAATTATGTTCCTATTTCAAAGGCCCTCAGAGATCAAAAGGGATTGACTTGGTGGAACCACTGTTTTCAGGAAGGAAAGAATGAGCTGGTGAAAGCCATAGTCTTTTTCAAGGACTCGAGTGAGGGCTCTCCCCCGTCCTTGTCATCATGTCTCCTTTCTCACTGCCTCAACACCACCCATAAAAGTCATAGTACAGCAAAGTACTTCTGCGAGTTTAGCTACACTGCACCTGAGTTCTCACCCTGACTGTGAGTAGAGGGACTGCTCCTCTGGTGAAATATACTCTCTTAAATTTGAGGACCTGATGGGTCACCAACTCGAAGCTCCTGAAGGATAGAAGGTTTACTCCAAAGTAGGAATTAAAAGTAGGGACACAATCAGGCATACTTTGAAATTAATTTCAAAGATGGAAGTGTGTATCTTTATTTTAAAAATGCATGGGCAGTTGATTCACTTAGGGATATCATTGTTTCTAAACCATAAACATTTCTGATCAGGTAAAAGAATAAGCACAAACAACTAGAGGATTAAAGATCACACACTTCAAGAAACAGAACTAGCCTAATTCTAAAATCTATTTTGGCTTATTGATCACGTAGAAGTATTCTCTTTCAATTTGCCAAATCACTCAGTCCATTTCTAAGGATGTTTTTATGGACTTTGAAAATAGATCTTGTGTTTCTGCCAAGGAGGGCTTTTGTTGCCAATAAATAAACTCCATACACATGCACACATGCACATAGACACAGGCTTCAATCTAGTTTCGTGAATAATACTTCAAGAGCAGTCAACACTATTGTATGTTAATAGTTTAGAAACTTTTACAATTTAAAGTGAGGCCAGGAGCCAAAGTCCCAAAGGAATACTTAATTAATGCTCAAAAAATAATTGTTGATTGAAACCCTGTTCAGTCAACACATCTTCGAGAAAGAAAATATGTATTTGCCGACATAGAGATATATTTCTACTTTCACTTAAAATGGCTCATCTTACTCACATGCGCTTAGTCATTCTCTTGTCTCTCTCTACATGCTCATGCAGTTAGATAATACGCACTCAAAAGATATTTCTTCAACAAATGATCCTTAGAATTGCAAAGTATATGTACATGACCTGAGCAGAATTACTTCTTAAGTCAAGACACTTAAGGGAGACAAAACTCTTAATGAAATGTACATATTTTGAGAGACTTTTAGATCAGAAGATGACCCAACAGATCATTTCATCCAACCCCTTCATTTTACAGATAAAAGGACTCCTGCGCCGGGGAAGTAAAGTCGAATTGTCCAAGGCCAGAGAGCCATCCGTTGGCAAAGCTGAAACTTAAAGACTCCGGGACTCCCAGGTCTCCCAACACTTAGGCTGAATACTTTTCACTCCTACTCTACCATTTCGCACGTGGTGTGTGTTTTAGGAAATCCATATATGCAATAATATTATACATCCATGTTTATAAAATATACACTGGCATGTATTGAAAGTTAAGCCACTCCTAAGTCAGTTCCTTACAGAAACCTTCGCCTATTCCTCAGACTTGGTCAGCAAGCCCCCATTCACTCGCATAGACTAATGTCCCAATCATTCAGAGTACTAACCCTGGGCATAATTTTACATTTTCTTGTATGATCACATGACTGTTAATTCTGTGAGGACAGGAAACACATCTATTTTTGCTATTATATCCCAAGCATCTAGCACAGCATCTGGCACTAAACAGCAAACTCTCTGGGAAGAACTGGGTAGCCACCGTGGGTCTTGGACTCCAGAATAAAACTCTGCTCATTTTGGCATTTAGGATGCCCCTAACATAATGGCTGTGAAGGGACCCCTCCTGGTCAAACAAGCCCCTTGCTGACACTCAGAGGGTGTTAGGCTTCTAATAGGCCTTTCAATTGCCTGTTTCTTCAGGATGAATGGAGAATAGCAGTTCAACAGACATTTGAGAAAAGCAAGCACCATGATGTAGAAAGTCCAAGATTAAAAATCAACAACAATAATAAAAACCCAGAAAAATCTGTAGCAGAGGAAGAAAAAAAATTAGAAGATATTTCAAAAATTTTCAGAAAAAAAGAAATTTCGAAAATAAAAGATATTTCAGATTCACTTTGAGATACTCTATCTGAAAGAAGATACATGTCCATAAAGTAAGAATTGGATCCTATAGAAGAGAAACAATCAAGGAATAATAGGTCTTGAAAATGAAATATGATATCTGAAATAAAGCATTCAGTTGAAGGGCTGGATGACAAAGATGAGTAAATCTCTCAGAAATCTGTATTGGTTTCATATTATTGCTATAACAAATTGCCACAAACTCAGTGGCTTAAAACAACACAAATTTATTACCTTACAGGTCTGGAGGTCAGAAGTTTAAAATGGATCTTCTTGGGCTACACTCAAGGGGTAGGCAGGTTCCTTCTGGAGGTTCTAGAGGAGGATCGGTTTCCTTGGGTTTTTCAGCTTCTAGAGGCTGTCTGCATTCCCTAACTTGTGGCTCCTTCCTCCACTTTGAAAGCCAGCAGCATGGTGTCTTCCATCTGACCCCTCTCTCTCACTTCTGCTTCCCAGTCCCAGCTCCTTCTTTGATTCTGACTCTCCAGCCTCCCTCCTTCCCTTATAAGAACATTTGTGATTTCATTGGACCCATCTGGCTAATCTCTCCATCTGAAGATCTTCAACTCACATCTACAACGTTCCTTTTGCCATGCAAGGTAACATGTTCACAGATTCTAGGGATTAGGCTGTCCTTAGCAAAACTGATGAAATGATTTTAGTAACAGCTAGAACTATCATTGTGACTTTCAACATGATGAAGAAAGAAGAGATCCCACAAGCTTTCAGTGGAAAAAGAGATCCCCTAAAAAAGATTGATAAGCAGTCTGGCATCAGTTTCTCACCAACAATCCTAGACAGCAAGAAAAAACTCTAACAGTGCCTTCAAAGTTCTTTGGGGGAAATATTTTCAACTTGAAATTCTTTAACACAAACTATCCATCAGGGGGGAGAGTGAAATGTAACACATTTTCTCAAAGTTGGCCTTCATTTTTTTTTTTAAAGGAAATAACTCCTAGCTGAACTCCAACAAAATGAGGAAGTAAGCCAACAAAGAGGATGATACAGAATCCAGGAACTGTAGATTCAGCCTGGGACAGCAGTGAAGGTAAGTCCTGAGAAAGTGGTCGTCCACGCCTGGGCTGACTTATACAGACTGGAGGGCCAGGGAGACAGTTCCAGGAGGGAGGGCCCCAGAAAAAAGGGGGGGCATTTGGTAGACTAAATAATAGGATGAAGACTTTGGTAAAACTTGAAGATGTGACAAAGGACCAGAAGTGTTCAAGGAGAAAAGAACTAGTTAGAGACAATAGAGGATTGATAGATAACAGATTAGATGTAGGGATAGAGAGATGAGAGATAGGTAGATATATATAGAGAGATTTGTTATAAGGGATTGGCTTGCACGATTGTGGGGCTGGCTCTACAAGTCTGAAATCCATAGGCCAGGTTATCAGCAAGGGAAGATGACAGCAGGTTGAAACCACGGATACAGGCTGAAAGCTGGTGTCCACAGGAGGAATTTCTTCTTTTTTTCTGAGGGAAACTTCAGCCCACCACTTTAATCTCCCTTACTTAGAATCAACTGATTGGGGGCTTTAATTACATCTTCAGAATCCCTTCACGGCAACACCTAGATTGGAGTTTGAATAACAGGACTCTAGCCTAGTCACGTCACAATATCAAAAACCTCATGACACTGAAGTCAAAGAAAAGAAAAGAAAAAAATCAGTAACTCTAAGAAAAACAAAAAGATCCCATCGTTAGAAAGTTATGGTCCTGGGGCACCTGGGTGGCTCAGTCGGTTAAGCATCACCCTTCAACTCAGGTCATGATTTCAGCGTCCTGGGATCGAGCCCTGCGTCAGGCTCCCCACTCGGCGGGGAGTCTGCTTCTCCTGCTCCCTCTGTCCCTCCCCCTACTTCCCACCCCCGCTTGTGTGCGCTCTCTCTGTCTCTCTCTCTCTGTCTCAAATAAATAAAATCTTAAAAAAAAAAAGTTATAGTTCAAATAAAAAGCAAACTGCACTCAAATGTTATTTTGATTACATGGTAGAACACACAAAGGGAGAACCCATTTGAAGTTCCCTCCAGAAACATTTCCCTCTGAGGGATGCTGTGGTTGAGATATTAGAACCATAGAGCTGCTTGGCTCTAGCTGGATATTATTTACATAGTTATGATAATGTAAATGCTGTTTATTGGCTTGGAACATGTAGAATCAACCTGTGGCAAATCTCAGGAGACTTGACTCTGTTTAAGGAACACGGTGTAAATGCCATCAACCCTGACTTTGTGAAAATAGAGGTTCGGGTTACAAGGCTGGGAGGAGAAGCTGAGGGTAGAGTGAAGGAAACAAGAATCATGAAACTGCTATCCCGGGCGCAGGCAGGAAGGGGATGTGGGAGCCGTAGAGTCTAGCGAAATCGTCTGTCACGGGGGATCAATAAATGAGGTCTAGAGTCGATAAATCAAGAAATGGAAGTAGAAGCTTATTATTTAGAGCTGTGGAGATGGCAAGCAAAAGAAAAACAGTCACGGATGACAATGGTGTCCTCAGGGCAGCAAAATTAAGAAAGGGGAGAGCAGAGCCTGACCTTGTCGCTTTGCAAGGTAAGTCCCTTTGTACTGTTCGTTAATGATCACAGGCATGTCACCTGAATAAAAAATGTAAACAATTGTGTTTGTAAAGAAAAATCTCAAACAAAACAAAAGGCTGTGTGAGAGAAGTAGAAGAAGAAAGTTCCAGGAACACTGTAGGAATCACCATATTTATAGTGGAAATCCAGCATTACCATCCAATCCCGTCTTCTTCTGTCTCCATCCTCAGTGAAGCCCCCCCCCCGCCCGAGATTGGTGTTGGGGGTCAACATTCAGCACTGGGCACACAGCTGGCCTAGGGGTTGGGGAAGAATGCTAGAGGACAAGTCAAGTATCACGTGGTAGTAACATAACATCTGACCCCGGGTCAAGATCACAGGGCATTTCTCCAACTGCCCGGCTTCCCAGGCCATCTGCCTTTTGGCCACTCACATGCACAGTCAGCTCTGATCAAACGGCCACTTGGCCGCCACGGGAACGAACCTGGAGAGAGGAGACGGCTCTGCCAGTGACCCCAATTCTCCTAGAGGGTCACCACACGCTGCAGGTGAGTAAGGCTTTTGTTGGAACGGTGCCAGGTCTGACTTCCTCATCGCAATTTCCTGGCAGCTGTGCTCCAAGGCTAGATGAAATCTTGACTCTTACCAGAAGCCACTCTCAATAAACATTTGCTGAATAAATGCTTGCATACATGAATGAATGATTAGAAGCTAGAGGAGAAAGCCTCCAAGACGGGCTTGGAGGCGAGCGGGGCGGCAAGTGGGGGCACTCCATTATCTTTGTAGGTGGGGGAGCAGGGTGGGCAGGAGGAGAGATGTGGGGGGCACGGGGGCAGGCAGAGGGCAGATCACGGAGAGCTGGCTTCTCCGATCAGTCTTCTCCTCTTCGTGCTGTCCGCTCTGAACTCCTCTTTCTCTCCTGCCCTGTGACGCTCGGCCCCGGGCCCCGGGCTCTCAGGCCTCTTCCCGGCCACCCCTCGGTTCTGCTCGGCATCTGCAGTGAGCATGCAGTTGTCCCTGCTGTGCACATACTTCTAATGCATGGCTTCTCCACATTCACGGAATGTTCCTCTGATCTCCCTCCTGGCCTTTCTTCCTGCATGCCATCTAGTCTTTTCTAGGAGTTCCGAGAGAGGGAAGACAGGTCCGCACACACGGACCCCTCGCCCCGCAGCTGACCGGCTCATGATGGCGACATACCTCATCGAGCTGTTCTGTGGTCGGGGTTGGGAGCTTTTTCTCCCTCTCTCCCGCCACGAGAGCACCTCCGGAGGGAGACCTTTTCAGCGGTGGTTCCAAGCTGCAAGTAGAAGCCGCACAGGCAGTTGTGCAACCCGGGAAGAACCTCCTGTTCTTGGGTGTTACGCAAAGCTGCAAACATGGCTACACCGTGCTAGACGGTTCTTGCCACTCTCCACGGCCACTGCCTCAAGGCTGTCATTCGAAAGAGGGGCGCGTTCCATGAGCAAAAAAGAACCTCAGTTTTACCATTCCAAACTGAAGGGCTGTGAGGCTTCTCTTTCTAAAAGCATAAAAATGGACTTGGGACAAGAATTTTCAAGGGAACTTCTGTCACTCCCTATAGAGAGAATGAAGGAACAAAATGCATAGTCCCTTAAAAAAAAGTTGAATAACTTGGCCCATGTATAAATAAAGCAAGTCATCACAATTTCAGAAACTAAGGGCCTATGAAACTGCAATTTTAAGAGCTCCAACACAGCTCAGTAATTTTATTACAGAATTTGCATTCTGACCTGCGGTACAAATTTAAACGTAATTTAGAAGTATCTCCAAAGTGTGTGTGTTGGGGGGGGAATAAATGAAAGTACCAAATAGCACTCAGTCGTAGTACGGTTACATAATCCGGTGTAAAACAGAGATCAAGCACAGTAAGCAGATGCCTTAGCCCCAGTTTTAAAGTGGTGCCCTTGATATTATATTTAATCAGTTTAAGAAGCCTGTCTAAGAAAACTGCCAGAAGCATCAGGCTTCTCTGATGGGAAGGCAACATGGGCAGGCAGTGGAAAGATCCCTGGAGACCGGCTTCCAGACAGAGCTAGGACGCTGAGGTGCCGCGCGGCCGTGGGCAAGTCCCCCAGCCGCCCAGGACGAAGCTTTCTTCATTGAGGGAGGGAAGTCGATATTGGGTGAGATCTTAACCTTTTATTGGCCACAGATGGTTTTGAGAATTTAATGGAAGCTATGGGCCCATCCACCTGCAGGGAAAATACACCTCAATACGTGCACAAAACATTTTAACTGCAGTTTCAGGGGCTCATCACACCCCCTGCCACAACCCTCCTCCTCTTATCCCGCGCACGTGGGTATCTGAGGGTTTGTGGCCTACCCACTCTCCCTGGTTCTTCAAGGTCTCTCCTTCTGTGACTGTCTGCTGGGGCGCCTCAGCTCAGTTGTGCACCAGGCTTGGCCACATCCTCCACTCTTGGAACCCCCCAGTATAGCCTTCCGGTCACAAATGCCCTTGATGAAAGCTTGTTGAATTAAACCTTTGCAAATACTCACCTGACTTCACGCATCTCCTGTGTTTTTACTGAACACTATTCTGAAGAAGTAGAACATGAGAATCCCAAGGAAATGAAGCTCAGATCTCACATTCAGACTCAGGTGGTGAGACTTCCCTATGGAAAAAGCAAATCGTGTTCAAGGGTGAAAGGACAAAAATCGTATTTAGAATAGCAGTTTCTGGAATGTCAGTTTACTCCAGCAAAAGATCATAAAGCTTTAGTAAATTCATTTTCTCATTCAGACAAGCATTCACTAAGTGTCTATTGTATTCTGAACCTCAGGTAACACCCCAGCGCCTGAGAAGATAAACGAGATACAGTCCTGCATTCAAACAGCAGCTAGTCGAGTGGAGGACTATGAGGAGAAAATTACAGTAGGAGCATTCGTCACTTACAGTGGGAGTATGTCGAGAGTGTTATAATAGCATAATGGGGGGGGGCAACACTGCCCGAGACAGCTGCAGGAGGTCCCAAATACTACTACTGCTTTTTTTTTTTTTTAAGATTTTATTTTTTTATTTGAGAGAGAGACAGAGCAACAGAGAGCACAAGCTGGGGAGGTGAGGGAGAAGCAGACTCCCCCTGAGCTGAGAGCCCGACATGGGGCTCGATCCTAGGACCCTGAGATCATGACCCGAGCCGAAGGCAGACGCTTAACCGACTGAGTTACCCAGGCACCCCGGCGCCAAATACTTCTTGATAATGAGTTGGAATTTTCTGGGCAGCAGAAGGACCTCTCAGACAGAGGCTGTGTAAAAGCAAGTGGTCGTCAAGGATGAGGAGAACAAATTTTCCAGAGTGACTGGAGCTTAGGGCCTAGATGGGGACACACTAAGAGGTGGAAGCAGCCAGACTATGCTCTGCAAGAGGGTGGCACTTCATTGACCTCATTATTTTACATGTCATATATGGTGATAAGGACTAACTGAAGGATTTTCAATGGAGTAGAGTGATAACACTGGTATTTTAGAAAAAGCACGTAGAGGATGGATTGAAGATGGGGGAGCCTGAAGGCAGGTAGTTCACACTCTTTACACACATCTCTCTTTGTATGCTCTCTTGAGAAAAGTTTTATTTGCCTAAGCCCCATGCTTATATGCCAGTTTTTGATAAATATTTCTTTGCTTAATTGGTAATCACGGTTTGCTGGGAGACATTTGACCTCATATTCATCCATTATGATTTTGTTTTTAACCCCAGTTTGAACAAGAAATCATTTATATGAGCTTTTATACACTGCATATGTGACCACAAATATATTTTAACTAAGAAATACCACACTTAATTGGAAAAAAAGAGCCTGCAAATCATTCGTGAATGTACATTCAGTTAGCTCTAATTTGTAGTCTCCGAAATGGTGAGCATGGGTGCTGTTGATGCCGCCATATTGTTTCAAATGTCTTAACATTTTATTTCGTAATCCAAGCATTTACAGTTTTATATGTTATAAAACTATGAATGCTGGTTGTATGCTACCACCAAGATGCTTTACCTTGCCTCATGTTATTCATTCTTTAATTCCACAAACATTTACTGGGCCCCTACCATATTCCCAGGCGATGTTCTGTGTTCTGTTGTATAAAACAGAAAAGATCCCTGAGCAGGTGGTGACCACTGGTGATGTGATGGAGAGTGCCTCGGGACCACCACGGCCAGAGAGGTCAGCAAGGACCGAAGGAAGTAATGCTCAAGGGGGAGTCATCGTGCAAACAGCAGGGAAAAGAGCATTGGAGGAAGGGGGTGGCTGGTGCAGAAGCGTTCAGGTGGGAATGAACCTGGTATGTTTGAGAATTTGGATTGGGGTGGGATGAAGCCAGGTGGGAAAGGTACTTCAGAACCAGAGCGCACACGACACAAGGACACTGAATCTCAAACCTGAGACCCACTGCCTCTTTAAAAAGAATTGTAGTGCTCCTCCTCCTGCTGAAGATAAAATTCCTATATATGTTAATTTCACCTTCACTGTTTTAAAAGTTAACAGCATATTAAGAAGACAAAAGCTATCTAATTCCCCTAGGAAACGTAAGAATGGTATTAAACCATAAATCCTGCCCCTACTTTGTAGGTGGCCAATAAATTGATGGACCTCATCTGCAATATTTCCCACGAGAAGAGTAAGACATGTCCTACATGGTCCGTGTTGATTATTGTTTATTTTGTTAGACGATTATTATGACAACCACAGTCTATGCTTCATATAGTAGTTCCCTCATCTCATCTCTCGATGGAAGAATATAACTAGTCCAAAATTTTTGCTCATAAGCCCAAACTGGTATCATCAATCAGCCATTACTTCTTGTTAAAAGTAATTTTAAAAAAGCAATTTATAATAAAGGACTTTGTATTTCAACATGTAAATGCTTAGGCACGACTCTGCTAGAAGACGTACGTAAGCGCATAATGGCCCAGTTAGGCAAAACTAATGTGCGTGTGAAGGGATGTTGCAATAGTGACTTAGACACAGCCAGGGGCTTCCTCAGCAGTGAGGTGATTTTCTGAAATGGGGAACAGTTCTAGAGAAAACTTGGAACAAAACACAGCACAGCCTTTTCTGCTTTGCATTTAATATATAGTATCAAGTCCAGATCCAGCCTCAGATAATGATCGACCGGCAGAATGAAGGCCCATCCTGCAACTGTAGGACATCTAGCATTCCTCACCCTGCCCACTAAATGCCAGGTGCAGCGCCCCCTCTCAAATACTATGACAATTCCAATGCTCTCACCAAACTCCAATCTCTCCCTAGCAATGAGAACCACCGAGGCATGGCCTTATGAGACATAGGAAGGAGTTTGGATTTGATTCTAAACACCTATGGGAACTTAATGAAAGGTTTTATGCTAGGAAGTAACATAAAATGATTTGCGTTTTTAAAGGATTTCCCTGGATGCCCTGTGGAGGATCAACTGTAGCAAGAGCAAGACTGGTGATAGGGAGACCAGCCAGAAAGTGATGGTTGTAGTCCAGGCAAGAGATGATGGTGCCTTGGGCTAGGATGGAAGGAGCAGAGGTGGAAAGAAATGAATAAAGATATGTTTTGAGGGTAGAGGCAAGGGATCTACTGATGGAATGGATTGGGATGAGAAAAGATTTTTGGCTTTAGCAACTGGATGAATGATGGTGGTCTTTACCAAGAAGGGGAAGAGCATGTGGGGGAGTGGCATGGGATCATGAGTTCAGTTTTGGCCATGTTAAATTTGAGATGACACCATGTGGAGACGTGGAGCAGGCAGTTTAGATGTCTGAGTTCCAGGGGATGCCCTGGCTGGAGACACGTCTGTGAGTCAATGGTAATAGAAGGCAACCCAAGCCATGGGATTGGAGAGTAGAGGAGGTCACCTTGAGAGAGCGGGTGTAGGAAGGAGAGAAGGACAGCCAGGACAGAGCCTTGGGGCCCTCCAACACCATTAAATGAGGCCTCTACTCTATTAATTATTCCATTACGAGAAATACTGAAGTTTTTACATTAATTTTAATGGGAATATTTAATGATTAATGACACCAGTGTTGGCTTATGAACAAAAATTTTGGAACTAATTATACTCATTTATCAAAGCATGAAGATGTACTTCTTCATGAATTTCAAATTATTTCCCAAAGCGTAGAGTATGATTATCCTAACAATCTTATGATACAAAAGTAGTAATCAGTGTTTGCATCAAGGGCAGTCTACATAAGGGAGAACTTGGGCTTGTGTTCTCATGAAAAACTATAGATGAAGTCTATTAATCAATCTTTATTCGTCCCCTACAGAATAGGCACTGAGATTTTTCAGCTGGAAAATCACTTTTATATTTTCTAAGGGAATTTGATAGATTCTATTTTCTAAGTTAAAAAAAAATCTTTTTCACAGCTTTATTAAGATGTAACTTTCATGCCATACAACTTTATTTTTTTAAAGATTTATTTTTTTATTTTGGAGAAATTGAGAGAGAGAGAGATGCAGAATCCCCACTGACCGCACAGGGAGCCTCATGTGGGTCTCAATCTCACGACCCTGAGATCATGACCTGAGCTGAAGGCAGACGCTGAACCGACTGAGCCACCCAGGTGCCCCCCATACCATACAACTTTAATGTTTCTGAATTTGAAGGCAGTTACAGTGAACTTTCGAATAGACATATATAGGTTAAAAAATAAATCACCCTGGCAGTCTAACCAAACATAACAATGACATCTCTTGTTTCCTGGGCACAAACTCAGGTAACAGTAGGACAAGCAGACTTTATATCCTTGTCCCTCTTCTTCACAACATTCCTGATAGGTATGCCTCCCATTTTACAGAGAGAAATCTGGGCCCAAATAATTGGAGACCTTCACAGAGATCACAAGAGGTCATCAGGGGCCAGGGTTTGGATGCAGGTCTCTGACTCAGACCCTTTCTCTCTCCCTTACTTCCTCTAGCTCCCAACCTCCTGGAAGACAGAAGCTCCAGTCTGGAATATATATAGGAACCCTCCACCCATTTTAAGGGTAGATCAGTGTCACAACCCATTGGGATTGATTCAAATTTTAAAGCGTTTTACTGTCACAGGGGGATTAGCTTTAGAGCCATTTCTTAGTGGTGTTACAGTTAATGCCTTATGCTTATGTAGAATTACATATCCTATAAAGGTTAAATTGGTTTATCTTGTCTCCTTCCTCTCAAAAGGCCCTATGCGAATTCCAATTTCTACATATATTTAGGCAAGTGAGGGGGTAGAGTAGGAAAATTGGTAGGGACAGGAGTTAATGGATTTTACTAGATGCCAGTGAGTTATGAATACATGATGACTGGTAACTGGTAGAATCTGCTGTGTATTTAGGCAGACACCCAGGGCAGAGTGGCTGCCAGCTCACCCAGTTAGGAATCATGCACTTCCAGAAGTAGAATAGGAGCCTTCCATGTCCTGACCAGAGGAGACAGAATTACACTACCAAAATAAGTCCTTGCCTAAAAGGGATAAACAAGAATTTGGAATGTTGGAACCACACAGAAAAAGAATGGCTAAGGTTGTGGGAAAGGCAGCCACTGGATGTGAATTTCCAGTGGGGTCGCCTTTCAACAGACGGAGCAGACTCTGGGAAAGAACTGAAGAGTAGCTTGAATCCTTTGGGGTCAGTGGCACTCTAGGTCGGTTGTGTGTGTGTTGGGGGGAGTTACGGTTCTGTGATCAGGTTTGGCGAACATTCGAGATAGAAACCACCAGGATGGAACTGGCAATAAAGAAATTACTTTAATATTGGCAAACACAAGGGTAAGAGGTGGCCTAACGTGCAGCTAGTCTATAAATTAGGGGTGGCGCTGGGAGAAATGTAAATCAATATTTGTAAGTACTCTGAAAACACAGTTATTTAGTAGTAAATAGAATAAAACTGGCAATATTGTCACATCAAAATTCTTCAGTCAAGAAACCATAGGGGGGATTCTTGTTGGAAGCAGCAGGGGAAAGAAACATCAGCTGTGCTATACACTGGGCATTGTTTTTGTGTTTTTTTTTTTTCCCTCTACTCTAATGCTTACTATTGTTGTGGGGATTTAAAAAATTCTTGCTAGGTTTCGAATCATCTACCATATCCGAAAGATAATGAGAATACTCAAGAGTTCATTTAGGCCTGTATTTATGAAGCCCTCCAGGTCATCATCACCACTGCACCCAAGCCACTATTAAGTGCTTACTGTGTGCCTGGCTCTGTGCCAAGTATTTAGTGCACCTATCACACAACTTATGAGCGTGACTATTCTTTTTCCATTCACGGATAATGAGACTGAAGTTCATACATTAATTCACTTGCCTGAGATGACACAGCTGGAAAGTGACGGAGTCAGCATTAAAAAATAAGTCTATAATAACTCATGTGCCCAGACTCTTTAACTATGGCATCAGCAACATAACTGTAAATCCATGGGATGGAAATGTGGTAGAGGTGAATCTATTCTTTAGTTTCCATCTGACCCAAGGCCAAGGGAAGAAAGAAAAATTTCTCTCGTGCTCTCACAGGTATCTAGTCCTAAGGAATAGCAGCAGCTCAATTTCAATTTTTTTCTTAAGAGAGAGAGTTGGTGGGGGAGGGGCAGAGGGAGAGGAAGACTCTCCAGCAGACTCCGCACTGAGCACAGAGTCCGCCTCTCTCGGGGCTCCATCTCAGGACCCTGAGATCATAACCTGAGTTGAAATCAAGAGTCAGATGCCTAATCGACAGAGCCACCCAGGTGCCCCTTCTTTTTTTTTTTTTTTTTAACCTTTTTCAAACTTACTATGTGTTTAGGGACAAAGAAGGCTATGCTACTTTGACTTACTTGTTTTTCGGATCAAGGTGGGGGGGGGGATTTACAAATTATCAGCTTTTCACAAAGTCTTCCTTAAAGAAGTCATTTCCAAGCTTTTAAATATGATAGGACCCTGCCTTTTAAAGAGCATATTGCATCTCGACAAGAATGTATGATGGCTTTTCAGTTGCTAGCACTGAGCTTCCAGATCTGCTGTGAAGAGGTTTTCAGTTCCAGTGCTTGGAAACTGCAGGCCTGACAATTCCCTACAGCACCATCCTTGGGGACCACTGCCTTAAAAACCACTTAAGAATTATAAAAATTATAAAATTACACAGTCAACAGACTCAATAAAAAAAAAAAAAGGCTTTTCAGTAAACTGCCTACAATCCCAATTATCCCAGAAAAATAAGAAATGTATTTGTAACAAAGAAATCAATAAACATTGAGGCCAGCAGCTCATCTTCTGTGTTGGGTGAAACCTCAGAGTTAGGAGATCTAAATCTGGTACAATATTCGCAAGGCATTTGGCAACCATCCCCTCTGAGAAGTCTTCCCTGACTCTTCTGGTCCAGTTTATGTTCCCTTCTGTGTCCTTTGCTGACATAGCACAGTGTTATTGTCTGTTTGCTGGCTTCCCTTTCTCTTCAGAGTGCATGCTGCTTAGGCGGGGCTGAGGATTTATTCACGTTTATCACCCAGCACAATGGTCGGCCCAGGGTTGGTGCCAGTTAACGGCTCAACAAAGGGGGCCGATCATCATCTCCGTACTAATGGGACTAACCTTTAGACCTGAACTTCCTATAGCGTGCTGAGGATCTCTGTGCCAGCTTATCATAACCACCTGGTTCAAGGACAAACTAATTTAATTACCAACGGTTAGTACAGGTGACTTTTGGTTTCTTCTTTTTGTTTCTTAGACTTTTAAAAATCTTTAGTGAACAAGTATTGTTTTGGCTAAAAGAAAATTATCTACAGAAATGATCCTTTTTTTTTTTTTTTAAAGATTTTATTTATTTGACAGAAAGAGCGAGAGAGCACAAGCAGAGGGAGCAGTTGAAGGAGAGGGAGAAGCAGGCTTCCCGCTGAGCAAGGAGCCCGATGCGGGGCTCGATCCCAGGATCCTGGGATCATGACCTGAGCCGAAGGCAGACGCTTAACCATCTGAGCCACCCAGGTGCCCCAAAATGATCCTTTTTTTAAAAAAAGATTTATTTGAGAGAGAGAGAGAGACAGCACTAGAGAGAGAGAGAGCGAGCATAAGCAGGGGGAATGGCAGGCAGAGGCAGAAGTAGGCTCCCCACTGAGCAGGGAGCCCAATGTGGGACTCGATCCCAGGGCCCTGGGATCATGACCTGAGCCGAAGGCAGACGCTTAAATGACTGAGCCACCCAGGTGCTCCAGAAATGATCTTTACAAAAGTATGTTCATACTGTATCGCATAAACCACACACTCTTGTAGGCTGACAAAAACTCAAACTACATGAAGCAAAAGAGGGATTATCCACAAAGACTCTGGTGTCCCAGGAAAACCAAGAGCAGGAATGTGGGAGCAGTTGGTTAAGTCCTACACCCCACAACCTGGATGC
Organism: Leptonychotes weddellii; assembly: GCF_054177405.1. Taxonomy (NCBI): domain Eukaryota; kingdom Metazoa; phylum Chordata; class Mammalia; order Carnivora; family Phocidae; genus Leptonychotes; species Leptonychotes weddellii. Next base: position 69,342,221 of record NC_138370.1, read on the forward strand.
CCAGCCCATACAGGGCCAATCCCAAGGTTTACTGTAGCTTCAGCCAGGCACAGGATAACCCTTCCTTACTTCCAGCCCCAGAAGTCCCAAAGAGAGAGGTCCCTACCTGGATCATCGAACAGTGGCCAGAGGGACTGTATGATAAATCCCACAGAAAGTCTGTGGGTTGGAGGCATGTCTTTAGAAACCGGTGGGCAGATGCTGGGGTGTCCCAAGCAGCAGGTATCTGTCACACATACTTTTACTTACACTGTTCTCTTGCCCAGAAGCTTCTCCAATGATCAAAATGTTTTCCATTCTTCAAAGCTCCACCTTAAATACCACTTTTTCCGTAAAACCTCTATTGATCTCTACTCACCCAAGTCTGAACTGTATCTTCCTGCCTTTGTGCTCCTCTGTGCTTTTCATTCTGCCTTATTTTATAGTAAATTTTTATGTCTGCGAACTAACAAGAGAAAAGGATGGCAATTACGTTTCCAAGGTATTTTCACACTTTTTTCTTCCAAGAGAGCTTCACCTCCACTTTGTGATAAGGAAACAACACTATCTCCTTTTTACAGGTAAGGAAACAGAGGCTCACAAACGTTAAGTGACCCAGCAGACATGCATAAGCGTGTGTTATAATACAAGTATTCTCTCCAAGGCTTTGTCCACTTGCACCACGATGTTTTTGGAGACAGCAGGATGCAGTAGAAATTTCTGTGTGGTCATCGTTTGGGGAATCAAATAGGGCTGGTAAACAACTGTGGGAAAGATGTATAAAAATACAAAGGAGAGGGGTGCCTGGGTGGCTCAGTCAGTTAAGCGTCTGCTTTTGGCTCAGGTCATGATCCCAGGGTCCTGGGATCGAGTCCCACATCGGGCTCCATGCTCAGCGGGAAGCCTGCTTCTCCCTCTCCCACTCCCCCTGCTTGTGTTCCCTCTCTTGCTGTCAAATAAATAAATAAAATCTTTAAAAATAAAATAAAAATACAAAGGAGAAAGGGTGGCATCATTTTGGCCGGGGAAGACTCTAAGTCTCCTCCAGCCTGCATCCTTCCAGGGCAGACTGTTGGGGCGAGGGTGGGGGATGGGAGAGCGGCTGCGGCATTCCCGTCATTCCTGCAGTAAGCAGATGGGCAGGTGAGCCCCGTCTTGTGGCGGTTTTAGTTCTCATTCTTTCCCAATATTACACTTGCTTTCTTGTGTGAGGTTTAGATATTGGAACTTTTGGTTGACTGAGTGCTGTCCATCAATAATTGCTTGTGCTGCAATTCCTCACATAAATTTATACATTTAGGTCTAAAATTCCAAATTTTGCTAGTTTTTTCTTAATTTCCGAAGTTCCACATGTCCTTTCTTTTCCAATTTAAAGGGAGTCTGCTCTCTTCACGATTCGGTTTCCCTGTCTCTGTGTTAGTAATTTAGTTTGTTAACGTCTGGCAAGGAATATTTGAGAAAAATCTCTCAAAAGAGTAGTAAATCTTATTATTCCTAAAATCTAGTGTGTGAATTCAGGAAGGAAACAACAAAGTTTTAATCAAAGTAAGCAATAATGACAGGTTTATTTAAAATTTCCAGTAGAGAAAACCCACTAGTTTCGGAATAAAAGTACTCAATGTACGAGAGCGTTAAGTGAATATAAAAGATTAGCAGAAGAAAAATAAAACCAAACATAGTACAAAAAAATTTAAAAAGTTTGAAATGGATTTAAACAGGGATGTTCTTTAAATCCTCCAAATATTTAACAGTTACTAGGTTTGGCAAACAATTCACTTGAAAATTAAAGCCTATTTCTGTAAACTCCATAAAAACTGCTTAGTTACATTCAAGCACTCCATACAATTGGTATTGAAACATACAGGCAGTCGATTTCAGAGTAGCAGGAATTACTCATTTGCTCTCACAGTTACATGAATTAAACCAGCTGCATAACTGCTTTTGGAGAGGAAGGGATAGAAGACACGAGAAAAAAAAAAAAAAAAAGAAGTAGGATAAAATCTCTAAAAAATGGAAACACAGCAAAATTCAGACATCAGTTTGTTTCTTGAAAGCAACAAACTGACTCTTTACAGTATATTCTACATTTGCAGTTGTCATTTCCCTCTCCCCCACCCCCCTCAAATGCTCCTAAATCCACTAGTCTAATCAATTCTTAACTTCCAAATAGTCTGTACATATATATTTAGCAAAGAGCATATGCCTAACATTATTCTGACAGCAGTATGGTCAGCATACAATTTTAGAAAGATTACTATGTATATCATCAAGATTAAACTTTACTTAAAAAACAAAAACCGTTACTAAACAAATAGTTTTAAAATATTATGAAAACCCATGAAAAGAAGACTCAACATGGGTTCTAAACCTGATAAAAACACACTTCAGAGAGACTATTAATGCTAAACTTTTGCCAAACGATGACCTTAAAGTGCCAAACACAAAAGAATCTCTTAGGATCGTTTCTCCAATAGATAATTTGTCCCTGGCTTGGCCATCTCTCCTTTAACTATACACGAAGTCCTGCTAAAGGTATGCATTTTAGTTGATTTTACCATAAAATGTTACAATGTAAACTGAACAGGTTCTTGATATCGACAGTATGTTACCAAGGTTTTTTTATTTCTGAATCCAACGGTTGGTCACAGAGGTCAAGTATTATCAAGGCTCCTTGGTCAGTTCTCGATCGTGTCTGACTCATCCATCCTTCAAGTACATGCAAGGCTCAACAGTTTTCAAGAGGCAGAAGCCTGAGGCCATTTAAGACACAGATGAAATAGGATTGTGAGGTGAACCCATCTGAGTAAGAACTTTATCCAGCCACTGGAGCGGGCCATGCAGGTGGATCTCAATCCAGCAGGGGGTGCTAGTAACATCCTGGCGGTGGTATTCTGCTCCCCAACCCTAGAAGACACACTGGAGGTCATTTAACTTGCTTAACTCCGTGGTTAAACTTTTAAGTAAGAAGAGTTCTCATAACCAGACATGCTGATTAAAGACACGGATGCTTTCCATAAGAGAGATGCTTGTGCGCACACACACACACACACACACACACAATTTGGCAGGCAATTTCAGGGGATGGGTGTGTTCAAGGGTCCCTAAAGCCCCTCCATACATTCCAGGTTAAGAGGTACTGGTCTTGGGGAATGAATTTTCAAATACATTATAAGGCTGTTTTAACGAAGGCACTTTTTAACTTTCATTTTCATTTCCCACTATGTTACTGACAGGGTTGGAACAGATATTAAATTCTCATTTTATCACCAAGAAAACAAGGAAAAAGCTATGTTAGACAAACTGACATTCTGCTTCTCCCCCACTCAGTCACTGGTGGTCCTCCTATCAACACAAGAGCTCTTGATCTTTCAATCTCGAAGCAAACTGAGAGAAGCACATACATATCCAAAAAGCTATTACTGACACCTCATCATGGCTTTGAATCAATAGATTCCACCATACACTTGTACAAGAAGGTAGCTTGCCAGACATCTTCAGTATGACTGAACTGGGACACCAAAGTTGCATGAGAGAAAGGCAATCTTGCAATTGCAAAGATCAAAAAAACTCATTGGTGTGGTGGCCAATGGAATATAAGCTCTGATAAACCCTTGTTTCACAAGGGATGTCAGAGAAGGTTGGGTACTACTTCTCTCTGACACCCACCTACTCCAGGAATTTCAAGAAACACATACAAATATCAGAACCTCCAGCTAAAAGCTGTGAGACATGAACTGCCTATGTATATGCACCCATGCATTCCTGCATCTATCAGTACATTGCTAACTTGAAAGGTTTGTGTGCATGTTTCCTCCATTTGATAGGGAGTTCTTTGAAGGGACCAGATCTTACTTACCTGATCTCAAACATCTAGCACAGTGATTGGCACAAAGCAGAAGCCTTAGAGATACTTGTTCAGCTAAACTGACTTGGATTTTTCAGATATATGGGGAGTTTAGTGTGCAAATAATTTATAAAATGTGTGCTTTAAAGTCCAAAATGATTGTCTTCAAAATAGCACAAGATTGGCTATTAATATGAGTAAAACGTTCTGTATCATTTCTCTAAGATGCTAAGTGTGACAAGGGCAAGGTATGCAATCCTTATGATAAAAAAGAACAATACTGTACAAACACTATACAATTTTTTTTGTTGCAAACGTATGATAAGCAGCTGCCCTTTATCAGGTCGGCAGGAGTTTTAAAACAAAATTTGCTGACCCTTAACTCCAAATCCAGCTTCCCAGCTATGTTCATTATATCTTGTATTATCCCCCATTCCACTATATATCACATTATTTTATGATTAAATACATACTAGGGCATTAGCATTGTGAACCTAGAGAATGAGGTGCTTTTTCAATCTTTGCATTAATTCTCTGGAATAGTGCTAAAAATATTTGCTGAATGAATGAAATCTAATACATTTTTAATGCATGTCCTTATATCACACTTTTTATTAGTGTAAAGTTTGTTTTTACTTGTGTAAAAGTGAATAATTAAAATTTAAAGTAGAGTCGTAAATTCTTCTTGAGTGGTCCTTCAGTAATAGTAGACTACCACACTTCCCATCTCCATCCATCCATTTTAAACATGATGATCATGAGGATTAGCAAAGGATCCCTGTGCCTTAATCGCACAGTTAAAATGGCAGCGAAAACTAGAACCTGGGTCTCTTGACTCTTAACAGGTATTCTTTCCTCCATACCAGTAGAACAACAAACAAAAAGAACTGCTGGCAAGTTACTGTCCTCATTTTAAAATTCATTTTAGCCAAAATGCAAAGTCAAAAATTAAACAGTGACTGTCAGTTGTGGATGAGTAAGATCTCTGTAGTCTCACAGGTATATAGAGTATTGGTCAACCTCTTTAAAGGGTAAAAAAAAAAAAACCTTTAAGACTACAAAGGGACCAGACCAGCCACACACAACTGTTGAATAATGTTTTAAGAAAACATTAACAGAACAGAGTCAAAATCTGCTAATATGATTCAAAGAAGTAAGAAAAAAATGATACGCAGGGAAAGGTATCTTTGATCTAAAGGATGTTTAACAAAGGAAGGTTCCAAAATTACCCTCTGTAACACACACATTACAAAACAGGTTTAACAACAAGTTAGGTGAGCTTCTGAAGAGAGGACATAAAAGGTGATTGCCTCACCCAAATATATAATTAGTTCTGTTTCTCGAGGTAACAGAGGATGAAAATTTATCTTTGAGAATTCAGAGACAAGTCAGTCACTAGCGTAAGTTACAACATAAGTTACAACTCATGAAATCTAATCAGATATTTAATTTTTTTACATTTCAATGACATCTTAAAATTTTTTATTTCTCAGAGGCAAAAGAGAAGGCAGAAAAGAGGTTATTGTGAGTAATGTCTTTAACCTTCTCCATCCTCAACCCTAACAATAATCTTAGAAGTAAGGCATCTACTAATCTGTGGGCAAGGGTCTTATTAATTTTTGAATTATAAGAAAATGATGTTTACTGAAAACATTAAAAAAACCTGACCAATCAAAAATAAACCCCAGTGTGATGAATTTTTATTTACAAAAAGGTCACCTGTTTATTGTTGAAACAAAAGCAACAAATGTTACCATCACAAAGGTACTAAAAACACAGAATGAAAAGGTAGGGAGGGTGGGTTTACTGAATTGATCTCTTAAGAAAATGATGCATTTAAATTATACATGTTAAATATATAACAAAATATTTTCTTATGGTTCTACAATAGTTAAAACAGTGCTTATTCGAATAGGAAAAAGCTATTCAAGCCTCCTACACTGTTGACATGTAATACACACTCCTATAATTCTAATTCTATCCTCATAATAACGGACATCCTTACTAAAGTTCAAAAACGCCTCGGTAATAAGTTGGCTTCTACGGACACATAACAAGAAGCTACAGATTTGTACACTGAGGGGAAGTGCAGCAAGTGTGTCGAATCGGAGCTCACTTACCTTTACAAAGCTCATGCGGATGGTGCACATTTTAGTGAGCTCATAGACTGTCTCGAAGCCATGGTTCACAGACTGTGCCAATAACTGAGCGAATTCTTGGTTATTAAAAATTTTCAAACTACACCCACTAGGGATCTTGCAAACAGTAGTGGGGTGAAATCCATGATGGTAGTTGCAGTTCCGACTTTGCACAAAGATGCTGCTGTCGCTGAGGCATTCGGCATACACTTCCCCTCCAACATAGTAAAGATGCACTCCTGTAGGAAGACAACACATGCAATGTCTTCATTATCATTTTTCTCAGCCAAAAAGCATCTGTGTATCTTCAAGATATGAATTTGCATGGATTTAAACTTTGGCTAACTAGACAGATACTCTCCAAATCTTGCACAACTGATAAAATCTTAGTTAACCCTATTAGGTCATACAATGTTCTTTCGTTAACACGTATGTCTAAGAGGCGTCTAGGGAATAACAAAGAAAGGAGGGTCAAGACAAGTAAAAGAACTAGAAAACCAGAGGTGGAGGAAGTAGTGCTGAGAGCTAGAAGATGTAAGGTCCAGGGGAAAATAATTATAAAAATAATTCATACTGTGTGCAATCTGATCTCCCCGAACTACCATCTGCTCCAAACTTCTTCCTGTGACATCTTAAAGTGCCAGGAGTGTAGGAAATTGATCCTACCCAGCCTTTAAAAAAAGGAAAGTAGGGGGAGGGGGGCTCTCTGACAAAGCCCTGCACCATTAAGGGAGATTATTATAGGCCATGCAGCGAACAGAGTCACATCCCATGTGGCTTTAAACAGTCTACTGTGCAGGTAACTCTGGCATATGCCTCAGCCAATGCTAAAACTATTGTCTCCAATCCAATCCAAAAAATTATGTGTTGTGTTTACACGTACACACAATGGCTAAGACTTCTGTAACAATTAAATAGCTGCTGGAACAGAAGCCCACCTTCCTGCCTGATGTCGAGAAAACAATTTAAGAGACAGAGTGTGTGTGTGTGTTGAGTTTTTTCCTGATTATAAAAATGAGGAATTTTCATTGTGAACATTTAAAAAGTAAAACAAAGGGGCGCCTGGGTGGCTCAGTTGGTTAAGCGGCTGCCTTCGGCTCAGGTCATGATCCTGGAGTCCCGGGATCGAGTCCCACATCGGGCTCCCTGCTCGGCGGGGAGTCTGCTTCTCCCTCTGACCCTCCCCCCTCTCGTGCTCTCTCTCTTTCATTCTCTCTCAAATAAATAAAATCTTTAAAAAAAATAAATAAATAAAAAGTAAAACAAAATATAAAGAAGCAGAAAATATCATCACTTGTTCAGTGACACAGAGGCAAGAACTGTTAATAGTTGGACACACTGGATTACAGGTTTTGAGTATCACTAAACTTTCTCTGCAAACATTTAAAGTATCTACACGATATATGGATACAACAATTTACTTTAGCAATTCTCCCAATACTGGACCATAGCGTTGATACTAATTTTCTGTTATAACAATGCCAGTATAAATGTCTCTGGATTATTTTTGATAATATCCTTGGGAGAGGTTCCTGGAAGTTAAATCACTGGATCGAAGGCTCTTGACTCACTTTGCCAAACGACTTTCCAGAATGCTTGTATCAATTTACACCCTACCAGCAGTGTATGAGTGCTTTTCTCGTTTTGCCTGGGCCAGGACTGAGTAAGTTTAAGACAAAAACAAATAAATTAAAATAAATTACAGCTGAAAAACAATATTGTTTTAATTTGCATGTGAGACTGGATATGCTCTCATATGTTTATTAGCCATCTGTTTCTCTTATGAACTTACTGTTCATATTTCTTACCTATTTATCCCACTGGGGTTCTAGTATTTTTATTGTTTTTTTATGAGCTATGTGTAAGCTATAAATAATTTATTTCCTATTTGTTTCCCCATTAGTCCTTTGTATTTTTAATCTACAGAAGTTTGAAAGCTTTGAGTAGTCAAATCTCTTGTGATCTTTTCTACTGCTTTTTATGCTTAGAAAAGTTCTACCTCTTTGATCAAATGTATTTTCTTCTAGCTTAATAGCTTACCATTAAAAACAAAAAACAACAAAATTCAATTCATTAATCTATTTGCATATACGAAATGAGGTCAGGGTTTCTCCCTATAGCCTCACCTAAAAGCTAACTTTGTTACTGCAGGACCACTAGAAGACTACGGATTTGTTATGCTTCACTTAACATACATTAATTTTGAAATACAATATAGTCTGAGTTTAATTTCTTCTACCATTTTGTCTAAACCTGATTTAATTGTAGTTTTCATAATATTTAACCTAACATCAAGATTTTTTTCTTTATTCTCCCATTAAAAAATTTAGCTATTTTCACTTGTTTATCCTGCCAGGTAATATCAGAGCACATTTTCCCACTTTCAAAAAAATAACACATTGTGATTCTGGCATGGGTTGTTTTAAACCATAAACTGAAATTAGGAAGAACACACATCCTTAAAATATTCTCATGATATTAAGCCTTCTCTTTAAGGAACACTGCTTATTTATATACCTAAATTTTCTTTCTCTCAGTAAAATTTGGTTTTCTTTACATAATTCTCATGTATTGCTGATTCAGATTATTTCCAAAAAGTTACATTTTCTGTTGCTATTGGAAATGTGATTTCCCCCTCCACTATATTTTCTAACTGGTTATTGCCAGATTAAATAAAACTGGCATATAGTTTCTAAAAATAAATTCTTTAGAAGTTTCTAGATAAACCACCAGAACTTTTGAATAAACACAAGGACCATAAATATTAGCAGGTCAGTATTACTTATGTCAGTAATACTAACATGGGTGAAGGAGGAAAGGCACTCATACACAGACTTATGGTGCAAGTGGCAAGTAATAAAAGCTTTCTGGAAAGTAATTTGGCATAATATATCAGGAGCTTTCGACCTACTAATTTCACTCCAAGAATCTATCCCAAGAATATTATCAATTAGTTAATCACATCATCTGCAATATTGATAATTTTGGCTTACTTCCATTATCGATAACTCTACATTTGAATACATTAGTCAAGGCATCTGGACAATTTTAAATAACCGCATTCCCAGAATCCTTATTTTCTTCCTATTTTTTGTTTTTTTAAAGTAGGCTCCACGCTTGGCATGGAGCCCAATGTGGGGCTTGAACTCACCCTGAGATCAAGACCTGAGCTGAGATCAAGAGTCAGATGCTTAACCAACTGAGCCACCCACGCGCCCCTCTTCCTAATTTTTAATAGAAATGTTCCAGAGTGCAATGGCTTTTTAGTACTTTGGGGTAATGGTCAACTTCAGAACTTAGGGAAAAATATATCCCTCCATCCCAAATGTATGCAAAATTGTGTTTATGTACAATTTACAGGGTTTACAGATCATAGATCTCTATGTTACAAACCTAGGTTCTAGCATTTCATCATCAAATGTGGAGGTTAGGGTTTATTTTTTCTCCCTTAATCATATAAAGGAACTATCTATTAATTCCTGTTTTAGGCTTTTTTTTTTTTTTTTTTTAAGGATCAAGTGTTGTATCTCAAATGCCTTTTAAGCATTTATTAAATAACCACTTAATCTAGTCCACTATTCTAAATTTTATAGGTCATTTTAAAAAAATGTTTACCATAGAAATAATTTCAAACTTACAGAAATAGAACAGCCAAGAGAAACGGAACAAAGAACACTCATATAACCACTATCCTGATTCATCTACTGTGACAAGTTTGATCATTTGCACCTCCTTCCCCTCTATGCTTTTACACACACCTTCGTATGTATTCATATATACACATCCACACATATATACATGTATATGCATAGATCTATATATATTCTGACCCAGGATTTTTTTTAGATGGACAGATCTCTCTACTTATCTACATGTTTGTGTGTATATACATAAGCGTGTGCATTTCCTAAGACTAGGGATGTTCTCTTACATAGCCACAGGACAGTCAGCAAAGCCAGCGCATGTACCATTGATGTAATAGTCTTCCCTAACCTATCACTCGTGCTCTAACTCTACCTGCTGACCCCAGTAAGGCCCTCTGTGGTATTTTTTCCCCTTTCTGGGACAGATCATTACACAGCTTATTGTAATGTGGGTCAATGGGTCAGCTTATTACACAGCTGTCATAGCTCTTTAATCTCTTTTAATGTGGAACATTTGCACACCTTTGTCTTCTGACGTTGATATTTTGGAAGAATACAGTTCCTCCTCACCCTTTTTAATAGAATTTTGAGTTTGTCTGAAGTTTCCCCACTGATGAGATTCAGACTGGCATTCTCGACTGGAAGTCTGCATAGGTGATCTTACTTCCTTCTCAGGGCATCACATCCGGTGGTATATGACATCCATCTGTCTCTCACTGGTGATGATAATTTTGATCTCCCAGTCAAGATGCTGTCCAATGTCTCCACTGTATGATTACTGATTTTTATTCTCCCTTGTAACTAAGAGGCAGTCTGTGAGGAGACACTGCAAGACCATGCAAATATCCTGATTCTCGCAAAAAATTCTGTTTAGCATCCACTGAGGATTCCCGACTGATGGCTGCAAAATGATGACTTTCCAACTCTAGCACTCACTCTACATTTCCCAACCAGCCTTCCTCATTCATTCCTTTATCCATTTATTATTGGCATGGACTTACAAAATTACTATTGTTTTTCAGTGGTTTAAAATCCATAGCTGTACTTAATTATCTTGGTGCTCAAACCGTCCCAGAATTGGCCTGGGAAGCCCCTCCAAGTTGGCTCCTGTGACATTCCCTCATCATTTTCATAAGCGTTTCTTCACTGTCTGATGTAACAAAATGTTCCAGGCTCATCATTGTCTACCTGGAGTCAGCCCTTTCCCCGAGAAACCCCGGATCCTCTCTCGGTGGGAAATGGTGTTAGAGATGATGGGCCGAGCACCAGATGTGCTTACTGCTCCTGGGTGTCTTTGCTTGTTGGCCCTTTCAGCAGACAGATCACAAACTACATGCATGTTTGAGCACACCTACATACGCACAAGCACGCACACGCACACATCCACGAGAACATAAACATGCATACACATATTATTAAATCATCATTTCACCCTGATACCTCCACAGGGTTTATCTTTTGCCCTCCTCCACACCTGTATGTTTCTTATTCCATAGTGAACAGCCAGGCTCTCAGCAACATCCACACACTCAGTCATTTGCTTCATCTTCTATCTCAAAGTTCCCTATTTTATTCATATTGCTACCAGATAATCAAGCCTACTAAAAAGGGTTCAGGATTTGTTTGCAAGCACTCTACCCTACCTGGCCTGGCCTGGAGATTCATAGCCGAACACTATATTCATAAGTTATTCTGGATTGGTTCTTTCTTTTTCCCCGTGAGTTACAGTACTCATTTGAAACACATTAGGTTTACTTGTTTTAACTTGCGTTTAGTTTTAGGTTGTAAGTCACTTTCTAACAGCTGCTTTTATCCTGCAGCAAAACGTAAGCTAGAGCAGTGCTCCCCAGATCACTATTTCAGCTAATTAATACCAACTCCGATGAGGCGGCAGACCACGAAAACTGCTGATTGGGAAGTGAGCAACATCCTGCTGATAGAAACTGAAAGAATATTTACCAACTGGAGCCAGTGTTTCCTACCTGGTGTTTGCTATACAAGTCTGCTCTAGGAACAACTAAGTGGGTTCTAGGGGAACAGGGACACAAGAGACAAACATCTGAAAGAGGTTCGAGCGCAAACTCACCTTTTCCAATGTGCCGCCTGGTGTTTTCAATAGTGGAATTCCGGTTAACATTGGAGAGCAGCCCAAGGCAGAAACGGTTCTTATTGTTGGAAGGATCGGTGAAACCATCCACCAACACACTTGTGGAGGAGGCGTGGAACGCTTCACCCACACGATTATTGAGCTCATAGTAGACAATAGAGCACCAGTGTTTTGGTTCCTCATAAGCAACCGCCTGAACATCTGTAAGAAAGAAAAGCTTATAGTCAACCTCGGTTAGTGCCTCGGGCTCTCAAAAACTGAAACTGTGTTGTAAAATCGGCTCAGGATCATGGAATGAAGATATGGAAAAGCAAGGGCCATTATAACGTATACGGTTTCTCTATGACATCCAAAACAGGTCCTCCTTACTAAGTGTGACATTCCCCTTTAATTGGAAAATAATTTTCCCCAATTACTATCAGATCACCAAAACGCCAGCTAAGCAAGCATACCAAGAGCACTTGCTGAACACTCACAATATGCTACTCGCTCCCCACCACAGACGCTGGCTCCCCATCTAAAGAAATACAAGTGGCAAATGAAAAACCAATGGGAAGAGCACAATAGAGGACAGGAAATGTGCCAAAGGTGCTGGCAGAAAAAGGGTGACCTTCAACAAAGCCTTCACAGGCCTAGGCTTTTTTCAAAGCAATGAAAATCAGTTTCTAATGATTGATAAGCAGTTCCCTTACTTCACATTCAGCTGCCAATAACGATCACAGCCGCAGCTCGGCTCCAGTCCTCAAACGCAGGAAGAAATCTTGCCAGCTGGCCATTTTTACAGAATGAATCATATCTCGCTCATCCAGATTTCATGCTAACTTCCTTATATTTGCTTTAAGTCATGCAGAGCAGGTGTGTTTTGTCTCTCCATTCCCAGAATGGGCCAACAATGGAAATTACCCAACTTTACTGACAGGATGCAGCTTGTTAAGTCAAATCTCTTAAGACTAACAAATCTCCAAACAGAACATGCTTCTAAACATTTGCAACGAAAAGGTTCTAAAGATAAGTTCCTTCTGTAGTAAAACTTCTTATACCACTGCTTTAGAGATTCCAGGAATACAAACCACGTATGCCCAGTATGCCAATACGTAATGATCTGAGGTTTACGAGGTCCTGAGCGTACAGTCGTAAAAAGAGAAAGAATATCCGCATTAGAAGCACAAGCTGTAACTGCTTAGGAAGAAGTACTTCTGTGTTCTTAACATCAACCTCCACGGATATCCCGATGCACTTAATTTTAGCATTCGGTAAAGAAAACAAAGAAAACGATCATTAAAAAAAATCCACGCATATGTTAGCCGCTCTATACACTTAAGCACGTGAGCCCAATACAGGCGTACGCTATCTTCTCTGCTGAGCAACGATCCCAGGTCAGCTTGCTGTATTTCAAAGCGCAAAATTTTAGTGATTTACCTAGCGCTAAATCTTAAAAGAAGGCTGCGACATCATTAGAGAAGGCTTTTATAAGCTATTGGGATTGTTCAAGATACTATTCGTTTAGGTCGGAGGATGACACATTTTTTCCTGTAAGAGACCAGAAAGATTTTGTGGGCCATCTGGTCTCCACTCCAACTATTCAACTGTGCCCTAGCAGTGCTAAAGCTGCCACAGATCATATGTAATGGACGTAGCTGTGCCCCCGTAAAAATTTATTTACAAAAACAGGCAGCAGGCTGAATTGGTCTGCAGGCTGTAGTGTGCTGACTCCTGCCTTAGGAAAGCCAACAAAGGTAAAACAGTAACAGAAAGGCCAACATTCCTTCCTCATGAAGATATTAACTGTAAACCTATTCTAATGGGGAAATTTCAAAAAGCTCTTTAAAGGAAAAATTTTATAGCAACCGAAAGGCCTGTTTCCTGACAGCAGACATTTTAGGCTTAACCACGATCGCCACAGGGTCCACCCGCTCCTCACTGGACAGCGGTGCTGTGCCCATCCTCTCCTGCTGTCCTGTTCCCGAAATACAAACTCCAAAGATGGGCGAGACAGTTTTTTTTTTCCCTCAACCAACATTTTTATTTTTTGGTTGATAATTATGTTTGGGAGGTTGTTCGAGAGATTATGAGGAACCATAAACTACAGAGCCAGTAGGACAGATGTAAAAATATTTTACAGATTAAGAAGTTGTACATTCCAATTTACTACACTGCACATCCAAGAAAGGTTCTTTAAGTTTACCATCAGGTTTTAAGAACTTAAAAAAATGTAAGCAACCCTGATAAAGTCTGAGGTACCTCCCATTTTAATAAAAAAGTAGTAAGAATGAAATGAGACATACACCTAGTAATGAGATTGCACTGTAACTTCAATTTGCATCAAGTGCATACATATTGAGAAATGGTCCATGCCACGGGGCACCAGGGTGGCACCTTCTTCCACGAGAGGCTGTTCGCGAGCAGTTTTCTTCAACAACATGGTCATGACCTCCTAAGGTGCTCAGGGACTCTCCCAACAATCACTGACCCGCGTTCTCTGCTCGGCTGGGCCCACACCACTTGCCAGTGCGGAACGAAGGCGTTCTCCCCTCAGTCACTGCCGGCGGTATGGTGCTATGACAGGGCTGGAAACACACCCACTCTCTACCAGAAAGGGAAAGAAATGCTCCATCCTGCTTAGAGGTGCTGCTTATGCTCTTCCAGGTGAGAAGAGGAAAAACGTGTGCCTCCGCCCCTTTTTGTAACGAGGTTAGAAACAAATAAATACAGCAAGAAAGAAACAAATGTTCTATTAGTTTGTTCCAGCTGCAGCTGTATATGGATGAGGGCTGGAAAATAATGGTATTGATGAACATCAACAAAAGAATCTTTGGAAAGCCTTGTCGTACGAACTTCTAATTTTGGAAATCACCAGTGACAACTCCACTTTAGTAATGTTATGCTCACTGTTTCTTACTACTACCCCTCTGTCCTTCACTTAAAAATATTCTTTTATCACCAATTCAAAATCATCAAGTATTGTGCTCTCAACAGAAGACTGCACAATTGTACTTAGGCCTTCATTAGTTAAGTCAGTGTGTTTGTTCTTCATAGGAAAGATCTATTTGTAATCCAAAAAGTCCTGTCTAGCTTCTCTTATTGAGCTCTTTCTCCAACAGCTATCTTTTTACAGACTAATAAACATTTGTGAGAGAAAGTAACGTTTGGACAGATAAACTTTAGACACTAAAAAGGGAATACACAGCAATGCATTTTACCTCCTCTGTTGATTTCTGAGGGCAGGGAGGGTGCCATCATATTTGTGTCCATTGGCTGAGAGCCATCCTGGGTCATGGGGTCTTCGGGAGGCAGGTAAGCAGGCGGGGGCGTATCAGCTACAAAGTTTAAAGAAAATGATGTCTTTCTCCTTAAATAAACACACACACTTAAAAACATATATTGTGTGAAACTGAGACTGAATTGCCCATTTCAACTCCCCCATCAGAAAATGGCTACTACAGACACTGAACTGGGTATACACTTTCTACAAGTGCCTAACTAACACCTCATGATCTGGTACAACTGTAGTCAAAGTCCAGTGGGAGGAAAAGCACTCTCTGCCAGTTCCAGGAGCCTATCCGGGCTCGTGCTCTCTTTGAATAATCAGAAGAGCATTTAAACACACTTCCATACAATCCACTTTGAGAGGACCTCTGCGTTTCAGTTTCACTGGTGGATGGCAAAGCTACATAGGATTTCTTAAGAAAAAGAGCTTCAGGGTCTCTTCCATTAAACTCATAGGCTCTTAGGAATTTACCAACTGACTTTCATTACAGCCAATTTGCTGACTTCGACTGTTAATTTCTCCTGACTTCAAGCACTCTGTTAGGACTACCTTCTCCCTGCCTACTTTAATAATCACTAGTTTTAAAACCCCTAGTAGCAGAATAATAATCAGTTTATCACAGCTATTTTCTATTTCAGAATTTACGTATGTTCTTCTAGAAAGCTCAGAGCCAGCTGGCAATAAGAGGCAAAGAGCATGACTTTTGAAACAAAGAACACTAATATGGGTCTTGTGTTTTCTTAAATAAAATAAGGGGTTATGGGTTGCCCACAAATAGTCCTTTGTGATCAAAAAGCAAGTCCCTCACTGGCTTTCGGGAGCCCATCTCGCACACCTGACAGGGCAGGGAACAAAGCTTTACCTTAGGGAACCATGAACAACCCGGAGGAGTAGCCGAGATCACTCAGGGCAACTGTGGAATACAAATGGCCAATACTGCTGCTCCTTTAACAGCTTTTCAGAGATTTCCAAGACCGAGTCTCCAGCTGACTCACAACCCAGGAACTCCCACCGTCCAGCTGCCAGCAAGCAAGGACTCACAGCACAAAGACTGGACTATGGGGACCTTATCTGGATGCCTCTGCACCCTTTCTCCGGCTTCTTTTAATTCAGCACCTTCCCCTGCAGCTGTAACACTGACTCTGCTTTACTTCCAGCCAGGAATGAAGACAACGAGCATCACGCCTCTGAGACCAAATCCAATAAATTTCTGCAAATGACCTGGTGAAAATTTCATCAGCAACCAATGGCATCAGCACCACTGGGAGAGACCACCAGAGGGCGATGGGTAATACTCTGCTATTCCCGCAAGTGCCTCCTCCCACCCCTGGCCGCTTTCTCTTTTCCACGTTTCCTTTACGTGGCCTGTAGCCTTAATCCCTCACAGCCGGGGACAAAGTGTAAACTCGGGCAATAATCTTCCAGTTTTTCACTCTTGGGTCCACCCTGGCTTTGCCACTGCTCAAAAGCTTCTGAAACTCTCTCTTCACCACTTACCTGTTCATCAAACCCAACGGGTCTGGGAGAGAGTGGGGTGAATAGGAGATCACCAGATGATACTTAGTTTGACTTTTAAACTCATCTATATCCCTGCTGCCCTGCCTCATCCTCAACAGTTTTGGATTGAGAAACAAAACAATGCAAAATAAAAGGCTCAAAACCAAAAGAAGTCATAAATATGGAAATAAAAGACAACAGTATCAAGTGTGGACCACTTTTCAATTTTTGAGGACCTACCAGCACAGTTGTCAAATTCACATTTACTTAAAAACATTTCAAGTGGCTTAACAAACAGGCCTGCCCGCCCATTTTTCCCTTCTTGAAGTATTAATCAATGTTAAGTACATCTTTGTGTAGAGCATCCTTCTTGAAGTCTACTGGCAAGAAATTTGGCACTAATCATTTTTTGTGAGATGCTTGCTTACTAACCTATAATTTGAAAAATATAATGTCCTAATTAATCATTTATTTTTATAAACATTACACCATCAGTTAAATCTAAAAAAGAATAATTGTTTTTGTCTTTGCTAAGTTAAACAAGCAGATGGTCTCCAGTACTTTTGCTGCATTTCCTTTGTTGCTAAAGTATATGTTTCTTGGGATTACATCACCACTTAAATGAATTTAATTAAGTAGGGGGGTGTGAACCCTCAGGAAATATCTTTTCTGAGGTTGCACTTACAACAGGGGTTTTTTCCCCCCAGGTACAGCAATGTGTGCAACACATTATTTTTCTCTTTCTCTCTTTTATCAAGAGCAAAGACTGTAACAATTATGCCACTCCTAGAAGGATGCAACTGTTTCAAAACCCTTCCAAATCAAAACTTATTCAAGCTTCTGTGCCTGACAGATAAAACAGGACATTTGCTTGACCACAGCGGCATCCTGCATCTGAGAGCAGAGCGCCATGTAGCAGAGCTGGAGAGCGCTCTGCGTGCAGGTGCACCCGGCTCCCCCCCCCCAACCCTTGCAGCAGCACTGTCTACCTGACCCGAACGTCGTGGAATGTTCCAACCCACCTGGCATCTGGAAAGGGCTTCCTGGGTCTGAGCTGGTGGGAGAGTGCGGGTAGGTACCACTGCTGCTTCCAGGAGAGTTGGGGTAGCTGCTACTGGGGGAGTGAGGGAACGGATGGCTGTTGGGTTGCTGGAAAGAATCCGGGAAGGTGGCGTTGAGGGGCATGTGAGGCTCATTTTGTCCTAAGTTACGGAACTGAGCTAACAGGCTGTGCTGAGGATTATATTCGCTGTGTCTTGGAACCAGCACTGGAGGAAGAACTGGAAAAAGGGAAAGAAAAGCGAGAGATAAACATGGAAATGATGAATATCTGTAATAACGTCACAATGAACCCTGCCCTGCTGCCAACTCAAAATCATCATTCAAGTGCAAAGCACCTTTCACTCAGGAATAAATGTGGTAACAAATGGTCTCTTTAGAACGGCTGCGACGTAGGCCCGAGACCTGCAGCACAAACTGCCCAAGGAAAGTCTGCAAAACACCTTCTATGTTAAAAATGTTAAGGCTGGTTAGCCTGGTGATGCGTATTAAAGAGAGCACGTACTGCATGGAGCACTGGGTGTTATACGCAAACAATGAATCATGGAACACTACATCAAAAACTAATGATGTAATGTATGGTGACTAACATAACATAATAAAAAAAAAGGTTAAGGTTGCCCCATTCTTAATGTTTTCATTCACTAAAAACCGAAGCACAATTAAGAACATATACCACCGACGGTTCCACGCTCACAGCTCTGGTTGATAAGATATAACGTTGAAAGAGTTAATACTTACTGAATGGTATGGATTATTCACCACAAATGTTTTAAATTGACACATTAACTCACTTTAAAACAAAAGGAGGCACAGTAAATAAGATTGAGAGGATAAATACAGTGAGCAGCATAAAATCCAAATGCCAATGAAGGTAGTTAATTAGATAAAATATGATGTTGTGTGGGACAGACTTTATGTTGTGTCCAAGTAGTCACACTTCACAAAAAACCTTTTCTCTGAGGATATTAATGCATATAACCCACTTCTCAGTAATCCTCAGCACTACCTGACAGGCAAAGGAGAAAACGGGTTATACAATCCACATTTTGCTAACTGGATACTCAAAGTATAAAGGCCAAAAACATACATACCATTAGAGAAGGAAAGAAAACAGCTCAAGTCATTCCTAAAAGTTCTGTATGGTAGGAACCTAAGGAGTTAATAATTAGCAGGGTCTGCAACCTCCAGAAACCTCTAGAGGCAAAGGCACTATAAATAACTCTAAATAGGATGCTAATCGAAGTGAAGGCCTGGGTAACAAGCCCTAACTGGGTTAGATCCTCAACTTCCCACCACAGTCTCCAGACAGCTCCTCCCCAGGAACAAAGGCCCTCAGAACCCCTACTACTCTCATGGCCTTGGCTAGAAAAACCACCCATTTGGAAATCTGCATGGAGGAGAGGGGAGGAGATTTAAAATCTGCTACTGTTGTTGGGAGCTGGAACTCAAGAATATATTCTCCCCAAGAAACAATATTTAGTGGCATTAGGGATTAAGTCGATTTTTGAGGGCTTTCCAGGGATCTATCTGTAATTTACACCATTTCTGCAGGAAAATGTGCCCTGAACACTTAGATTATCACTTACTCATGAGCTGGAGATTGTTTTAAGTAAAAATAGGTTCTTGAAGGTCTTAAATGGTCTCACAAGCTATATCTTAAATTGCAGATCTGTAGAAATAAATTCCCCACTAACTGATCCTTTAAAAAACGAATCTTTTTAGTATAATACATGTATTTCCTTTACTGCACAGTGATGGAATCTAGCCAAATTAAGTCATCAAAAGCTTAAATCCTCCTCCTACCTTTCAATAGTCACCTGAAATATAAACTATTTTGATGAAGAAAAAATTCCTAATTGTCATAAAGGCTCCCCCAATGTCAACAGAAATCTATATTCCAAAATAAACAAAGGCTCTGAAATAGCACAATGCCTGTGCATTACCCATGCAATTAAAAACAGTCTTTTTGGGGCGCCTGGGTGGCTCAGTCGGTTAAGCGACTGCCTTCGGCTCAGGTCATGATCCTGGAGTCCCGGCATCGAGTCCCGCATCGGGCTCCCTGCTCAGCGGGGAGTCTGCTTCTCCCTGTGACCCTCCTCCCTCTCGTGCTGTCTCTCATTCTCTCTCTCGCAAATAAATAAAACCTTAAAAAAATAAAAAAATAAAATAAAAAAATAAAAATAAAAACAGTCTTTTTCTTTGAGCGGCTGCCGCTGGACTCCCTACTTCCCAGCTTGCCTCTCATGGTCATCTAGCGATAGTCTCAATTCTGATTAGGGCCTCTAAACCCTGCCCCCAAAATGCAGCACCAGACGACACCTGGAATCCATCCTCCATCTTGACCCTTCAAAGGACACCCCCCAAATACACACGCACACTCTACTTACTGGAGCCCCTGTTTCAGCGACTCCTATTGCCTATAATTTGAGAACTGGGAATTTGCTTCTCATCGCTCACAGATGACAGTGGCAGGAGGAGGAGGCAGTGTAACCTCGAGTTCGTGTTTGGTATGTGTGTTCCTGCAGCAACTCTGTTGTGTGCTGTGGTGGTCTGGCTCCAGGCGCAGTGCCGTCCTTAGTCCACAGCACAGATGACATCATCAGCTTTTGCAGGTGACCTGGGAATGAGCCACCAACTACAGCAAAGCACCACCCTACAGATAAGCTGGAGGAGAAAAATAACTTTTTCCTCACCTCTGATTAGTAAGATCAATTTTGCCACTGCCAACACAGGTACAAGTATCTTTATTATTTTTTTAAGTGGGCTCCACGCCCAACGTGGGGCTTGAACTCATGACCCTGAGAGCAAGAGTCCCATGCTCTACAGGCTGAGCCAGCCTGGTGCCCCAGTACAAGTATCTTTTAATAAACTTTAAAAAAATGTATTGAGGTATCACAGATCTGTAGTAAAATGCACAAGTGTTCATATAAATGGAATAATATATACTCTTGAGTCTGGGTTCTTTGGTCCAACACTATGTCTGTAGGGGTCATCCAATGTTGTGTGTGGCATCTTATTATATGCATATTATGATTTGTTTACTCAGCCCCCCCATCTAACCTCCTTAAAGGATAATCAATTTCTTTTTATCCCCTGGTTTATCCTTCCTGTATTTCTTCTTGAAAAAGTTAAGCTGACAAATACGTGCTTTCTTTTGTCTTTACTACTAAACAGGAAAACAGCCTACTCTATATATTGTTTTGTACTTTGCTTTATTCACCTATATCCTACAATTAACTTACTAATTTAGAGAGATCTTCCTCATTTGTTTTTGCAGGTAACACAGCACCATAGTTTCTTCAGCCAATCTCCCACGTCTGCGCAGTTTACAATATTTTACCACTACGCGTAACACTGCAATGAATAACCCTATGCACACATATACTGCTGTATTGTTAAAGGAGTACCTTCTGGGTAAATCCCTAGAAGTGGCCATACTGGATGAAAATGAAGATACAACTTTGTTGTTGTCAAGCACCCCTTCACGGGGGTTGTGCCATTTCGCATTGCTACCAGCCATGTGCGAGAGTGACTTTTCCCCCACAGCCCCTAGGACAGACTATTTTGTCAAGATTTTTTTTTAAGGAATTTTTTTTCTTTTTCTTTAAAGATTTTATTTATTTTAGACAGAGACAAAGAGTGGTGGGCAGGGGCAGAGAGAGAGAACCTATAGCAGACTCGTGCTGAGTGCGGAGCCCGAAGCGGGCCTTTACCCAATGACCCTGAGATCCTGACCTGAGCCGAAACCACGAGCTGGACGCTTAACCGACTGAGCCATCCAGGTGCCCCAAGACTGGTCAAATCTGATGGGTGAGAAATGGTATTTTGGTGCAATTTTAATGTATATTTCTCTTATGGTGAAAGTCGATCATCTTTTCATGTATTTCAGGGGGTATTTTAACATACGGCTTTGCAAATGGTCTGCTTGTGCCTTTTGCCCATTTTTTGGTCTTTTCATTTTTCATTAAAAAATATAAATAAATATATATTAGAGCTCTTAGCCTGTGCTATTTTATATGTTACAAATATTTTATCACAAGTTGTCTTTGACTTTACTTATTTGAAAAAGCTTATTTTTTTTTGGTAATCGAATTTATCAAAATATTTTCCTTTATTGCATATGGGTCTTGAGTCATAGAAAGGCTTCTCCTACACCCAGATTATAAGGAGGAATTCACCCATGCATTCTTCCAGTGCATATAAAGTTTCCTCTTTTACTTAGATCTCTGATCCATCTGTAGCTCAGTTTTATTTATACTATGAGGAACAGATCTAATTTTATCTTTTCCCAAATGGTTGGCCAGTTGCCCCAACACCGTTTATTAAAAAGCCCATCTTTTCCTCAGTGATTGGATTTACCACCTTTTTCATAAGGTTCCATATATGTTAGGGTCTATGTTTAGACATTCCATTCCATCCTATTCTAGTCGGTGCCCCACCACCACTGTGTTAATTATAGAGGCTTTATAGTATGTTTTAATAGCTGATATGGCTAGTCCCCCCTCACAGTTCTCTTTCAATGTTCTGCCTGCATGCATACTCCTCCATATCAACTTTAGCTATCACCTTGTCTACCTCCAGAAAAAAAGAGATTTTGGTACTTGTACTGGGGTCACAATATATTTATAAATTAACTTATCAGTAAGAACACCTTGATGTTCAGATGTCCCATTCAAAACCTAGGACGGTTTCTTCAAGTCTACTTTTGCACCTTTTAGGAACATTGCATAGTTCCTATCCGTGTTCATCTGCTCGGGCTGCCATAACAAAATACCACAGACTGGGTGGCTTACAAAACAGACATTTATTTACTCAACGTTCTGGTGGCTGGAAGTCTGAGCTCAAGGTGTTGGCAGGATGGTTTCTCCTGAGGCCTCTCTTCTTGGCTTGCAGAAGGCTATTTTCTTCCTGTGTGTCCTCACATTGCTTATTTCCCTGGTGTCTCTCTGTGTGCCCTAATCTCCACTTATAAGGACAGATTGGATTAGGACCCACCCCAATGGCCTCACCTCAACTTTTTTTTTTTAATTTAAATTCAATTAGCCAACATATATTACATCATTAGTTTCAGATGTAGAGATCACTTTAACTTTTTAAAGGCCCTATTTCCAAATACAGTCATATTCTGAGGGACTTATGATAGGGCTTTGACATATAAATTGGGGGGGGGATGAACAATTCAATCTAGAACACTGCATTAGGTTTCATACATTTATTACATTTACTCATATTTTATCTTTTCTGTTGCTACTTTAAATGGAGTTTTCTCTGCCACTGTATCTTCTAACTGGTAATTATTTTTATATATGAAGGTTATTGATATTTCCTTGCTTTTATATACTGCTACCTGGCTGAATTCTTTTCTCTTAGTTTTATCATTGATTCCTTACAGAATTCTCCAGGTAAATGATCATGTCACTGACAAATAGAGTTTTCCTTCTTTCCTTTCCAATTGTTTTCTCTTGCCTAGTTGCGTTGGCTAATAGTGCCAATATAACGTTAAAAGGTACTGGAACCAGGGAACTTCCTTGACTTAATTCTTGACCTTGGTGGGAATGCCTCTAGTATTTCCCCTTAAGATGTTGACTTTAGAACTCTGGTATATATATTATGTTAAGGAAGTATCCATCCATTCCTATAGTTCAGTGCTGTTATTAGGAACAGGTGTTAATTTTTTTTTAAAGATTTATTTATTTTGAGAGAGAGCATGCCTGTGATTGGGGGGGAGGACAGAGGGAGAGGGAGGGAGAGAATCTCCAGCAGACTCCCCACTGAGCGGGGAGCCTGACTAAAGGCTTGATCTCATGACCCTGAGATCATGACCTGAACCGAAACCAAGAGTCAAACGCTTAACCGACTGAGCCACCCAGCTGCCCCCAGGTGTTAAATTTTTGTCAGAGGATTTTTCAGCATTTCTGAAGATTGTTATGATTTTTCTTCTTAGACCTAATTAATATGATTAATTATTCTTGCATTCCTGGCATAAAACCTGCTTGGGTCATGATATATTATTTTCTTAATGTGGGATGTTAGAGTCTAATAACTGATATTTAGGACTTTTAGACCAGTATTCATATGTGATACTGATCCAAGTTTCTTTGTGTGTGTGTGCGTGTGTGATCGTTATCAGGTTTTGATATCAATGTTGTACTTGCTTCATAAATATTTCTGCACTCAGAAACAGTTTATGTTGCTAACTAGTCTCTAAATGTTAGGTAGACTTTCCCTGTTAAATTATCTGGGCGTGGTGCTTTCTTGTGGAGTAGCTCCTTAATAACTTTCTTTATTCATTCCACAGAAATAAATGTAAACTTTCTATGATTACTGAGGCTAATTCTGGCTAATTATATTTTTCCTGGAAAATTATCCATTCTATCTAGGTTTTCAAATTTACTTGCATAAAGGTATGCAAAGTAATCTTACAATGAAATTTTATATCCTCTGTATCAATAACTGTTTCCCTCTTACATCTTTTTTTAAATGTTTGTGCTTTCTCCCCACCCAATCTTTTTTTCTTAATTACCTGATCCTTGGTCTTTTTTTTGAAACGAGGATTTGTTGATTTGACTTTTTAAAAAATTCTCTATCTTATTATTTTTGCTTTCATCTTTATTCTCTCTTCCCTCATACTTTGATTTACTTTGTTCTTTTCCTAGAGCTTTTTTGACTGGAAGTTTAAAAGTAATCTTTTTATTCTTTCATTTTTACTGATAAAGGTGTTCAAGGCTATGAATTTTCCTCTGATCATTGATTTAAGTGTATCCCACTGATTCTGAGATGTAGGTGTTTTTGTGATCATTATTTTCCAAACATCATGTAATTTTTATTTATATTTGCCCATTCACCTATGGGTCATTTAATAGAATGGCTTTTAAATCCCCAGGTGTAAGAGCTTATTTGCTTTAAACTTCTAGGTTTATGGTATTGTGATAAGAATGCTGATTGCACTATTCCTAATTTATGGAACTTGCTATTTTCTTGGCAACTTACAACAGAATAAATTTTTGAGTGTTGCTTGTACACTGAAAAGAACGTCTATTTTCTATTATCAATGTGCAGTGTTAACAGGTATCTGTAAGAGCTACCTTATTAATAATGTTGCTTAGGTCTCCTGTATCAGGGGTCAGCAACCTTTTTCTGCAAAGGATCAGAGAGTAAAAATTTTAGGTTTTGTGGGCTATATGGCCTCTGTCACAACTTTTCAACTCCTCTGTTGTAGCAAGAAAGGCATAGATAACATGTAAAAAATTGGATGTGGCTGAGTTAGGAAACTTCACTTACAGGAACAGGTAACAGAAGGGATTTGGCCTGTGGACATAATCTGCAAACCTCTTTTGATATCATTACTTATGTTTTTTCCAATTGACCAGTCTTCTATTTAGACTGGTATGCTAAAGTCCCTATTATTAGCATGCTTTGTTTTTGTTTTAAGATTTTACTTATTTGAGAGAGAGTGAGAGAAGCATGAGCAAGGGGAGGGGCAGAGGGAGAAGCAGAGTTGCTGCAAGCGGGAGCCCGCTGTGGGGCTTGATCCAGGACCCTGATGTCATGACCTGAGCAGAAGGCAGACACTTAACCGACTGAGCCACCCAGGAGCGCTGTTATTTGTTTTTGCTGCCATATCCTATAGTTTCTGCTTTATATAGGGGGTTGCTGTGATATTTAGTACCTATATGTTCATTATGAAGTGTCCTTTGTGTCAGTACTTTTTGGTCTGAATTCTGTTTTGTCTGGTATCAATCAGACTCACAGCCCCTACTTCTTGTTTCTATTTGCCAGATATAACTTTGCTAGTTCCTTTATTTTTAACCTTTTTTGTCACTTTTTATTTTTTGAAGGGATGGATCTCTTGAATACAGCACTGAGTTTTGCTTTATGAACTAACTTGATAATTTCTTTAATTGTTGAGTTAAGTCCATTTAATTTATTGATATGAATGACGACGTGCTTGGTCTCAATTCTTGTCATGTTATTGTATAGTAATTGTCACATATTTACTGTATTTCTCTATGTGATGTGATTCTTTCTCTTCTATATTTTTAAAGGAAGTTCTGAAGATAGCTTTGCATTTCTGCTGCATGATTATTTTTGTATTTGTACTTAGTGTCTCCAATCTTTCTTTGTTCCTTACTTGTGTATTTTCCAGTTGCTAAGTTTTAAATGGTATCTTTTGACTCTCATCTATTATCTATACAACCAATAATCTTATTCTGCTTTCCTCTTTTTCTGTTCTTCTATTCCATTTTTAAATTTGCACCCTTTCTACCTTGTCAGAACATCTAGGGTTTACATATTACTTTTCTACCCATATAACTATTCTTAATTTTGCCTTATCTCTACAACTTCATCACCAAATTTTCCCGAGTCATCTCTTAGTTGAATAAAGTTACCCCATCAGATTTCTCAGGAAGAGCTCAGTGTAACAGTATTCACGCTTACACATTTAAAACTTTCTGTACTCATGATACTGAAAGAGAGCTTGTCTTGCCTTTGATTTCCTTAAGCTTCCTGAAATGTTCTTTCACTGTTGCCAGTTTCTGTATGATGATTTTGAGAAGTCTGATTTCAGCACGTTCTTGCCTTTACAAGCTATGTGTTCTTCTTGCCTGCAGGCCCTGAGGACTTTTGTCTTGAAAGTCTAATACAGTTTTACTAAGGTTTGTCGTAAAGTTCATCATTCTAGATGAATTCTTCCAAGTAGTTGGTAGGTCCTTTCAATATGTAGATTTAGGTTTTCTCTAACTTCTGTTCCATCGTCTCTAGGACCTTAGGAGCTCCAATTATACATCAGTTAGATCTTCTTTGTTGTCCATTCCAACTGCTTTCTCTCTTTCCCAGTTTCCCATTCACTTGTTAGTTGTTTTCCTGCCTTCTCCAGTGAATCTTCTTACATTTTAATAAGAATCTATTCTCCTGTTGGCACACTGTAATTTATTCTTTATTTATGAAGTTTTGTCTTAAAATTTATTTTCTGAGTTCTATCACTCTCATTAATTTTCTTCCAATTTTTATCCATTTCTGTAGTTTCTGAATTTCTGATTTTTCTCCCAAATGCTTGTTTGAGGATATTCATTTTGAAGTGTTGTCTTACACTGACACATTCAAGCCATACACTCAAAGAAAATGCTTGCAAATCACATAGATAATAAAGATTGTATCATGAATAAAGAGCCTCAAAACTCAAACCAATTAAAAATTAGGCAAAAGATGTGAGCAGACTCTACACCAAAGAAGATGGACCTTAAAATCACTGTGCTTAGTGAAATAGGTCAGACACAAATGGACAAAGATTTTGATTCTATTTATATGAAAGACTTAGAATAGGCAAATTCTTAAGATACAGAAAGTAGAACAGATGTTAGTTACCAGGGGCTGGAAAAAAAAAGAAAAAAGTAGTCATTGTTTAATGAGTACAAAATTTTTGTTGGGATGATGAGAAAATTTTGGGTATGGATAGTGATAACAGTTATACAACACTGTGTATTTATTTAACGCTATGGAATTGTACATTTATGAACGGTCAAGTAATAAGTACTACATTATATATATTTTACCACAATAATTTTTTTTAATTATTAGAATCGACCATACCAAGTGTTGGCAATAGGGATTCTCATATATTGCTGGTTGTAATGTAAAGTGGTACAATCACTTTGGATAACATTTTGGCAGTTTCTTACAAAATTAAACATCTACCGTATGTCCCAGCCATTTTCCTTCTATGTCTTTACCCATGCAAAATGAAAACATATCCATACAGATGTGTGTGTTTTATCTGTGATATCCAAAAACTGGAAACAAATGTCCACTGACAAGCAAATGAATAAATTATGGTATATTAATACAGTAGACTACTACTCAGCAATATAAAGAGACATGAAATACTGATTCATACAACTCAGATGACTCAAAATTTGCTTAGAGGAGGCAGACAGAAAAAGAGTGTAGGGGCGCCTGTGTGGCTCAGTGGGTTAAGAGTCTGCCTTCAGCTCAGGTCATGATCTGTGGGTCCTGGGATCGAGCCCCTCCTGGGGCTCCCTGCTCAGCGGGGAGCCTGCTTCTCCCTCTCCCTCTGTCCTTCCCCCCGCTCATGTTCACTCTTGCTCTCTCTCAGATAAAATCTTTAAGAAAGAAAGAGAGTGTATACTGTGTAATTCCATGCATATAAAATCTAGAATATGCAAACCAATGTATGGTGACAGAATGCAGAGCAGTAGTTACCTGGGGATGATAGTAAGGGCCAGAGGGAGAGATTGCAAAGATGCAGGAGTAAATTTTGGAGGTGATATGTATGTTCCTTGTCTTTACTATGGTGATACTTTCACAGGAATATGTCAAAACTAATCACACTGTACATTTTAAACATGTACAGTTTAGTCTATGTCAGTTATTCCTTAATAAAACTGTTCAAAAAGTAAAGTGAAGAGGCAATTTAAAACTGTCTTCTATCAATTTTTAAACATAGCTAAAATGTTTTATTATCAATTCCCTTTTCTAATCCCATCTTCAAAGTTCTGGAACCGTTACTCGGAGCTCTTCAATAGTATATTAATACCCAACTAAAACAACTTTATCCTACTATCTCTACTTCTGTCACTATATGATGTGTAGCTCCTAATGCAGAATCCCCATCCAGGAAAGGAATTCCAGTTGGTTATCAGACATACCAGCTCTTACAGTGAAAACCAACTGAAGATATCAAAGTAAAGAGCTGCAAGGAAGCTCCATGTTAAAGCAGCGATAACACTTAAGACATACAGTGTCTCATATGGGCTGTTTAAAGTTAATAAGCAGAACTGCAAGGTAAAAAGTAAATGGATATCCTATGCACTCTTCCCCCCCTCCCCCCAAGCAGGCTCCACACTGGGCGTGGAGCCCAACACAGGCCTTGAACTCATAACCCCGAAATCAGGACCTGAGCTGAGATCAAGAGTTGGATGCTTAACTGACAGCCGCCCCAGGTGCCCCTCCACTTGAAAGAGGACTTTTCTAAAAAAAAAAAAAAAAAAAGGACTTCTCTGTCAAATTTATCTGAGGTTCCATTTAACCCTCTAACAGATGGCTGCCACCAGTGTTTTAGAGCTTCTCACATTACCCTCAGAATCTTTTTTTTTTTTAAGATTTATTTATTTATTTGAGAGAGCGAGAATGAGAGAGAGAGAGAGAGTACATGAGAGGGGGGAGGGTCAGAGGGAGAAGCAGGCTCCTCGCCGAGCAGGGAGCCCGATGCGGGACTCGATCCCGGGACTCCAGGATCATGACCTGAGCCGAAGGCAGTCGCTCACCCAACTGAGCCACCCAGGCGCCCACCCTCAGAATCTTTCTGAGACATTTTTGCAGTGTTTTTCAACATTTTTCAGTGACAGAAAGTGAACTCATCTGGTATCTCAGCAGCTCCACTGGAACTGTGAAATTACACTGAAATTTTTCTTTACCAAATCCATACACATTTTATGCCCTACTCCTTACTACTTACCAAACACAAAGGTGATATTTTAAGTAACTTACAATCAAGTAAAACTGATACTCCAAGGAGACGTAGGCTCCGAGTATCCGGAATGGCACGCTGTGCTGAAGTGGGTGGCAGTACCCTAGAGTCTGAATGTATGGGTTTCCTATGGACTCAGTGCCACAATTCTTAAGTTATTAATTTCTTAGAAAACTACAGCCAACAAGTGACCAGCAACAGCCAGAGGGAGACAAATAATATACAGAACAGACTTAGAACTAAGAGCATTTATGTAGAAGGAGACTCCTCAAATCGATTTTAGGTGATCACCATATTCCACAAAATTTACATTAACATACCACTGTCACCACAGATATTTGCTCTAAGACAGACCCAGGCTGAGCATGTTGTATCACTTTGGAAAGAAGAGTGCTTACAGGGTAACTTCCCTAAGGTCACACGAGAAGCGTCAAGAATTAGGAAGGCATGGAGCACTCTTGACCATGACGTTCTCCTGCTTCAGCGACTCTAGTATCCAAGAATGTTAAATTACGTCCTATACAGTTTAAGGGATGGAAGACATTTTCAGAAGTGTTTCTGGACAAAAGAAAGTTAAGGTCAGCCAATTTAAAGGAAAAAACTCTAGTCCAATTTAACAAGTTCAGTTATGAGATACTTGTAACTCCCTGATGATACAGAATACATGATGACCAAATCTGATTTGTGTAGTTTGAAGACTTAGAAGTAGGATGTCCGTATATTCTGGTTTGCCTGGGACAGTCCCAATTTGTATGTGCCGTCCAGTGGAATTATTAATAGGTGACCCATGTCACTCTCAGAAGTGTCCCAGTGTGGACAACAAATTATATGGGCATCCAGACTATAAAGAGTAACTATTTAAATTCAGGAGAGGAAAGATCTGGGTCTGGGATCCGGAACAGCTGCCAGCCCCAGAGAGAAGTGTTAGCGTGCAAGAGACACGCGGTGGCTCATGAGGCAGGGCTGCATCTACATGCACAAGCTTCTCTGAGAGGACAGGCCCAGCCCCTCTGGCCTGGGTGGGCCCTAGAGGGCAAGGCTGCCGCTCCCTCCCAGACATCTCTTCCCTTTCACCCCCCACCCCCCTTGTTCCCTTCACTCAATAATATTTCAGTTAACAAAAGATTAAGAGAGCGGTTTTCTACTGGGGGAAAAGGAAAAAATAAACATCCAGACGAATTTTCCATGTTTAAATGCACCTTCTATGTCCAATTCTTATTTCCTAGGCGAGAGGTGGATGAACTAGCTGAAAGAAAACAGGATTTGCAAACTCTGGGCCTGCCTCAGGTCAGGAATAGGAAGGCAGAGAATGAGAAATGTCTTCCTTTTAATATTTCTTCCCATGTTTCAGGCGATTTCTATTTTATGGAAAACAGATACGGAAGCACGGACTCTTCTGGGGAACCAAAGTTTTCTTTGGTGCACCGAAAAGGTTACTCCTACTTGGCAATTTCAAACAATGACTCAAATTTGTGGCTTCTCTTTCCAGGGCTGCTCCTGGTTAGTTTGAACTGCAAGAATTTCTTTGGAAAGAGAAACCCAATCGGTAAAACACCTTTCTTTATATACACAAATTTCTTTTTTATTTCAATCACTTAAAAATCAGACTGTGTTGTGTCATTCCTATATTCTAAGAGTCCTAACCCTGGTAAGAACCCTGACTGGCTTCACACCACCTCTTCAGGCGTATCTGGGGGGTGGGGGTGGGGGAGGACTCCTAGGCAATTTCACAATGCCTCCTTCCACCCACCTGAAAATCTCTAATTGCTGTATGTTTTTAAGAGGAGGACGCTCTCTTCCGTTCTCTTCCTGACTAAGCAAGGGGGGAGAAAAGTCAGATTGCTGCCTTTTCCCAGAGATGGACCTCTGCTTTTCAGTTTTTAGACGTCTCTTCTGGTTAAAAAAAAAGTAAAATCCCTTTCTCAGTCAACAGGGAAACCAAACTAAGAAAGTTTCAGGAAGTGAGTTTCAGAAGACATTTGTGATTCTGCTACTGGACTCTGCTTTTCTGCGTTGCCAAGGCACAAGGAAAAGGCATGAAAAAGAAATAGCTAAAATTGGAAAGAGGAGCAGAGCTCTGGAAAGCATTCATGCACACCCTCTAGGTTTGTGAGCTTTTTCAAGATTTGGAAGTCCTGTTTGAAATTCTATCACCAAGTTGGTGGTAGCCTAGTAATGACACTAAGGCTGACAAATCCCTACCTAAATTGTGACCCACCAGATGCTGGTGAATACTAGTTGTTTTTTTTTTTTTTTAAACATGCATGAGAGTTTTGATAACAAAGTGGCCAGGCCCTTGCCTACATTTGCCCACATACGCATGAGGGCTAACAAGCTAGATGCTACCCAGTGGTACATAAATGCTTTTGAGTTCTGAAGACTTGGAAAAGGCATTTAGGTAACAGGACATCTGAGTTCAGCCCTGGCTAGGATAATAACTACTTTTCTGACTTTGAGCAAATCACTTAACTTTTCAGAGTCTCAATTTCCTCACTCAAAAAAGCAAGGGACTTGAATTCGAAGGGACCTTCTTGCCCTAAATTCTTCAAGTCTTCTGACTGATGACAGTGCTGCTCTATGTCTATTTGGGGCTTCCCATGTATAAAATTCAGCCCCAGACCCCATCTCAGTTGGGTCTCAGGACACCTCGGGAGGTCACCTAAGAAGCAGGAAGGCGGCCCAGGGCTAATCGAAGAATGGCTCGAGGGCGAGGCCAGTGGCGGCCGTTCCCCGTGAAAACAAGGGACGGCGAGGCTGCCAAAGCAGCTGTGCCCGGTACAGTATCTGCACTAGACAGATGTCCCCAGATACAGTGTGTGCTCGGTGACCTTCTAAACAGAAACATTTCGAGGAGAGAGTGGAGAGGGGAAGACCACTGAAAAGTTCACAGTATATGTATTTATGAAATGAAGCTCCTCACCTCAGGATGCGTCAGGGAAACTTCACACTGAAGACAAGATTCTCAGAACCTTTAATCAAGGTTAAATTTTAATAAAACATATAGCCCCAAATCCCTGAGTGCTGGCATTTTATCTCTTTGTTTGCTTAGCGGTGGTGAGGCAACAATAAGGAGGGTGTGAAATAATATTAATGTTCACTGAGCGCTACACACACGCCCATCAAGTACCGACTACGGGCGAGGCCTTGTGCATGGCACGGCCGATGCAGAAGTCAACGGGACAGCCATGTCCCTGCCTACACGGAGTTCCTAGCAGATCACTGAACCTTCACAATGGACGAGGAAGTGGGCTTGGCCCAGGTCGGGAAGACAGCCAAGGTCACCGCAGATGCTGAGCCGAGGGCCAGGCTTTCAATCAAGGCCTGCTCATCACCACCACACTGCACTGCTCAGTCCCGTAAAACTGGAAGGACATGCTGGAAGTCGTCGTTAAAACCCTCTTTCCGGTCCTCTGTTTAGTTTTTTGGGAGAACATCTTTTTAAAGGTTAAGATAGTTTTGCCTAAAGGGAATAACTTCGCAGTATCTATTTTCTAGGAATATATCAATTACTCTTCAGTACAAATACATTAAGAGAAAACAAAGATGTGAACACAGTTTGAATATAAGCAGCGAAATGAGTTGTATTCAATAACAGAATCTTCAAGCTTAAAAAGAAAAAAACCCCAAAACATTAAATTTACTTAAGAGTAGCCACATCTAATTCAACTTTGAGAACTCAACTTCCTAGATAATTCCAGGCCAGGGATTCTTTCTGTGTACTACAGCTGATTTCCGTGAAAGACATCTTATCTGTGAATGTATGCACCCACGGTACATCTTCTGTGATTCCATGACCCAGGCCAGATTCCAGTTCCAACTATCCTTGAGGGGATGTGTCCTCCCACCCTGTCTCCACCCAGCCATCCCGGGCTTCTTGCACTTCCATCTGCTAGTTTCATACTTCTGTTCCTTTGACCCTATTTCCAAGTCTCAGTTCTAAATGTCATCTCCTTTATGGTGCCTTTCCTGGTTTTTCTACTCACCCCCAGTAAAAATGAATTCCTCTTTTCTTTGTGTCCCACTGTTGCCTAAAGAGACCTCCATCACAGCATCTGTAACATTTAATTGCTAATTTGACTTTACCTCACCCAGACCCTAAGCCCCTAGAGGGTAGATCTGAGGTTTTTTCTCCTTCTGTATCATTCAGTGCACAGCATATAATAGGTTCGTATTATTTTTTTCAATTAATGTATGTTTGTGAATTATATTACTATTCCTGGACTGTTTATTATGAGCTGATTAATATAGACCGATCTTTCTCGAAATCCTCAGACTACCTGCATCTGGATTAGCAAGATACTTGTTTCAAATGGCAGATTCTTGTGCCTCATCCCATATACGTTAAGTCAGACTGCCTGGGAGTCGGGGTGCGGGACAATGAGGGGTGACTGTAGGCCCTGGCAATGCAGGACTAGCTTTCTCACCCTATGTCTCTAGGTAGCTATGAAACCTGGAACTTCAAATTTCTCACATCACTCCTCTTACCCCTAAAACTCTATACAGTACCAGTTCCGATTCTCAGGTACACCGATTAAAATGAGAACGATACAGAAAACACCAGCAGGGCCTTACACGAAGCTGACCAGAAAATTTATCGAGCGTCCACATTTTTGGTCAGGTGGCATGGTATCATGCGCGGGCTTTGGAACAAGACCGCCACGAGTGCCAGCTGTCTGGACCGGGCAGTGGAAGTTCTGCCCCGTTTCTGTAGGGATAACGACACAAGCCCCCCAGCCACTCCGTGAAGCCCCAATGCTGCAGCACAGAGCGGGCTCTCAAACGCTGCCTCCCTCCCTGACTCCTCTCCCCCTACTCTGAGCCTAGGTTCCTTTCTTCTGTGGAGGGTTTATTTGCTTAACTACCACAGAAGGAAGGTGCTATGTTATTAGAGCTTCGGAGTGAACTTCAGAGTGCAAGCTAAAAATACCAGGAGGAAAAAAATCCTTCATAAGGTGTAGATGGAGTAGAACAACAGTTAGAGGCCGGTTTTAGGTTTTGGCTTCCGAAACTGGAATTCCTGCTCAATTCTTTACTAGCCGATTATGAGGACCTCACTTCCTTACAAGTAAAATGGGAATAATAGCACCTCTCTCAGATTTTCATTTACCGTTTACACAGTGCTTCCAAATGACAAGTGCTGTACAAACAGCTCCCTTCGTTGTCATGACTCCGACCGAGGCGCTGTCATTACACCACTTTTTTAAAAATGGACACTGAGGTGCGGAGAGGAACCTGCCTTTCAGAACATAACCAGTAACCAGCGGAGACAGGATTCAAACCAAGGCATCTGGCTCCAGAATCTCGGCCCGTAACCCCCGAGCCGTGGTGTCTTCCCGTGTTGCCCAGGCAGGCTCCTGGGCCACGAAGGCCCTCCGCGAGGGGCAGTTACCATTGCGCAGGCAGAGGCTGGCTGCCCTAGACACCACTGACATGTAAATGACCGTCCCCAGGGGTCGCACCAGGCCGTGTGACTTCATTTGTAACTGCAGCTGAATGTAATTAGTCCTCATTCCGAGTTCAAATTTGATTCCGTTAAATATATTCCACGAAACAGATACTTGTTATCCAATGATGAAGCTTACTGACCAGTGGGAAATACACACAAGTAAAGCCTCCATGAACACCTGAAGCACAGGGGTGGACTCACTTGACTGTGACGGATGGACCCTGACTTCAGGCAGCTGGTATACAGTTCAGATCACATGCTCTGCTACTAAAAACCATAGATGCTCTTCTCCTTCATTAGAGAGAGAAAACTGGTTCAAGTGGTGGGGAAAGCCACTTCTTTTGGCAAGCAGTACACTGCGGTGGTTGGCAGCATGGATTTTGGAGTTAGACTTCAATCTGAATCCCAGCTGGCCTGGTTTAAGTTGTGTGACGACTTACAGTGCATCTCCGTGGCCCAGCTGGTACCTGTTCCCGACAGTTGTGGTATTAAATGAGAATACAAGGGGTGTGACAAGTGACAAGCACAGTGCCTGGCACACAGCAAGCATAAAAAGTAACTATTCTAATTTTCACTGTTACTATTATTCTTATTGTAACTATTATCATTAGTTTTCCAAAAATTTGTTTAGTCAAACTTTACTTACAGTATGAATTTCATTTTTAGTCTGCAGACGTACACAGATGTTATGTTCCTTATTTCAGCCACGCTGTGTTTTAAGAATGCATACAGAGCCTTTTCACATGCATTACTTAATTCAATCCTTGCCACAACCCTGGAAAGTAGATATAATCAGACCCTATCTCACAGATTAGCAAACACAATTCAGAGGACAGGTAACTGGCCCAAATTTTAGTCCAGGCTTTTGGATTCGAGACGCCTCTAACCATATTTTAACCTTACAACCAAAGAGATATAAGCTCTCTGCTTTAAACTGTCTTATTTGTCCTGAATATCCTAAAGAACTCCACTCCATATTTACCAGTCAGCAACGGGCATTCTATCATGAATAAGAGCCCCTCCCCCTTTCCCTCCATTTATTTATCATCAGGATTCCTGTTTTTATCCCTAAAGGGTTTATAATTATTTTCTGTCCATAATTATTTTGTTGATCAAACTGTCTCTGATTAAGCCACGGGCAGCTCTCTTCAGGCTGACCCATGTCCTTGTGACATGCTCCCATCAATTTTCTTTTTTCTACATAGCCTCTCTTAAAATCAGCACTTCGTCTTCCTATTTAAAAGCTGTAGGTTATATTGTTTCAAAAGCATGTACCCAAAACTGTTTCCTACCTTGACCATCATACTTAAATATCTGTCTGGCATACCACCATACATTAACTTTTTTCGACGCTCAAGGAAAGATACTGTCACAGAAAAAATACTGCTAAATCTCCTACAGAGCTAGCTAGACATAACTGTAAGGGAAACAATAGGGAAACATGAAGGAAAAAACATCCAAGACTTCCACTCTGCTGTCTTACATATGTTTACATTTACTTTACAAAAAGCTGCCCCAAGACCACTTATAGAAATCATAGGCTCTCCTTTTGCCTTACTGTGACTGAAGATCCCAGACAGGCAAGCAGGCAGGTGGTCGGAGGAAGATGATGTGTGACTCTAGAAGTCAGACAACTACTAGGATAAGAATTGCTTCCTTTGTGCAAAGGGTTAAGAACCAAGAACAGCGAACAGCGGCGTATCCTGGGGAGCGGTGTTAGAACCGAGGCAGTGATGTAGAATGTGAACCTGATCTTCCATTGTAAGGTCTGCTGAGATTCCAGAGCATGAAGCTGATGATACAGAGAACTGGAGGAAAATCTGCCAACAGTCCTTGGTTGCCCTAAATCTTTTATTTAAACATGGTCCATGTTTCTAGACTCCAGATCTTTTTTCAGGGAAGTTACAGTTACTTCCAGTTATATAACCCACGTCACTCACAAATTTATGAAGAGCAGACCCATAAGAGAGTATGAGAGCACTGATAATGAGGAAAGTGGAAAGGGTAAGCAGCAAGTTAAGTGTTTATCTGCCCACCTCCCACACATGGGTAAGAATTGCTGTTGACACAGTGGAAGCCCAGGCCAGACTAAACTCAGGGGGAAAGAGAAGTCTGCAGCTTTCAAACCGGTCCTAACACCAATATCTAAAAATGACACTAATCCCCAGCCAAGCTGCCAAATTAACAAAATTGGTTTTTCCTTTTTTTTTTTTTTTAGCTTTCCTATTCTTCAAGCCCTCTGAGATTTTTAACACAGTGCTTGTGGCAACCTATGGCTTCCCAAAGTATCCCAGTTCTGCCCTTTAAAATAAACAGCCTCTCTTTCCTTCCCTATCTCTTCCCCAAAGAAATATTTTTCCAACCATCAGGACAGTAGTCTGATCATTTGTCTAATTTAAGATTATTAGGCATGAGGCTGAGTTTTTCAGAACATTTGCATTTTGAAGTAGAAAAAGACAAAGGAATGAAATATACATTTTGGGGAACGAAATCTCCAGTCTTCTTTGAGCCTTTTGATGTCTAGTACCAAGGAGGCTGGAAGTTAACACTGAGATACTCGGCCTAAGAGCATTACATAAGCCAACCTTCCCTTCTGTAAGTATCCATTAGGAGCATAGGGCACTCCAATATGGGGCAAATCACCAGTCATTCCCCTATCCCAACCACATAAAACATTCCCAAACCTACAAAAAAAAAAAAAACCACTGTTTGAGGATGCTCCACATGTGGAGCACAACTCACAGGTCACATTATTTCACCCAAAGCTAGTCTTGGAAGCCAAGTTTTTCCTTTTAATTTAAATTATTATTTTTACATAGTTGCAATTATTATGTACACTACTTCTTTCATTTATTATGATAAACTTTCTTCCGGTTTTTGAAACAGTTTTTCTTCATCAGCCATGGTTGTTTGTGTTTTAACAACTGCTAGCTGGCGAGTGTTCATTTGGCCCTAATAAACTAGCAGTGTTGGAGGGAAGTGTCGAACTTGGAATGAATCAGAAAGATCTGAAAATACCTTCTCTTGCACACCTAATGTTGCAGAGGTAGAAAAAGAATGAAATGGAAGATAATGGTCAGGAAGACAAAATGATGAGAAAGATACTTTGTATAAACTGTATATTCTTAATATTTCAAATTGGAGTATATCTACCAACAGAAGAATCCCATCCAGAAACAAATCACATAATTGTCCAGATATCTGCCTCAATTCACGTACTTTTACAACTTTTGTAAAAGTAACATATAGTAAATGTTACAACTTTTCATATGTTCATCAATTAATAGCACAAATCCAATGCCCCAAATAATGCACTAAAAACAGCTGCTCAAGAAAAAAAAATCAGAACAGACTTCACAGTTTACCTTTAAGAATATGGAATCTGCTAAAAGATTTGGGTATAAAATCCTACTCAAAATTATATTACTTCATCTGTTTCTATAATATGGTAGATGACAATGATGAAATTATCAAACACAAGCCAAAGGCCAATGATAATAGCTTGGAGAAAAATTCACCATCTCAACTCCATGTCCACTTGGTTGTGTGATGAGCTTTTACAGAAGGAGGATTAGTGATCAAACAGGATGGAGCCTTGAATAGACTCTGGAAGAGCAACTACAAAGGCAGGGACATTCGTGCCCCAGGATATCCCAACTGCAGTCAACCTCTCTGCAAAGGGCCTCAAGGTCCCTCCCACCACCCACCCTTCACAGGTACAAATGCTTTGAAATGTACCTCTTGCAGTTTTCAAAGCATTCTTCCTTCATCTAAATATTGTACACATCTCTCTCCCACACTGGAAGAATTAAGAGAACAGGGGCGCCTGGGTGGCTCAGTTGGTTAAGCAACTTCCTTCGGCTCAGGTCATGATCCTGGAGTCCCGGGATTGAGTCCCGCATCGGGCTCCCTGCTCGGCAGGGAGTCTGCTTCTCCCTCTGACCCTCCCCCCTCGCATGTGCTCTCTCTCATTCTCTCTCTCTCAAATAAATAAATAAAATCTTAAAAAAAAAAAAAATTAAGAGAACCACCCAGACTATGACAGGAACATATAGTAACTAAATATAGCTGTGTACCCATCACAGTAACTCTTATGGAATGCATTATGTGCTGATTTTCTTCTTAGTCTTGACCTTCCATTTTAATTTGTTTTCCCTGGTCTACTTTATTCAGAATACTTTCTACTTTCCGTATGTCTCCTTATAAATGGATTTAAATCCTGTGTACGATGAAATATACATACATAGCGGCACCACCCAGAAAGACTGGAACACAATGTCCAGATGTGTTAGAGTTGAGTGAGCTTTTCTGCGGCCACTCTCAGGCTTTTCAGAGTTAGCTGCATCCCCTGTCCAGACTTCTTTTATTCGATTTCGCAACCTGTGCTATAACCGTATACCAGCCCTTCTGGGGCAGACACAGTTCCTGAGAATTTGTAGTATATGCACCATAAATGTTTAAATGAGGAGAAATTTAGATGTAGATAATTATAAAGTGTGATGGTTCATTTTATGTGTCAACTTGCCTGAGCTACAGGATGCCCAGAGAGCTGATAAAACATTTTCTTCTGGCTATGTCTGTGAGGGTGTCCCCAGAGGAGATTAGCATTTCAATCAGCAGACAGAGTAAAGATGATTGCTCTCACTAATGCAAGGTGGGCATCATCCAATCTGTTCAGTGCCTGAACAACAAAGAGGCTGGGGAGGGGCAAATGTGCTTCTTTTTTTTTTAAGCTTGAGCTGGAAACCCATCTGCCCTCCGAGATCGGTGGCTCCTGGGTCGGTTCTCAGGCCATTGAACTAGGACTGGGACTTAGACCACCAGCTTTTGGTTCTCCAGCTTTTAGACAGCAGATCATGGGACTTTCTGGCCTCTGTATTTCTGTTAGTCAATTCCTGTAATAAATGTCTTCTTATATCTGTATCTGATTGGTTCTGTTTCTCTGGAGAACCCTAATACACAAGTCATAATGTTTTAATTTTTATAGGTAATATTGTTGGCTAATTAATCCCAAATCTTGAGAACACTTACAATGATTATATCCTGATATCTGGTTTACAACTTCAGTTATCAGACTCCTATGAATCACCACTCAGATAAACTTGAAGGAAAAGTCAATATTTCTCCACTCCCATCCTCCAAATGAATATACTAACACAAGCCTAAAACAACAACAACTTTACTTGGATATAAGTTTTTGTCATCATTGGCTCAAGTGAAAACACATTCGCAATATGAAGAAACATTTTAGGGCGCCTGGGTGGCTCAGATGGTTAAGCGTCTGCCTTCGGCTCAGGTCATGATCCCAGGGTCCTGGGATCGAGTCCCACATCGGGCTCCCCGCTCAGCGGGGAGCCTGCTTCTCCCTCTGACCCTCTCCCCTCTCATGCTGTTTCTCTCTCGCTCGCTCTCTAAAAAATAAATAAAATCTTAAAAAAAAAAAAAAAGAAACATTTTAAAAAAACTTTCATTTTGGTTAAAATGTTCATTTTATTAAATCTCAATCCCTTAGTATATGTCTTTTTAGTAATATGTTTGGAAAATAACAAGTGCACATAGAGCACCTAATGCATTTACTGAAGCACAATGGTTTTCCTGAGGAAAACCACTAGTGTGACTGAGTCATGAGCTGAACTAGGGACTTTTGCACAGATCACTATTTTTTAAATTAAGGTAACTGTAGATTCATTCACATGCAGCTGTAAGAAATAATACAGAGAAATCCTCTCAACTCTTTACCTAGTTTCCTCCAATGGTAACATCCTGCAAAACTATAGGACAACATCACAATCAGAGTATCAACATTGATGCAGTCAAGACACAGAAAATTTCCATCAACCCAAGGATCCCTCATGTTTCTGCCCTTTTATAGTGACACCCACTCCCCTCTGGTCCATCCCCTCCTCAGCTCCTTGCAAGCACTAAATTCACTCTCCATTTCTAGAATTTTAAGACTTTCTAAGGTAACATTTTCCAAGCCACGAATTACATGGTGACTGAGGCAGCCAAAGAGTCAAAACTCTCATTCAGCCAACAGGTGGAGGATTTTAGGTGTATTTTAATTTTAACAGCTGGGAGCCATTATGCTGAAAATAAAAGCACCAGAAGCTAACTCCAGGGTGTTACTTTAAAGATTAAAATTGAAATCTCAGAATTTCGAGCTCAGGTTTAATACGGCCTTTCAAGTTGATTAAGTTTAAAGTACAGAAGATAGGTTTCAAGAGCCATGTGAAAAATATAAAAAATAAATAAGGCCAAATGACAGGAAGCCTCCACAAAGGCATGTTAGTCAGCCACTGAATGGTCTTCTTAACACCACAGTTAGGACTGACTTTACCACTGTCAGCATTTACTTTGGTAAAGAAAAAGAAAACCTATATTTAACCCAACCACTAATAAGCAGCCTTGATTCTAAAGGCTACTAAAAGTCCAAGTAAACAGTCACCTGTTACATCATCAACAGGGTCACAGTCAGAAGCTGCAAGAACTTTCCTTCCTCTCACTATCCATGCATTTGTAGAAGAAGAAATCCTGAACATTTTTTACTTTCCCAAAGATATATTTTTCATTAATGGCCAAGGCAGTACTTTCACCAAAAGGAAGGCTGTCCCCCCTTTCACCTCCTTTACATTGTTAACTGTGATGAATACAAGTTGCTGGAAAGTGCTTCTGTAACTTCTGGTTCCCCCCCCACTACAATTTTTAGACCCTTTTATTTATAACAAAATAAATTACATAGGTTATAGAAGAACCACAATTCCTTAAACCCATAAAAGTATTTTTGGTCAAACAAACAGTATCAGATAGCCATAAGAACAATTATAAAACCTGCATTGGGCCAAATCACAAGGCATTCCTCTCTCCCTGACTCCTCCATCACCTTAAAGACACCTTATGATATTTTATCAGAGCGCTGATCTTAATGAATATCAGAGAGAAGGAAAATTCTGGGAAGAGCAGGTCAATTTTATATCTGTAACAAAACCTGCAAAGTCCAAAATGATGAGTGACTTCAAAGACAAACCATTAGCATCTCTTTTCAATAAGAGACAACTTCACCTAGTCAACTGGACTTGATGACTTGCCTGGATACCTTAAACCAGTGGTTCTCAAGCTGTAGCCTGCGTCAGAATCACCCAAAGAGCTTGGCAAAACACTGATTGCTAGCTCCATCCCCAGAGTTCAATTTAATAGGTCTGTGGAAGGGTCTAAAATTTTGTATTTCTCAAAAGATCCCAGGTGATGCCGATGCTACTGGTCTGGGAAGCACACACTTTGAAAACCACTACTCTAAACCTAGAGACACCCAATTTTTGTAGAATTTTTCTCTAGAGGTCTTAACAGGGGTCT
The DNA here is from genome assembly GCF_054177405.1 of Leptonychotes weddellii. Lineage (NCBI taxonomy): Eukaryota > Metazoa > Chordata > Mammalia > Carnivora > Phocidae > Leptonychotes > Leptonychotes weddellii. Next base: position 69,384,044 of record NC_138370.1, read on the forward strand.
CTGCAGAAAACACCAGGTTTGGGAGACCTAACTATCTTATGCTTAAACTGCTAAATTGCTCTTTGAAATAATTCATCTGAGGTAAGTAGTTACAGAGTTCAAAGGAATTCAGTATTGAGCTGTGTATGTGCAGCTTAGAATTCCAGACCCCTTTTCCCCTAGTTCACAGAAACGATAACCAGGTGTGCTCCAAAATGCCTACTGAACTCTGGGAGAGTAAGGGGCTTAGGCTCCCTTATACTTCTGGTGGGGCTTCTCCTCAAAAAGTGTAGGGGCTGCTTCATAGTGGTCTCTGGAAAAAGTCCATTTGCTCTTATTCCCACATCAGCCACTTTACGATATGAAAAATATAAGTAAATTCCTGGTATGTTCAAATTCAACAGATCTTAGCCTCAGCCTCAAGCTTTCTAAAACTGTTCTATGTTTGTCTCACAAAATTCTTGGCTACGTGGTGGGGGGGGGCGGCAGGGGGGATGAAATGACATTTGTGGAGTCTCAAATGTCTTATTTTAGCTGGTTTTCCACCCCCCCATCAAACCCTTTATATATAAGTTATTCAGAGTAACAAAATCATCTCAGTATTAACTTTTAACTTAAAAAAAACACAAACTTTCCATTTTGTGTCAGAGATGTTAGTAGTAATGTTAGGTGTTATTTCATTGTCAGCAACAAATGAACAAGGGAAGATGATGTTCAAAGGGTACAGGCAAGCTGAAAACTCGCCTCCAAAAAAATGAACAAATGACCATACAGAGAAATTAAAACCAGTATTTTCATTTAACAGCAAAAATTGATCGAACTGTGCTAGTTGCTAAAGTAAAAACACTAATAATATATATGTTCCCTGCCCTCATGGAGCTTTACTATCTTGCAAGGAAGACTAACAGAAAGATAATTGTAAATGTGAAGAACATTATGAAGAAATTCAGAATGCTATGGGAAACAGAGACTAGCCTACCTGGGGGGTGGGAAAGGAGGTATCAAGGGAGGCTCCTCAGCAAAGCTAACCTCCACCAAGCTTAGAGCTGAAAGATAAATAAGAGTGAGCTAGGCAAAGAGGGAGGAGAAATGAGTTACAGATGGAGGAGAAGAACACTGAGTGTTCCCTTATGACTCAAACACACAAAACATGGAAAAGTGGGAAAAGAAGCTGGAAGGGTAGGCAGGACCAGAATGTGCAGAGCTCTGTGTACATGCAATGGGAAGCAGGAAGATAACATGATCATAACATGCATCTTAAAAGAACTCTCTCTATTGTGCAGATATTGGCCTGAAAGGGGTGACGGGTCAGGAGGCACAGGATGCAGTATTCCAAGGATGGAAATGGCAGGAGGGTGGATGGAGGAAATACAGTGAATCTTAGTTGTCTGACATACAGGTCACTTAATTTATAGGGACCTCAGTTTCATCACTAATGAAGTAGGATTAGAATCTTTCCTGTGTAG
>NC_138370.1:69385588-69490080 GCF_054177405.1 Leptonychotes weddellii
GCCTGGGTGGCTCAGTTGGTTAAGCGACTGCCTTCGGCTCAGGTCATGATCCTGGAGTCCCGGGATCGAGTCCCGCATCGGGCTCCCTGCTCAGCAGGGAGTCTGCTTCTCCCTCTGACCCTCCTCCCTCTCATGCTCTCTGTCTCTCATTCGCTCTCTCAAATAAATAAATAAAATCTTTAAAAAAAAAAAAAAAAAAAAAAGAATCTTTCCTGTGTATCTCTTACAATTACTATGGTGATAAACCACACATCTAAATAATCTTGTTTGTACCTATTACTTATACACTACTTTTTTCTTCTCCCAAACTCTTAACTCCATCTCGACTTCTGGCTAAAAGACCATGTATCTCCGCATTGAGTTTTTGCTTTTTTTTTTTTTTTTAAAGATTTTATTTATTTATTTGACAGAGACAGACACAGCAAGAGAGGGAATACAAGCAGGGGGAGTGGGAGAGGGAGAAGCAGGCTTCCTGCGGAGCAGGGAGCCCGATGCGGGGCTCGATCCCAGGACCCTGGGATCATGACCTGAGCTGAAGGCAGACGCTTAACAACTGAGCCACCCAGGCACCCCTGAGTTTTTGCTTTTTAATTTACATCACAGCACATATAACAGGCAGAAAAAAATGTCTCCATTAGAATAAAGAGAATTCAGCAAAGTTGTTGGAAAAAAAAGCAAGTGCCGTCCTAGCCAAGATCAACTCTAACAAAATATAACTTTTTCAATAAAAACCAACCAGTTATCTAGACATCAAAGAACTTTATGGAGGAAACTTAAAGAAAAACACCTAAATAAGTTTAGAAAAAATGTAAGTCAATCCTTCCCAGAAGAAACCAATGAAATTCCAAAAGAAATTTCCAGGGTATTTTTCACAGAATTTGACAAGGTAATCTTAAAGAATATAATACAGAAATCACAAAAACACAATGTTGAATGAATATAAGTTGTAGAAGGATGTTCCAGTATCATTAATACTTCTAAACATATAATATTACATGTTGTCATAGATTCACACAAGCAAGTATGTATGTATACATACATAATAACAGTATAAAAACACGCATGGGAATGACATCAAATTCTAACCAAAAAATTCAGAATAGTTACTGAAGGGAAAGAACAGGACCAGAGAGGCATAAACTAGAGTTTCAGTTTTATTTGTAATCTTTTATGTCTTAAATTGAGTGTATACAAAGATGTTTATTACATTATTCCCTAGTCTTTAAACTTTTTGTAGGTCTTAAATAGTCCATAAAAAAAATAAAAACAGAATGCCTTTTATTTGAGAACCACATTAGTACATGATTTAGCACAGTAGTTCCTAACACCAGTTCAACAGCTACTCGACACCATCTGAAGTATTTGTTAAAAACACAGACTATCAGGCTGAGCTAGAATCAGAATTTCTGGGAGGGGACCATGTGATTCTAATGCACAGCCTCATTTGGGAACCCCTGGTAACCACAAGCTATTAATAACTAATCCATCAACAAAATGGGTTCCAATCTGACAATGAGATATTTAAGTGCTTAAGATTGCCTAATTACTTTCCAATTGATGTAACGGTCTAGAATGTGGATTCTCATGTGAGGGCAAAACCATACAAATTTTAATGTATATCCTTTACTGTAACCCCGCCCCCCAAAAAAGGTCATATATGTAAAAACTCCGAATATCCTATAAGGTAATAGTATCTAATGATTCCACAGCAGAACATAATTCCTTCATACCCTCCACAGGGAGCAAAATTCCACCAGAGGTGATAAAAGATGCTCCCCTTAAAAATAAAAGATGCTCCCCTTAAAAAAAAAGTACAAGTCATTGGCAATTGCACTAAAGATGTATTTCCCTCAAGCATGTAGATGGTAACCCCATGTTTCTTTCTTTTTTGAATTTTCTTCTTTTGTAATTAAAATCACAGCTAAGTTAGAGAAATGCATGGAACCAATGAGAAACATAAAAAATAAATTTAGAAAGAAAACTATTTATTTATAGTTAGAGGTGTTAGTATTGCTATGACAATTTTGCCCTGCTCCTAAGAAATAAAATTAACTAGAGAGGACTAAGGTGTTAGAATGTGGAAAACCTTCAAGGGCTGACATATTTTCCCCTAATACTTAAAAAAATCACAACTAAAAATATGGAAAGGGATGATTTTCATATTTTAAACAATACAAATCTGCTAAGCACATCAATATAAAAGGACTCACTCATATGTAGAACATAAGGAATAGTGCAGAGGACCACAGGGGAAGGGAGGGAAAATTGAATGGGAAGAAATCAGAGAGGGAGACAAACCATGAGAGACTCTGGACTCCGGGAACCAAACTGAGGGTTACAGAAGGGAGGGGGTGGGAGGATGGGGTAACAGGATGATGGGTATTAAGGAGGGCACTGATGATGAGCACTGGGTGTTATACGCAACTAATGAATCATTGAACACTACACCAAAAACTAATGATGTACTACATGTTGGCTAACAGAACATAAAAAAAAAAAAAGCTCACTTACCAGGGCTTTCTACACGCTTATAGTGGTAGGGATTGATGCACACCTCCTTCTGCTTGGAACCAAAAGGAAACTCACAGCATTCCAGTGGTTTTAGTTCATGGTGGCTCTGAAGATCAGGCCAGCGCCACACACGGCAGTAAATGACATGAGGCAGTCCCTTCCGGTGGGAAACTTGCAGCCTGCCATCCAGAGAGCGAGGAATGGTGACACAGTTACTTGGCTGCCCCGGGCAGCTCAAGGCCTTTTCCAGTTCCTCCATGGCACCTTTCTTTTTCTTCAGTTTTTTCACCAAAGCATCAACAGCTTTCTCTGCCCATTTTTCTTCTTCATCACCCTGTTTCCACCCAAGGAGTCTCTTCACAGCTGGACTTGTGAAGGAAAATAAATTTGTCACATTCATAATGAATGCACTAGTTATAGACTCCTTGTGTGTGGTGAAATAAAGAAGTCTCCAAATGCAAAAGGACAACAGAAGAGATTTCACTTTATTTACATAGGATTCTCTTTAGCTTCTTGGTTTTGAGATCCCGAAAAGGAGAAATTACCATTCCTAGTGTTTTAAAAGTAATCCAAAGTCAGCACCTAGAAAAGAAAAAAGGGAAAAAAAAAGTTTAAAATAATTGCTACCACAAAACTACCATTCATTAAACAACTGCAATGCGCCAGGTACTATTTTAAGTAATTTTCTGTATTATGATACTCTATGTGCTGAATTATGACTCCCCCTAAAATTCACGTTGAAGCCATAACCTCCCATATGACTGTATTTGGAGATGAGATTATGAGAGTGGGGCCATAACTTGGTAAGATCAGCGGTGTTATAAGAGGAAGGGTCCCCCACCATGCACACATACTGCAGAAGGGCTAGGTGAGGACAGAGAGAGAAGGCAGCCTACGAGCAAGCCTGGGACAGAGCCCTCACCAGAAACCAAACTGGTGGGAACCCTGATCTTGGGACTTACAGCCTCCAGAACTGTGAGAATAAATTTCTGTTGTTTAAGCCACCCAGTCTGAGATATTTTGTTGTGGCAGCCCAAGCTAACACTCAGTATTTAGTTTACTTAGTCTTTTCCGTGAGGTAATACAATCACTCCCTTTTACAGAAGAACAAACTGAGACAGAGTTTAAAAAGTAGTATGTTACTTGTTCTGAGATAGAAGCAGTAGAAACCTCAGTGCACATAAGTCCAAGTTCTCAACAGATACTGTAATGTTTCATTCTTAGATTCATTTATAGGCTCTAAAAATGTATTTCAAAACATACCTCAATCAACAAAAACTGAAAGCAACAGGAAAAAAAAAATAGTAATCTTAACATCTGTTTTTGGTTTGCTCCTCAAGTATCTCTTACGATAAAAGAAAAAATAGTTATACATATACTGTGTAAACATTACAACATTTTAGGGTATTTATTCAGTAAACAAGCCAGTGCCTATGGGATATAGGGCAAGTAAGGTAAGAAATTTATTTGTTTTTTATTGATATGAAAGGAATGAAGGACATGAACACATACTGTACCAAATTCTTTCGTCCGGTTGTCTCATTTAAACCTTCCAGTTACTCCTCACCAGACAAAAACAGAGAAGATGAGAGACCTTCAAGAGGATAACTGCACAAACTCCAGGTAAGATGCAGTAGAACATGTATCACATCAACCTCGTCCCAAAAATCACTATAAAAACTAATAAAATATAAACAAAAAAGCCCCGCTTTAATTTAAAGATATCAAAGAGCAACCAAGGTCCTCAGGACTAGAGAGGCCAAGATGCTGAGAACAGAAAAGCAATGAAATGTGAGCTGAACATTCTTTCCTGCTCTTCTTCTCAAGGCACTTCCCAATGCCTGTGCTGTAACTAGCAAGGAGACTGGTAGCCAAGCTGCAGGAGGCTCAAGAAGCAAGCAAAGATTTCAGTGGCCTCATAGGGTGGAGGAGATCAAACAAGCAAACTGTAGTGGAGGGCCTGTGGAGAAGGAGGCTCTCAGTTGAGACGGCAAAGCGGTATGCTCTAGTGTAAGGGCAAAAATGAAATGGACCAGTTTTTATACTGAAACAGCGCCTGAAATCTTTTTTTTTTTTTTAAATCATCTTAATACTAGACTGGATCAAGGTAATGGGAAACGAAGAGAAAAAACTGTTGCAGAGGCAATATTTGTAGATACTAGCCAAGGATTTTCCAAAACTGACAACAAACAACTAGATACAGATCCATGAAGCTCTACAAATCCCAAGAAGGATAAATACAAAGAAATCCACAAGGTTTGATGTGCCCTCTCACACAAAAATCGCTGAAAACCTATGACAAAAATCTTTAGAGGGCGCCTGGGTGCCTCAGTTGGTTAAGCGACTGCCTTCAGCTCAGGTCATGATCCCAGGGTCCTGGGATCGAGTCCCGCATCGGGCTCCCGGCTCGTCGGAGAGCCTGCTTCTCCCTCTCCCACTCCCCCTGCTTGTGTTCCCTCTCTCGCTGTGTCTCTCTCTGTCAAATAAATAAATAAAATCTTTAAAAAAAAAAAAAATCTTTAGAAAGACACATTACTCTCAAATAAGTACAATAAGGCTGATAGCTGACATTCCAACAGAAACAACGGAAATAAGACCATCCTTAGTGTGCCAAATGTAAACAAATAACTGGCAACTCAGAATTCTATACTTAGTGGAAAAATCATGCAAAAGTGATTGTAAAATAAATGTGTTTTCCAACATACGAAATCTGAGAAAAATTCCTTCCAGTAGGAATCTGTGAGGCAAAAGGAAAAAGATCCCAGAAAGCAGCAAGGAATGGCAGGAAAGAATGAAGAGCTCCAGAAAGGTAAATAAAAGTAAGTCTAACTGGCAACTCAGAATTCTATACTTAGTGGAAAAATCATGCAAAAGTGATTGTAAAATAAATGTGTTTTCCAACATACGAAATCTGAGAAAAATTCCTTCCAGTAGGAATCTGTGAGGCAAAAGGAAAAAGATCCCAGAAAGAAGCAAGGAATGGCAGGAAAGAATGAAGAGCTCCAGAAAGGTAAATAAAAGTAAGTCTAAATGATACTGACTTTACAAAACAATTACAGGAATCTCTTGTGGTTATTTAAAAAATAGAATTAAAATGCATGACCAAAAAAAAAAAAAAAAAAAGCAGAAAGGGGCAAATAAAATTAGTGTTCTAAGGTCCCCGTATTACCCAGCAGGCTGTGATAAAGCATTGAATTATTATTGATAAAGTCTTGTCATAATAAAAAACTACTGAAAGAGAGGCACCTGGGTGTCTCAGTTGGTTAAGAGTCTGGACTCTTAATTTTGGCTCGGGTCATGATCTCAGGGTAGTGAGATCAAGCCCCGCTTCAGGCTCTGCGCTCAGTGGGGGCGGTCTGCTTCCCTCCCTCTTCTTCTCCCTCTGTCCCTCCCCACCACGTGCATGTGTACACTAATTCTCTCTAAAATAAATAAATCTTTTAAAAAAATAATAAAAAGGTAATAGAGAAGTTAAAAAATATGGAATTATTTTTTAAAATATGATTAACCCAAAGAATGTAAGAGAGAAAAAAAAAAACAAAGAGATGGGACAAATAGAAAACAATAAGATTTAGATCTAATCCCAAAAGAATCATTAATTATTTAAATATAAACATATTAAATATGCAAGTAAAAGATCGGCAGGGATGGACGGGGAGCACCACTTAACTACCGTACTTACAAGAGACACACATTACACACAAACGACAGAGAAAAGCTGAAAGAAAAAGGATGGAAAAAGATAGACTATGCATACTCTAACCAAAAAAGCTGCCATAACTATCTAATCAAACAAAACAGACTTCAAAATAAGAAGCTTCACCAGAGATTAAAAAAGGGACATTTCATAATGTTAAGAGTTGATCCACCATGGATATAGCATAATCCCAAATCTTCACGTAACAACAGTGTCAAAATATATAAAGCAGAAACTGACAAGTAAAATGACAGACAAACCCACAATCTTAGTGGGAGATTAAAACACTGTCATTTTACTTGTCAGTTTCTGCTTTATAGTAGTAGTCCGCATGTCTGTGTTCCCCACTACAGAAAGGTGACTGAGGAATTCCATCTTACTACTCTTCCTGTCTTTAGAGCCCAGCACTGTACCTGGCACACAGCAGATCCTCAATAAATGTTTAATGAATAATTTAGCTCCCTGAAGAAATCAGAAGGCCAAATGTGGAACTTCAACTTTATTCAATAAAATATGAATTAATATTACTAAATATACATATCATTAAATGGGCTGTAAGGAGTCCATTGTTTCCTTTCTTAAAGAGTTTTATCCAAATTTACCAGTCCTTTTGAAGTAGGCATTATTTTCATTTAACAGAAAAGGAAAGAAAACACAGCTGGGCCACTATCAAAAGCCATACTTGGTCAGAGTGTACCTACTGAAGTAATCATTTACTTTCAGGTTAGCTTTGCAAAAGAACAAGAAGGACAACTTCTCTCTAGTCTTCTGGTAACAAATGACAAAGAGAATACATTTCTTCTTACTCTATATGGCCTTTTCTTCTACTCCAATAACTGCTTTTTTATATTTTAGCCAATGATTTTCAAAGAGAAGGGATTGAGTTTCTATCAAAATCATCTGGGGCTGTTTCAAACTCTGTCAGTGATGGGTCAGTTGTACAAGGCAAGTATATTGAGGGGGAGGGTAGGGGATGAGATTAAGAACCACCATTTCAGAGCCTCGTTTTTACTATTCAAATTGACATTCATTCAACAAAGCTGTACTGAGTGCCTGCTGAGTGCTTGGCACTGTGCTATACACAGGGGACAAGGGCAAAAATGTCTATCTCCTGAAGGGGCTCACAAGCTAAGGGGAGAGCCAGGGGGTACACAACTAACTCTCACCGGGGCAAGTCGGTATCCCTGCATGCTAACACTAAAGGATGGGGCTGAGAAGGTTAGGCCAAGTGTTAGGGCCTCCTCCAGAAGCAATGTGTGACTGTACCAAGGTCGACCATGAGCACAGGAATAGAAGGGGAGGCCCACATACTATGCATTTGCCCATCATGAACTAACTATAACACTGTATGATAAAAGCTCTAAGGCAATTATAAACAATAATATATAAAAGAAGAAAAAGAACAATGAATTCCACGGATTTCAGGAAGTTTTCCCAAAAAGGTACTATCGGACAGGTCTTACAGGATAAGTAGAATTTTATGAAACAACAGAGCTAACATTTTGAAATATCACTGCATGACAGACAATGCTCCAAGCACCTTCTATCTCCTAACTAGTTTAAGCTTTGCAACAAAATCTCTGAGCAAACACTATCATTTCCCCTGTTCTACAGGTAAGGAAAGTGAAATATGGAAAGGTTCAATCATCTGTCCAAAGTTTACATACACAGCTGTATGCCAGAATCAGGGTTGGAACCCATCTTGTCTGGCTCTAGAACCTCAATTTTTTAACCACTTGTTTCAATTGCTAGTTCTCACAGACACAAGACAGAAATGCTGGGGTTCAAGGTGGCTGGTGAGGACACAAGGCTGCTAAGAAGGGCAGGTGCAAGACTATGAGGGCCGGTGATGCATCTTACCCTGCAGACGAGTGGAAGGTTTTATATCAGAGCCCTACTGCGATTAGCTCTATGATTCAGAAAGACAGTTCATGTGTTAGCCTCAGTACAGGAAGCCTTCTCCAAAAAGAGAACAAAAAACTCTAAACACTGTAGGAGTCAGCTGGAGGATGCATGTCCTGATGCCACTCACAAAAACGAGTGGCTAGATCACAAAACTTTACGTATAAATGTGCGTAGATGAAACAAAATGCAGGCCGATGACTAATTTCTGCCTATTTGAGTTAGGCATTTTTTTTTTATATACAAGTCAAACAAGCCACCTACCTCCCCATCAGGAACTCAAATGAGTCTATGATACTATGGCCTTGGCAAGACAACTCATTTTTTTCTGCCCCTTTTTGTACTTCCTGCTTTAGTTTATGTCAAAAGCTAAGTGGCCTTATCAGTTTAAAGTGCAAAATAAAAACATGAGTCAGCAAACAGAGATTTCCTTCCCTCTTCTCCAAATACAAACATTTCACACTGACACACACACACATACACACACACACACACAGCATTCATCTAGTAAAAAACCCCCCAGAAGCCTTAAAAATACTATCTTTTGTTCCAGCAACTTCACTTTTAGAAACTTACTCTAAGGAAAGATTCTGAACTAGAAAGGTAAAACGTTTTTGCACAAAGATTTTCATCAAAGCATTATCTACTTTACGGGAAAAAGAGTAAGATCCAATAACTGGAAAACAGGTAAGCTACGGTACAATCCACTCAATAGAATATTATGTAGCCCTTAAAAAATTATGTTCATAAAAGCTATGTAATAACTTGGAAAAAACCTTAACCACAACATAAAATGGTATATACAGCATGAACACCTACGTAAATATACCAAAATATTAACAGTGGCTGGGTTTGGAAGGTTAGTAATATCTCTCTCCTACTTTTCTAAACTTTTCAAACACTTAATGAAAAACTTTAACTTCTGAATTTTAAAAAAGCCCCTATATGCAAATATTTGCAAATTACAAAAAACAAAAATCAATTTCATGAAGTCAAGCTACATACAACCTCTACTTCTAAAGTCTAAAGACTTAGAGCGTGATCTGATTTTGGAAGTAATAAAAATACAGTTTAAAGCAGGGTTCTAAATTCGGAACTTTTCCATATGGAGTCTTCCCTATGGGAAGGATTTCTATTAGCACTGCCAGAGGCCAAACAAGAAAAATACTCTTATAATACTCCGTTTGACTAGGCTATTTAATTTTGCAACCTATGTGCTATTCCTTAATGTTAAAAGGAAAAAAAGCGAAAAATTTTAAAATACCTTTAACTGCTGTGTGACTTGCTTTATATTTAAAGGAAACCTAATTAGCCAATTGCACAACAATGGACATTTTCTTCATCCTGGCCTCGTCAAGTAAAGAAACATATAATTATCCAACTGTGTGAATAAAAACAAAATACACTATCTGGTGTTCAATACTTTTCAGATCCCAGACTCCCACAGAGAGTTTTATTTACTTATTTTATTTATTTTTTTTAAAGATTTTATTTATTTATTTGACAGAGAGAGATACAGCGAGAGAGGGAACACAAGCAGGGGTAGTGGGAGAGGGAGAAGCAGGCTTCCCGCCGAGCAGGGAGCCCAATGCGGGGCTTGATCCCAGGACCCTGGGATCATGACCTGAGCCGAAGGCAGATGCTTAACGACTGAGCCACCCAGGCGCCCCCCACAGAGAGTTTTAAAAGAATTATTCTAATTGTATCTGAAAATACATTTTAAAAAAGGGCAGAGAGAGGGTAGCTGCCAAGTGGTACAAACCAAGTACCATTATAAACTGATGGAGAGAGGAGACAGATCAGAACCAAATTAAATGCCCTCTGTAGCTTCAACCAGTTGGTTTATAATTCTTGCACTGGCATGGAATTCAATGAAGTAGACAAAATAAATGACTCCATTAAATATTGAGGGAATAAATTATTCAATAAAATAAATATAAAATATAGGCTCCAAAAAGTGACTGGGGAAAAAAAAAAATCAAAGACTCCTAGTACCTTAAAAAAATAACGGACAGAAGATAAATGGTCTATTGTCAATGAAGCAAGCAACTCACTTTTTTTTCACTTCTTGTTCTTTGGTTCATTACTCTGTCTTAACTCTAATGGTAAAACAGCATGGCATAGAGATCAAAAGAATCAAGGAACTAAATGCACAGGGTATTGATTAACTTCACTTTGGAACTGTTTAACAGCTGGGTAAGTTATTTAAGGAAAAAAGACAACTTTGCAAAAATTAATCTTCCTATAAAAATGTTTGAACCATTTTTTAGGAAACAAGTATTTCCAAGTGACAAAATAAACTGTGCATGTTTCCTGACTTATATCACTACACTAGCTTTCTTCTTAAACAGATGATCTTGTGAATAAGCAGGAAAAGTAAGACATGAGCACCCAAAGAAGAGCTACACTGGGGCTACCGAGACATCATAAGCCAACTATAGGATTTTTGTAATGCAATAGTTTTTTATATCTAAAATGTTTCAACATATACCAACATACACCATGGAGATGTAAAATACCACAGAGATGTGTTGTATAAAGCAACTGGTGGCAATACTGGTACTATGGAAAGGTATGTGTCATCTATCCTAACATCCAATTTTCAATAGGATTCAAGGTCTGATAAGAACCCTTGCCTCCTCTGAGATGCCTGGCTAAAGTAAAACATCAAAAAGGGCCAAAAAGTGAACATGCCAGTGGATCTCTAATGTAACTTTTCATTACTCCATTTTTTTTTAGCCTACTTGATGTCATCTGGGTACCCAAGTCAACTGCATACTTTTACCAAAGGCAGAACTGCCAAAACAGATCATGATTCTCAAGAAGAATAAAACAAAGATAAACTAAAAATTCCTGACACTCACAGAAACCACAGAATCACAGAAGAAGAGTAGACACTACCGATTAGGGTTAAAAATGCTTAAAAAGATGAAGGCTGGGCGCCCGGGTGGCTCAGATGGTTAGGCGTCTGCCTTCGGCTCAGGTCATGATCCCAGGGTCCTGGGATCGAGTCCCACATCGGGCTCCCGGCTCAGCGGGGAGCCTGCTTCTCCCTCTGACCCTCTCCCCTCTCACGCTGTTTCTCTCTCGCTCGCTCTCTAAAAAATAAATAAAATCTTTAAAAAAAAATAATAAAATTTAAAAAATTAAAAAAAAAAAAAAAGATGAATGCTGCCGCAAAGAAAAATATTCCAGAGATTCAATGCCAGTAAACATTATAAAACATAAAGAGCAATCCATCATTAAGCCAAGAATTACAAGGAGCTTTGCTGGTTAAGAGTAAGATGGAGAATTCACAAAATGGCAGGAGAAGGGGGTGGGGGGAGATCATAACCATATTCATTAGACCTAAGTAAAATTAGGCTATGGAGTCAAGTCCTGAAGAACAGGGATCTTCTAAACTTTTGCTAAAACTAAATTACTTGGTACTTAAAAGGGGAACAGCAGACAATCCACATGGTGGCTTAGGAACGCTGAAGCAGAAGCAGCACATACACTCACATCTGCGGGTGGAAAAGCAATCCCAGGAACAGCACCTGTGAAAAGCAGTAACGAACACAGGCAGAGACAGCACTCTGGAACAAGTAAAATACAGCCATAAGCGGTATCAACTCTGAACAGTTCCCAACAAAAGCACGAAAGACTATCATACAGTTCCTTAAGGAAAGCGATACATCTTTATCCACTCTTAAAGCAGACAGGAAAAAAAAATGCTTAAATTTGCAACGCAAGTATAATGCCATTACAAGGAATATCAGAACAGAGAGAGGGTTTCTCTAGCCATCTCGGGCTCAGACAAATACCTCAAAGTTACAGTGCTCTATGATTTGGTTTCAACAAATAATCTGTTCAAATGTTTCATTCCCCCAGTTACTCCAATTAGGAACTAACTTCATCTTGAGATATATGAATTGGAGAAAACAGGTGAAGTGCCTCTGCATTTTTTTCCTGTTTTAAAATAGCAGTTAGCCCTTGACTTTCAATTTCAAACAGGTCAAATGTAGCTAAATAAAACTCACCACCAACCAAAACAAGGGGGAAAAAAAAATCCTAGAACAAGAAAATGAGGATGAATAAAATCTTTCTCCAACTTTTACAGATTTGAAAGCACTTTTTAAACCACCCACTTCGCTGCCGGGAAGTTCGGCTAAAAGGAACTCTACTTCAACTGAGTCCTCAGAAAACGCAAGTGTATTTAAACAAATTCCTACACAAGAAAGTGCTATGAAGATCCACCGGAGATCATAGAAGAAATCTGCTGGTCTTAGATCAAAGCAGCAGCAAAGTCCCACCATTACAAACACCCAGAAGTCAAATTTCACGTTACTCAGTCTCTTGTTATTAAGCCTTGTTATTGTTACTTCCAAACATTTCCCAACTTTCTAAACGTGTAATTAAATGACACAGAATAGTTTGCCATTTTTTCAGAGATTAATGTTCCAGATCTGGGGTAATGGGGGAGGAGTGAAGATAGGAGGGAGGATAAGCTCTTGAAAGCCTATTTTTAGTAGTAATGTAATTACGTAGTACTACCACCTTAAAAACACGTGCGCTAACAGCCAGTTTCCCGGTCTCGCAGGTGTGACATGACTAGCAAGAACTGCAGTGAGGTCTCTCAACAGTGTCAACCGAGTGGGAAACTTTGGAATCAAAAAGGAAAGGAGTAGCAACACGTAGACTTTGAATAGCAGCTTCCCACTTACCACTTGTAAGTTCACTGCAAGCTGTGATTTCAGCCAGATAATTTCGAAAGCAGCATCCCTTTGATGAAAATGAAGCATGGAATTTATGGATGTCACAATTACTTGAGACTCTAAAGAGGACAGGGCTCTAGTTTACATATTTAGGTGTGCCAAGTACACTATTCAATACATCTTCCACTGTGTTAGAAAATTCTTGAAGACGAGAATGCTCTCTGGTTCTGTTCTGGATACACAAGTCCTTCCATCCTGCCAAACCTAGGCTGCTTATGGGACAACTGGTCGATTTTCCCTAGTCACAGAGACTCCCCAGAGGATAGCAAGTGTCGGCTGTGTTTTGTTTCATGAGATGATTACTTGTTAAGTAGGCTGAAGGCACTTAGAAGTTTTCTTACTGTCCTCAACTTCAACAAACAATTCTGGCTTATTTGTACATCTCCTCGCCACTTCTTTAATCCCACTGAATCCCTGTTCTCAAATTCATGCTTGTAACGGAAGACTACTCTTCAGTTCATGGTAGCCTTTCAAGATATCCAGGTCCTAATTACCTCACCCTGATAAATGTCATCTGCATTCACCTCAACTCAAGACTGGACAGTCATTTGGCCTTCAAGTGCTCACTCCTCAAACACAGGAGGATTGAAGACCAGAGGCATTTTAAACTTTAATTTTGTTGAGTACAAGAAGAAAAACTCTACCATAGTTGTCTCTTGGAAAAAAGAAAAATACTCTCTTTGGGTCACTGTTAATGTAGAACAGCAATTTCACAGACTGCAAAGAATGCTAAATGTGGTAAATTCCCACAAGTAGTCAGTTATGAATGAGTCATCACTAACAAATGAACAAAATTATTCTAATTGCATTATTACCTTATGTAAATATTATACTGGTTGTTTTTACAAACATTATCTTACTGATTTCTACAGCAATCCTTCAAGCTATATATCATTACCTCAATTTTACTAATAAACCTGAGAATCAAAGGTCAAGTAATTTTCTCAAGACCATATTCTAATAAGTGGTAGAGCTACATTTTAAGCAGATAACTACACAGAACAGGTGCTAGAGTCCATTAATCAGGTTTAAAAAAAAGTAATTCAAACTCCAAATTCACAGATGAAAATGGAGTAGGCTAGAGAGGAAAAAAACTGCCCTATTTAAAAAAAATCCTGCTGTATTTCATTTTTTGGAACATATTTCTCCTTCCCCACTGATCTCACAGGTGCTGTTTATGACAATAAACACACATCTGTAGGGGTGAGCTGACACACACAAGGCAGGACAGCCTGAACCCTCTCCCTATATTTAGATCCTTCTGCTCAGCTCTTAACTGAATAATTTAATCAGGACCCTCTAGAAGGGAAACACATCCATATTCATCACAGGCATCAAAGGAAACATCTTTACAAGTTATATCCTTTTACAAACCAACATATGGTCTCACGCCATTCTCCCAATTGTTGAACTCCTCCTCTGGGAAGAGCATGGAATTTTATTTCTTTTTATCACTTGAAAAAATCACTTCCCTCCTAATTCAGTAAAACTGGGTGGAGGCCACTTCCTCCACAGGTGAGAGAAATAAAACTTGTTGATCTGTCATTGTCAGGAATTTTAAAGTTAACTATTTATTCTATGTACTTTCAAAATAGAAACAAAAGGCAGACTCAGTCCAAAATAAGAAGTCAGGGCACATGTCCCACACTTTTAAATAAAACCCCTACAATTTTTCTGTCACTGTAAGATGTTTCTAAATGAGAAAACAAGGGCCCTTCCCTCGGAGTGAAAAGAGGTAGGCTGAAATGGTAGCTTCCACTTAGAAGCTGTACTCTGAACAAAACACCGCTCTGAGCTTCAATGTGCTCTTCCACAAAATTTTGATTCCATCACCTATCCTGCTGGATTGTTAACGAGGCTCAAATATGAACATGCAAAACTGATTTGAAAATTACAACATGCCAAAAAATGTAATATATTTTATTAACACAACAGCTTCACAAATAAGGAACTTAATTTGAATACTTTGTACATATAAAAAACCGAAGTTTCTGTCCTAGTTTTGTCTGTTCCGTGAAGTTCTAACTTTATAAGACATAAAGAAGGGGGGGCGGGAAGGAGGGAAAAGCACTGGGGACATGGCACTGAACAAGAGAGACCAAAAGCATATTTTTAAAAGGCTGTGCCTTCATGAGACCTACATTCCAGTGGTCAGGGAAGGCCTCACGAGGAGGGTGCTATTTGAACAGAAGCCTAGAAAGGTGACAGGCTGAGCCATGTGGACAAGTGGGGCAGCACACGCTGCAGGGGGAACGAGGCAAGGGGCAGGCGGGAGAGCGGAGGTGGGCCAGGTATCAGGGCCAGACCCACGGGGAGCCGACCCACGGACTTCCCAGCCTGCACTCTGAACTGAGCTGGGCACCACGGGGGAGATGAAGGCAGAGCTTGACAGGATGACCACGGGTTGGCCCCCTGAAAGAATAGAAGTCGGAAGCAGTAGGAGTGGTGACGGCTGGTTGTGGTAGTGGCAGCAAGAGCAAGGGAGGCCAATTAGGAAGCTGCGGCCATTGTTGTGGTTGGAGAGGGTCAAAGGTTTGGATCCTGGATATATTCTGAAGGGAGGGCCATGAACAAATAACACTTTATTGCTGAAGTAAATAAAGAAAATAATTAACCATAAAGCTGGAGAAATCGGTTTAATTTTTAGACATGCAAAATCCCGTATTATGGAACTATGAGGCGGAGTCTCTGAGGTGGGGTCAAAGGTCACTGGAGAAGCAGTCCAAGAATTATCACAGGAGCAGGAGAGGAGGGAGGGAGTAACGACTGGTAGCTAAAATCTCGTAGGAATGAGGGTGAATGATGGGGGCCGGGGCAGTAAAGCACTAACAAGGAAGGAAAGTGAGAGGTGAAATCTGACATGGTATTCAAAGCTGGGTGTTTCTATGGAGGACGGAAGAATGGTGTGGCGGTGGCAACGAACAGGGCCCCCGCTTCCAGGCACCATGGTCCTCGGGTTATGAGAGAGAACGGCCACGCCTTAAGACAGCTGCAAGGGAAGCAACATCCTCAGATGAACATACACAAGCATATTCATGTTCTAAGTAACCCAGATGTCCAACAATAATGGAGTGATGAAATCAATTAGGGGACATCCGACAATGATGTAACTGTTAAAAGGAAAAAAAACCAGACAGACTTTTATGTCTAACAGGGAAAGAAAACCAGACCGTAACTGTTCAGTTAGAAAGAAGTTGCAGACCAGAATATACAGTATGGCTCCATTTCAAAAACACAAAGAGAAACAAAACCCGTAGATATATAACATAGGTACATTTTTAAAGGCCTGGAAGGAAATGCACAAAACCAAGTAAGTGATTCCCTCTAGGAGTGAGCTGGAAGGAGGGGAGTGCAGAACATTTTTACTTATAACCAATTACTGTTTTCAATTTTAAAACCCAATAAAAACAAAAACTGAAGAGGGTAACATTTATTCTACATCACTCTGTAAGACAGTATTATGACCAAGAGGTGGCAAGACTTATCTTTTTATAAAGAAAAAATAATTGACAGTGTTTCTGCACAGAGTGGAAATATCACTGCAGTGGGATTTTTAAGAGAAATCTATTCCTGTATACAGAGTTGGAATATATGACTTAATTCCGGGTGAAGAGGTGAGCGGGAATGCACTTTTTTATTAAGCAAGTCAGCCACATCATCAAAAAATTTGATTTTACAAAATGCATATTATAACAAAAAATAATTTTCTTCCCATTCCAGCCCCTTAGTCCCCTTTCCATTAACAATTCAAATATCCTTCAAACTTTTCAATGCATGAATTTCTTACCCCAAAAAAGTTTTGTATTACTCAAAAATCTTCAAAAGCAATTTGGTCCTTCACTTTTCCAGCATATAAATCTGTTACTTGGAAGAACGAAATAGTTTCTAAAAATCAAAGTTTACACAATCACTGAAACAAACATTGACATTAGCCAGATTTCACTCTCCTCCACATGACAATCAACAACAGCCTGTTTTCAATCTGCCAAAAACTAGACTGGACTTAACAAAGGTTCGCTTGGCCACCTCGGAGAAAAAACTGAACAAAACAGTAGCAGCCTTCTTCCAGAACAGGACCAGCTCCCTCCAGCTAAGAGCTAAAAGAAGCAAATGCAACATCTCCCACTGGGTTAGAGGAAAAATGCTCTGGTTATAAGCAAGGGTAACCAACGGAATTAGATGAGAGCTGTACCATAAGTCCAGACTTTCTCTGCCTCACACAGGTTCAGTCCAGTCCTCCATGAACTTTTCCACAATGACTGACTTACCGGTCAGAATGGAAACACCTAGCAAAGCTCTCAGAAGTCTTCGGAACCCAAATTCTCCTCCTTTAGACATTCAACTATTAAGACAACTTTAGTCTTCACTAATTCACTACTTAATTGAACAAATTCTTTAAGCGCTTACCACCAACATAAAAGTGCAGTAGAAAGAAAATTGAGTATGGTACAGTTCCCATCACCACCAAGCTTAGAGTTAGGAGGTATGTCAGTGAGAGATGGGAGAACCATCTTACATGATGACTGTGATAAGAGCCACACAACGTTTATCTAAGGAGGAACATACATACAGGGCAAATGGCCAACAATCTATGCTGTTTTCTTTGCCACGACTATATCTCACATGCATCTTGGGCTTTGTTTCCTACCATGCAATAAAAATACAGATTGAGTTCAACTGATTGTTAAGCAGTCACATCAGTAGGAACAATAAAATGGATAATCCAAAGCAGCCTCAATAAAAATTAGCCACTGTAGACATTTTTCCAAAGAAGACATACAGATGGCCAATGGGAACATGAAAGGATGCTCAACATCACTAAGCTTCAGGGAAATACAAATCAAACCACAATGAGATATCACCTGACACCAGTTAGAATGGCTTTTATCAAAAAGAGGTCAAAAAGGCAAGAAACAAGTATTGGTGAGGATATGGAGAAAAAGGAACCCTTGTGCACTGCTGGTGGGAATGTAAATTGGTGCAGGCACTATGGAAAAGAGTATGGAGTTTCCTCAAAAAATTAAAAATAAAAATACCATATGATCCAGCAATTCTATTACTTGAGTATCTACCTGAAGAAAGTGAAAACACTAATTCAAAAAGATATATGCACCCCTATGTATATTGCAGCATTATTTACAATAGCCAAGATATGGAAGCAACCTGTGTCCAACTATGGATGAATGGATAAAAATGTGGTACACACATATACACAGTCACAGACACACACACACACACAAATACTACTCAGCCATAAGAAAAGAATGAAATCTTGCCATTTATGACAACATGGATAGACTTTCAGGGTATTATCCCAAGTGAGATAAGCCAGATGGAGAAAGACAAATACTGCAAGATGTCACTTCTGTATAGAATCTAAAAAACAAAACAAACAAAACAAAACCCAGACTCACAGACACAGAATAGACTGGTAGTTGCCAAAAGGGAGGAAGGTGGGGAAAGGGGCAAAATAGGTGAAAGGCATTAAGAAGTACAAACTTCCACTTATAAAACAAATACATCATGAGGATGACAGATACAGTCAATAATATTGTCGAATTACTATGTTGTACACCCGAAGCTAATATAATATTGTACGGCAATTATACCACAGTGAATTAAAAAAAATTAACCACTGTTTTTGGAATGTATTATACTTTATCAAAGAAAGATTTTAATTCCTTATCACAGTTTGTTTACATTAATATTATTAACCCTGAGAACACAGCAAATTCTACAGAAATGCCTGTTCAAGATTCAAATACCGCTGTGGAAAATCTCTAAGTGGATGATGCAGTCAGTTAACCAAAATGGTTTTATTATAAAAACTTACAAAAACAAACCTATTTTGTCATACAAATCTCTCCTCCTCTTGAAATTCTGACTGTAGGCAAGAAACAGCCTTAATAGAACATCTGAAACACACCAATTTGAAGACTCAACAAACTCTCATCACCATCACTACCAACTTCAAAAGGAGGGAGTTGTCATGCACGGGGTTCAATGGGTGACATCATATGAGTGCATCCATGGTCTCCATCAATTTTCAACACAGCTCAAGTATTCAAAAAGAATCAAAAATCATCCTCATATCACCACCACCACCATCACCACTCACAATGAAGCACCAAGCACTGTTCTGATACTTTATACCTATTGCCTCTCATAATCCTTACAAGAATCCTATAAGGACTATTTTAGACATGATGAAACAGAGGTACAGAAAGGTTAAGGAGCTTGCCAAGGCAACCAGTCTACCACCCTGCTCCTCCTAAATAACCTCCTCCTGTGTCTCATGCATAAAGCAGAAGGACTGGTAAGCAGGGATTTGCTTATAGTTTTATTTCAATCCCTCCAATTCTTCCCTTCCCAACTTATTTTTATTTTCATTGTTCTTCCCTTCTTGATAACTTCCCACTTTCCTAGAACATGGGAAAAACCAAGAGTTTTATTATCAGGGCAGCAATGACAAAATTAAGTTCATTTTAATCTTAAGAGCCCAAAATAAGGATAAAAAGTCATAAGCTACAACTCAATAAGACATAAGGAAATTGCACCATGGCTTCACACCAATAGACCATATATGTTTCCAAATCTTAATATTCTTTTCTTATATGTCTGTGGAACATTAAAATTAAACTCCTTTTATGAAATGCATTTTCTTTACATTCTCACTGATTATTCTTAGGGTTCTTCACTGAAAACACAGAACTACTGGCTTAAAAAAAATAAGCCAGTAGTTTTGTTAAGGTAATTTTCCACTCAGGCAAATGTAGAGATGGAGAAAATTTATAGGTAAAATATTAAAATATTCATTTTAATGGCTAACACACAGCTGATAGTCACAATGCTATCTATACATGATGGCAAAAATGAATACTGTGAACTCTGCAGGATGTGGGTGAGGGAATGAGCAGCAGAGGGGGAGATAAAGCAAACCGTGTACTGGTATGGCAGTAACATCAGCTGGGGGCACTACCGCTTCAACTCTTACCTGCCTCCTAACCCCCCTCTTCCCTCCTCTTCATGCTCTGTGGCAGGGTCTCTCAATCTTAGCATTATGGGATGTCAAGCAGCATCCCTGCCCTCTACCGACTGGATGCTGGTAGAATCACTCTTGCCCTGCCTCCCCTACTTGTGACAACCCAAACTTCCTTTTCTCCTTGTAATCTAAATGCCTCAGGCCTCAACACCTCTATTTAGCTCCACTTCTAGACACTAGGACACAAGGAATTGCTGATCTCTTCAAGAATGGACAAGAGAAAGAGGTCAAACATACACATCCTTTCTTCCTCTCTCTTTTTCTCCTCAAACAAAAAAAAAAATGCAGGGACAGTGGAGCCTAGGTGGCTCAGCTGGTGGAGCGTCCGACTCTTGATTTCAGCTCGGGTTGTGATCTCAGGGTCGTGGGATCCAGCCATGGGTCAGGCCTGTGCTCAGCAGGGAGTCTGCTTGAGATTCTCTCTCTCCCTCTGCCCCTGCCCCCACTTGTGAGCTCATGCTAATATAATAAATCTTTAAAAAAAAAAAAAGGGGGGGGCAGGAACCAAACAGTCAATTGTCAGTATTAACCGGTATGGTTTGAGCACCTACAACGGGTATTACACAGGGTCAAGTGCTGCTGGGTATAAAAGACATAGTTCATACCCACAACGAACTTAAAATGAAAAAATCCACTCATCAGGTACCTACTGTGTGTCAGGCCAAAAGTTCTTAATGCTGGTAGACATTAAACTTGCCCGTAATAATTTTATAAAAGCTCCCCACCATAACCCTTGAGTAGAATCCCCTAGTGGCAGGTCCATGGATTTCTGCGGTGGTTGTTCAAGTGATTTTGATGGGCAGACCAAGGGAGAACAATCCTGTGATCATAAAGACACTGCCCGTTACCCCCAAGTAACTCAGTCGAAAGAGGTAGTAAGAAAACCGTAACAAAGGCTATTAAAACAAAGGCTAGACTGGACAAGCTGGTCTGTACTGTTCGTCAAAGTTACAAGATTTTTAGTGCAAGTCTAACATTTATGACCACTGATTCCCACCTTATCAAGTGTATAAAACATACCTTATGAAGTACAGACACACTCAAAAACTGCTGAAGGACAGGAAGCAAGAGCTCCACCAACTGCATCAGCTTTCTTTCTCAATCCCTTGATTTTAAAGGCTATCCCAATTATAAGAGAAATACCTTCAAAGTAAGAATATGTAACATTAGTAATGATGGCTTGTTATTTAACTTTTCTTATTGTAGTCTCCTCCTACTGATAGGATTGCTCCTTGGAGGCAGAAACTGAGAATACATTTCTCTATCCCTCCCGCAAATATAGCAGACACACAGCAGGAGTGCACAAGTTACTTGCTGAATAGATTTTACCGGCTTAACAAAAGGCAGAACCCCAGAGTGAGGCTGTACCTTCTTAAAGGAGCCCTTCCCGAAATACAAATCCACATCTCAGCCTGCACAATTTGACAAGACAGAACTCTTCAGTGTTTAAATGCAAATAAATGCTATAAATACAGTTTGTGTGCCAATCATCTGAATGTTAATCAAGTTAATTTTGTTCACAGTTAACAGGAAAACATTTAAAACCAATCAAACATTCCCTCAAGCTTGAATAAACTAAATGGAAATCCTGAGCACACAAACATGAACACAAGGAAAATAAAGAGGGTGTTATTAATCATGCCACACTGCAAAGCCAGCAATGGGCAAAAAGCAAAACAGGAAGCTGTAACAGATGAGATGGCAAGCCATATACAATCTGCCATCCTGGGTGTTCCAGTAGGGGCTAAATGCTAGCACAACATGCTCTGCATTATTATTCCCTTTCATGAAAAGCTACAGTCTCTGATAAAATTAAGACCCGTTTTCCAGGCGGTCACCCTCCCTGTCCCACTCAGCTTTTAAAGAGTCTGAGCCTGACGAAGGCATATCAGTTCAGGGTTCCTACTCAGTCACTCAGAAAAAGGAGGGGATGGGTACTGGCCTGAGTGGTAAGTGTGTAAGTGAGATTTAAAAGTCTTTTTCCCCCCAACTTTGAAATATTCACAGATCATCTAAGGGGCGCCTGGCCGGCTCAGTCGGTAGAGCATACGACTCTTGATCTCGGGATTGTGAGTTCGAGCCCCACACTGGGTGTAGAGATTACTTTTAAAAAAAAAAAGAAAGGAGATGGTGAGGCAGAAAATGCTGCCAAATAATTCTACTCTGTCTAGCAGCTCGGTAAGAACTCCCTTAATGCTGAGGTAAGACCGAGTGTGCTTCAGTCAGGTATGGACCTCACCCACAAGCAGCAGATGTTTCCCTTACAGACAGCATATGAAAAGCCTTTTTTTACATCCATGATCGCTGTTATCCTTAAGAGAAAATCTGGGAAATTAAATGCTGATGCCTAACTTTTAAAATCACTTTCATTTTATAAGAACTTCTGCACGACAGGACCTTTCTCACTTTGATACCTTATAAACTAATCAATTTCAACAATCAAAACCATATTCCAAGCCCACCACTGGTCTCCTGTAAGAAAATGCCACTATAAATAGAATCTAATGCTGCAACTCAGGTAGGAGAGAAAGAGGCCCATCTCGTTATACTCTGTGAAGCACAGGTGTCCCTCAGGTTCATCAATCACGTCAGTTGATTGAGAAACCACATATAACTGATAACCCCTAATGGGCTGGGAACACCTCACATTCTTCCAAGACTCTGATCCCAAAATCATGTCATGGAGAGGAGCAGGATATGATCAAGGAAATAAGATGGAAAAAGCTTGTCTTTTATAACTCTGGCTTATATACACCATGTACCTCCCAGTAACTCCAGCTTTGCTTAGGCAGCTGGGAAATTCTGGCTTCAATGAAAAATAAACCAGTCTGCCCAGACCAATACTTCCTGGTACATAAAGAATAACACAATAAAGTAAAAGACATCATCCCTATTCCAGTGAGGAATCTGGCCAGGACACAGGAGAACATTTTTTATTAGTAGCTAGCATTTCATGTATTTTTTAATTGTCTGTTCACGTCCTTTTACCAATCTTGTTTTTTAGGGGTGCTGTTTTCCTATTGATTTTAGAAGTTTCTTACATAGAACAGTAAGTAACTTGCTGCAAATATGTTACCTAAAAGGTTGTTATTTGTAAGTCCATGTTTAGTTATTTGTACGTGTGTATTTGGCCACGTAAATGCTGTCAAATCTATAAAATTTTCCTTTATGGATTCTGCCTTCCACATTTAAAAGGGCTCTAGAGCTGGCTATTAATTACCCCCTCCTGTCTCTTGAGGAAATGGCACATATCAATCTCCCCCTTTCCTTCCGACACTATGACAAGAATCCATGCCAGAATCTTTCTACACTGAGTGTGTATTACTCCACTGGAAAAAAAAAAAAAGTAACACTAATGAATGCTATAAAAAAAGCCACAGATAAATTTGAATACTTATCTTTAAAAGCTCTGGGCAATTTAAGTAACTTCTTTAAATCATTAAAGGGCATTCTTCTCTTAGTTCAATTACTATATTTTTCGCAAAAACCTTTATCTGCAATTGTCAGGGAAATGCTCCATCTACAAATTCCCAAACTTGGTATTTCACAATTTCATTACCAGGATTCCCATTGCTTAACTCTTCTCAATTCATTTAAGTCCATTAGACTCCTTATAACCTATGACCCCTTATCTAGATTGGATTCAGTACTGCTCTCATTAACGTTCTAGACTCTAAAATCACATTGATTTTTATAAACAGCTAACGTTTTCTGAATGTTTACTATGCCAAATCCTATACTGAGCATAAAATGCACCTCCCCTCTCCCCCATTTTAACACCTCTGAAACAAGGAACTTTACAATCAATGGTAAGTCATATCTAATTGACGGGTTTTTTTTTTTCCTCGAGTAGCACATGAAATAGTACAATGAAATAATTAGCAGCATCTTAATTAGATGAAATATGAAAGTATAATTCATTTAATCTTACTATCAATCCTGAGGCTGATACTATTATCTCTATTTTTCAGACAAGGGAAAGCAAGGTACCAAAGTGAATGGTAGCTCCCCCAAAGTTATAAAAAGCAAGTAAGTGGCGGGGCTTAGACTTCAACCCAGGCAATCTGACTCTAGAGCCTCGTCTCTTAACTGGTTTGCTATGGTAGGCCAGAATCATCTTTACCAACATTTCTCTCCAATCTTACTATCAGGTCATCCAGTTGTTCTAGGAAGTAACAATTACCTAATCCACAGCCACATCAAACTTTCCACCAGGCTTTGCCCTTGCTGTTCAGGCTCTGAATTCTCCATGGACTCAGTTGCCCACTACCCACAATGGTTCTTTCAAAACTTCTCCATTATTCTTAAACTTCCAGTACCATTTTGCCGAGTCGCCCACCTCACCACCCCGGTAAGGGACTCGTCTCCCACACTACTGGGAAAGTCAACATAAGCTGGCAGAAGCTCCGCCATCTCCTTTCTTCTAACTTGAGCCCCATCCTGCTTCTCTCTCGGACAATTGTCCCACCTTACCATGGTTAATATGTTGTCACCTGCGCCCTAGATCACTCACTCCATCATCTTTAATTGCTCTGTCCATTAACTTCTTTCCTTCAACCTTCGGAATCAAAGAGATCGCATCTATTTTGAAATATAAGTCACTCGAGGGCATCTGAGAATCTACTTCTTTTTTTTTTTTTTAAAGATTTTATTTATTTATTTGACAGAGAGAGACACAGCGAGAGCAGGAACACAAGCAGGGGGAGTGGGAGAGGGAGAAGCAGGCTTCCCGCAAAGCAGGGAGCCCGATGTGGGGCTCGATCCCAGGACCCTGGGATCATGACCTGAGCCGAAGGCAGACGCTTAACGACTGAGCCACCCAGGCGCCCCTACTTCTCATTTCTTAATATGCTCTGTGTCTCTTCACACCTGCATTCACTTGATTACCCTGACCTTTCCTCCTTCAACATGAGCCAACCATACATTTTCCCACTCTGAACCTACTTCTGGAATCTCTCTTCCCCAGTCTTTCTGGTTTCACTGCTCCTCTGACCCTACATCTTTCTTCCAATTTCTTCTTCCATCCACTTTAAATATACCTCTTCCTTCTACTAATTCCCAATTGTGGATTTCAGTGGAAGGCTCGACCCACCAGCTTTTTCCTTTCCATGGTCCTCTCAGAATACCTATCCACTTTTGGAAGGTCAACCATCATTTCCAGGAGAAAACTCCTGAGAATCTTTTGTGAAGCTCTGAGCCCTTCCCTAAGCTTTGGTTATTTATCTCCAACTTGCCGGTAGGATACTTCTACTTAGAGACTCCACCTTAATTCGACATGTCAATTCAATCTTTATTCCTTCCACAACCAGTTCTTCCCTATTCTTAAGAAAAGACTTTATTAATTTTCCAGCCACTCAGGTTGGAAACAAGAATACTCTCTGACACCTCTCTCCTGTTACTCTATAGTGAAATAACCACCAACTGTTTTTTTTTTTTTTTGCTCATAAAACCCATCTCTATCACACAGATAACTCAAATAGCTTTCCTATTAATCTCCTGGCATCCGGCCCTACCTTCTCCAATCGACACTGCATGTTCACCTTCACCGACTTCCCAATGCTTCCTTATTTTGGCACTGTAAGGTACTCAAATTCTCACCCCAACTTAAGCCTTCTAAACGTGTCTTCCCCCTTACCATACTGAGCCCCATCAGGAATACCCACTGTGGTGAGGTAGGGCTGCTCACCAGCCTCTAGATCTGTGCCATCCAATATGACCGTCACAGGATAAACACAGTTATATTTAAACATAACGTGATTAAAGTTAAAAAATCAACTCCCTTCAGTTGCACTGGCCACATTTTAAGTGTCACGAGGGCTAGTGGCTACTATATTGGACAGTGTAGATAGCAAACATCTCCATCACTGCAGAAAGTTCTGTTGGGACAATGCTACTGTAGAGATTCTCAACACTCATGCCTAACCTCCTTGATCTTTCATACCACTACTCTGCCTAGAATGTTCCTCCCTTCTACCTATGCAAATCCACACGTCCTTCCATACCACAGTGGTCCTCATGTGAGTTGTCTGCGTAACTTCTTCTTATATGATCTTGTAACAACTCTTGCAATGTTGTTATACTTTTTCATTTTTGTGTGTCTTCTAATTATTGGACCACTCAGAACTAATAAATATTCAAGGGAATAAATGAAGCATATACTCACTATAATACTGAATCAAAATTATCAAATTAATGGTATACATAATATCCTTCTTCCATTAAAAAGATACGTTTTCTTTCAATCTAAACAAACAAAAGATCATGTATTTAGCTAACTAAATGACTTAATTTAATGCCTAATTATAATACTTGAAAGATAATTAGTTCCCCTTTTTTTTCTTGTGGTGTTTGAAACTGAAAGAAAAAAAAACCTTAAAGGTCTGAAATACTTCCACTTTGCATAAGCACACCGCAAAGAAACCACAAAAGACAGACAAGGAAAGGAAAATGAATGAACGGTTTGAGTAACTACACCCTAACTATCTGAGATTATAGGAAAAAATATCTATTGTACGGCTACCCTAAAATTAAGGAGAAACTACAAATAAAATATTTAAAAATTATGTATCTAAATATATTTTTGAATCAATAGCTAGACCCTTCTATCCTCTCTGCAAATATGACATAGTGAATATTTATCTATATTCCGAGCTCAACAGCATATAGACGCATAACTGCTGTGTATGTATGTGTTCTTTAAATTCAAGATTATTGTCTCAAGAAAAATAATTAAGAAACCAATCCACCACACCATAGATCTGGGTTCCTAACAAGGGAACAAGGCTCCTTATCTGAATACTAGAACTGAGCAGAGATTTGGGGGAAATGGCCAGGTAAGGATTCCCTCAAACCTTCAAAAGCTGGATGCTTTATTTTCAAGCGGGAGTCTTGATTTGAGTTCTGATTTGAGCTTATAACAAAAACTATAAAGATGTAAAACTGCTCAAATACTGCAGTTCCCAGTATCTTCCTAAAACTCTGATGTGATCACTGGAGTTAAACTATTTATGAAAGTCTTGGCTTTTTCTGTCTGAAAACAGCCCCTCTTACATAAATGAATGTTCTACAGGCTGTTCGTTTCTTCCTATCAGCCAGCAGTACCTGTAAAATGTTACTTTTTTACCTGATAGGACTTGTTGTACATCTCTAAAACGGACTCCATCTTAGTAACGCATACCAAAATGAAGATTTTAATTTAGATTTTAAGTAATTACATTCATGCTACTTAGCTTTGTTTTTTTTTTTTTTTTTTTTTAAGAAAGTTACTCTGGAGTGTTAAAAACTCTTCAGGTATTTTTGCTGCAAATCAGATTACAGATCACCACTATCTGCACTACCAGGTAACAGCAGAAAAGGAATATAAAGAGCCAAGAGATTTCAGTTTGGAGGAAAAAGGTGATGCCCTTATTTGTTATCAAAGCATCCCCTGCTAATCTTGGTACAAAAAATGAAACCAGAGCTTCCAAGTTGTTGAACACATCAAAGTGCTAGGAGAGTGGCAGGCCTGGAGAGGACACGGAAGCTCCTCACCCCTTCCTCTGTACGTTCCCTTGTGCCCTTCTTCCTTCTGCTGTTCCTGAGCTGAATCCTTTATAATAAACTGGTAGTCTGGTAGAGAAAGGGAGGAGGAGAGAAAGAAAGAAAGAACAGTAAAACCACATATAGAAGTACCATTACAGAGAATACTTCATCAGCCTCATTTTATGACTTAATATCAAATTCCTCTACCTCCTTGTAGGTAAATTATCCTTCTTCTCCTCAGATCTTTCCAATTCTCTCCCTAATACCTGCTAGCTCCTTCCTTAAATACTCTAAACTTTAGCTTTTGGTTAAGAACGTAATTTGCTTTTGAGAGTCAAGAGAGAAAATTCGTAGAGCAGAACTGACTGATTTAATTTGATCTTGATACAATCTTAGATCTCCCATTTTCTAGCAAGGTCCCATTGATTAAATGAGACATAGGGCTTTTCCTTTCCACCTCTACAATGAAAAATATCAATTTTAATCTGTAAAAAATATCTCTGAGATTGTCAGACTTGATTCTTATTCGGCTCAATGTTAGGTACAAAAAAGTCAATGCCAGGCCAAAACTTATCCTTTCCTCCCCTCCCAAAATTACATTGGATATGCTCAGAGCAAAACCTTAGTAACACAATAAGCGTAGAAGGAAAGGATAAACAAATGAGAACTCAACAACTGTAAGAGTGGTCTGGGTTCTGGTTTTCCCTCTTCTAGTCACTTAGGTGAGTGACTCTAGGCAAGTCGGCTGTTTTCTCTGGGCCTCAGATTGCTCAGCTTGATAGGAACCAACAGGATTAGAAAATCTTCAAAGCAGCTTTTAACACGAAATATCTCTATTCTCTACAAAGGAAATTACACATCTTAATGTTTATGAACGCACTTGGCAAGACTATTCCATGGATGTCCTTCACCTGAAATATCATGCAATTTGGGTACTTGTGTATACAAGCTCACCAGGGCATATAAACATTTTTGCATTGGAGGATCTTTGGATTGGAGGATGGGAATGAGCAGATACTGGATCCATGGTTTCATCAGATTCTTAAACAGCCTGACCAAAAAAAAAAAGGGTTTAGAGTAACTGCCAAGACCACAAAAAAGTAGACATTAAATGTGGAAAAAAAAAATTCCAGGATTTGCCATGAACTATTTTCATCTCAAAGTACAGGATCTAACAGCTAAGAAAAGACTAATTTTGATGAGATAAACTGAACTAGTAGAACTTTTCTCTTCACTACCATCAGCTTGTGATATTACAAGAAAAACACATGGGGAAAGTGGCAGGAATTATCCAGAAAAGCAGAGATGAAAATAATTCAGCACTGAAATGCCTTACTTTTTTGTCAGATTTATTCTTCCAATTATGTTCTGCTTAAATATGTATAATGTAAACATTATGTTTCTTCTTAAGCACTCAAAAGAAGACAGCCCGGAAAAGCACAACAGAGGGCAAATCTGTCTAAAAGCCTAAAAAATAAAAGTCAAGTCATATCCATACTGGAATAGTAAAACCCAGCAGAACAATGATTATTTGAATATTCTAGACAGAAAAAGTATACATATAAATATAAATTAAAAAATATATGCATATATAGTTAATTAGTTAAAAGTGAGGCTCTAGAGTCAGACTGCCTGTTCATAACCCAGCTAAGATTATAAATCATAATCACTCACTAGTTATGTAGCCTGAGGCAAGACACTGAATCACCCCGAACTCAAGTTTCTTTGCCTGTAAAATGTGATAACAACAGTACTTAGGTAAGTTTTGGGGTTTCAATAAGGTATGAGTATTAAAAATAAGCATACAGTAAAAACTCAGAAAAATATTAACTACATTCTAAACCAAATTAGGGTCTATGATAAATATGACCCAGAGAAAAATCAATCTCATTTTATCCAGTACTTCAATTATCACTTCCAGTTTTTTATTTTATCAAGAGCAACTAGTAGGTGGAAAAATTAATGATACATCCCTTACTTTTCCTGACCCCACAAACTCATTAGAAGTAGTAAGCAGAGAAGTAGCTGAAAGAGGAGTAGAAAGGAAAAGCAGAAGTAAAGGTCCTAGAGCAGCACTGTCCAGCAGACCCTTCTGTGAAAATGGAAATGTTCAATATACATTGTCCAATATGGTAGCCCCTAGCCACATGTGGCTAGTGCTACTGAGAAGATGAATTTCAATTTTACTTACATTTAAATACCCATATGTAGCTATAGCTACCTTATTGGATAGCACCTCCCCAGATGACCCATAAACTGAATAAAGATTGCCAGAAATTTCATCAAAAAACAAGTCTTCTTTTCCTGAACTGTTCATACATTCAATTCAAATATCTTTGCTTTCACTGGAGACCTGGTGACCGTGACTAGTTAAAGAAATAACATGCCAGCTGATCCATCAATACTGTGCAACTCAGTGTTAATGAAAGGATCAGAGATAAGAAGTACGTGGACCCTAAGAAGGTCCCTAAGGCCACGTTAAATTCAAGCTCACATGAAGCCTGATTCAGTACACAGGATCAAGAGCTGCAAAGGTCCTTATCAGAACCCCCAGTGCATCTGTCTCTCCCCTACCAAATGGAAAGCTACTTAGACAAAGCAGACTGAATATCCTTTCGTTTATCTTCAATTTCTTCAGAAATTCAGAGTTCTGTAAGCCTTTCCCTCTTTCAGAAACACTAGTGTTCCTGGGCAGCTCAGCCTTTCCACTATAAACAAAATCCATGTACCACCCATATCTGAAGTATAACGCCAGACTCCTGCTTAGCTGCCCCTGTAATATGGTTTAATTATGATGACTGAACTAATAGGCTGACATCATAGACTTTTACAGGCTGACCCCATGTCATCCTGATGTATCATTTTGCACCAGTTCAGTGCTGTAAATCAATTTAAGATCTCAAGCAGGTTGAAAAGGCTGGTAATGATGCTTTCTCTGCTGTCTCTGGAGACTCTACATTATACACAACTTACATTATTTATAAAGTCTCAACGATGCCTCCATTAGCCTTGTAAGACTACACAAATGAGATCTTTTATACACACAAAACTTGGCCTTGATTATGTAGGCAACTACAGCTTAAATATAGTCATCTAATTACACCCCAGTCTCTTCTTTTTCCTATCTAACCAAGTCATTAAATTTTATCTTTGAACCAGAATTACTATAAATCAAAATCACAAACTGAAATTTAGTTTTTAACTGATAAATTGTATGTGGGAAAATGGGATTTACTTAATGCTTTAATGAACTTAGTAGGAAAAAATTACTTAAATTCCAAGAGCTGTAAGAGGTTAACATTTTTAATTGCCTAAAAACGGTCATTTCTCTAAAATGCAAAGGTCATCAGCTCTTCAAGGGTATAAAACCAATGGATACTACAAAAAGGAAAAATGTATTTGGTTACCTACCTGTGGTTGGAGGGGTCAAAACTAAATCAAGGACAAATCCCTACCCTCAGAAGAAACCCGATCCTGCCTGGATCCTCCAGAGGCTCTGGCATCACCCACCTCTAGAAAATCATCTCTCACGACCCTGGTTACAGTTTCCTAAGAACTGCAATATCATACAAATGTATACCACCTGCAGAGAAATATCAGATAACTGCAAATGGGAAAGAGAGGGAGAGAGAAGGACAAACACCTTAATCAGTTCAGCATACTGAGGCCTGGCACCTACATCAGAATAACAATAATGCAAAATATTTCTACTACATGAAAATGCTGGGGCCCTGAACCTGGGTCCTGCCTCGATTTTTTTGTTTTGTTTTGTTTTGAAATAGTGGTTCCAATACAGCTCAGCTACCTCCCATAAAACGTAAAGTGGTAATTATAAACAAGATGAAGAGTGAACATGGGCAGGGAACAGTTTTCTCATTGTTACTGAAAGTAGGCATGTTACCCACCACAGGCAATCAGAGCAAGAAATGTTCTGAAATGAAGGCATTCTGTGATTGAGGTGCCAAGAGTTTCAGCAACAGGATGACATACTGAAATCATGCGACTTCTGTATCATTCCCCACACTCTGAAACTTCAGATACAACGGAAAGAAGAGAACAGGAGGGCAAAGGAAAAGGCCGGCTGCCCCAGCACTCACGAAAACGATGCTTTCTCAAGGAGATGGTGCTGAGATGCGCCTCAATTTCCAGCAGGGAAGCGTCTTACTGGCTATCTTGCACAGTAGATTGAAAAATCGTATGCGCCTCAAAATAAACAAAAGCCGCAGCTACTGTAGTTGTAAGATCCGGCAGGCATTTGTTCTTCCTCCCTTCCTAAAGTACATCAAGGAAACGTTCTCCCTTTAAGCCTACATGTATATTAAGCAACTAGAAAAACAAGCCCATGTCTGTCTCTCTCACACCCACTCCCCCCGCCACCTTCCTAAGGCAACCACCCCGAGAAACACTAACAAAGACAGAGAGTGGAGTAAATGAACAGTTGTTCAACAGCGAACTCACAAATACACATGCAGTGAGGCAATCGAATCCGGTAAAGGGAAAGGAATGAGACGACACTTGGGAGACGCACGGGGTATAGGCGGAAGAGGAAAAAAAAAAAAAAATTACGCGCCGCCGCGAAGCCTTTGAATAAATTAGAAGGAATTTCGGTGCGAACTTTCCTTGACCTCGACCCCCAAGAGACTCGTTGGGGCAGAGAAAGGACCCCGTCTGGGATGCGGAGGGGCGCGGGGCACCGGGTGTCCCCCTCGTGCCAGACCCGCTCCGCGAGGCGCCGACCGCGTACAGGGCAGCGCCCGCCGCTGCCCTCCAACTCCCGCAAGGGTCGCCCGGGCCGGCGCGGGACACAATGGGCCCGCGGGCAGCGCGGACGGGCCTCGGCCCGGCTGCGGAAAGGGAAAGAGAAACGGGGAGCGGGCGGAGGGGGAGGGCGGGAGGCGAGGTCCCGCCGCTGCCAGGGCCGGGGGCGAGGCTCGGGGCCGAGGAGCGCGTCTTCCCCACCGCAGACCCAACAAAGACGCGAGGGGAACCCCGGCCGAGCCCTGCCCGGCCGGCTGGGCGCCAGAGCAGGAGAAGGTGGCAGGTTCGCTCCTCGGAGCGGCCGGGAGGCGCCATCATGGGGGGGGTCCCCCAGTCCGCCCCACGCGGGGAAGAGCCCCCTCCCCGCCGCGGCCCGCGTCACCGGCCCCGCACAACCGCGGCAGCCCCGCGGGCCCGCGCTTGCCCCACAAGAGGCGGCGGCGGCGCTGGAAAGCCCTGGGCGCCGAGGGAGGGCGGGGACGCGGCAAAGGAGAAAGTTGGGTTCGGGTCTGTTTCGTTTTACCGGGTTGGCGGCGCGCCCGTCCGCGCGGGCGCACGAGTGACCGGGCGAGCGGGGTCCCACGCCCCGGTCCCGCCGGCGGGGCGCTGTGCCGCGCTGCGCTCGCAGGGTCCCTCCCCGCGCCTCGGCCCGGGCTGAGCCGCTCGGCCTCTCCTTCCTCCTCCCGCCCGCCCGCCCTCTCTCTCGCTCGCTCGCTCCCGGAGCCTGGATTGATCTGGTCGCGCTGGCGTCAGGGAGTCGGAGCCGCCCAGCCTCCACTCCTCGGCTGCCAATACCCGGCGCACTCGCCCGCCCGCACGCTCGCTCGCTAGCTCACACGCGCACCCGCGCGCCGCCGCCGCCGCCACCGCCGCCGCCGCCGCGCGACCAGGGATCCTCTCCAAATTCCCGGCCGGTTAGCGCGAGCGCGGGGCCGCGGGGCCAGTCACCCCCCACCCCCAACCCCACCCCCACCCCCCGCCTGCGGCCCCACGCCCCATTTATTCCGAGGAGAAAAAAACAACTTTCCTCCTCCTGCTTCCTTTAGTCCCGGTGGAGCGGACTTGGTGCATTATCCTCAAATGAAGTTCGGTGTTCAGTATTTATTTTCTGAACTGCTCATCACCCGTCTACCGCGCCCTCCGAACCCTATCGTTAAACGTGGAGTGCGTTTTTGACAATTATCTTTCGAGGCTCCCCTTTTCATGTCTAGTTTCCATTGCCCTTCACTAACTTTCCGATGTTCTGCGAGCGCCGGCAGTTGCACGTACCCAGAATTGGATAGCCTGGTACTATTGCATGTGCTTATACCAAACCCCGAAGCAATAAATGTGCTTTGTGCCAGTTCAGTATCTAATGATTCGAGTAGGTAACCTAGTTGTTCCAAATAATGACAGATGCCACAATGGAACTCAATTTTTGATCCAATTTCTACTATCTTTTATATGACACCAACCCCCTAAAATAAAAACAAGCTGGCTCTCATCTAATCTGCATAGACATTGAGCATATCTTTTTGTAAGAATTAATTTTTCCCTTGGCTAGCTCTCTGGAAGCTGGCATGAAATCTTGGATAATTACCATAATGTTGAGTTATGTTTAGAGAGGAATAATTACTCTGAGGAATAAATTTCTCATGAACCCAAAGAATCATTACCATCAATATAAAGAAAATATCCAAGACCGAGGTAAGTTAATAGTACTCTCCAATTGTTCATGGACCTTTACATGCCCACATTCTATTTTAAATTCTTATTTCTTAATTTATTTCTGCATTTCATGTTTAGTTATTCAAAGGAAATGCAACAAATCCCATAAAACACATAAAATACCATTTATAAACTATAGATCGGAATATTTCAGTTAATTTCTTCGTTAAACTATTTGAGCACTTACTGGTCGAATCTTGGGCCTCATCTTATTTTCCCTAAAAGCATCATTTGACACAGTTCATCATTCTCTGCTCCTTGGAACAACAGTTGGAGTGAGCCTTGTGAAATGCCACTCAGATCAGGTCACTCCTCTGCACAAAACCCCTTCCTGATAAATAGAATGTGCTATATACACAATGGAACATTATTCAGTCATTAAAAAGAATGAAATACTGACACATGCTGCACAAATGAACGTTGAAAACATTATGCTACATGAAAGAAGCCAGACACAGAGACCACGTATTGGATGCTTTCATTTATATGAATTTCCAGAAGAGGCCTGTCTATAGAGACAGAAAGTAGAATGGTGGTTGCCTGTGTTTGGGGCAGTAGGGAAGTTGGGGAGGAGTGATAGCTAAAGGTTACAGAGTTTCTTTTTGGAGATAAAAAAAAGTGTTCTAAAATTATTCTGTGATGGTAGTTACACAACTCTGTGGATATACTAAAAGCCATTGAATCCTACACTTTAAATGGGTAAATTACATGGTATGTGAATGTTATTTCAATAAAGCTGTTTAAAAAAGACATGACAACTAAATGCAGTGTGTCATCCTTGATTGCATCCAGGACTGTGGGGGAAGTTATAAAATGACATGATAACACTTATTTTTTTATGTTATAAAAATTATAAAATTATTACATTTTAACCTACACATGACCTTTCTTAGAGTAGTCCTAGTAGCCACAAATGATAATTATGAATACTATACATGCTTTGCAATTTGATTTTGCCCTTTGTCAAGTTATTTCTTTAAATGGTAATAAAAACTTGGATACTTTTTTTAAAAGGACATTATTGGGACAATTGTCAAAGCTTGAATATGGCTTGTGTATTAATATCATTGTATGAAAAAATCTTCCCTTGGCTCCCCATTTCATTCAAAACAAGAGTTCTCACAATGTATACAAAACCCTACCTGATCTGCCCTCCTGACTCTTCCTTTCCCATTCTCACCTGGTCTCCTACCTCTCTCCCTTGCCTACTTCCTCAAGTCAGACTGGCCTCCTCCTCACAAGTCCTGGAGCAACCTGGGCACAGTCCCACCTCAGGGCCTCCACACTAGCTATCTCCTCCCCTCCCTCAACTCCCGCAGGTCTTCACCCAAGTGTTCCACTCTCAATGAGGCCTACCCTGGCCACTCTATCTAAAATTCTACCCACCCCTCCCAAACACACGTATTTTATAACCCTCTTTCCCTATCACTACCTAACTACCTTCTTAGCCAAAAGAGCAGGGCTTTTAGTCTGTTCTGTTCATTGTTATTCTCCCAGAGCCTAGAGTAGTATCTAGCACCCTGTAGGAGCTTATTAAACACCTGTTGAATGAATGAATGAATGAACGAACGAATGAGTGGAGCACTGTTCTAATTACAGGGCATATAGTAGCAAACTACACAGATAAAAATCCCTGCTCTCATCAAAGAAGACAAATAATAATAAATACACAAATATGCTAGGTAGTGGGTGGTACATGGGATGGAAGAGGCAAGGTAGAAAGGATTGGGAATGGGGGAGGTTGCTATTTCTATAGGGGTAGGGTAAAGCTTCCGAATAAGAGGTCTTGGAAGAAGAGAGGGGGCATGCCACTGATCTAGGAGGAGGGTCTCCGAACTCCCAAGCAGAGTGAAGAGCAAGTGCAAAGCCCCTGAACCTCAGTCTACTTAACCCATTTGCCAAAAAGCCAGGAGGCCAGGTCACTGACACAGGCAGAAGCTAGGCACAGGAGGGAAGAGAGTGTGTGGGTCCAGGTGCACCAGCCAGTGGCTGCAGAGGCGGGAACATAGGGAAATTCTCTTCTACTGCTTCTCTTATCTTGGTGAAATAGCCACGGACCCTACTTCCTGAGAATGGTGAGGGTGGGAGAGACTAAGGAGGTTGGGAGAGAGAGAAGCAGATATGAAAGAGTTATCTTCTGGGAGAGTTTGAGAGCAAATGAACAAGGCAAATGTGGTAGGATTGCCAGGCAGTGCTCTTAAGTGCCCATTTGAGGTTAGTGGCCATGAATTTAAAGCAAGACCACAGTCAGCAGGGCTGTGGATTTTTCTCCAGCCATGTCGGCCTAAAGGGACAGCGCTAGGGTTTTGCACGTGGGTGTGATGGAGGGAAAGAGGGCCAGAGAGCAGAGGGTGTGGGCAGAGGAGTGACTGTGGCGGGCTGTGGGAAGGAGGGAGGTGAGGACATAAAGGAGTAGAGAACAAAGGAAAGGTGATAGGATCAATGGATTGAAGGTCCCATGGAGTCCAAGGATTGCCCGAGTTGGGACCCACTCCCAAATACTGGGAACAGTCTGAGAATGGGATGCTTGAAATTATGGAGCTGGGGAAGTTTGGGGAAATGCCAGGATCTAGCAGTGTGACCAGAGAAAGTGGGTGGCTAAGGCAGGGAGAAGGACAAGTTCTTCAAAGAAAAGGAGGTATCAAGGAACTGAAGACAAACTAATAATGCTATTGAGCTACCTTGTTTAAAAAACAAAAACAAAAAACAACCACTAATCATTTATAATAAGGCGAGCCCTTAAAATTGGCTGCAAATATTAAATATTCAAAATATGAACCCAGGAATTTATTTTAAGAGATGGTTCTACTCAATAGAAAAATAAGTGTAATGTAGGATTTGTGTAACAGCTCCTTAAGTGAATTTAAATGAATCAATTTCCCTGGAGTGAGCCCACCAAGGATCACTGGTGCGGTATTCCAGACATTAAACAGGAATGTTCCAGTGATAACTAGAGTTGGGGGAAAAGTGCAAATTATGAATTTTTGATGTTGAAATCCCTCTATTCTCTCATCACACCTTTTCCTCCAGAGTTTTTGGCTGCTTGTGATTAGGAATGTGTTTAGGCATGCTATTTTGTATATCCGTGGGAAGACCCTACCTGCCTTCTAAGTAATATGAGGGTGGGAACTGTGTCTACTTGTTTCCCCTCTGCATGCCCAAAGTTTACACAGACCTATCACAGGAGACACCCAAATATTTGCTGAAAGAATAAATATCTAATTGAACTGTGGTGAAAATTCCAATTGGTGTTTTTCTTAAAGTAGGGCATACTTTGCAGTAGGGCTTCTTTCTCATGATTGCCTTCGCTCCCAAGTCTGAATTTCTAATTTATTACTTATTTAAGTGTATTTAAACTTCTAATTTAAAATTTCTAATTATAAATGCTAAGAATTTGCAAAAAAGTTGTTAGCCCTTTTTCTAAGAGTTTGTTTTTTAAAAAACATCTTTTTTTTTTTTAAAGATTTTATTTATTATTTATTTGAGAGAGAGAGATTGAGAGAGAGAGCATGAGTGGAGTGAGGGGCAGAAGAAGAAGCAGACTCCCCACTGAGCAGGGAGCCTGACGTGGGGCTCAATCTGGGGACTCTGGGATCATGACCTGAGCTGAGGGCAGACGCTTTAACTAACTGAGCCACCGAGGCGCCCCTCTAAGAGTTTCTTAACAGTCTGTACGCTACAAGTTCTGTGTGAACATTTTATAGTAATTATTATTGTGACAGAATTTTATAGGAATTTCCACAGTTTCTGAAGGTTGTGCGATGTTCTATAATCTTTGCTTAGCAGAATTATTCTCTGGGACCCCATTTCCAGGCAGGGGTCAGGCAGGACAGTGTTTACAGCATCTAGACACAGGCCCTGGAAGACTATTTCTTCCTCCATTTGCCTGCCGCACAGAACTTCAATGCTGTTATTCCCCAGAGCCTCCCAGTGAATATTAATGCTACTGAACTCCTAAAATATAATACAGACAGCATTTTCTGCTTACCTGATCTCTGTTAACTTGACCATTATTAACAAAGACTGACCCCAATTTTATGAGTTTGCTACCTATTGTTCCAACTGATATTTCTAACAAATGTTCAGACCCAAGTTTGTGCCCCCACACTAAACTGCTGACTTGTTACATCTACTCCTTGCCAGGTAATCATATGGGGAGAAGTTTCCATGGGTTCATTCCTTCCCTAAGATGTTCATATCTTTCTCCAAATGATCTCACGTCCTTCCTTTCCCATTGCCCCCAGGTACTTGGATCTTGTGCCTAGACCTCTACAGTGGCCCTCAGACTCTTCTCCATGCCTCCAGTGACCCTTGTATCATTCTAATTGCTGAATAATCTCCTACAAGGAGTTGTTTGTCCATGTCATTCCCCTGATCAAGAAGTTCAATGGGTCAGCAGTGCCTCCCAATAGACTCTAACTCTGAGGCCTGGTACCCAAGGTCCCTTGAAGTATGACCCAGACCCACATTTTCCTGCCTGGTCTCCTTCATTCTCCCACAGAAACACAGGCAAATTTGCAATGGTATTCTTCCAATTTTTTTTTGTTCATACTGCTATATGATCCCAGCATCTCCAGTTTTCAAAATTCCACCTGTTCTTTAAGGTCCAACATCATCTCCTAGCCATTAAACAAACAAACAAACAAACAAAAATACTTCTTAAGGCTGGGATGGATGGGTTTATTGATCTCAAAATCCTCATCTTAACAAATGAAGGAAGTGAAGTCTAGCGAAGTTCCATAATTTGCCCAAGGTCAAAAAACTAGTAAATGGTAGAATCAAGTCCAATTCTGGGCCTCCTAATCCAGAGTAATCTCTGCTCCATACCAAAACTTCATCCCCAAGGCCTTCTCTGCTCCCTTCCTCATGCTGTGCCCCATGCTCTCGGTAGCTATGTGTCGCACGTCACATAGCACTCGTCCTTCGACTCATTAACTACATACATATCATGAGGCCCCACAATACATTGTAGAGTTGGATGAATAATGACTAGCCTTTTCTCCCACAAACGGCTAGTTTTTTTCCCTCTTCACTGACACAATATTTTGGCACAAATCTCATGAAAAGGGCCACATTCCACTGCTGTTATATATCAAATTCATAATAGCTAGAGTTTACCGAGCATTCACCTGGAGCAATGTAAACACCTGAGAGGCATCATCTTACAGTCTGAGAGCCTCGCTATGAGACAGATACCACTATCCTCATGCGCTGGTGGTATCAGCGCCTACTGAATAGGGTTTGTGGGGAACCATAGTGATAACGGTAATAGCTAATACATATTGAGTGTTTCCAATTTTCCAGGCATTGTTTCGAGCACCTTACATACATGTTATTAACTCCTTTATCCTTCAGAACAACCCAATGATATAGGTATCATGTTATCTCCATTTTACAGATGAAGAAAATGAAGCAGCATGATGTGAAGTGCCTTGTCTAAGGTCACACAGCATGTAATGCCTCCAACAGGCTTGGTATCTGGTATATTGTATGTGTTTGATAAAGGTAGTCAGGCTGGGCGCAATTTCTGCCTCTGAAGTCAAGTGTTTTAGATGGACTCATACCGACAAAATATTTAGTAGACTGGTCAGTTTTTAAGTTTTAACGAATACCCGATTTCAAAAAAAAAAAAAAAAGTCTTAAATAGTTTTGCTTCTGGTAACGATTTCTCTTCACTAAGCCCGCATCCACTGGCAAGTCTGCCCAAGTTCAAAGGCTAGATTTGGCTGCCTTTAACACGAAAGCTAAATGTCAGTGGCTTAAGCAATAAATAAATTTACTTTATCTCTTGCAAAAAGAAGATCAGAAATAGGAATTCCAGAGGTGGGAAGGCAACTCAAAGATATCTGGGCCGAGATCTCTGTGATTTCCTTGTCCTCTCCCTTGTTGTTGATTATTAAATGGTTGCTGGGGCTCGAGTCATCATGTCTGCATTCCAGGCTGGAAAAAGAAAAGGACAAGGACAAAAAGGGTAAACTGAGGCCGGAGCCCCTTTAAGGAACACACACTACCACCACCATCTGCGGTAAGGCCATCTCTACTACCAGGACACCTGCTTACTTCTCATTAGTAAATATTGTCATATGGCCCCCTCTGTTTGCCAAGATGGCTGGGAAATGTCATCTTTTGTTTTTAATCCTAGAAAACTGCCACAACAGATGGTATCTCTGCTAGTGATGAAGAAGGAGAAGGATGAATGCAATGATGTGCTCCACATGGTTCATACCGGCTTATGAGAGCTGATGGTTAAATTTTCAGCTGTTTTTTTTGTTTGTTTGTTTTGTTTTTGTTTTAACAAGCCGGTTGTTAAACACCACGATAGCCTGAAATTGGTCACAGTGGGAGCCTTTACACCACAAAAATTGGCAAACACCACAAATTAAGGCCTTTAAAAAAAAAAAAAAGCCAGTTGTCAAACATTTATCAGCACACCACTGAATATTGGATAGGTGACTAGGAGTCCCAGAAAGTTTTTTATTTTGCCTTATTATATTTGTCATTTATTTCCAACTAGAATGGCTAAGACTTGTGAACACTTAGGCAGGCAATCTTTTGAAGTTCTTGGTATATTAATAATCGCCCTCTCTTTATTCTATAGAAATGTTGGGCATATGCACTTACATTGTGTTTTGATATTTCCTCAGAGAACGTACAAGTTGTTCTTTGGTAGTTAGTCAGGGATGGCATGAAAATATTGTAAATGTCTCTTCAGGAACTTGAAAAGGTTTTGCGTAAAAAAATAGTCTGTTCTGGTAAGCTGTGCAGAAACACATGCAGAAACAGCCCCTCTGTTTGTATTTGAGGCAAGTGTGGGATCAGGCCCTGCCTAAGACAGAGCAGCTTTTCTAAGCTAAGGTATAACTTCACCGAGGTATCAAAAAATCATTTAAAATAATTTCTTCTTCCAAAATGTATTCCTGGGAAGAGAGTAAAGTGGTAAAGTGGAACATTTTCTCCTGCCGGTTATGAGGAAGAATCAATAGTTTTTCACTCTTAAAGAAGAGACTCCCCAGGTAGGTCTTTTCTGCTTTTCTTTTGAACACAAACAGGCCCTTAAAAACACAACACTGATAGGGACAAAGAATGCCTTCCTTTTGGTTTGAAGGAGGCAATAAGAAGAATGATTTCAGGAGCTGAGCCAAAAACAAGAAGAAAATCTCAAGGGCTTGTGAACATGACCCTACCCTAGGGCTCTTGCCTCTAAAATAGAATTTAGGTTATTTAGAAATGAGCACCAGAAACAAAGTCACATGTGAATTAGAGTTGTAAAATGTATCTTAGATTTTTCTTTTTCTATTATTGTGATAAATGGGCAAGAAAAAGCCTTTGAAATTTTACATTAAAGTTTCCTTTAAGTTTTTATTTCTCTGGATAGTACATTTTAGGACAGAAATTTTTAGTGTTGTTTTGTCACCTTTAAAGTCCATTATATAATTGAAGATAGTAGGTGGGGGCTTTATGTTGTTGTTGTTTAAAAGATTTTTCTTTTAAAAATCTTGCCTTGTAGGATTTACTGTGGCTAATGTTATTCAAATGCCACAGTTGAGATGATGATCCTTATTTGAAAATAAAAACACTGATCAGTAGCGATCAATCTAGAAGCCTCGGGTATCCAACTGACCCAACCACGTTTGAGCTCTGTCCAGGATTTTTCGGAGGATGGTCAATAAATAACATTTGTTTCCTGTCCTGAGTATGGAGACAAACCAGAACCAAACCCAGAAGTCGGACAGATGGAACTCAAAATATGATCTTTCTTAATTATAAAGTGTATTGCAACATTTAGCCATAGACTTGTGGCCAAATTGGCTTGCTAATATTTTACCTCCAAACTGGAAAGTCTCAGGCATCAGCAGAGTGGAACAGCCCACAGGCTGCAATTTACTTGCACAGCTGTGGATCAAAAAGGTCATTCCCTCACAGAATGTTCTTCTAGTTTCCTAGAGGATTACTTCACTCTGTATCGTCTACTCTGCATATACCCAGTTAGCTCATCCTTCAAAAGAAGCCCAATGTTGCCCTTTTCCACCTGAGACAAAGTGATCACGTTTTGTTTGTTGGTTGGTTGGTTTTTTTTCTTCCCCGTTTATCACAGAAATACGCCACTCTGCCTAAATAAAGTCCCCTAAAGTTTGCATTTTGTTTTTCAGGAGTTCAAACTCAAATTTTATCCATTTCAAAGTTTTTGCAGTTGGATGGACCTTCAAAGCCATAACTGCTGAGTTAAAATGCCTTGTGCAAAACCAAAGGAGAGAAAATAATAAGTAAAAGATGGGAAGATGACTATAGAGGGTCCTGGCAAAAGCCAAAGAACAATATTAATTCAGTCAGGAAATGTTTGTTGAGTGCCTACTATGGGGCAGTACAGTTTTAGGCACTCTGAAGAACAGCAGCTTTTACTCTGGGTTGGCACATGTTTTAATTGGGGAGACAGACAATGAACAGCGGAAGACTAAGTAAGTTAAGATGTGATCATTTAAGCTTTGAGGACATAAAACAGGGCAGTGTGACAGTAGCTTCAGGGAGTGGTCAGGGTTCTACTTTTTTTTTTTTAAGATTTTATTTATTTATTTGACAGAGAAAGAGAGCACAAGCTGGGGGAGCGGCAGGCAGTGGTGGGAGAAGTAGGCTCCTGCCGAGCAGGGAGCCCGATGCGGGGCGGGATCCCAGGACCCTGGGATCATGACCTGAGCCGAAGGCAGACTGAGACACCCAGGCGTCCCAGGGTTCTACTTTTTTTTTTTTTAAGATTTTATTTATTTATTTGCGAGAGAGAGAATGAGAGACAGAGAGCATGAGAGGGAGGAGGGTCAGAGGGAGAAGCAGACTCCCCGCCGAGCAGGGAGCCCGATGCGGGACTCGATCCCGGGACTCCAGGATCATGACCTGAGCCGAAGGCAGTCGCTTAAGCAACTGAGCCACCCAGGCGCCCCAGGGTTCTACTTTAGATAGGGTGGCCAGAGAGGACCTACCTGAGGGGAGAACTTTGAGGTGAGATGTGGACAACGAGAAGGAAGCTGAAGAAATTATAGGTCATTTGGAGCCCCTCATAACGACTTTGGATTTTATTTGAAGTGTGACAGGAAATAGTCATTGAATAGTTCTAAGCAGGGAAGACACAGAATTTGGGTTACATTTTCCTGGCTTCTCTGTAGTAAAGTGAGAACAACAGAAGAATCCAAAGTGAAATCAGGTAGCCCAGGGAGGAGGCTTCTACAGTGGTCGCAAGAGAAAATGGTAGATTGGACTAGGGGTTAGTGATGGCGATGGACCAAAGAGGGGAGAATGCTGCAGTAAGGATAAACACCTCATTTACTATAAGTTTCAGGAGGACAAAGATTGGGCCAGGGAAAGTTACCTTTTCATGGTGACTTGAGTTCCTGTAAATTTTAGGAGATAGGTATATGTATATAGATATAGATAGATAGATAG
Source organism: Leptonychotes weddellii (assembly GCF_054177405.1). Classification (NCBI taxonomy): domain Eukaryota; kingdom Metazoa; phylum Chordata; class Mammalia; order Carnivora; family Phocidae; genus Leptonychotes; species Leptonychotes weddellii. Next base: position 69,428,913 of record NC_138370.1, read on the forward strand.
AGATATACAGATATATATATTGCTTGTCACACATTTCTATTTTCCAACCACACTCTAAACAACCTTGAGTCTTCTCTTCAAAAATAAAGAATTACAGAGTTTCTCCACCAGCAACTCCTTTTTTTCCTTCTTGTGTTAACTTTTCCTCTTTATGGCCCCTTCCCCCAAACAATAAATGTGCTTCTAATATCTTCCATTCTAGAAACACATCTACACAACCATTCATAAACATACAAAAAAGAGCCACTAAAATAAAACCACTCTTCTTCCCCAATATTTCTCTATTTATTTCTCTATCTATTCTGTGTCCCTTCTTGTCCAAACTTCCTGAGAGAGCGGTTTATACTTCCTGCCGTCTCCGTTTTCTTAGATCCCATTCACGCTGTGACCCACTATAACCTGATTTCAGTTTGCACTAGGGCATCCAAACTATTCTTGCTAAGCTAGGGCCACTGCATACTGCTGGGAAAGTTGTGTATATACAACCTAGCCCTGGTTAAGATTTCCTTGACCTTCATATTGCCAAATCCAATGAATGTTTGTCTGTCTTCTGCTGGATGGTTCAGATTCACTAGACACTATTCATCATTTGTTCACTCTCAAAAGCTTTGGCTTTGGGAAAACTGGCCACGATGCTAATATCCATTCCTAGAGAACTAGTTGAATGAACATACTGGAGTACTCTGGAACAGTAATAAGGAATTAAGATTATTTCCTATATGCTGCATGAATGTATCTGCAGGATATATTGTTAAGTGAACAAAGTAAGGTGGAGAAAAGTATGTATAGTTTTCATCAATGTAGGTATGTTATCTGTTTTAAGAAAGTGGAGGGATATGAATATATATCTATATATATTTGCTAATAACAAAACAAAAATGAAAGAATAAACCAAAACTTAAAAAATATATATATATAGGGGAGAGAATAAAGTGGAGAAAATGAGAATAGAAACTAGATTTCACTGAATATACCATGTTTTTAGATTTGACTTTGGAACCATGGGAATGTTTTGCCTAACTATAAAGCAAAGACATTTTTTAAAAAGAAACAATAAAAAACTAAAATCAAAATGAACAAATGAGCCTAACTGTGAATCAAGCCTGTGGCATAAAGAGAGGAAATATTTCAAATGACAACAAATACAGTAATCTGACTGTAAATACTTAGTGGGATATAATCTAAGGACAAAAATAACTAAAAAAAAAATCAAACTATTTTCATAAGTCATATTGTTAGTGATAATATTTGGCGTTTTTATTCCGAAATTGTAATAAAAATAATTATTTTAACATTGTTGCAAACCAAGACTCTCAGCATAAGGCAAAAGCAATACAAATGCAAATTCAATTAGCAATAATCACGCCTTGGGTAAGCCTCATTGGCTACGATACTGCCACTGAGAATTCAAATGACTTAACTACAAATGCTTTGATCTTATTTTTGAATTGGGAACATCAGTATGAACTTATGAGGTATTTTGTCTAAAAACACATATTGCTTGGCTCTTTTGAGGAAAAAAATCTTAGAAATAATTACCAATGTAATAGCAATGAGCACCTTCGGTTCCCAAATTGTGGTCTCTGATTACCACGTCCATTAAAGAAACTGGAACGTTTTTTGAGAAATAAGTGATCCCAGATCTGGAGTAAAAAATGTATAAGATAGACTGTGTGAATCATCTTGTTATAGCAGAAAGCAAGGAAGCTAGCATTTGTTCCTGGCGTTATTTCAGAAAACTCAAGAATGGACTTAAAGAAGCTCCTGTAAGCCAAAGATGGGACAATTTGTACATCAATAAAATACTTGCAATAGATTGAAATACACAAAAATATTTAAATGAATGACTTTATGATAATACTTTGAAACATCCCACATTTGATCACATTAGATGCTAGGGAACCAACTTATATTGAAACCCGGTAAATAAAAAGAAAGAATGATGCATTTATTCTGCCTTTCTTATATGACAATATCTCCAGGTAACCAATAGGTGATATGGGAAACTTTCTCTTTATAAAAGTAATCCCATTAACAAATGAAAAAGGGATGCATGAAAAAGAATGATGGAATCATACTACTACTATATTGTAATTTCCAATCAAATAAAGGATCTAGATAATAATCATCAATGGCTGCTATCTCACCAAAAGAAAGGTAACCAGACACAATACCTCCTGTGAGGGTATTCTTGCCAAAAAATGGAACAAAAATTGGTCAAGCCTTGCCTCTAGATCTAAACTACCAATATACAGGAAATATAGTAGATACAAGAATATATTCAATGACACAATGGAGACGTTCAGCAAAGTCCAGAATGAGGGAAATTCTACAGGACCCAGTTTCTTCAATTAATAACTAGCCAAGAAAAACAGAAGGCTGGTGGGGCGGGGCGGGGCGGGGGAATGCTGTCATTTAAAAGAGATCTAAGAGACATATTAACTCATTGCATTGTGCAGATCTTACCTGGCTCCTGCTTCAACCAAAAGAAAAAAAAAAAAGTAAACCCCCCCCAAATTATGAGACAGTTGAGGAAATTTGGATATTAACTAAAAATTTAATGACATTATGGAATTGTTAACTTTTTTGTTGAGATAATGATATTGTTATGATATTTTTTCAAAAGAGCTCTTATCTTTTAGAGATATCTACTGAAATATTTGCTGATGAACCAACATGACACCTATTTTGTTTCAAAAATAATAGTTTAGTTGGCAGGAGGGAGTGGGTAGAGATACAAGTAAAATAAGATTAAAAAAAAATAAGTGAAATAGGACTGGCCATGAGTTGACCATTGTTGATGGCTCTATGGGAAATCATTATACTATTCTTTCTACTCCTTGTGTTTTAAATTTTATATAATAAAAAGCAAAACAAATGGATAAAACCCCTTAGCTCCCAAAGCACTGAACTCACCCATTCTCTTCTACCTCTCTGACCATTTCCTTCTTCCTCTTTTCGTGAGCTCCTTCTTTCCCTGTCCCATAAAATTTGGTGTTTCATTTTTAGCTCGTTGCTCTTCTGACCATATCTACTCCCCTTGAGCGATTTCATTCAAGAATCTCATAGCTCTGACTACTATCTACTTAGTTACCAGAGGATTTCCAAACTGGTATCTCTGGCCCAGAGCTCTCTCTGATCTTCCGATTCTCACATCTAACCGTCTAATGCGTATATTCTCCTGGAAATCTCACACAACCTTTACAAGCAACATATCTCAAACTGATCATCATCCTCCCTCCAAATGTGCCCTTTACTCTGGAGTATCTGCCATGGTCAATGGCATCACTCATAGTCATCCAAACTAGAAACCTGGACATCAGTCTTGTGTTTTCTATCTCATCTCCCATATCATCAGGTAGTGTTGATTTCCTCTCCTGAGTATTTCCTGAGTCTATTACTCATTTGTTTATTCAGTGAGTGTTTATTGAGCGCTATCACATGCTAGGCACTAATCTAGGTGTTGGAAATATAAAATAAAAAAAAAATTGGACAAAATCCCTGCTCTCACAGAGTTTATATTTTAGTTCTAGATTTTACTTTAGACGTTCCTTTTCTCTTTCCTAAATTAGTGATATAGCCTCCTAAGTAGTCTCCAGCCTAGGCTCCTTCAGGAACATCCTACACAACAGTGGTTCTCAAAATGTGGTTCCTGCAGCCACAGAAGATCGCCTGGAACTTGCTAGGAATGCAAATCCTCAGACCTCATACCAAGCCTCCTGAGTGAGACACTCAGGGAGTGGAGCCCAGAAATCTGTTTTACAGGCCCTTAGGGTGATCCTGATGCACATGCTAACATTTGAAATCCACTGCTCTACAAAACCATCAGAGAGATTTGTCTAAAATGCAAGTCTGGCCATGCTATCTCCCATTTCAAACCTTTCAGAAGAAGTGTGCTGAATATAGGAAAGAGCCCAAGCTCCACGGAAAGGTACACAGGGCTCTCCATGATTGGTTCTAGCCTGCCTCCTCTCAACCATCACTGAACACACCCTCATTTTGGGGGGCTTAATTCTGGCCTGACTTCCTCTAAGAAGATTTCCCTCATTGTTAACTCCAACCCAGTCAAAAGCCCTACTTGTGTGTGTTTATAATACTGCATCTGTGGTCATCATGGTATATACCACATATAAGCAGAGGAATGTGTCCAGGGCTCTGGAGCCAGATAAGTATTGTGAATTTGGGCAAGAAACTCATGGTCTTCACTTCATCTATAAAATGGATTAATAGGCCCTAGATCCTAAGATTGTGAGAATTGTGTATAGTGCTGGCTGGCACTTGGTAAGAGCTCTGTGTTACCTATTTTTATAAATTATCTTTAAATTTTTTTAAGATTTTATTTATTTATTTTGACAGAGAGAGAGAGCATGGGTGAGTGGGGGGAGGGGCAGAGGGAGAAGGAAAGATAGAATCCCAGGTAGACTCACACTGAGCGTGGAGCCCCATGGGGGGCTCCATTCCACAACCCTGAGATCACGACCTGAGCGAAATCGAGAGTCAGTTGCTTAACCGACTGAGCCACCACAGGTGCCCCATGAATTATCTTTGTGTGTGCATCTCCTCACTAGATTATGAACTGCCTGAGGGCAAGTGCCTGAGTGTTATTCAGCAATGTGTTCAAAACACCTAGCATGGGATCTGCCACATAATAGGTGCTCACTACATATTTGTAAATGAGTTAATTTCCCAAGTATTCATTTCAATTCAGGTAGAAGACTCAATGAGTGGGTTCTGTTTCAGTTTCTGTTGCTAAGAGATCATTATACTGTTTATGGTGAAACGTTCATTAATAGAGCAGTACACTGGGTGCCTGTGTGGCTCAGTCAGTTAAGCGTCTGCCTTCGGCTCAGGTCATGATCCCAGGGTCCTGGGATCGAGCCCCGCATCGGGCTCCCTGCTCCGCGGGTAAACCTGCTTCTTCCTCTCCCACTCCCCCTGCTTGTGTTCCCTCTCTCGGTGTCTCTCTCTGTCTCTGTCAAATAAATAAATAAAATCTTAAAAAAAAAAATAGAGCAGTACACTGAATCAAAACTGAAAAGTATGACAAATGCATATTATAATTACCTGACTTTATTCCACATAGGTTTTTAAAATGTCAATAATGCTAATTGTGTAGAACAATCTCACTACCAGTTTCCTTCAGCAAAATTGCTTTCACACATTTAAATGGTTCTTTCCCTAACAAGGAAATGTGTATAAATGATAAAATGAATTGCCTGCTACGTTTTACCCCTACTTTCACAGTAGTGATAATCCAGGCCTGCATAAGCCCTAAATGTATTTGTTTTCCCTGCTCAAGTTTTCTGAAGCCTGTTGTTCTTCCAGTCTCTCAAATTCCTATGCTTTGACATTCCCAATTTTGCAGATCTGAATGACGTATAAACTTTTCAGGCCAGAGAGACCTGTACCTTTGCAAGATTCTACCTTTCAAAAACTCTTCCCACACCAAAAGCAGCAAGATACAGTTGATTTACTAGGTCATTCTTGATATTAGCATAAAGGAAAAAATATTATATGAAATCCCAGAAAAACTGCAGCAATGGAGTTTTCTGACAGTGTAACCAAATATTCATCAAAGATAAAATATTCTTCTTTCCTGGGAAGTAGAGGCTACCCTGACCCTTTCGGTTACTCTTTGGGGAAATCAACTATTACGAGTACATGCTCAGTCACAAGAATTCTTGGGTAAGGTATGTCTTATCATCGACTCAGTTCTTCTCACTGAGTCTGGACATTGCAATCAACCTGAGACCTCAAGCCTCCCTGACAGTGTGGCTCCTCAAATTACAGAGAAAGAAACTTCTTTTCCCACATCCTCTATTACTTCCCGGACACACATGACTCCACACTGGCTAACCCGCAGAGGGAGGGAAATACACAATTTGGAATAGGTCTTAAGGTCTTGTCCCCTTTGTCATCTTTAATGTGCTAGAATATCTGGTATCAGGCCCAGAAAATCAAGATTTACTTCCCCTTCCCTGAAGCTGTTTCCTCTAGGTAAGGACACTGTTCGGTAAGCAAATGTGCTTTGGCTCAATCTGACTTAAAGGAACCTAGGCTGAAGCTCTCCATCACACAAGCTTTCTCCCCCGTGTATTGGTATTGATGTGTTCCTTCCTCTCTCCAAACCTCTCCCAGAAAACATCTCCCTTCCTAGTAGTGTTTCAAAGGACAAAAATTAACCCTCGTCAATCTTTAACCCTACATTGTAGTGTTTGGATATTTTCATGTGGATCAGCTTACTCGTTCATGTTTGTTCAGTGAATATTTCCTGAACATCTACCAGGCCCTCTTGCAGGTCAATGAGCAATACAGAACTCTTGGTGTCATGGGGCGGTCATCCTAACGGATCCTGCAAGTGTCCTGTGAGGTGGCTTCAAATTGGCAGCATGCTGGTATGTAAGAAGAGGCATAAAGAACCAGACAAGCACATGCAGATTTCCTGTTCTCAAAGCTCTTACCATTACCCTGTGTGTCCATTGTTCTCATAGGTAGGCTGCATACTTTACTTCTTATATTCCCAGAAACATTGGGCTTAACTGCAGGTGTTGTGGGAATACATTTAAGAAATTTTAAGAGAGACCAGGAGGGAAATGACTCATTTTGCAGAAATCCATGTCAAGTAGTGTATCTGGAATGATCCTTTTTACTAGCTGGGAGTTCAAACACAATTGCCTTGCTTTTATTTATTCAATTTATTGCTGGAGCACCCATCTGCCCTTCATGACAGGAAGTTCATTTGTTTCCCAAGGCCTCCCTTCACCACCTTACTTGGGCAGGAACACAAAGGATTAACTCAGTTCAAAGGAGATGGGTCCCGCTGCCAAAAGCCAGGAAGGAGAAAACCGGGAAGTGTGCCCCGTCTACTCATGCCGGGGCTTGGGTCTCTGCCACATGAAGTCACAGGTGAGTCCTGCACATTCTGATGTCAGGAAACTTGCTCGTGGTTGCTACGATATGCCTATTGAGTCAGCTCTTTTCTTCCCATCACCCCGCGGCGGCCCTGCCTGAGCTCTGGGGCCACGTCTCTGTTAGATCACACTCACCCGCTCAGCCATTTCCCCCAGTGCTTCCTCAGCAGAGCTCCAGGTGTGCCGTGGCTGGGAAACCCAGCCTCAGCCTCCTGTCACACTGGAAACATCTTCCCCAAGAAGCCTGGTTCAGTCTGCTATGGCATCTTTCCCTGCCATGGGACACTGCAGCACATCCCAACAAGAGATCTCCCTGTTGCACATAAGAAGGAAAGACAGATGGTGCTAAACAACAAAAACATATGCATTTTACACACAAACTTTCACAGGCAAGGACTGCCTGTTTGCCTTAAATTTTCATAACTTGGAGGGTCTTGTAAATCATCTGTTACGATGAAGCAGTATCCTCCAAGGGACTGTTCTTGGCCATACAGCAGAAGGGGCACCTCATTACAACACTAACTTTTCATGAAGAATGTCTGCTTCTAGGACTATGGCTATTGAAAGGGTCCCAGGGCCCTAGATCGCACATCGAGCACCACTGCTAAGCCCTTCTCTCTCACTGCTCTTCAACCAGACCTCATATTCCCACTAAACTGGCCCCTTCTTTATCCCCAAAACATAAGGTGGGACTTAGGATCAGAAGTTCTTTTGCGTTATGTCCTATCTCTTTACTCTCCAAGGGCAGGGACTTTGTCTCCTCGTGCTCAGTGCTAAACTTTGAACACCATAGAATACAACACCAAATATTTGTTTTTCCTCCTTGTGACAATATTTTGAAAGTCTTAAATTCTTTAAATTATTAAAAAAAGTTCATGCACACTAAGAAATTCTAAAGCAGAAATATATAGAGTGACAAGTGCGAGATATTTGCTTTTTTTTCCCCTATTCCTCAGAGACAGATCATTTAACACTGTGACCGTGGCACAGATTGTTAAAAATTATGAATATTTTGAATTATAAAAGAGATACAGGCTCATGATCTTAAAAATTGAAAACTTTCCAATTATACAGCAGAATAAATAGAAAAATAAAATGGTTAAGTCCCACTTTTCAGAAGAAAGGGCTCTTGAAAGTTTAATATTTTAACACCTCCAGAAAGGTTTCGAAGCCTATAAGCTTTTTGTGTTTTGCGTTTGTTTTTGCGGAAATTGTTTCCTGGCACACCGCACTGTGACCCTGACCTCCCCCAGTCCAGGTGTTGCTAGATTTCTGTCTTCGACACTATTACTCATTCTTCTTTTCCCACTCCAGCCAATCTCATTTTTTAGACACCAGCTACTCCTGTTCCTCTTTTTGACTCTAACAGGGCATTTATCTGGGATTTCTGTTCTTTCTCCGAATGCCTTCACCCCCAGAGAATTTGTCCATTCCTACTTGTTTCTGTCCCCAGTGATTCCCCTAACATTCAGACTCCAGAACCACTTCAGTCTGGATCACATATTTAGAACATGGCACAGGCTGACCTGCATTGCTGTGTAATTTTTTATATTTTGCTTGCCAAAATCAGCTTTTAAGGAAAGGATAATATCTCATTCATCTCCTTATCCCTGGCATATGTGCGGCATTGTGTTTTCAATAAACATTTATTAATGATGAATTTGTATACTCATGTTATGTTACCATTAGCATACATATTTGGGAGTAGACTGTAATAAATAGTAATTGAATTCTCAGTGGCCCAGGCTTACTACATGTATATTTTATAATAGATAGAAATGTAACTTGATGGGCATAATAACAATAATATTTATTGAGTGCCAACCATATACCTGGCTCCCTGTTAAAACTTGACGTGCGGCGTCGTCGTTAATCTTCATGAAACTTTCCGTGGCAAATACTATAGTTAGCCCCATTTAAGGTTAATTAATTTGCCTAAGACTACACAACGTGAAAGAGATAGAGCCAGGACTCACACCCAAGCATTCTGGCTCCAGAGCACACGTCCCTAACCACTTCACTATAAAGTGCTTTTTGCCCCAGCAATGATTTCATACGAGTAGTCTACACTTGATGCCTCCTTTTCATCATCATTTGGTCTTTCCTTCTAAAATTGGGTGTCCCCAATAACCCTCTGACACTGTTCTTGAAAGTTTCAAATTACTTTTTTCTTATCAGTTCCAGTGGCCTTATGCAATTTTACTTCAAGATTAGCATGTGAGAGCGTAAAGTCTTACCACCTTAAAAAAAAGTCCTCTTCCTCACTTATTTCCGTTTAATGGTACCTATGACCATTCTCTAGTCAGCTGGGGAACATATTGGTCATTTTCCTCTTCCCTGCCCTTTGAGTCCCTTCAATTGCCTCTCCCACAAATTCTACTGCTGGATCTTAAAAAAGAAAGAAAGAAAGAAAGAAAGAAAGATTTATTAACTTGAGAGAGAGGGGGGGAGAGAGCACGCATGCACATGCACAAAGGCAAACGGGGAGGGGCTGGGCAAAGGGAGGGGCAAAGGGAGAATCTCAAGCAGACTCCCCTGAGTGTGGAGTGCAGAGCCCGCTCTGGGCTTGATCTCACGACCCTGATATCCTGACCTGAGCCAAAACCAAGCGTCAGACACCACCAGCTGAGCCACCCAGGCACCCCTACTGCTGAATCTTTTAACTTGCTTCTCCTTTCTAGTGCTACCATCTCACTGCTTCTCAACTGCACTTGGATAGCCTTCTGATCGTTTTATCTTTATCCGCACCTTCGCTATCTTCCCACCGGTTGCCAGGCTAAGTTTTTCCCAAAGCCTGACTCTGAATCTTGTGCTTCCTTGCTCAAAACTCCTCAGTGACAAGCCACATGTGCGTGAAAGACAAATTCTTCAACGTAGTTTCAGAAATCCTCCGTAACAGTGATTCTCAAACATTTTTGTTTTAGGATTCCTTTTCATTCTTAAAAATTATTGAAGACCCTGAAGAGCTTTCATATTTATATGGGCTATATCTCTCACTATTTACTGTATTAGAAATTAAGACTGATGAAATTTTAAAAATATTTATATATTTTTTAAATGACAATAAACTCATTACAGATTAACATAAATACCACATTTTATGAGAAATAACTATTTTTTAAAAGAAAAAAATTAGAGAGTGGCGTTGTTTCACATTTTGGTAAATCTCTCAAATGTCTCACTTAATAGAAGACAGCTGCATTCTCTTTGCTTCTGCAGTCAATGTGTTGTGATATCACAGGTCATGTAGCCTCTGGAAAATTCCACTGTATACTTAGGAAAGTGAAAAGGCAAATAACATCTCAGTACGAATGGGGAAATAGCTTTGACCTCACAGACCCTTTGAAAGTGTCCCAGGTCCCCAGATTGTGCATTGAGAACCACTGCTTTGTGCTTCTCTCTCACTGCTCCTCAATCAAACCTCATATTCCCATTAAACCAGACTATTCTTCATCCCCTAAACACAGCCATATTTCCATGGCTATTCTCTGAAATAAGTATTTTGATTAGACAATTTGTTTGTTGGGAGTACTGAATGGTTTGCCAGGGTACAGAGATTTAGTGAGAAAAAACCCAAGGGAACTTTCATCTGATTTACTGGAAAGCACTCTAGATTAAGAATCAAGGAATTTATGTGATAGTGACATATCAGTAACTAATATTTTATGTCACCTTGGACAAGTCATTTAACTTGGCTAACTTCGTGGTTCTCGGTGCTTGCATTTATAAACAGAGGAAATAGATAAGATGAACTGTGGGAGTTGTTCCAAGTCTAAAATCAGCAGTCATTTGGAATTAAGTTACCTTAAGTCTGTTCTGAGAAAGTAGGAAACACCTGCCACTTCCAATATTTTGTATACTTCTCCCTCTTTCGCTCTCAACTACAAGCTGCTGTCTTATTGTGAGTACATAAAACATCATAAAACTGGAAAGTTTTCAAGAAAGAACCCTTGGAAACTTTGTTGAATTCCTTTTTTTTAAAATTGAGATATACTTGACATGTGACATTAGTTTCAGGTATATAACATAATGATTTAATATTTATATATATATTGCAAAATGATCACACAATAAGTCTGATTGACATCCACCACCACACAGTTATAATTTTCTTTCTTGTGAGGAGAACTTTTAAGATTTACTCTCTTAGCAACTTTGAAATACACAATACAATATTGTCTGAAATACACAATACAATCAGCTATAGTCACCATACTGATTATTATATCCCCAGGACTTATTTATTTTGTATCTGGAAGTTTATACTTCCTGACACTCTTTTGTGCCCCCCCGCAAGCCCTGGCAACCACCACTCTGCTCTATGTATCTATGAGCTTGGGTTTTATTTGCTTGTTTTGTTTTTTAGATTTCACATTTAAGTGAGATTATATAGTGTTTGTCTTTCTCTATCTGACTTATTTCACTTAGCATAATGCCCCTAAGGTTCATCCATATTGTCACAAATGGCATGATTTCCTTCTTTTTTATGACTGAATAATATTCTAGTGTGTGTGTGTGCATTGTATTTTCTTTACCCATTCATCCATTGATGGATATTTAGTGAGTGTCTTGAATTGCTGGTAGTTTTAATTAAATTTGGAATAAATTTCCAATATACTTCATAAAATCTGGTACAACTTCAGCCATTATTTCTTCCTTTTTATGTTCCCTTTTCCACCTCTCCTCTCCTGTAAGGACTCCAATTACACATTGTCACACACCCATAATGGTCTGTTCTTTTCTCTTTTTTTTTCCTTCCTTTTCGGTCTTTGTTTCATTTTGGATAGTTTATATTCTACATCTTTAAGTATCTTCAACTTTACTAGTCTTTTCTTAAAACAGGGTCAACTCTGTTAACCCCATCTAGTGTATTTTTCATCTCAGATACTTTATTTTTCATCTCTAGTAGTTTTATTTGGTCTTTTAAAAAAATCTCTTTCATATTTCTTCTTCACATGCTCATGTTTTCCTCTACCTTCTGGAACATATGGAGTACATTTATGATAGCTATTTTAATATCCTTATCCACTAATTCTATAATTCATTTCATTGGGTCTGTTTTTGTTAATTGATTTTTCTCCTCATCATAGATCATATTTTCCTTCTTCTTTGACATATTGTTTTTCTTCTTTGAATGCCTGGAAATTTCGACTGGATGCCAGACATTGTGAATTTCATATTGTGCATGCTGGATGTCTTTATTCCTTTAAGTATTCTTGAACTTTATTCTGGGATGCTGTTAAGCTACTTGGAAACAGTTTGGTTTTTTCAAAGCTTGCTTTTAAGCTTATTTAGGTGGGACCAGAGCAACCTTTAGTGGTAGGGCTGATTTGGCCCCATTCCTGAAGCAATACCTTTCTGAGTACTCCGTTGCTCTGTGTAGTATGAGGTTTTTCCACTCTAGCTGCATTGCACTTGTGCAATCTCTGGGGGTTATTTGCACTGCTCCTTTTTGGTGATTCTTTCCCTGGCTCTCAGCACATACATGAGTGAATCAATAATCCTCTGAAGATTCAAGGGAAACATCTGCAAATTTCTAGACCTCTCTTTATGTGGTCTTTCCTCTCTTTGTAGCAATCTTTCTAGTATTTTGTTTCATCATCTCAGGGATTGCTGTCCTGAGCTTCTTGATGTCCAATGTCTGAAAACTGTTGCTTGGTCTTATGTTCACTTTTAGTAAGTTTTAAAATTTGGGCCTTTGCATTTAAGTCCTTGATCAATCTGGAATAGAATTTTTTTATAATGGTATATAGTGAGGGTTCTGGCCTGACTTCAGTCCCCTTCAAATTCGTATGTTTTTTTAAGATTTTATTTATTTATTTGACAGAGAGAGAGATAGCGAGAGCAGTAACACAAGCAGGGGAAATGGGAGAGGGAGAAGCAGGCTTCTTGCCGAGCAGGGAGCCCGATGTGGGACTCGATCCCAGGACCCTGGGATCATGACCTGAGCCGAAGGCAGACGCTTAACGACTGAGCCACCCAGGCGCCCCAAATTCGTATGTTAAAGCCTAACCCCCCAGTGTGACTGTATTTGGAGATGGAGCCTTGAAGGAGGTAATTAAGTTTAAATGAAGTCATAAGGTGGGGCCCTAATCCATTAGGATGAATGTCCTTATAAGAAGAAGAAGGGACGTAGATAAGCGTGCACACACAGAGGAAAGGCCATGTGAGAACCCAGGGAGAAGGCACCATCTGCAAGCCAAGGAGAGTGGTCTTATCAGAAACCCACTCTGCCAGGGCGCCTGCGTGGCTCAGTCAGTTAAGCGTCTGCCTTCGGCTCAGGTCATGCTTCCGGGGTCGTGGGATCGAGCCCCGCATCAGGCTCCTTGCTCAGCGGGCAGTCTGCTTCTCCCTCTCTCTCTGCTCCCCTCCACCCTCTGGCTTGTGCTCTCTCTCTCAAATAAATAAATTAATCTTTAAAAACAAAACAAAACACGAAACCCACTCTGCCAACACTTTGATCTTGAACTTCCAGAACTGTGAGGAAGATAAATCTCTGTTGCTTAAGCCACCTAGTTAGTGGTATTTTGTTACGGCAGGCCTGGCAGACAAATCCAGTAGAAGATGACCCGTTCTGCTGACATGTTTATTGGGGGTCTTATCTTTTCCCCACAGAACTGCAGCAAACCTCTGTCATACAACACGTAAGTCTTCTTCCTTCTAAGCCCTCTACCCAATGCCACTCGTCAACTTGTCTATTCTTGCACCAAGACAATACTGTCTTAATTCTTAGAGTTTCAAATTATTTTAATAGCTGATGAGCAAGTACACCCACCTTATTTCTCTTCATCAGGACTATTGGTGATTCCCAGCACATACGCATTTTAGAATCATTTCGTCAAGTTCCACCAAAAGTAATGTAGGGATTCTAATTGTGTGGCATTAAAACTGTGTATCAGTTTGGGGACTATTGACATATTTAGAGTATCGAGTGTTCCCATTCATGAATAGAGGATCTTTTTTATTTATTCAGTACTTTAATGTCTTTCAACAGCATTTTATAGTTTATCTATAAGGGTCTTGCACATTTTTTGGTGAAATTTGTTCCTCAGTACCTTTTTGTTGTTGTTGCCATTGCAAATGAAAATTTTAGAGTCTATTCGCTCTTTGTGACTGATAGCATATAAAAGCAACTGATTTTTGTGTATTGATCTTTTGGCCAACTACCCTAACAAATTGCAATAACTTGTGTATAGTGTCATTCAGGTCTTTTATGTATGTATATCATCTGTGGAAAATGGCTGTTTTTCCCCCTTCCTCTCCATCCCTTGTATCTCTTACCTAGTTCCCTAGACTTATTGCACTGGTGTAGGGCATCTCACACAGTGTTCAGTAGCAGCGGACCTTTTGGCATTGTTCCTGATTTGAAAGGGAATGTTGTCAATGTTCCCCATCTAAAATGATAGTTTATATAAGTGTTTGGTAGTTATCCTTCATCAGGATGAGAAAATTCTCTTCTGTTTCTAATTTGATAGGGATTTTTTTATTAAAACTAGTTGATACATTTATATATTTTTAATTCTACATCTGTTGCAATGATCCTATGATTTTTCTCCTTTAATATATTTGTGTGATAACTGATATATATAGATTTTCTAATATTAAACCACTCTTACATTCTTGGGATAAACACAACTTAATTACGGTGTATTTTGTTTTTCTGTACATGCTAGATTCAGTTTGCTAATATTTTATTTAATATTTTTGCATTATGGCCTTAAATCAGATTCGCCTAAATTTTCTTTTCTGTACCATTCTTTTCTAGTTTTAGAATCAAAGTTAAAATGCCTCAGAAAATGCATTCCTGCGTTTTTCTTCTTTTTACATTTTTGTGTAAGTTTATATGAGACTGGAATTATTCATTTCATAAAAGTTGGTAAAATTTGCCTATTACATATATACAATACATATATATTTCTTGTGAGTCAGTTTTGGGATATATTTTTCTTAGAATTTGTGCATTCTGTCTTTATTTTCAAGTTTATATTGATGTAAGGCTGTCCACAGTACTCTCGATATTATAACCACGGATACAATAAAGGTTACACCTCCCTTTTCAATTCTAGGATTGATCACTTGTGCTCCCTCTCTCTTCCTTGATCAATCTTACAAGAAAGATTGACTTTTTGTTAAGTATTTTCAAAAACCAACTTTGGTTTTATTGCTTTTCTCTTTTGTAATTGGCTTTCTAATTTGCTAAGCTCTGCTCTTATCTTTATTCTTTCTTTCCTGCAGGATTATACTTTTGTTTCTAACTTATTAGTTGGATATTTAACACATTAATTTTTAATCCCTATTATTTTCTACAACACTCCCTCAAAGCGCCATTTACACCTCATTCCACAAGTCTTGGTATGTTCAGGTTTCATTCATTTGTCACTGTTTTTATTTTTTTATTTAATGAGAGGGCTTGTGCATGGGGGGGGCGGTGGATAAGGGGAGAGGCAGAGGGAGAGAGAGAATCTTAACCAGGCTCCATGCCCAGCACAGAGCCCAACATGGGGCTTCATCTCACGACCTTGTGATCATGACCTGAGCCGAAATCAAGAGTCGGATGCTTAACCAACTGAACCACCCAGGCACCCTAATTTCTCAGTGCTTTTAAATGTGATTTTTTTTAATCATGATTTAGTAATCTATTTTTAATTTCTAAATTTATGTGGATTTTTTTTTCATTATTGGTGCTGTCTCACAGTTTTAGAATTGTTGCCTAATTTGGAAAAACCTCAACCAGTTTCTTTTATGTATGGGTTATAAGATTTCAGAGCATTTCAGGTTTTCTAATGTAGGACTAATTTTAAATGGTCTTTGAACTGACAACACTCAATGAATAGTTTGTCATGGAAGACTGGTGTACTTGTTTAGCAGAACATTATGAGTTTATATTATCCTGGATGATATAAAAATTTTGTCAAATCAGCAAGGAATTTATATTTTTCTTATGTATCTGAATGCATCACTCTATCCATTAATAGCACTACTGAATAATCGAAGAAACTATTCATTATTTCTGTTTGAAATGGATCTATTTTTCTTAATGACTTATGGTTTTTGGTAGGACCTGAAAGCGTTTTTTTTTGTTTCAATTTGCTTTACATCAAAATAATTTTTATTGATTTCATCAATCATCATTATCATGTTCATATTCTAGTAATTTTAATTGAGTTTCCCTTCTGTTGTTGAATATGTAAAGTTAAGGATGATAAAAGAAAATACCCTTTTATATATGTTCAGAGGGGCATCGTTAATGTTCCAAACATCTGTACAAATTGCAGTTAAAATGGCATAATTTGCTATATCAATTTTTGGAATAAAGATTTTTCAGAAATGGAAATGGATTTGGATTTGGGTTCCTCTTTCAAAGCTTTGAAAACACGTTATCATTAAAATGCAAGACTTGAACAGACTTATACAGGGCAGACCCTCTGAATACAGTGAGTTTCTTTAAAGAAAAATTCAAGTTAGACAATGTGTTAGTTTTATTTATTTATTTATTTTTAATTTTTTTAAGATTTTGTTTATTTATTTGACAAAGAGAGACACAGCGAGACAGGGAACACAAGCAGGGGTAGTAGGAGAGGGAGAAGCAGGCTTCCCATGGAGCAGGGAGCCCGATGCGGGGCTCGATCCCAGGACCCTGGGGTCATGACCTGAGCCGAAGGCAGACGCTTAACCGACTGAGCCACCCAGGTGCCCCGACAATGTGTGAGTTTGCTAGGGCTGCCATTACAAAATACCAGGTAGCTTAACCAACAGAAATTCATTTTCTCACCATTCTGGAGTCCAACAGCAAGGTGTTGGCAGGTTGGTTTCTTCTGAGGCCTCTCTCCTGGGCTTGCAGATAGCTGCCTTCTCTCTGTGTCCTTACATGATCTCCTACCTATGCAAATCCTCTTCTCTCTCTTTATGTGCTAATCTATTCTTGCGAGGACACCAGTCAAGTTAGATTAAGACCCATCCTAACTAACAGCCTCATTTTAACTTCATCACCTCTTTAAAGGCCCAATCTCCAAATACAGTCCCATTCTGAGGTACTGGGGGCTAGGCCTTCAACACGTGAATTTTGGGGGCCCACAATGCAGCCCACAACAGTCTACATACTTAAAACAGTCCATCTATGGGCAAACTGGAAAGATACATAACTTTGCAAAACTCAGATGAGCTGGAAGGAGTGGCCCTTACACAGCACATGGACAAACTTATTAATGTTTTAAGCCATGCTTGCACTTCTTTGTCTTCATGATCACACAGGAGTGTTGGCCTAAGATTGACCACAGCTGTTATTCACTGGTGGATTATAACCATCCAGAGCTTCACTTTGCTGAATAAAATAACAGAAAGAGGAAAGATGATTTTTGGTTGGAAAAAAAATTTAAAAATAGCTCTTGGGATTTCCTGTGTCACAGAATAATTACCATCTGATTAGTACTTGTTACATCTGGTGTAGCATGGACAGGAACAGAATAGTATCTACTGTCTGGTTAATTTACTGAATTTGCAGTTCCACTGTATGCCTATTTTCACATTATTTTTATTAATTTTTGATAAACTGCTTTGGATAAGTAAGTCGCATTGAGTTTTTTATTTTGACATATTTCTATGTACCAAAGGGAAAAAAAGAGGTCAGATTCAGCGATTGATTTGATATTGTCCGTGAAATTTCCATTGTTTGAAGTGCACCACATTACATTGTGATCTCTGAAAGACAAACTTCTTTCACTTAAAATTAAATAACCATGACTACTCTTTTTACTTTATTTTTTAAAAAGATTTTATTTATTTATTTGACAGCACGAGAGAGAACACAAGCAGGGGGAGTGGGAGAGGGAGAAGCAGGCCTCCCGCTGAACAGGGAGCCTGATGTGGGGCTCAATCCCAGGACCCAGGGACCATGACCTGAGCTGAAGGCAGATGCTCAACGACTGAGCCACCCAGGTGCCCGGTACTCTTTCTACTTTAAAATAAAACTGGATATTCTTCCTGGTCTACTCATCTGTCCAGTGCATCTTTATTAGATTTGTGTGTAATTCAGGTAGACTTGCTTGTTTTTGCTCTGTGGGACCCAAATGACTTTTGAGGGGGTTCTCAATATAACAGTCAGAAAATATGTCTGATATAAGTACATCCATTTCATTGAAAGAAGTTTGCAAACAAAACAAAATACATAACTTTCAGTCTTAGAGTAAGCCAGGATCTCATAACAGTTTCACCACTTCAAACATTTTTCAAATACCTGCTTGAGAAAGCACCCCTTTTGTCCATTGTATGTTCTATTTGGTTGTCTGTAAGTACTACTGAGATCTTGATTTTGAAAACAAAACAAAACAAAACAAAACCTTCTCATTAATCAATAGTGAATAAAATTATTGCTTACTATATCACCATAATGAAAGGTTCTCATCACAATTTTCATCAAAATCAAATTCGCAGGGCACCTGGGTTGCTCAGTCAGTTAAGTGTCCAACTCTTGGTTTCGACTCAGGTCATGATCTCAGGGTCATGGGATCAAGCTCCACTTTGGGCTCTGTGCTCAGCTCGGAGTCAGCTAGAGATCATCTCCCTCTCCTTTTTCCTCTCCCTCTCCCTCTGCTCCTCCCCTGCTTGCGTGCTCTCTCTCTCTTAAAGAAATAAATAAATAAATAAAATCTTTAAAAATAAAATAAAATTCACATTTTGGTATAACCAATAATTCTGCAAAGTATAAAAATCAGAAATTAAGGCATCCATAAGAGCATTTAAAAATAGATTTTAAATTTCATAATCAAATTACCTTTATAATATATACAGTGACCTACTATGAATATGGGAAGGTGTTTTGTCATTGCAGTACTTGCATCTTCAGGCCATTTGACTATGGTTTGTGGCTGTTTTCATGTAGCTTCCCCATCTGTCCCAGGACCAGATGTGTCAGGAAAACCACAGCGGGATGCATCAAATACACACTTCACAGTCTGTTTGTAGTATTGTTTACAAATACAGGAATTCTGATCAATTGGATTTCACTGTGGGTAGTTTAGGTTCCCCTGAGAAATAGATGTCAGGTAGATGTGAAAGAGATTTATTTGGGGAGGGCAGGAGAAGGTAGGGAGGGCCCTGATGGTGATGTGAGTCTGGAAGAAGAGAGGGAAGGAAGGAAGATAGATTCTCAGACTCCAGCGCAGTTCTGAGGACGTCCAGCCAGGCTGATGGGGAGTCCTGAAGCCAAGTCACCATCTGGAAGTCTCTCAACTCACCAGAATTGGCCCGCCTTGGGGCCCACTGTGCTCTGTCCCTGGCTGTAAAAGACCTGCAGTAAGTGTGGCCTAAGCACAAAGGCAGTGCTGGGTCCCGAGGGGCCGGAGCTGGGCTCTCAGTCAGTTATGCTTCCTGCAGCCAAATTCTCAGGGCTGCCCCAGCCATCTTTGTGCCAGCCATAGATTTCTCCATGCTGGTTCAGAGAGGAACTCCTCCGCGGTTTCCATGGAGCTCTTTTTCTGGGGTAAATGCAGAAGTGAGAGGTTAGTGGGATGAACTACGGCCTCCATGGATGCAGGGGGACACAGGGTGGGGGCTGGCCTCGTCCCTGCCCTCCTCTGCTCTCTCCCTTCCCAGTTCCCCTCACTCCCACTATCACCTCAGCAGACATTTGTGACTTACCCGATGGTGTCATCCAAACCTGCCTTCCTGAGGAGTCTGAGCTCCTGGCAATCATACCTTCCCAGACGGGGGTTGATTCTTGTATCTGACCACAGTTCCCTTTACTGAAGGGTAAAGTAATACCAGGAGGCACAATACCTGGATGCCCACATGGGTTCCTTCGTGTTCCTGTTGTTTGAAAGCAGCCTTCTTCCTCCTCCTGACCAGGGTCAATTACCCCTGCCATGGTGTTGACTTATCACCTGCCAATCCCCAAAGTGCGCTGGGGGTAGCCAGACTCGTTTGTTGTTCAATAGCACACTTGCTGTGTTTCCTGCCGGAGTGGGACCCCAGGAGTAGGCCCCTTTGGGACCTCTAACCTTGCAGAACCCAGAGTTGTGTGGATGAGAAAGACAAAATCCTAAGCGGGTCATTGGGAATAGTGGTAAGTGGGGCAATTATGTTTCCACCCCATGGTGTCTAGGACCCTGTCTTCTTCCTAGTGGGGACACAGCAGAGCTCTCTGATTAAATGTACGTGTTATATCCTAGAGCATGGTACCTGATCCTTCCAGCGTATTGTCTCAGAACTGGCACTGAAGTTGTACCTTTACATTATTCCCGTATTCCATGAGGCTGGCTGCTTCTGGATGATGGTATGCAGAGACTGGTGGATCCCATGGCTTTGGGCCACTCTCACACCTCTTTCACTGTGAAGAGGGCCCCTTGGTTGTGTGCTATGTTCTATTGGATTCCATGCCTGTCTGGACGGTTGCAAGCTTGTTTCCCTCTCCTGAGACATTTTCTCAGGTCATCACCACTAAAATCTTTAACAACTGAGCTGCCACCTTGGGCCAGGATGCTCCATCTATCATTCAGGATGATGTCTTCTTTGCCTGCTGGGCAGTAAGTAAGACCAGTCCCAAATCTCCATCTCACTGCCTGTTTTTTGGAACACTCTCATGATCAGTTTCCCTAGTTCAGGTTCACTGAGAAGCAGATGCTAAGATGAGACTAAGATATACACAAGATTTGTTGGGAGAGGGCACAAGAGAAGGCAAGGAGAACCTTCAGGCCATGCGGCAGGGCTGACATCAATGGAAGGAAGAGGGTAGGAAGGAGATGAGGGGAAGGGAAAAGGGAATGGGAGGCAAGAGGAGGGAAGAGGAAAGTAGTTGAAGGGACAGAAAAGAAGGGAAGGAGTCTCAGGCTGCAGTACACTTCCACTGAAGGTTTTTCCAGGCGGATAGGGAGCCTTGGTAACCCATTGGAGGAGTCCTGCTTTCCCAGAATGGGCCTGCCTTGTAGCCCTGAGTACCTGTGCCGTGCCCACTCGTTGGCTGGTGAACGCAGTGGTAGATCCAGTGGAACAGCAGTTGGAACTGTCAGTCAATTATGATTTCTGCAGCAGATGATCTGAATAGTGTATTTTCATGGCCAAGATATTAGATCCCAAATGAAAAAGAAAAAAAAAAACTAAGTTACGTTCTAAGTTGTATAAATTATATTGGTAAGTGTATCCCTAACGGAAGGGAAGTTCAGTTTTGACTAGGCATTGATTACAATCAAATCTCCTGCTTAAAATATTTAAACTTTTAAATTACATAAAATATATATACGGAATAATGCACATATTTTAAGTGTACTAAAATTTCCATGCCAAACATAGCTATATTGTATTTATAACTTTATATGTTTGATGATTGGAAGAATTTTTCACAGACTAGCTCCTGGTTTTACACATTTCATACATTGTTTCTTCTCCAGTATCTAATACAAATGATGCTGAGTGTCTTCAGAGTAATTTATACGTAAAGTAATGCCAAGTCTTCCTGCCATGATTCTCAGTGAAATGGCCCACCAAACAATAATAAAATTCCTGGAAGCCATTTTTACCCTGAGATGGATAGTAATAACCTGCCCATCCATGAAAGTAACTACAAGCTATATAAATATGTCTCACTCCACCCAAAACGAAGGTACCGTCAACTCAACTTCCCCTTACCAGATCCTAAAAGGCAGCTACTCCATTATCATCTAAACACAGGGGACATGTGATATTGGGGAAGTTAGCGTAGAATGAGAGAATGGTCTGATTATGGATAAAATATCTTCATTTTGGAACATTTACAAAAACATTTGCCTCTGTGAACACATTGTTCCCAAGTCCTTGCAAGGGGCACCTGCCAATGAGGGACCCTGAAACTTAAGCTTCAATAACTTCATTGGGTCAATCCACCTCTGAGAAGCAGGCAATAGAAATCCTCTTCTGGCTCTTTACCACCCCTGCACCTAGAGCGTTTTGCTCAGGGGGCACACCGCCTTCCAAGTTACTGCTGGCAAAATTCTACTAAATGTTTTATCGTGATATGAAAGAGGTCACCAGCTTTCCAGACTGCAATATCGATGTTCTGACCCCTTGCAACCTCCCTGCGAAGCCAATGCAACATAATTTTACTTTTTTGTCTCTGGTGGCACAACACTCACCATACTCTGGGTACCAATTTTCTATGAGGAGAACAGGCTAAGCTACTGTAACAAGAGATTCAACAACACGTCTTAAAGAACAAAGAAGCATATTTCTCTTCTCTGTTCCAATTTCAGGGTGAAGCATTAGAGCTCATGGGCATCTTTGTTCCACTCAATTATTCAGAGGCCCAGGCTGACCCTGGCTCTGTCGTTTTTAACATCTGGTTTCCAAAGTCAATCTAGTCATTGCCATTTCAGGCAGTATGAAGGGCATTAAAGTGGGTACCCTGGGCCAGGGGTTTTCTCCTAAGTAAAGGGGGCAAAAGTTGTCCACGGGGCTCCCATTCACATTGACAAGAGCTTTGCCACATAGCCACAACTCACTGAAAGACGCTGAGAGACGTAGTTTAGTTGTGTGTCCAGGAAGAAAGGATGGGATGGATTTTAACAGCATAGCTAGCAGTCTCTGCCACAGGGCCTAAATTTTCTTCCCTAGTGGCCCCACACCTCCCCCTCCTACCTCCTTGGTGGCCACTAGGCTCAGGATCCCCACAGCCATGCTGACATCATCGTGTGCCCTCTGTGCAGGCCAGCCTCTCTCCAGCCCCAGTCCCTGAAGCCTCAATTCACTTCATTTTTTTGAGGGTGAACTTTGAAACCAATGATGCTTCAGAGAAAGTGTCCCATGGAGGTTGGTGGTTCTGCCCCGGAAGATTTCCCCAGACTTCTGCCAAGCACAAAACCTCATTAACCTCCATCCACTCCACCCTGGCTTGTCTTTACCAGCTCACCACAAATGTTCTTATTAAGCTCCCCAGTGACCTTCACGCTCTTGGCCCCGATGGAAACATTTTAGTCCTCCTCCTCCTTAAGGCTTCAGCTATTCCAATGAGTTGACCTGCCTTCTTGGAATCTCTTCCTTTAGGCTTTCTTCCCATCTCAGGCCACGCTCCCTCAGACTCGTCCTTGAATTTCTTTCTTCTATATGACCTCTATGTATTGTTCATCTGAGCTCAGTCTAAACCTCCGCTGGGTTTCAGAATCCTTCCAAATCTCCCTCTGTCTTTCTGTTCCACTGTGTTTCTCATGTCATCCTAAAATGCATCGTTCACATTGAATGTCTCAGTCCATACCACCCACACGGTGCCAGTTCCCACTTTAGAAACTTGGCTCAACATTCTTGTTTCTGGAGTGCCAACATTTCCCTCGTCTAGCTCTTCATACAATCCATCCTCTAAAGAACAGGAGACCTCCCAGCCCCTGCCTGAGGCTTTCCCCAGATGTTTTGGGCACACCAGGATCTACCTCCTTTCTCCCAACAGTTAGTATGAGCTTCTTTCCACTTACTCATTCTCTATTTTTTTCCTGGGTGTGTTGGTCTTAGCTCATTGAGGGCAACAACCAGATCTTACTTTTTCTGGGCTCCCATCTCCCACAGCATTTTCATCTTTCAAGTATTCCAGTAATTGCTCCAGACTCTGAAGGAATGTTTCTCAGACTTTTCTGATCAGAAGACTTAATGAGAAAGCTTGTTAAATACAGATCCCCAGAACCCCAATATATTCTCTGAAACTCTCCAGAGGAGAAAAGTGGGAATCTCATTAGGATTTTGGGTTGACCCTTGGGAACGGAAGATCCAGCTAATCTCTGGTCCATGCAAGGTCCCACTCATGCTATTTATCCTCTCTCATCTGCATAGCCCACTTCCCTTCCTCTTCTGCCCTTATACGTATCCATTTTAGTGCTCGTAGTGTTGCACTTTTTTGTTTGTATGCATTTTTACATTGTGGCATTATTGTCTTATATACACATGTTTTTAAATTTATGTAAATATTTTTGTGCTGTCTATACCTCTGCTTCTTACTTTTTCCATGAAATATTATGTGGGTCCATCCATGTTGCTATGGGTACATTTAAGTCACTGTTTCTCACCCCTGCACAGTACCCCTTGGAGTGCATCCTCCACCCAGCAACAGATCTCTGGTTACCTCCATCTCCCCACTGCTACAAATCCCACCACAACAAACAACCTAATTCTCTTCCTAGAAGCCAAAATTATCTTACTCACTTGGGGACATTATTATTTATTTAGTGAAGTTTGAATAAACAAGTTCAGAAGGAAGAGGGGGAAATCTCGTGCTTTCCAAATAGCCGTTGGATACCAGCCCTGAAGGAAGGCTAGAAATCCAGTTATTTTTAACCAAGGATGATACCACTACAAAACAATATTTCTTTTCAAGATACAGACGTTAGTAAAATTGGGAGTCCCAACAAATCCCAGGTACTTTGTAACAAGGTTTGTAAAAAGGCTGAAGGTTCTTAGCATTAAGCTTCCATTTATTTGGAGTCAATTATGGGAACATTCTGGTTATATCCTTGAGATAACCCTGACTCAGAAGAAAGTTTTGCAAGAAACCATGGTCTCCCCAAAGCACTCCTGAGGACAGTCTACCTTGAGTGTCAATCAGGCCCAGTTTGGACTCATCAAATGCACTCTAGCGGAAGCCAGTTGTCATGCGCTGGTATTTTTAAAAGCTGAGCACAGCCAAGGCTCCCCCATCAATTCTGGCTGGCCTCAATTTGTTGCCCGAAGCTATACTGCAGAATCTCTGATGTATTGCCAGAGGGGTCACTGGAGGATTGTGTATTTGCTCAAAGGTACTCTAACCCTCTTGTCTTTGCCCATAAGTCATACCACTAAAATGCGTATATTGGCAAAAACTGCTCCAGCTGCCCAGGGCTGCTTCTGACAAGCCCTTCAGATCTTCTGCCATCATATCTAACAATATGTGGGAAAAAAACAGAGATACCTCTATCTACTGAAGTACTAAGCACAGCAGCAGGCCTGGGGAATCTGAAGGAAATCCAAGAGGTTAATAAGAAGAGCAACAACTTGAGGCAGCAGAGTTTCACATCTGTAAGAGCATCCTTTTTCTACCATCTCAAAGAAGTAGGACAGCTTATTATTAGAAAATGTAAGGGGCAAAGAAGGAGAATAAACCGCAGGTTCCTTATGTAGATGGCGCCACGGGGGTGCAAATGGAATCTGAATTTCAGCCTCCCTTCTGCTCAGCCTGTGGCTGTAAGAGAAAGAGCACATTTTTCTAATTAGTCTAACCCAAGTGCCACCTTTTTCTAATTGGTCAGTCAAAAGGGGACACATTTTTGTAAAGCCCCACTCAGAGGGATTTGGAGGAGATTTCCATCTCATCTGCTGAAAGGCACTTTATGTTCTCGCTGCAGCCCCAAGGGGAGGGACATTGTGCCATTCATATTTTAACCCTCAGTGACAGGTGCAGGGAATGACATGGTAATGGGCAATAAAATACAAGACTGTTGAACTGAATGTTTGTCAAACTGGGATTTGTGGCTTTAAAATGCTGATGTCTGCCACGAAGAGTAGACTCATGATCAAGCTGATAAATCCATTTTACCTGCCTCCCCAACTAGATGCATAGTTGGCTTTTGAAGGATGGGAATCATGTGTCTACTTCCTTTATAATCCCAAAGTCACATGTATCCTGTTATGCCCAAAGTACATATTCAATAAACTTTGGTGAATGGTTCATACAAATGAAATAGGGAGTTTATTTTAAAAATCTACTGTAGGGCCTATGCCGTCTGAGAACTACCGGAGCTGATCGGCTAAGATGTTCCCCTTTAATGTAACTTTTGACACAGAGCTTTGGAACACTACAGGCATATTTTAATTTATACAAGTATTCAAAAGAGACTACCCTGAAGGTATACAGGTGTTTCTTAACATGGGTGAGTCAAGCCTGGCAATGGGAACAAAATAGTTTCTGAATTTCTTAAAGGGGCAGTATTTCTCATTACAGGGAAAGAAGTAGAATTCTGCTTTTATTTCCTAATGCTTAACTAAAACATAGACTTATCACATTTACAGGCAAATTAGAGGGTCTAGTTGGTTTCCAATTCCATCTAACCTTTCACAGAAAGAATGAAACTAAGCATTCACGAATAGCAACTACAATAACACGCTAAACGGCATACTATTCCTGTGACCCCCTCCCCCATTTTCTAAGAGAAATTATTCACAAAAGGTTAATACTGGCTCTCTTGGATGGCAAAACACTTATATTCTTTTATCTACTGTCTAAAATTTCCATGACTTTTATAAATGACATATATTTTAATGGAAAAAAATGCTTTGTTAAAAAATAACACCGTAACCTGCTCTTCCTGGGCACATGGGTGGGCACATGATCCAGTCTGAGCTGATTAGAGTCCTTCCTTAGAATTTTTCCTTTTGGAACTAGAGGAGAAGGGGATCTTATCTCTAGGGCCACAAGTTGAAAAGATGTGAAAAGGTAGCTGCTTGGAAATGTTGTCCCTGATACGTGGAGAAAGCCTGGTTATATAAAGAAGACTAAAAATCAAGCATACACAGAGAGAGAATCCAGAAGTCAGTCAGGCAACAGCCAAATATAAGGTCCCTCCACTATCTTTTGCATTTTACTTTGTTCGTGATTCATTTTAAAACTGCTTTTTAAGCAGTTACTATGTGCTATGTGATGGATACTTAAGTATGCAAAAGTGAATAAAGCCTAACTGCAGTGGTTTACATATCCATTTTAGGCCCACTTTAGCTACTTTGGAAAAATAAAGCAAATATATACACTTTGGTGAGACATCTTGCATTCCTGCTGTAACACTACACCAGTTGCATTGTGTTTTAAAGGTACAGTGTTAGGATCACCTGGGTGGCTCAGTTGGTGGAGTGTCCAACTCTTGGTCCAGCTCAGGTCCTGATCTCATGGCACGTGAGATGGAGACCCTTACTGGGCTCCGTGCTCAGCAGGAGTCTGCTTGGATGTTCTCTCCCTCTGCCCCTTCCCCCACTCACACGCTCTCCCTCTAAAATAAATAAATAAATCTTAAAAAAAAAAATAAAGGTACAGTGTTACAGCAGGATGCCTCACCGAAGTATATGTATTTGCTTTATTATTCCAAAATAGCAAAACACAACGAAACTGGGTTTCTCTTCTCAGGCACAATGGAGAAACAGGAACCAAATTTAACTTCCCTTTAGAAACAGTAACAAACAACAGACAAGATATATGAAACAATGATTTTCAAAACACTGGAGATGATCCTTAAGACATAGGAAATAAAAAGGTAGGTCCTGAAATTGCTTCAGTTTGCTGATTTGAGAGAGAGAAATTCTGGGTTGCAGTTCAGGAAGGGCAAACCCATGTGGAGCCCCACAGACTCTTGAGTTGAGGAGATGAAATTTGAGAACTCAGATAGATCAAGATGGTTAGCCTTCACAGAGAACCAGAGAAGAGAGAACACTACAGAAAGAAAGCTCCAGAAACCTGCATGAATACATATGAGGAAATAATCCAAGGCTGGAAAAAAAAACCCTGAAAAGATTAGAGGCAACATTGCCTGGTGGTCACATGGGACTGGGAAAGTGCCAGTTCCCACCAGCCAGGCTGGAAAATTTCATAATTCATGGGCCAGAAGGGGCTCACCTGAGAGGTGAGGAATAATTATCCCTGGACTGACCACTGCTCTGGACATGCCTGGTAAATCTTAAAAGCAAACCCCTCTCTCCTGCAAAACAAACTATCTCACACTTCCTGATTTTAAGTCACACTAGAAAGCTATAGTAATTTTAAAAGTATAGTGCTGGCGTAAAAACTGATGAGTAGACCAATGGAACAGGATTGAAAGCCCAGACATAAACTCAGTCATATATGGTCAACTAATATTTGACAAGGGAGCCAAGAATACTCACTGGAGAAAAGAGTCTTTTCAATAAATGGTGCTGGAAAGATTGGATATTCACATGTAAAAGAATGAAACTAGATCCCTACCTTACACCATTCACAAAAACTAACTCAAAATGGATTAAAGAATTAAACATAAGACCTGAAGTCATCAAACTTCTAAAAGAAAACAAGGGAAAAATCTCCTTGACAAGGATCTTGGCAATGAATTTTTGGAAATCATACCCAAAGCACAGCAACAAAATTAAAGACAAAGAAGTGGGACTACACCAAACTGAAAAGGTTCTGCACAGCAAAAGAAACCATCAACAAGTAAAAAGACAGCCATGGGATGGGGAAAAATATTTATAAATCATATATCTGATAATGGTTTATATCCAAAACATATAAAGAACTCATACAACTCAATAGCAAAAAACCATATCATCCGATTAAAAATGGGCAAAGGACTTGAGTAGATATTTTTCCAAAGAAGACATATAAATGGCCAACAGGTAGATGACCAGATGCTCAACTTCGCTAGTTGTTAGGGAAATGCAAATCCAAACCACAATAAGGTATCCCCTTATGCCTGTTAGAATGGCCATCATGACAAAGACAAGACACCACAAATGGTGTGGATGTGGAGGAAATGGATTTTTGCTCTCTGCTGGTGAGACTGTGAATTGGTACAGCCACTGTGGAAAACGGGATGGAGGTTCCTCAAAAAATTAAAAATAGAACTATCATAGGATCCAGCAATTCCACTTGTGGGAATTTAGCCAAAGGAAATGAAGACTTGAAGAGATGTCTGCACCCTCATGTTCATAGCAGCATTATTTACAACAGCCAAGACATGGAAACTTCCTAAGTGTCCATCAATGGATGAATGAATAAAGAAGATGTGGTACATATATGCAATGAAATATTACTCAGCCATAAAAAAAAAACAAGGAAAGCCTACCACTTGTGACAACATGAACAGAACTTGAAGGCATTATGCTAAGTGAAATAAGTTAGACAGAGAGAAACAAACACTGTATGATCTCACTTACATGTGGAATCTAAAGCAACAACGATAACAACAACAAAAACACCAAACTCATAGAAAAAGAGATCAGATTTGTGGTTAGCAGAGGTGGGGGGTGGAGAGAGGGGGCATTGGAGGAAGGTGGTCAAAAGGCATAAACTTCCAGTTATAAGATAAATAAGTACTGGGGATGTAATGTACAATAGAATGACTACAGCTGACATTGCTGTATATGGTGTGTGAGAAAGTTAAGAGAGCAGATCCCAAGAATTCTCACCACAAGGAGAATTTTTTTTCCCTTTTCTTTTGATTGTATCTATGAGATGGTAGATATTAACTACACCTATCATGGTAATCATTTCATAATATATGTAAATCAAACCATTATGTTGTACACCTTTAACTTATATGGTGATGTTTGTTGATTATTTCTCAGTAAAACTGGGAAAAAATGAAACACTCCTTCAGTTTTGAAAGATACCATCAAGAATGAAAAGACAAGTTTTACAAACTGCGGAAAATATTTGTAAAGTGGATATTTGATTTATTAGCTCTTGTTTCTGCTGTAACAAATTACCAAAAACATTGGTTTAAAACAACACAAATTATTCTTTTTTTTTAAGATTTTATTTATTTATTTGAGAGCGAGCACAAGCAGGGGGTGGGGCAGGCAGAGGCAGAGGGAGAGGGAGAAGCAGATGCCCTGCTGAGCAAGGAGCCCAATGCGGGGCTCGATCCCAGGACCCTGGATCATGACCTGAGCCAAAGGCAGACACTTAACCAACTGAGCCACCCAAGAGCCCCAACACAACTTATTCTTTTACATTTCTGGAGGTCAGAAATTCAAAATGAGTTTTCTTTGGGGCTTAGATTAAGGTCTCAACAGAGCTGGTTCCTTCTGGAAGGTGCAAGGGAAAATTTGTTCCATGCCTCCTCCAGCTTTTAGAGGCTGTTGGCATCTTTCTCCTGACCACATCACACCAATCTCTGCTACTGTGGTCACAGCCCTGCCTTCTCCCCTACTGACCCTCTTGCCTCCCTCTGATAAGGACTCCTGTGATTACATGTAGGCTCCCCCCAGATAATCCAGGTAAGCTCCCCATCTCAAGGTCCTTAACTTTAATCAGATCTGCAAAGTATCTTTTGCCATCCAAGGTAGGATATGGACATCTTTGTGGGGTCATTATTCAGCCTAGCATATCTAATAAATGACCTGTATCCAGAATATATAATGAACTATCAAGACTCAATAATAAGAAAACAAACAACCAAATTAAAAATTAGGCAAAAGATTTGAACAGATTTAAAGCAGATACACTTAACCAAAAAAGATATACCAATGACAACAAGTACATGAAAAGATGCTCCTCATTATTAGTCTTACAACTATTAGAATGGCTAAAACTAAGAAGTTTAACCATAGCAACTATTGGTGGGAATATGAAATAACTGGAACTTTCATACCCTTCTGTGAGAATGTAAAATTGTACAACTGTTTTAGAAATCAGTGTAAAAATGAAACATCTACCTGTGATATGAGTTGCTTCTTCTACTCCTGAGTATCTAACACCGTTCTAGAATGAGTTGACATTTTTTTTTTAAGATTTTATTTATTTATTTGACAGAGAACTATCTGTTGTGAGAGATAGAGCAGGAACACAAGCAGCGGGAGTGGGAGAGGGAGAAGCAGGCTTCCCGCTGAGCAGGGAGCCTGATGTGGGACTCGATCCCAGGACCCTGGGATCATGACCTGAGCTGAAGGTAGACGCTTAACGACTGAGCCACCCAGGCGCCCAAATGAATTGACATTCTGAAATGAAAGCATTCTGACCACTTGTACGGAAATGTTCATAGCAGCTTTTTGGGTAATAGCCCAAAATTGAAAAGACCACAACGTCCATCAAAAGGGAAATGGATAAACAAATCATGGTAGAGTTGAGCATTGGAACACTACTACTCTGCAACAAAAAAAATATAAGATTAATACATGCAACAAAATGAATACATCTGTATCCTCCTCCAAAAGGAATATATACAATATACATATTCCTTATGTATATAATTCCAAAAGATGCAAACTAATCTATAATGACAGAAAGAAAATCAATGTTTTCTTGTGGCAAGGGGGAGTGCAGGGAGGCCAGGAGGGAGGAAAAGGCATAAGAAGAAACTGTTGATGGTGATGGGGATTAAGAGTACACTTACCGTGATGAGCACTGAGTAATGTGTACAACTGTTGAATCATTATCCTATACACCTGAAACTAAAATACCACTGTATGTTAACTCTACTGGAATTAAAATTAAAAACTTAATTAAAAAAAGAAAAAAACTATTGATGCTGATGGTTGTATGTTCATTAATCTTGACAGTGCAAATGGATCTACAGGTATATACATTTGTTGAAACTTATAAAACATTACACTCTAAACAGATGCAGTTTCTTATATATCAGTTATACCTCAATAAAGCTGTTTTTAAAAAGAAAAAATACAAGGCAATAAAAATCACGTCTATCCTGTATACTGTTCAAGGGGCTATAGTTATGCAGTGATGGAGCAGGAGAAACTTGCTCCATGTCAGCATCATTAACTTGCCCAGTGGCAAGGCCTTCCAGAGGGACTGCTTGAATACGGAGTCATATCTAAGTACCTATTCTAGCATGATAACAAGGACTTAATCTTTTTGCTTAAAAAGCTAAGTACATTTCATCCTGGCCAGGCTTCCTCCTCTCACACCCAGCTTTTTGTACAAGAAACAAAACTAAATTTTGTCTCTGCTACAGCACATAGAGATGCTAAAGAGCATCAAAAACAAAAGGAAAAAATAGTCCATATGGAAAGGGAAAAATCAAGGGACAATTGGATAATATGGCTTTGAATAATTAGGAGATTGCCAGTTGGTTTTGTGCCATAAACCCAGTTTCTGTATTTTCAGGAATGGTGTTTTCAAGATTCTGAGCGTCATAAGGAAGACCAGTGTCTTTTACTTCTGTGATGCCCATAAAACCTAGCCTGCAGCAGGTTGGGTGGGGGGTAGTGATTAAACACAATCCATTTGTTTGATTGACGGCTGTGAAACTTGAACAAGTTACTTAATCTCTCTGGCACCCAGTTTCATTATCTGTAAAATGGAGATAATAATACTTTGCCTAGGAAGGGTTGTTTTGAGGCTAAAATGAGACGCCTTCTTAAATAAATTATCCTATATTACATTTGAGCTCTAGATGCTTTTGAGTAATTAATCTTCATGACACCTTGCAAAATGGACATCATCACCCCCATCTTATAATTTAAGAAACTGAAACTCAAAAGTTAAATAATGTTTTTTAAAGATTTATTTATTTGATGGTGGGGTGGGTAGGGGCAGAGGAAGAAGTAGAGGGAGAGACTCTTCCAGCAGATTCCCTACTGAGTGTGGAGCCTGATGTGGGCCTCGATCTCACATCCCTGAGATCATGACCTGAGCTGAGATCAAGTTTCGGATGCTTAATCGACTGAGCCACCCAGGTGCCCCAAAAGTTAAATAATTTATCAAGATAACAGAATAGGTGGTAAAGTAGATTAATCTGACTCAAAAGGCCAAATTCTTTTCACCATGCCATATTGTTTTTGTAGCATAGTTAATAAATATTTGCTGATTGATTGGTATTCAAGATATGACTTTAAAAGATACTGTAACATAAATATCCAAAGTGGAGTGTGTGTGGAGGGGCATTCCCTATAGAAGACAGTTACTTATATTCTCTGTGCCCAAACCTTTTAAATAAAATTTCTTCAGTATCTGTAGCTCATTCTTTCTAATGTGATCAATGATGGCAAAATTTTAGGATGGATATGATTAAGGTAAATAACCAAACACATTAAATACATGTGTGTGAATGGCTAATCTGGGTAATCATATTTGTGAAAGCAAGAAAGTAATACTTATTCTGCTTTCTTTCTTTCTTTTCTTTTTTTCGTAGTTTTGAAAGAGCTTCAAGGCGGGAGTGCCAAATATTTATCAAACAATGGCAGTATGAAATAAGTATGCGGCCTTTTATGGTGCCCACTTTAAAGTGACAAACACTAATGCGACTAAAATCAAACTCATCACAGTGGTAGCTCATTTAGCCTTGATCCTGCCTCTGTTTGAGGGAGAGACTCAAGGGTAAGTCATTTAAACTTCTTCTCAGCTAGCTTTGCCTATGTAAATATCATAATGAAGTGTATCATTGAGCTATTAGCTGGTTAGATGCCTTTGAATACTAATTTGAAAATCTGTTATATAGGTACTATCTATGTTTGGATGTTCCAGATTTTTCACTAATGCAACTCTCTAACATTGGAAAAGGAGAAACAACTCTTTGTTACATTGTTATTCCAACTGATTAAAGTGTAGAATCTGGGTTTATAAATAAAGTTAATCATAAGAACAATTCACAGATTTATTGCTATTGACAAGAAAGAGGCTGGGTATCAAGATGCCGGTTTTACTTCCAGTTGGAGCTGCTGTGTGACTATGGACAAGGAGTCATTCCCTCTGATCTATCTTTCTCTCGTTTTATTTATTTTTTTATTTTTTTTAAAGATTTTATTTATTTATTTGAGATAGAGAGAGCATGAGAGGGAGGAGGGTCAGAGGGAGAAGCAGACTCCCTGCCGAGCAGGGAGCCCGATGCGGGACTCGATCCTGGGACTCCAGGATCATGACCTGAGCCGAAGGCAGTCGCTTAACCGACTGAGCCACCCAGGCGCCCTATCTTTCTCTCATTTTAAAAAATTAAGTGATATATTACATAACTTGTTGATAGCGACACCTCAGTGTTTGTTGATAGACCGCTAGTTTAAACTGCTTTTTTGGTTTTAAATTCAATTTTCACTGAAACTGTAAGAAAGTAATTAAATATCTTGATGGCAAGCACTTTTTCTTTACCCAGTATTTGAAATAAGGAGAAAACAATATATAAGTGTTACCTTGGCATTAATCAAGTGAATGCCATCAAAAAGGATGTGATTAAATAATTTGCATAGATAGCCTTGGCATTATAAAGATATTTATCCTGCTAGGATAAAGAAGCTATATACCTTAAGTATAATACACAACTTTATCAACTATAAGGTTTCCTGTATAAAACTGAGTCATATACATTATAGGCAATTTGTGATGAATTGAATGCAGAAATCATTCTGTTCATTTACACCTATGAACTAGAGTAATAGTAGAACCAAGCTTTCAAAAGTGAAAGACCAATCAGCCAACCTCCCAAGTCATCCAGCACATTAATATTTATTTAATTCACATAGCTACATAGCTTCATTGCTTCTTCCCAAAGCACACAACGCAAGGTATGGGCTAGCTCCTGATGAACACTGTATTGAAATTCTTTGTTGTAAACTATTTTCTAAATGCCCATATAGGAACCATTTTATTACTGCCAGTTGATTAGACTGGAACCAAACAAGATGACCATCAATAAGCAAAGCTTATGTTCAATGTCTTTGGAAGACAGCCACAAACACACACACACACACACGGAAAAATAATTAACTGAACATCTGTTATTTTCTTTCAAATGTGGGCTTGGTTAAAAGGACACAACAACAACCAGCTGCTGACAAGCCAAGTTCACCAAACATTTAAGATTTTGCCAAAATGTTTACTACCTCTTCCTTTTTCAAATTTAATTGTGAAATACACATTCAGAAAGTGTATAAGAAAGACTCTTAATTATGGAATATAACAATAATTAAGGTGAGCTAAATTAATGATACAATGAAAATACATGCTGCTATAATCAATTTTGACTCTAAGGTATGAATTCACCTCTGAGAATTCAGTCTGATGCTAGCAACCCAGCCTTTTTAGATTTTGTCTCTAGACTTTATTTTTTATTTTTTTAAAGATTTTATTTATTTATTTGAGAGAGAGAATGAGATAGAGAGAGCATGAGAGGGGGGAGGGTCAGAGGGAGAAGCAGACTCCCTGCTGAGCAGGGAGCCCAATGCGGGACTCGATCCCGGGACTCCAGGATCATGACCTGAGCCGAAGGCAGTCGCTTAACCAACTGAGCCACCCAGGCGCCCCCTTGTCTCTAGACTTTAATAGGCCACTGCAGATGAGCTCCTGACCAACACATTTTGGCTATAATCTTCAACACCTCAGTTTGTACTTTGTCATTTTTATTGCCTTTCAAATTCTTGATATTCATCTACAAATGCAGGAATTAACAAGGTGTGTGTACTCTCAGAGATATTGGCAAATTAATCAGGGTACTTCTTGTCATCTCTGAACATAAACAGCAGTCAACTCACTTATTTCTACAATCATTCATGTGCCCTTTACCATGTGCCCAGAATGGTCTCTGTATTTATAATTATGTAGAAGACGCACTCCTTTCCCCAAAGAAGTTATCTTATAGCAAACAATAAGGAAGTACTCTCATGTCAAATAATCAAAGAATAGGACTTTGTGCAAAAGGGGAAGATTTTCACAGCTCTCTTTTCATTGACTAATTTGGGGACAGGCCCAGAGGTGTTAAGCATTTACGAGATACTAATCAGAGTCAGGAAACTCTATCTGTGGGATTTCACTAGGGAAACTGTTCTGGGCATTTACAAATGAAGATCTGAACACCTAGCAGCTAACATTAAAACTTCTCCCGATAGTATAGGCATATTTCTGAGGCATGCAGAAGTACAAACATAGGAAATACTATCAACCTTGTGGAAATTTAGTGGCTATGGTGGTGTGGAAAATGAGAGGGGAATGGTGATATAAAAATGTCTTACTGGGGGCGCCTGGTTA
Source organism: Leptonychotes weddellii (assembly GCF_054177405.1). Taxonomy (NCBI): domain Eukaryota; kingdom Metazoa; phylum Chordata; class Mammalia; order Carnivora; family Phocidae; genus Leptonychotes; species Leptonychotes weddellii. Next base: position 69,464,457 of record NC_138370.1, read on the forward strand.
AGTGCCTGTCTTCAGCTCAGATCTTGATCCTGGAGTCCCCAGTTGGGCATCGGGCTCCCAGCTCAGCAGGGAGTCTGCTTCTCACTCTCTGCCTGCTCCTCCCCCTCTTGTGCTCGCTCTCAATCACTTTCTCTCTCAAGTAAATAAATAAAATCTCAAAAAAAAAAGTTTTACTGTATTTAAGACAAAAATTTAGAACTCTCAAGACATAGTCAATTTGTTTTCTAATTATATAATCATAACTTTTGCCCAATTATATCAAACATCAGCTTTCACCAAGTTGGAATTAACTCATGGATAAGTTTTAACATTTTTAGTTGGCTGATTTTTGCCCATACCCTGAGGACATAAAGCAAATTACTCCCTTCAACATTTGTCCCATCAACATTAAAGACTTCAGCTTCTAAACAAAATAGAAAACAAGAATCAGCTTTCCTTCCCCAATTTAAATAAATATAAAGCTGGACTGAATATAATTACACAAAATAATTATACCAATGATAGAATTAGTAGAAAAGGACATTAAACCATCTATTAAAATACTACATATATTCAAGAAGATAGAGGAAAGCATAAGCATGATGAAGAGAAAAATGGAAGACATTTTAAAAACCCAAATGCACCTTTTAGAGATAAAATGTACAATGCCTGATGAAAAAAAAAAACACACACAGTGGATGAAATTAATATCAGACTATATACTACAGAAGAAAAAAAAGTAGTGAACTTGAAGACCTCGCAATAAAAACTGTTCAAATAAAACACAGAAAGACTAGAAAAAAGTGACCAGGGCATCAATAAGCTGCAGAACAAGGTCAAGCAGCTTACCATATTTGTAATTATAATATCAATTATTTGAAAAAAATAATGGCCACAATTTTCTCAAAAAGCACAGAATTTTCTCCAGCTGGAGTCATAGAGATACAGCAGAAAGGGGAGTCCATAAGGATTTGCTGTGCTGCTGCTGGTCCTAAGATACAGGGGCATTCAAGCAATGACTGGAGAAACACCTCCAGGAGCTAAGGATGGCCCCCCACTGACAGTCAGCAAGGAGACAGGATCTCAGTGCTCCAGCTGTAAGAAAGGCAATTCTGCCCCAACAACCTGAATAAGCTTGGAACTGGAGTGTTCTCCAGAGCCTCTGGTTAGGAGCACAGTGAGGCCTTATGATTTGACCTTCAAAATCTAAGCAGAATACTCAGGTGAGCTGTGCCATACCTAGGCTTCAGACCCACAGAGCTATGAGCTAATAAATGTATGTTGCTTTAAGCCACTGTTTGTGGTACTTTGTTATAGAAAACAGATACAAAGAACCAGACACAAATGACCCTATACTGTATGATTCCATTTATATGAAAGTCCAGAAGAGGTAAAACTATAATAGAAATCAGATCAGTGGTTGATCACAGGCGTTCCAGGGAGGAGACTGACTGCAAAGGGTCACAAGAGAACTTTTGGGGTGATGGAAATATCATGATTGCTATAGTGGTTACATGACTGTGCACATTTGTCAAAATTTATCATACTGTGTACTTTGAAGTACTGCATTTTGTTTTATGTAAATCATGCTGCAACAAAACTGACCAAAAAAAAAAACCAGCATTGAAGTTCTCCTTGCTTTTTGACTTGTCATAGCTCTTTTGATGCAAAATACTTAAAACTGAAAGCTATTATTAGCACACTGATCACTTCATATTCCTATAGTCCTGAGGTTGAATACATTTTTAACCATCCTAAAGACACTGATAATAATGTATGAAATTATTACAATGTACTGATACTAATGGTACAATCAATAATTCTGTATTTATTATCACGTGTACACAGATACACTATTAAACATACATACCCACACACACTCATAAAAATATAGAAAGATAGGGAGACAGAGAGACTACTCTTAAGTCTAGGTTATTGATAAAGAAATGCTCAAATAGGCATATTGATTTGATCTTTTGGGGGCAACATGAACACATTCAGGGTGATACTCTATTTGGCAATAGATGGCACCCAAGGACACGAAAATCTGTGGTGTAGGTGAGGTTTAAGGGAAAGAACTTTTTAGTATTGAGCAAGTCTATATAGTAAGTCTACATGATTTGTCTCATTATTGGGTCAAAACTCCTTGAGTATCATGCTTTAGAGAACTTTAGGGTCGGGTGGAAGGTAAATACAGTCATGGACATCACTTATGGACCATGTGTTCTGCTACATACTGTATTAAAGAATCTGCATTTTTTGATGTTTTACTGCTGGCAGCTTTTAGGTCTCACGCCTCCTGATGCCCCATATCTGGGCAAAATGATAAGAAAGCTAGTGCTCCCTCCTTTAGCATCGGAAGGAGATTCAAACCACAAAAGGTCTGGCCCTCAGCCCACCCCACCTCTTACCCACAGTAAAAACCCCAAGCTAGTCTCCTTTCCTTGCTTTCTCAAGACCTTTTTGGACCAGCTTGGGAGGTCAGCCATGCCTTCCCCAAAAAGCCTTCCTCACAATAAACCTTTTCCCATCCCTTTGGTATGTGTGTGGTATCATCAGTCTTGACATTTCTAGCAGATTTTTACGTGGGAGTTCATACCACTCCTGGGGGGTGGCCACACACAGACACTCTTCTAAGCATTTTACATGTGCTTACCATTTTATAGCTGGGGAAACTGAGAAACAGAGAAACTGGCTAAAGGTCACACAGTGAGGAATAGAGCAGGGATTCATAGCAAAGTCCATGCTCTTAACAAAGACAGTATTCTGCTGATCAAACACGTTGACAATGGTGATGAGCACATGATGATGATGATCTATGTCTTTGTTATTGAAAGTATATTATAAAAACACTGAAGGGAGTTTAAAGGGCTGTGTCAAAATAACATAGAACAGCCTTGCTTTAGTTATCTGGTAATTTAGGTTACTATTATGTTAGCCTAGTACATTAGACAAATGAGACTTATGATTCAGCTCTAGAAAGCTAAGGCTGGTCAATTTGGCACAAGAAAGAACTGTTTCAGGAATGTCTCCTTTTGACCCTCTCCTGGTATTAGGTGGCCTCAGCAATCGGCACACTATATCTAGATAAAAAAACAGAAGACTCCATTTCAGATGTCTTTCCAAAAGAGGTGGATGACCCACAAATGAAAGAATGTGTCACATAGTTACAAGGTTGATTCGCTGTTATGAAAGTATCAAATGGGTAAAGGATCATCACGAAGCCTTCCTGGAATTTTGGCAGTAGGGGATGGATTATGTGGGATCCTCTACGAATAGAACCAGAATGCTAAAAAATGCATAAAAAACAGAACAGTCATGGTTGGATTACCCAGGGTGGCAATCAGGAGTTCCCTTGGAAGTAACCTCTACTTTTCCTTGATCTTTTCCACTAATATAACAAGAAACCAAAGTATGCAGTATGTCTTTAGAGATGTGATAAAGGTCAGTTAGAGGTATTTTTTAAAAGGTTGAAAAAAAAAGCCCAAGCAAGAAAGGGCTAAGAAGGATATTAAAACAACCATTTTTGAGATTTTTGAGATCTTTCTTTTTTCAGGTATGCAGAGCACTTTATAGTCACCATCTCTTTTAACCCTTATGATAGTTACAGAGAGAGATTCTTTCCATTTCACAGGTGACCGTAAACTAACACTCAGAGAAATGCAGTGTCTTATCCAAGGTCACACACCTAATAATTGGTAAAGTCCAAATTCAGGCCCTGACTTCAAAGACCCCACCATGTTTAACCATCCTGCAATACTGCCTTTGAAGTGCTGCCTACTGATCACTTTCCAAAAAAATGTTGTGAAAATCAGAATGCTTTCTTTTGAAGATCCAGCTTCATTCCCTCCCCCTCCCAGTCATTTGCATTTAGGATAGATGGCCCTATTTATTAGCTCAGAAATACATCATAACTCCTAAGTAATTTCAGAAACTGTGCTTTCCACACTTCATTCATTCATATGCCTTAATGATTTTTTGTATCTATGTATTGTTTTCCATTAAATTAACTCCCTTTCTTTTTACTTTAGCTTCTTCCTAAATTATAATATTCATGAAGTCACAGGTTTGATAAGGTACTTACATCTTTCTAATAAATACTAAACATATGTAATTATTAAAATAAAAATATCCATCTGGTTGCACAGTTGCTTACATTGTATTTGGGAAACACTGTTCTTGAGCTTGTAGATGGGGAGAATTGAGGTGCCTTACCCAGAGCTGACTTTCTCATAAAGCGCACCATCCCTGCCCCCTTAAAGAGGATTTTCATTTCCACCTCACCCACACCAACAGTGAGATATTTTCCCAGGTTCCAAAATTTAAAATCTTCCACTCTCACGTGGTTGAAGTTACCATCAAAAGATCCAGAGAGTAAGGGTGGCTGGGTGGCTCAGTCAGTTAAGCATCTGCCTTTGGCTCAGGTCATGATCCCAGAGTCCTGGGATCGAGTCCCATGTCAGGCTCCCTGCTCCACAGGGAGTCTGCTTCTCCCTCTGCCCCTCCTCCCACTCATTCTCTCAATCTCCCTCTCTCAAATAAATAAATAAAAATCTCGAAAAAAAATAATCCAGAGAGTAACCTGGACCCTGAGACTTTACCCTTCTTCTCTAACTTCTACCTGCCCTGCTTGAGGGTCCTCACCCTTGTCCCTTGGCTCACCAGTCTCCACCCCTCTCACAACTCAAGCAGGTCCCACACTCAAGACCATTATTAGCTTCTTTCTCATCTTCCAAATCTCCCTTCCCATTGAGCCATTTCTCCAGCATACAATACAAACTTGCTTATCTTATCCTTGTCAAGGGTAGAATTAATATTATAAGGCAACATCTCACAGGTGAAGTACTTACATATTAACATGATCTTCCTGGAGGCTATAGCATGGCTCTGAAGGTGGAACTCCAGGTATTTTGACAGCTTATGATGAGACAGGTTTGCAATATCCTTCAGATCATCATATCAGGTATGTGGCTGCCAATTCTCTCACTGTATGGTTTGATCCTATATCCCCCAGGCATCCTGAGGCCCTCGGTAACATGGCCAAGCATGGAATTTCACTCCTGTGACATCCCTGAAAAATTGGTTTGGATCTCTCTGTTACAAAAGTTCCCATTTTTATACAACTCTCTCCTGTCAATGTGTCCAGGAGACGTCGCACTATTTGTGAAAATTCACCCTTCTGTTCACTGTTTCAAAATATATTTTTTTATTGTTGGGAGCTTATTAAGACATTTTCCCAGTACTACATTGTCAATATGTAGAAAATATCTGTGTATATAATAATTATATACCACTGAAAGTAAACTTTATCTAACTTTGTTTTAGTGTTTGAAGCCCAACACTTTCTATCATGGAAATCCTGGAGAAGGACTCAAGTTTTATGCTTGAAGATGGGGAAAAGAATAAAATTGTTTTCTCCATGAATCCAAAAGACAGAAAGTAGGACCTGCTCTAGACTAGTCATGTGAAGGTCCAGACAATTTTGCACTCATTCTAAGAAAAAAGCAATAAAATAATGTTAAAGAAGGTAGGAGATATCAAATGCAGCTGGGAGAAACATTATACAGTGCTATCTGTGTTCTTGATCTTTGAATTTGCCTTTATTTATGTATTTGAGGCTCAACAGCTGCCTCCACACCTAACCAAAGAACTGTTGGTATGTTCACTCCCTCTTCTCTCTTCTTCCTGGGGGGTATATCTCCTAGTCCACATGGTGGGTTTTTGGGTTTGTTTGGGTTTTTTTTCTGCTAAAGGAACATCCACAAAATGTGAGACAGGGCTGACCAAAAGGACTTGGAATTGGCCCAAAACATTTGACTATTTTTTGGCATCTGAGAAAGAACAAAACTTTTTAATATTAAGAATAGTAATATTTTCATTGTTCCCCGAACACATGCTATCTTGAGCAGCTGTGTGTCCTGGGAGCCTTTTGTTACTGAGTGAACACTCTAAATGTGTCCTATCACCTTTTCATCAAAGAACTCAGAAATACTTTATCAGATTTTTCTTTCCTAGCCAAAAATGGAAATTGTCTAACTTGCTCAGGCAATTCTTTCACTAAATATAAAAGCACCCCATTCCTTATAACAGTAGAGTTGATTCTCTTCCCTCACATGTTGCCAAAATACATGTCTTTATTCCTAGAGTCTCCTGTCTGAAAATTTCATATTTGTGACTTAAATATGAAACACTGGCATCATTTAAAGTAAATGGTAATTTACAAGTCTGCAGCCATATTCTTCATGAATATAATTGAAAATAATGCACATTTATATCTTTTTTTCCAAGGCAAAGCTCCTCACATTTTAAAGTTTGAATAAATACAGCTGTTCAACGCAGTGGGATTAATCAGGAATAATTAATCCCAAATTTGTGTAGCTCTAGGAAGAACCAAAAAGGTGGCCAGCCAACTTCTTTCTATTGATTTATACAATGATGTGTGCTGTCATGACTATTTGCCATCAATATGTGCTATTGCATCAGATGTCCTTCCAGATGTTTCATTGGCAGAAAGTAGATGCTCCTTCATTGTCTTGCTTGTCTGAATACGAAGACATTGGTATTTTTTGAGCTCATATTCTATGCCTGGCACTGTGTTGGGCACTGAGGTCAGAAGAGTAAATAAGTCACAATTCATGCTCTCAAAAAGCTTTCTGTGCCCCCCAGATATAGAGGTCAAGTGTCTACTAAGTCAGTTCTTTGCATGAACAAGTACTACAGTGTAACCTGTGGGGATGGTTGAAATGAATGGTAGTGTAGGGACAGGATATGGAAATGAGACACAGACATCTCTCTATCCTATTAGAAAGGCCTAATAATCTCTGGCTGTATTTAGCCACTTGTGGGTAAACCATACATAAGCCATAGTCGTTCTTCAGTTTGTTTTGCCATATACATTGCCTAAAAGTGAATGAAGCAAGTGGCCTCCATTATCTCTCAACTTCAAACCTACCCTTCTTACACTTCCCAGAGTCCCAGACACATGGAGGGAAGAATGAGTTGTTATGTTGATCTTATCATTGTTCCTTAGGGAGATTCTCAGTGGAGCTGGGACCTGAGATGGCTTTTCTTTGGCTAGATCCTCAAGGGGATATCTCTATCTTGCTCTAGAACAGTGTTTCTCAAAGGATGAGTCACCCAAGGTGGATTTTTGTTAAAAATAAAGATTCCCAAATTTGTTGATCCAGAATGTCTACGAATGGACCCTGTAGTAATATCTTTCAAGGCCATTCTTTCGGCATACTGAAACCTGAGATAAAGTTCACTAAGGAGTAGCCTGAAGAAACTGATTTGAGTTCAAGAAGCTCAGTGAATATAATCAACATGTACAAGAAAATGAAGATGCTTTGAAGAATCCCAGAATCAGGTGTGCCTGGGTGGCTTAGTCAGTTGAATGTCTGCCTTTGGCTTAGGTCATGATCCTGGAGTCCTGCGACCGAGTCCCACATCGGGCTCCTTGTTCAGCGGGGAGCCTGCTTCTCCCTCTGCCTGCCTCTCTCTCGCCCTCTCTGTCTCTCTCTCTCTCTCTCTGACAAATAAATAAAACCTTAAAAAAAACCCAACTCCTTGGAATAAGGAATATTATATATGTTATACATTATATGTTATATACAATAACTCTACATAGATAGATAATACTATATATGTATATAATATTCCTTTATATAATATATGATATGTACCATTACATATATTTCCTAATGTTGCTGTTTCTCTGGAGAACCCTGACCCATGCAGCATCTTACAAACTCCTCTCTTCCTGTCTTAACAAACAAGAGGTAGAAGGAGTGGGAGTGGAGGTGATGCTCACGAGGGAGAAGAATGCCGATGCATGGGCCCTGTGTTACCACCTTCCAGAAGGAGGGCAGGGATGCAAGACTCAGTGAGCTCCCTGCTCTAGTACAACAACAAATAGACCCCTTTTATTTCCGACACGCCTTCCAGAGGTGCCATCTGGCCCTGATTTAGGTGCCACTTCCATGTTCTGCCCAAGCTTCTAAACCCACCTTCCTCTGCAGAACAGTGTGAGGGATGATGGAAGGGAGCAGCCGCCCATGGATCGTTAGGCTAGACTTCACTGTTTGGACCCTGAGATGGTTCGTCTCTCTGCTTTCTCCTCCACTCTCCTATTTGTTGCTAAGATTAACTTTTTTTAAAACAAACAAGTTTTTTGTTGTTGTTTTCCTGGTTGAAGGTCAGAAAACATCTATAGAATTTCTTCCCTTTAAAAACCTTCTCTATAGCAGGTGAATGAATCTTCAGAGCTCTATTTCACCAGCCCATTAATAGTAACCTTAGAATTCAGAAATAACTTGTCATTTGTGCTTTCCAACACCTGCTCCCCACAACACACCCCACTAAAAACTCACCTGATTGAAATGGAGTTGGATCAAAGATGTTGCCTTCATTTGCTACACCTGTTAGTGTACCTGAAAAGTGCTGACACTATAGAAATATTAGAAAGAAAGAAGTGCCACAGGTCAGCAGTTATTTGCCCAGCCACAGTAATTCATCTTATCAAAAACCAAGTATGGTGTCCATTCCACAATTCCTTCTGCCTCCCTCAGTAGATGAGGTCATTAAGTGATTTGGCACTGAAGGGTTCAGCAGTTATAAGAGTTGGCAACAATTAAAGGAAATAAAAGCTGATTCTCAAAAATCATCTGAGCAAGCAGTGCTTTCCTACCATAAAAAATCTCTTATTATATCACACCATAGCCTTTAGATTTCATGTTGAGATATGTTTTGGGCATTGCTCTTTCTACTTAAGAATTTAATGTAAGGTTTCACATAAGAAAGTTACAAAAGGACTTGGCACTGACTTCTGGAATTCATCCAGAACACAGCTTTTATTGTGTTTCACAGCAATTTATCTGTTTAAGAAGTATCACAGCTAGTAAGTGGCAGAAATGGGATTTGAACCCCTGTCTGTTCAGGTTCAATGCCCACTCACATTGTTTCATTCACCCATTTTACAGAACCTTACTAATCACTCACTAAATACTGAGCACTGTGTGTGTGTGCACATTATAAACAGGTACTGAATAGGGAAAGTCTTGTACACATGCAGTTACTACTCTCTCGGCTAGTCCTTCGCAGGCATAACACTTTCATTTCATTTCAGTTGTAATTTGTTTTCCTTGTATAGTGATTTCTGTTTTATCTTAACACAGTGACTAGAGAGACACCATTCCTTGCCAAAAGCCGTCTAGATCTTCTAAAACTTTTCAGCTAATGGAATCACTTATCTGCCGGAAGCCGGAGAATTGGGCCAAATGGTTTCTTGGATTCTCTCTCAGCTCTAGGGTCTAAGCGTTGGTGATTTCACTTCTTAATGTCACCGTGCTGGCAGCCCGATTGCCCTCCTTTGACTTCATACAATTTCAAGGAAATGGCTGACTAATCAAAACGGAGCCGGGAATATTGCAAGAGTATCCTGGAGATATTCATGAGATGCTGGGCACTTTGTGAGTAGGATTGTTCTCTCATCAGAAAGCTGGAAGAATGGCAGGAGGAGGACTTTTCCCCAATCAACCTCCCAGCTTTCCACCTGGTCAGGCAAGATGTCCATCTTGAGAAACCACATTTTGGAGAAAACCAAACAATTGGATAAGACACTCAGTTTGAGAAACATTGGCCAGAAGCTTAGCTGTCACTGCTATATATCTCTACTTACCAGTTGTTTCATTTTTTTGTAACTGTCTTGGTGTTCAATTAGGCAATACGTAGCAAAGACTGGAAAAACTTCATGCCCTTTAACCAAGAAATCCAAGGACCTAGGAATTCATCTAAAGAAGACAAGCAGATAAGTTAGGAAGAAATATATGAACTAGACAATTTATCTTTTTAAAACAGTAATATCAACAGCATCAGTATCAACTCTATTAGGTTTTCTCCAGAGAAACAGAACAAATAGAACAATAGGATACAAGGGAGATATTAGATAGATAGATAGATAGATAGATAGATATTATATATAATATTACATATGTAATATAATGTATATATATTGGGAGGAATTGGCTCATGTGTTTATGGAGGCTGAGAAATCCCACAATCTGCCCTCTGTGAGTTGGCAGCCTGGAAAAGCTAGTGGGGTAATTCAGTCAGAATACAAAGGCCTAAGGACCAGAGCTGAAGTTGTAAATCCTAATCCAAAGGTGGAAGAAGAGAAGATGAGATATCCCAGCACAAGCAGGCAAGCAGACAGAAAAAAGCACAAATTCCTCTTTCCTCTGACTTCTGTTCTGTTTAGCCCCCAACGAATTGAAGGACATTCCCCCACACTAGGGAGAACAATCTGCTTGACTGAGTCATTTGATTCAAATGCTAATCTCATCTGGAAGCACTCTCATAGACACACCCAGAAATAAGGTTTAATCCAGGTACCCCATGGCTCAATCAAGTTGACACATAAAATTAACAAAATTAACCATAACAACATACGAAAGCAATCTAGAGGTCCAATAGTAGAGGATAAAATTATGGTATACCTATACAGTGGAATATCATATGGCCATTCAAATGCTAGTATACCTCTATTCTTACTGATGCTGATGAATTTTCATAACATATTAAACAATACAAATATTGTAAGGGAGTATGTGATTTATAACTTCATTTTGTAAAATATGCACATTTGCTTGGGTAGAAATCTGAAAGGATATGTGCCAAAAAGTTAATAGTGATTTTTCTTGTGGTGTTTTAGATTTTTCTTGGTTTTAGTTTAGTATGTATTTTTATTTTTGCTCATTTGTATTTCTTTTTTTTTTTTTAAAGATTTTATTTATTTATTTGAGAGAGAGAATGAGATAGAGAGAGAGCATGAGAGGGGGGAGGGTCAGAGAGAGAAGCAGACTCCCCGCCGAGCAGGGAGCCCGACGTGGGACTCGATCCCCGGACTCCAGGATCATGACCTGAGCCAAAGGCAGTCGCTCAACCAACTGAGCCACCCAGGCACCCTGCTCATTTGTATTTCTAATAGTTATACATTTCTTGTGCAATTATGAAAGGAAATACACTTTAAAAATCAGTCTTTTTCTAGTGTTTAAAATTTTTAAGAAAAAACTGTCATATCCTGGAATATCTAATGTGTGCCACTCCAACAGGTGAAATACATGCATCTTCAGGGCCGTAAAGGACATGTAAGGAAGTGTGGACTTTATCGTAAGAGCCAAGGGAAATCAAAACACAAAGACTGAGATGTACAAGAAATATTGAGGGCAGGAGAGAGAGGTTCCTGGAGGTCAAAGGAGAGATAATGGTGGCTGGTAGTAGAGTGGGGGAGGAGAAGAGGAAAAAAGTAAAAAAAAAAAAATATGTAGGAGATCTGAAGGTCTAAGAAGAAAAATGTCAAAGCCAAACATTCAGACTTTGGCTTAAATGGTATAGAAAAGTAAATGCCACAGATTTAGGTTAGTAGGCAGAATCCAGAATATCTGTAAAGACTTAACAAGATAAGGCTTAGGGAAGTTTAATTACTAAGACGATCCATGGTCTTGATAGGCAAGTTAAGTCCAAGATCTGGGCAGTCAATATGGGTGGGAGAGCAAGAAACAAATGGGTCTTAGTTGGAGTGTGACAGGCAAAGGCTTGGGAAAATAAAAAATATCTCTTTAATCAATGGATAGAAAAGTAGCTCTTCCAAAACAATACAGCTATTTGATAAAGCCACGATTTAAACCCAGGGCTGTCAGACTTCCTCTCCGTGGGTTCTTTCTTGAATACAAATCAAGGAGTAAAACATCTGAGCAAAAAGCAAGCAAATACTGAACTAAGATCCGCAGACACAACTCTGCTCAGAGCTGAACTTATTGCTGGGCTTATGAAATATTAATTGGATGAATTACTTACTGTTATTATTTCTGCATTTGTCCCTTAGCTAGGTCTTCAACTACACCTTGCCACATGCTCTCCTTTACTTCTGTACTCCAACCACACTAATCCGTTCACCTGCTCTGGTGTGGGGACTGAAAACCGTAAGTGGTACAGGAGCCGGGCAGGTAAATGAGCAAAGCAGGCTCAACGTGGGCTATGATGAGCTGGAAAACTTATGTCAAGTCTAGAGGGGGAGCAGCTACCCCTTTCTTCCCACTGCCTTCTGTATTAAACCCTCAGCTCTATGAGGGCAGAGTTCAAGTGTGTTTTTATACATAGTTGTATCCTCAGCAAAGTGCCTGACACATAATAAACACTCAATAAGTACTTGGAGATTGATGAATAGATGGATGCCAGGATGTATAATTCAATCGTGGCAGAAGCCACATTCCCAAGTACTATAGTGAATGCGAATCTTTTAGCTATACAATGCAAGGTAAACATATGCCTTCATAATTGTATGTAGAGTGACTGATAATGTTATTACTCCCAATCACAGTGGCCGACTGCAACAAAAACTTGGCTCTAGCTTAGGAAATATTTCAACAAGAGTATTCCTGGTCTGTTGGCTCTCCAAGTGGTGGTTGGAACTGAGAAGCCAGGCTCCTTCTGTCCAGTGGTCCTGTCATTCTCTAGAGCAGGGATTGGCTCACTTTCTTCTGTAGAGGACCAGCTAGCTAGTAGGCTTTGGAGGACATGCCTGTAGTGTGAATGCAGACATAGACCATAAACGCATAGCTCTTTATGGACCTGTGCCCTAGGGCATCAGAAACCTTCCTTGGATCTCTGCTTCTGGCTGACAAAGGGAAAGTATGAATGATTATATGGAAAATTATTATGAACCAGACATAGAAGTGGCAATTTGTGCCTAACATCTCATTGGTCATAATTTAGTTATTTGGCCCCACCAAACTTTGGGGCGAGGGGGGCTGGGAAAGATCATCTAGCCATGTATCTAGGAAGAAGAGAGAAGAACTAGATTTGGTGAGCCCGTAACACTATCTCTGCCTCAGTCCGCCCTTCCACTCACCAAGGATCTGTTAACTTCTTCCCACACAGAGAATACACTCAACCTTCTCCCAAAGGAACAATTTAAAATCCCAACCAGTCCTTGCATCCCGCTCAAGGTCCAAGATCTCCTGGTGATGCAAGTCCTCTCTATCTGATCTAGACAGAGTTCCTAATGGTTGTAAAAGGGCAGATTAAGCGTCCCTTTCCCGCTCCCCACCCTAATGAAAAATTATGGGACAGGGATGGTACATCCACAATAAAAACTCCTAGTTAGAAAGAATAAGAAGACACAAAGCAGGTGCTAGTTTGTGAAATCCCACTGTATAAACCTTCTGAAACCTCTCTATCCTGTTCAACTAGGCACTAACTCAGCTCTCTGTTGGGAGCACCATAATCCGTTGTTCTCCCCAGCCTCTATCCTTATCCTTTTGGAGGTTCCATCTGATTCATCATCTTCTTTGGCCACATCTGAAGGAGGCACTGGGGAGCATGCTTTCCCTAGGGCCTTCACAGTTTTATAGATTGCTTTGTGTCAGATTGATTTTTGGTCTCAAAAGTTGTTTTACATTTCAAAGACATTTTTAAAGTAGCCATGATATCTTTGACAATAAAATTCTTTTAAAAACTTAATAAGCTTTAGCCAGTTCCTTGTACCATTAAAGACACCCAAAATTCCTGCCTGCATATAATTCTCAAATTTACTTTATTTCTGTGTTTCTTCACCATAAGCCATTCTCTCTCAGTTTAATGGCTGCTATCCCATGTCCATCTCAAAGAATATATGGGCCACATTCCTAATCTGATCTCTGCCCCAGAGCTGAGTCTTGTGTTTAACTGAAGAGTATCATTGTTTTGAATACTTGAAGCCTTATCTCTTACTATTTGGGAATTGAAAAGGTATTGGCTTCCCTAACATTTCAATGCCCCAGATTTCTCCACTCTTCATTCCTTTCATTTCATCTTGCAAACCAGCCAATTCTTTCCTGAACTCATGTCTCTTCTATAAAACACTACCAAAGACAGCTAATAGTAACCAACACACACTGCACTCAAATGATTTCCAACCACTTCCCCTAGAGCTTAGTTCAGTAAGCACACGGTCTCCTTTCAAGTTACTGCAAGTGACAATTTTTCAAAGTGTCTTGCCACTTTATAGCATGGTATCCATCATCCTAGCCACTACCATCGGTTTTCTTACCATCTCTACCTCACTCCCATATTTTAGGTTTGTGTCATGGCAGCACCCCACTTCCAGGTACCAGTTTCTGAATTGTAACAAAGGCACCAAAGTTTTGATGGGTTAAAATAATAAAAAGTTATTTTTGACCAGAAACAGTCCAACACAGGTGTCCTTGGTTGGATGGATCCCTTGAGTAGCTCTCTTCCGAATGGCAACTCAGGACCAGGCTGCTTCCAATTTAGTGACTTCACCATCCTCCAGGGGTCGAGAGTTCACCAGGTTTCTGCATCCAGCCACTAGACCCATGCCTGAGCCATGTTCCAGTGGCCAGAACTCAGTTATATGGCTCCATCTAACAACAAAGGAGCCTGGAAAATAGAGCCTTGCCTGATGCCCAGGAGGAAAACAAGGATCTTGGCAAATGAGCAGCATTCTCTCTGAAGAATTGTTCTGTGGTACACTATTACTAATTGTAGGCAGTAATGGGGTCATGAGACCGTTAGGAAAGTGGTCCCTCTTTTCCTGTCTTTTAGCTTCTCTGTTCTGATCAAGAAAGAAAAGAAAGAAGCTGAGAGTTGGAGTGAGAAGCCGAAGCAGCAAGAAACAGAGACGGTGAGGGAGAGAGAGCCAACAGAGAAAGCCTGTGAATTAGAGGCCTCTCCACTGACAGCTGAAACTGCAAACAGCTGTAAAAAGGCAACCCCTGGGTTAAATGGCTTCAATCTGTGAACACAGTCCAGGGATCTTAACACCAGGAGTTGAAACAGAGTTGAAACTTTTTTCCTCTGGGTAGAGAAAGCTTGAGAACCAGATTTAGCTGTGATTTAATAGAGTTCCATAGGAGAAGGATAGTTATTTATAGCTAGACATTTATAGATCTTTGAATAATATTCTTTATTGTATGCTCTTATTTTTTAATTTTGCATTTTAGGATTAGTTATCTGTTTTTGGACATCATAATTGATTGGATTATGAGCCTTTCTTACTCTTTTTACTTGACTGCATTCATTATGTAATTCATCTATTTATTCAATAAATACCTGTTAAGTGCCAAACACCATAGTAGGTGCTATTAAAACGCAAGCCAGTCCCTACCCTCATGAAACTTACAGTCTAGGGGCAGCCGGGTGGCTCAGTGGGTTAAGCATCCGACTCTTGGTTTTGGCTCAGGTCATGCTCTCAGAGTTGTGGGATAGAGCCCCTGGTCAGGCTCTGTGCTCAGTAGGGATCTGCTTGAGATTCTTCCTCTCCCTCTCACCTCCCCCTCTACTGCTCCCCTCGCTCATGCTCTCCCTTTAAAATAAATAAATAAATAAATAAATAAATAAATAAATAAATAAAATCTTTTAAAAAGAAAAACAAACTTATAGTCTAATTGAATAAATGAGATATTGAATAAATACTCTGGGACCAACAATTAATTGTTTTAGTATTATATTGTTATAAAGTATGAGGTCAGGGTTATAATACTATAGATCTTCCTCAACTTACAGTGGGGTTACATCTTGATAAAACCATTGTAAGCTGAAAATATCACAAGTTGAAACACATTTAATACACCTAACTTACCGAAAATCATAGCTTAGCCTAGCCTACCTTAAACGTGCTCATAACACTTAGATTAGCCTGCAGTTGAACAAAATCATCTAACACAAAGTGTATTTGATAATGAAGTATTAAATGCCTCACGTCATTTGTTGAATCCTGTACTGAAAGTGAAAAACAGAATGGTCGTGTGGGTACGGAAGTGACATCAGTGTATCAGTTGGGCACGCATGGGATCCCATGGCTGACTGGGATCTGTAGCCTGCTGCCCAGTATCAGGAGAGAGTATTGTACAGCATAGCACATGCCCAGGAAAAGATCAAAATTCAAAATTTGAAATACAGTTTCTACTAAATGCGTATCACTTTCCCAATCATTGTAAAGTCAAAGGATCTTAAGTTGAACCATCACAAGTTGAGGACCATTTGTATCTTGTTGTGAAGGAGAAGTACAGGCAGTTTTCAAGAATTTCAGAGCGTATTGGGTGCCTGGGTGGCTCAGTTGGTTAAGCGACTGCCTTCGGCTCAGGTCATGATCCTGGAGTCCCTGGATCGAGTCCCGCATCGGGCTTCCTGCTCGGCAGGGAGTCTGCTTCTCCCTCTGACCCTCCCCCCTCTCATGTACTCTCTCTCATTCTCGCTCTCTCAAATAAATAAATAAAAAAAATCTTTAAAAAAAAAAAAAGAATTTCAGAGCGTATTATACAAAAGCCTGACCCTTTTTGAGGAGTCAAGACAGCCTCCTTGGTAAAAATCACATTTCTTTATTTTTAAATAAAATATTTATTATTTATTTAAGTCACCAAAGGATTATGTCGTGAAAGTGTTTCCCTGCCTGCCATCTCCGTCCCAGCCTCCTACTTTCTCTGCCTGGAAGTAACGGGTCTTCCTAGTTTCTTGTATGTCTTTATTTCAAAACTTCCTTACAACAGGTGATGATACCATACGTACGGGTTCATTTCTTGCTTTTTTCAACTAATACATATTCCAGAGAGTGCCCCATGCTCGTTCCATGATAGAGCTTCCTCATTCTTCTGTAAAGGCTGCATGGTGTTCCGTTGTACGGATCACCATAACTTCTTTAATTAGCCCCAGGATGTTTCCTAGTGCTTCTGTAGCAAGTTGCCACAAATTCGCTGGCTTAAAACAACACACGTTTATTACAGTACAGTTCTGGAGACCAGAAATCTGAAATGGGTCTCACTGGTCAAGGTGTCATAAGGACTTTTTTCTTTTCTGGAGGCTCAAGGGAGGAAATCCGTTTGCTTACCTCTTTCACCTTCTAATTGCTGCCTGCATCCCTGGGCTCACAGCCATCTTCAGAGTCCACAGTGGTCCGTAGTCTTTCTCATGCTACAACACTCTGACACTGACTCTCCTGCAGTCCTCTTCCACTTTTAAGGACACCTGTGATTACATTGGGCCCACCTGGCTAATCCAGGATACTCTATTCATCTCAGGGGTCAGCTGGTTAACAAACTTAATTCCATCTGCAACCTTAATTCCCTCTTGCTATGTAATATATTTAAAGATTCTGAGGATTAGGACGTGGACATCATGGTGGGGGGGATTATTCTGCTTACATTGGCCCTACTAATTGACATTTATGTTGTTTCCAATTTTTTAATTTTTTTTTTTTTTGAAGTAGGCTGCACACCTAGAGCAGAGCCCAGCTCGGGGCTCAAATTCAGGACCATGAGATCAAGACCTGAGTTGAGATCAAGAGTTGAACACTCAACCAACTGACCCACCAGGTGCCCTCCCCCCCACAATTTTTTAATTTTTTAAAACAGCAACAGAATAAATATATTCTTATAAATATGTCATATTTACATAGGAGTTCTGGGTCAAAGGCAGCTAGCATCAGCCATCGCTTCATATGTTAAAAGCCATTTGCATTTCCTTTCCTGTGACTGACGATTCATATTCTTCGTACCACTGTCTATTTTTAAAACATGTATCTTGAGAGGGGGAATTCATTTTCTTTTTGACTGGTAGGAGTGCTTTACATATTAAAGAAATGGTTTCTTTACCTATAATAAGTATTGGAACTATTTCCTCCACTAAATGGTTTATCTTTGGACATGTTTTATTGACTTCTTGCTATGTAGAAATTTAAAAATATATTTATGAAGTTGAATTTATTAATCTTGTTTTAGAGCTTTTGGGTTTTGCCCTCATCCCCCACTTTGAAATTTTATTTTTAATTTTGCCAAGTTTTTCTTCTACAACACTGTGATCTTTGATTCAGCTGGAACTTATTTTGATTTTCTTTCTTTCTTTCTCTCTTTTTCTTACTCTGGAACAGCTCAAATGGCTTTGGAATCACCTATTTTTAAAAGTTGGTAGGACTCGGGGCGCCTGGGTGGCTCATTTGGTTAAGCATCTGCCTTCGGCTCGGGTCATGATCCCAGGGTCCTGGGATTGAACCCCCGTGTTGGGCTCCCTGCTTGGCGGGGAGTCTGCTTCTCCCTCTGCCCTCCCCCTGCTCGTGCTCTCTCTCTCTCTCTCAAATAAATAAAATCTTAAAAAAAAAAAAGTTGGTAGGATTCCCCAATGAAACCATCTCGGCTTGGTGTTCTTACCCCTATTGGTTCCTGCCAATTTATCCTTAGATTTCCCATATTTTTTACTTTACGAATGTTAATGTTGCATTTATCATTGCAATTTGCCCTTTGTTTAAATCCTCTCCCTTTAATTCAGTCTTTTCCGTTACTAAGATCAAACTGCTGTTTTCTTTGTGTGGTATTTGATGGATATGTCTTTGACCATCCTCTTCTTTGCAACCTTTCTGAATCACTTGATTTTCTATGTGACCTCATGTCATAACAGTGAGACAATATTTATTGAGCTTCTACAATGTCACATGAACCATTCTAAGTGTTTTACATATATTAACTTGCTAAATCTTCCCAATAATTTTGTGAGTTAACTTTAGTTAATATCCCCCATATTTTTGAGGAAGAAATTGAGGCACTGAGAAATTAAGTAAATTACCCCAAGTAATAGAGATTTAAATGTAGGCAGCTTGGCGTGACAACTGCCAGTAAACTCTCCTGTATAGTGCCTGGTATCCTGAGTATGGTTGAGGTGGTTTTTTTTTTTTTTTTAAATCCAATCAGATTTTTTTTAACGGATGATTTTAGCCCGTTTGTACTTGTTGCTATGACAGATATATTTGGGTTTACATCTGTCATTTTTTGAGTGTGTGTATGTGTGTGTGTGTGTAATACTTCTGATTCTTTGGAAGGTTTATGTCTTTGTTTCAGTGGTTTTCTTTATATACTTTAATGTTATATAATATACCTATATAAAGTATTATATAAAATATTTAATCCTCTGTTTCCTTTGGCAGTATTTACTGGCTTCCTGCTCAAGCAGAAACAAGCCAATTCATTAAAAGGAAATTTTCCCAAAGTGAATTCAATGATCCAATTTATCAAAAGTCAATTTGCTGTAAGGCCGGTTTGTTGAATGACTTTTAGAATATTAGTCTGAAGCCACTCTGAGTAATGGTAAAATTAGCATATTTCTCTCTCTTTTTCCTTACGTTCAACTGTTAAAGAAAAAATTATTCATGACACTAGTTAAAGAGAGTGAGGGCAATTTTAATCAGAGGGGCTGCTACAATAGGTTTTGTAGTAGGGGAGAGAGATCAGGCTCCACTCCAAACACAATAAGGAAAAATGAGAATTTATAGCCAAGGAGTGGGGGATAGTCACTAAATGGAAAATTCCTAAGAGGAAACTTCAAGACTAGGAAGATTCTTGCTAGACCAACTCACCAGGATTCTTGCTGAGGGCAGGCCAGGATCATAAGATACCAAGTGTGGAGGATGAAGAGTTTGATCAAATATCAAGAGTGGAGGATTTTCTCAAAACTAAACCATCAAGATTCTTGCTGAAACTGGACTAAATGAGCCATGGACAGAATCCAAGGTCAAGGACCAGTCAGAAAGAGAACTCAGAGGGGCCTGATTCAAGTTCTGTCAAAGGAGAGAATCTTTGCCACTACGCCAAAACCACCCATTTTAGTTGTTATTTTTCTTAGTGTTCATTGCTATACCTTGAAGTAAAATTATACCTGCATTACTTGATTTATCTTTATCTTTTCATCCCTGGTCATAAAAGATGGGGAATTTGTACATTTCTCCTTCATCTTATCTCCCCCTTTCCTCAAATTTTTCAGTTATTTCATGATTTATAATATTTATAGTCTGTTCCAGACCATTATCCTCACAATTTGCTTTAGTTTTACCAAACTAAATACATAGAATGTTCTCTGTCAATTTTGTGACTGTGGGGTTTTCACTTACCATTTGATTGGCTAAAGTTTGACCTCTTCAAGGGGGTCATGGGATTTTTATTCCTTGAGTTTTTATATATTCAAAAATATTTGTCGGTTGCCTTTATACCTGGAAGTTTCACTGGGAATAAAATTTTGGGGTCCCAGTATCTTTCCTAAACATTTGGTAAGTGCTGCTCCACTTCCATCTAGTACTGAATGTTGAGGTTTGAAGTCATCTCACTTTTATATTTTGACTGACTACTCAAAATGTTCACTCTTTTTCAAATGTTAAATTTTGCCTGCCCCATCCATCCTTGGTCCCAATTTCCATCACCCTGAGACAGCAACTTTCAACTTTCTCAGATACTTCTTTTAGTATCTATCTCTGTGCGAGTAAGTGATGCTATCTTATCATTTTCCTGATACACAGATCATACATTGATTTCCTACAGCACAGGGTTTAGCTCTTTTACAACCTGCCCCCAACCCACATCATCCATGTGTACACACAGACATAGAACTATCCATTTCCCCTCCTTTCCTCTTTCCTCTTAGTTGGGAGTTAAATTAATATACAGTGATCATATTATGACTATGTAACTACTATTCACAGCTGTGCTAGATTGTATACAATGGTTAAATTTCCTTCCTTGGACAATTTTTTGCTTTATTGTGTTTCCTGGAGTTAAATATTGCCTGCTTTTTGTATAATTTTTCATACAAAACCCCTACCAGAACTGAAAACTTCTGTAAAATATGATCAAACATATCAAGTATTCTATACACAACATTTTCCTCTTGAAAATGTCCCTCCTCGGGGTTCCTGGGTGGCTCAGTCGTTAAGCGTCTGCCTTTGGCTCAGGTCACGATCTCAGGGTCCTGGGATCAAGCCCCACATCGGGCTCCCTGCTCAGCGGGAAGCCTGCTTCTCCCTCTCCCTCTCCCCTTGCTTGTGTTCCCTCTCTCGCTGTCTCGCTCTCTGTGTCAAATAAATAAATAAAATCTTAAAAAAAAGAAAAGAAAATGTCCCTCCTGAATTCCTGTGCCCTGCTCTTGTCTGGACTGCGGGCATCCTGGGTGCTGGCCAGCTCACAGCCTAAACCTTCCCTTCATCGTTATCGTGGGAATTCCTTTCCTGTCTAGAGCCCTTATTTGGCCTGCACGTCTTCTTCATTCTTGGTTATGTCCTCATTGTGTCAGGTCACACCTCCTATTGGCTTTCTAGAACACTGTGCTTAGGAGGAAAATCCTTGAGAACTTGCGTTCTCAAATGATCTTTGTTCCATCCTCACAATTTACCCTTTGGCTGGATATGGAATTCTGAGTGGGATATAACTACATCAAAATTTTAAAGAAATTGCTTCATCGTCCTCTAGTGCTAATGGTGTTATGTCTTTTGCCAGTTTGATCCTCAAACATTCATGTGTTCCCTCTGCACACTTTTAGAAACTTCTCTTTATCCCTGATGTTCTGGAAACTTGCAACAACTGATCTCAGGGGAAGTCATTTTTCCATTAGTCTGCTGCACTCACTGTGCCCTTTCAATCTGGAAAATCATGTTCTTCGATAAAAATTTCTTACTAGTTCTTTCATAATTTCCTCCCTTCCATTTTTTCTTTTTTATTTTCTAAAAATCCAAATATTTACACATGAATTCCTAATAATCTATTAATTTTCTTTCCCATGCTTTATCCCCCCATTTTATCTGGGAAATTTTTCTTATTCTTTTATTTATCCTCTAGGAAATGTTAGTTTCTTGGTATCTAGTGAGTAATTTGAAGTTCTTCTTTGTTCTCTGAATGTTTCATGTGTAAATTATATATACATATGTTCTGTTTCATGGATGTAATGCATTCTCTTATCTCTCTGAATTATTAATTTTCTTAAAGTTTTCTTCTCCTTTTCTTTTTTATTTTTACAGTTATTTCAGTTTCTTTTTTCTTCCCTGTCTTTTGTTTTACAAACTTTGAATCCTTTGCTGGCAGTTTATACTTAATAGTGAGGAGCTGGAAAGTGAATTGGGACTAAATATGCAGTGATAGAGCTTGGAAATTGATGAGCTTCACTGATGAGTAATTTGGGGAGACTTGGATCTCTTATAACCAATGACTTTCATCTGAAAGAAGTTCTCCAGTTGCAAGTGGGATTGGGCCAGGGTTAAGCATGGTTGCTAGAATTCCAGGACTTGAGAAAGGAAGTTATTTCCCAGTAAGTAGACTTGTGTCACTCTTACCTTTAAGGTGTTCCCAGTGTCCCCAAGTCCAGAGTCAGTCTGTCTGGTTCAATTTCTCTGGCAAGTAATCTCCAGCCTTCTGCGGAGGCTCATAAGAAGAGGTCTCATGGCTATTTGGGATAGGGAAGGAATGGAGGAGTTTAACTTCATTTTTTAAGCATTTATAATCATGTTTCCTGATTTCAATCAGATTTTTTTAAAGGGGTGATTTTAGCTCATTTGCACTCATTGCTATGACAGATATATTTGGGTTTACTTTTGCCATTTTTGTGCTGCTTTACTGCTTTAAAGTTTTTTTTTATATTACTTCCTTTCCCTGTATGTGTATATGTGTGTGTGATACTTCTGATTACTTGGAAGGTTTATGTCTTTGTTTTGGTGGTTATCTTTGTATATTATAATTTTGTATAAAGTATTATGTATATTTAATATATTATATAAAGTATTTAATCCTCTCCTCCTTTAGGCAGTACTTACTGGTTTCCTGCTCAAGCAGAAATAGGCCAATTCACTAGAAGCTCATTTTCCCAAAGCTAATTCACTGATCCAATTCTTCAAAAGTTAATTTGATGTAAGGCAGTTTGTTGAATGACTTTTAGAGAATTAGCCTGAAGTCACTTTGAGAAATGGCACAATAATATATTGCCTGTGAATCTCAAGTAAAAATAAACTTAATATTTTAAATTTTAAAGTAGTTTGATTTTTCTAGAAAGTACATCTATTTATCATTCTTTCATGTGAAAACATAAAGAGGTGTCTGAAATAATGGTCATATATGTTAATGACAGCGATTCTAGGTGGTAGAATTTTTGGTGGCCTTTACTTTCTTTTTTCTACTTGGATATCTGTACGTATCACTTTTTACAAAGATTTTTAAGACACCTTGTGATTTTGTTAAAGGTAAATAGAAAGAAGATGAGGAAAATGTGGGAGTAATTTTCTCAAGGATACTGGAAACTTAGGGGCAGGTAACTTCAGAGGAAGAGGAAGAATAGTTTCTCCCTGAGATAAAAGGATAAAAAGCTAATTGTAGAGATTTAAAAAATAAATCCATGTTAAGGGGTATAGTTATAGTTTCACACCAGATGTTCAGGTGAGCTCCATCATTTTAGAAAAGTAGATGAGGTCATTTCCAGTGAAACCTTTCTTTCACAAGAAACATCATGAAAAACATGGACTCCAGGTTTTGAGGCAATTGAACCCTCTGATCTGACAATTAATTGGGTGTGTCAGCTTTCTGACTCCATTATTCCCAGTCTAGATTATAATGTAGTTGAATAAAATGCAAAGGATGAGAATGTAAGTGGAGACATGATGAAATGAAGGGGAATAGCAGGAGTAGTGGTGGCAGGTACCATTTATTGAATATATACTATGTGCCAAGAAGAATGACAAATGCTTTCCATGTATTATCTCATTTGGTCCTCTTAACCACTGAGTTTTCGAGAAGTTAAGAAATATGCCCATGGTCGCACAGCTAGCCAATGGCAAATTAGAATTTAAACCCAGTCTGTCTGACAAAGAAAGATAAATCTTTGGTTCCTTTTTTTTTTTTAAAGATTTTATTTATTTATTTGAGAGAGAGGATGAGAGGAGAGAGAGAGCACATGAGAGGGGGGAGGGTCAGAGGGAGAAGCAGACTCCCCGCTGAGCAGGGAGCCCGATGCGAGACTCGATCCCAGGACTCCAGGATCATGACCTGAGCCGAAGGCAGTCGCTCAACCAACTGAGCCACCCAGGCGCCCAAATCTTTGGTTTCTAAATAAGAATTTTGGTTTATCTTGTCTTCACATACTGACTTCTTCAAATAGAGATGTACTTTTAAGTAGATTTTTTTTAAGATTTTATTTATTTATTTGAGAGAGAGAATGAGAGAGAGACCACAAGAGGGGGGAGAGGGAGAGGGAGAAGCAGACTCCCCGCTGAGCAGGGAGCCCGATGCGGGACTCGATGCCGGGACTCCAGGATCATGACCTGAGCCGAAGGCAGCCGCTTAACCAACTGAGCCACCCAGGTGCCCTTTTTTTTTTTTTTTAAAGATTTTATTTATTTATCTGAGAGAGAGAATGAGAGAGAGAGAACTTTTAAGTAGTTTTAACCACCTTATGAGATTTTTGTTTCCTTGGATATATTAAAAGAACACATTCAAATGCCCTCCAAGTGCTCTCATCTCTGCATGATGAAAATTGAGTTTCCTCTATCTTGTTTCTTGCCTCTAATGTTACTTTCATTTTTGCAAACTCAATTTCTGCCCAAATCATTGGAATGGCACCTTCTCGCTCAGCCTGATAGAGTATCCATTTTATCTCCTCCTGTTTGGTAATGTGACACCCGGATGTGGATCCAGGAATTCAATTTCAGTGCCGACACACATTTCTCTTTTTGACCCTGGCCAATCTTTTTGCTTCCTTGTCCTTATACACGTATGAAGCCAGCAGTGAGGATTGCGTCTTAGAATACTCAAGACCCAGAAAACTTATTTTTAAAGCATTGGAGGAGTCGCTGACAAAACATTGAATAGAAATATGAAGTATTAGTTAGTATGTTTATTGCTTCAAAATAACATAAAGTCTTGATATATTAAAATAATCCAAATTCCTATGAATAATTCACTAGCCTAGAGAATGCCCACCAATCCACCCCACATGTTAAGGTACAAAGCAGTTATGCTCATTGATGCAGTTTGATCCTTACGACTAAAGGCAGTGAGATGCAGCATCTCAAGAGTACTGGTCTTTGTTAATGTATTTTCTCAACTGCTTCCTAGATTCATTTTATTTGGCCTAATTTTCTTTTAGGTTCTGGACTGGAACCTTATGCTACAATTCCAACTCATCCATAATCAAGCAAACTTAAAATTAGAAGCTCTAAAGTTTCTTTAGATTTTTGGACTATGTTTAAGGAAAATGGCAAGCAAATATACCTACTACTGCCTATCCTGTAATCAAGGCTAATGGACCTGAAACTTGGAGACAGAGCAAGATCAATCCAACTTCATGGAGAGAGAAAACTAAATGCTAGTACTCTGGTGTGATAACGTAGTACTTTTCTTTTGTGAAATCAGAGCACTTCACATAGTTTGGTTTCTGATCTTTAGTTTGTTTACTAAAGAATAACCCTCATTAGATAGGTTTTCCTGCATATGAAAGGAGGAAAGATTTAAGTCTTTCCCAGGCCTTACTATAATAAATGTAGAGTCTGCGTAAAGGTAAGTGATAATAATCTAGTTGTTTCTTCTCTTTCAGTTCCCGAGACTATATCTACCTGTCTTTTCCTGTTCAGAGAAGACAGACTTTTCCCCATCCTTTGACATTCTTTGGACTCATAGTTGGTGTTTGAAAAACTTCACTTAATGGTGGGTAAGAAAGCATTCTTGAGGAATTGGCAAAATGACAGACTCACTGTGCCTGTTCTTGGGTTCATGTGGGAGGTTGTTGTAGTGCCGCACCAAGGACATTGGAGCAGAATCAGATCCATACGACTTAGTTGTAGCACATGCTAGCTCTGTGACCT
>NC_138370.1:69490180-69502100 GCF_054177405.1 Leptonychotes weddellii
TTTGGGGCGCCTGGATGGCTCAGTCAGTTAAGCGACTGCCTTCGGCTCAGGTCATGATCCTGGAGTCCCTGGATTGAGTCCCGCATCGGGCTCCCTGCTCGGCGGGGAGTCTGCTTCTCCCTCTGACCCTCCTCCCTCTCATGCTCTCTGTCTCTCATTCTCTCTCTCCCAAATAAATAAAAATCTTAAAAAAAAAAAAGAAAATGGAAAAATTCACAAAGATGTTGCTCCACCTCTTCTGGCCTTTACTCAATATGTTGGTATGTTCCTTGTGAATGTCACTTTCTCTGCAACACCTTACCAGGCTGCTCTACCTAAAGGTTCCTTCTACCTCCACCACACTCCTTCTATACCCCTTACCCTTCCTACTATGCATTTTATTTGTTTATCTAATTTACCACGCCTGGGAGCACCTGGCTGGCTCAGTCAGAAGAGTATCAGGGTCATGAGTTCAAGCCCCATGTTGGGTGTAGAGATTACTTAAATAAATAAATAAAAATAAACTTAAAACATAAATAAAAATTAAAAAAAAAAAACAGTTTACCATGTCTCTTCCATTAGAATGTAAGCCCTGAGGACGAAGAGTTTTGTCCATTTTGTTCATTGCTGTATTCCCAGTTATGAGAAGAGTTTTGCACAGAGCAAACACTCAAAAAGTATGTGTTGAGTTAATAGATTGAATGATTTTAAACAGCCACATTTGCTGAGTGTCTGTCATGTGCCAGGCATAGCGCTAAGTGCTAGGAATATAGTACAGCTATAGAAATATAAAAACACACACAATAAAACACATGTAATAGAGAGTCATCAGTACTATGAAGATATATCCACCTAGGGTATGACGGAAGGCCACGGATATAAAGATCAGTTTGACCTACAATAGCACAAGCTGGGGATTATCTGAAAATGCTTTGTGGGTAGGCTTGGGCTGAGTCGATCAAGTTGGAATGGAAGCTGGGAAAAGGCATTCCCAATAGAGAATTCAATGTGAACAAAGACATGAAACCTTGAAAAAATCCTGGCATGTCTTGGCAATTGTAAGTGGTTTGGCATGGTTGAAGCATAAGATGCTGGGGATTTAGGAAGGATGGGCCAGAGGCAGGTCTTCTGTTGGGTTCTGTTTGCTATGTATAATTATTCAGGGCCCCTGCCAGAAATTGTGCACCCAAGAGGAATAATTGAAGAACTTTATGAGGGGTATATTTACAAAGGTGTGGACATGCTAAGGAAACGAAAAAGGGATGGTAAAGCATCCTGGGTCTAGCTTAATGGCAGCTGTACCACATCAAAGACCAAAAGGACAAAGGGAAGAACGAAGTATTGCAGAATTTCTCAACAATGGCACTATTGACATTTTAAACTGAATGATTTTTTGCTGTGAGAGGCTGTGCTGTGTATTGTAGGATGTTTAGCAGCAACCCTGGGCTCTACTCGCTAGATACCAGTAGCAACCTCCATCCCTCAGTGTGACAATAATTAAAAATATTTCCAGAGTTTGCCAAGTATCTGCTGGGGGACTAAATTGCCCACTGATTTATGGGAACCCAGCATGGAGAGGAGCTGCCTAACAAGAACTATGAATTCAAACAGAGAAACACAATCATTGAGGAATAAATACTCAACATTTCTCTTCCCTTACCCTCCCATCTCTTATTTATGCCTCCCATTGACCAAACCCAACTGGAAGCTGAAAAGGAAGGAAGCCAAGATGAGGTGGATTGTGGAAATCAGACTGCCAGGGTACAGAACAGAGTGAAGAAGAATGAAAAGTGGATCTGGAAGACAAATAAGGATTATCCAACACACCACATTAGGACCGTGGGCTTCATGCTATTGGCCATGCAGAATCTTGAATGCACACTCTTATTGAGGTTTGCTGAAAAAAACGTTCTTCCACAGCTTTTACAGCAGTCAGCTTTTCTCTTTAAAGGGAGTAGAGATTTACTTCTCTATTTTATTTCATCTCATACTTTCGTTACTGTCTTTCTAACACTGGTGACATGTTGAGAAATTGAATCATGGGTAAATTTCCATCTCCTGTTTAATAATAACATTTCTCTAAGAAGTAGGGTGTCATTACTCCTGATAATGACTACCTTGTTTAATCATTCCCTTTAGAAATGGGATTATCTCAAAGATATTGGACAGCATGAGTTGAAACCATGAGGGCACTTTCCCACTATTGGTGGTATCGTGTGGATTCTGGGTATGGTACCTGCTTGTGAGTGTCAACACAGGAAAAGCAGCGTAAGTTAATTAAATACTTATCCTAAACGCAGGCAGCAAGAGACAGCTGGATAATGGAAAAGAGCCCTTGGGTTGCATGTCAGAAATAGTGACCTGGCATCATGTCCCAAGGATTATGATTATGCTCCTAGTTAGCTCTGAGATGGGGCTAAATGGTATACTTCCTGAGCCTTGGTTTCTACATCTATAAAATGTAGGTATTAACTGACTGCTAAAGTCCCTTCACTAACAAATACAGAAGTTCTGCAAAGAGTAGAAGGATTCCAGGTATTTTGTTTTGTTTTGTTTTTTTCTCTCTCTTTAGAGTCTACCATCTTAGCCCAGGGGCAACAGCCTGAAACAAATTTACAAATCTACCAGACTTCATTTCCACCTTTGCACAAAGGAACAATATATTTCTAGAAACCCCATAGGATTTCAAGTTCTATAAAATCACATCAAAATAAAGGCCTAGAAAATAGATACTTGGCAAACAAGGCAAAATGGAGTATATTTGATAGAGCTGAGTCAAGTGTAGGGTTCTTTGTGCAACTGGAAGCTGAACTTAAAGTCCTTTTCATTGCCTTCATTTCTGCACAAGAATGAAGACTGAGCATCCTGGAAAATGTCACAATTGAAGTTTGTTTAATGGGTTTTTAGCTTTCTTAGTTATAACTATTAGAAATCTTAAAGTCTTGGAATATTAGAATTACCATATTCCCTTTTTTCTCCTAAGCCCCAAATGTAAGATTTTTCATTTGTGGCCAGAAGTTCTGACTTCCCTTTACTATTATGAGAGACTGGACCAGGTGATCTGTCATGTTTAATGAA
The DNA here is from genome assembly GCF_054177405.1 of Leptonychotes weddellii. NCBI lineage: Eukaryota > Metazoa > Chordata > Mammalia > Carnivora > Phocidae > Leptonychotes > Leptonychotes weddellii. The sequence goes on from NC_138370.1 coordinate 69,493,238, forward strand.
GGCCACCATGTCGGGCACGGAGGGATAACTCTCCTGCCTTTAATGACATGAAGTCAATCCTATTATTAAAGAAAGGGAAAGGAACTGACACCAAAAAGCCCACAGTTCAATTTGTAACTGTTTTTTGAATTAATAGATTTTATTTTTAGAACAGTTTTAGATGTAAAGAAAAATTGAACAGATAGTACAGAGAGTTCCCATATTAGCCCAACACCTGCACCCAGTTTGCTCTGTTATTATCATCTGACATTAATTCGGAATATTTATGGCCATTAATGAAGCAGTGTCGATACATCGTTATTAACTAAAGTCCACAGATTACTCAGATCTCCTTAGTCTTTGACCTACTGTCCTTTTCCTGTTCATGGAGCCCACCCAGGATACCACATTACAGTTAGTTGTCCTATCTCCTAAGTTCCTCTTGCTGTGAGTTTCTCAGCCTTTCTTTATTTCTGATGGCCTTGACAGCTTTGAAGGCTACTGTTCCAGAATAGTGCAGGATGCCCTTCTATTGGCATTTGTCTAATGTTTTTCTCAGAATGGGTTTTGGAAAGGAAGATCACAAAGGCAAGATGCCTTTTTATCACATCATACTGTCTACATGGTTTATAACTGTTAATGTTGACCTTGATCACCTAACGTACTTAGTGTTTGTCAGTTTTCTCCACTATAAATTACTCTTTTTTATTCTCTATTCTCCTATCTGTACTCTACTTTTTGGAAGGGAGTCAGTATGTGCATCCCACACTTCAGGAGTGGGGAGTCATGCTGACCCTCCCTTCAGCGGAGTATCTACCAAAATTATTTGGAATTCTTCTGCACCGGAGATTTGTCTCTTCTCCCCCAATTATTAATTTATTCAATCCTTTTTCTATCATCATGGACTCAAGGATATTAATTTTATACTTTGAGTTATAATCCAATACTATTTTATTTATTTTGTTGCTTAACTTGTTCCAACTTTGGCTGTTGGGACCTCTTTCAGTTAGTGCCTAGTCACTTTGGTATACCTCCATCATTGGTGTTTGTTTGTTTTTGAGCACTTTCTTACTTTCTGGAACTACAAGATCCTCCAGGCTCATGTTATATATCTCTTGCCCCAGTCTTAGAATTAGTCATTTCTCCAATGACCCCTGGTTCTTTTTAATGGAGAATGGTATTAGAAACAAAACTCTGGATGCTATGTGTGTTCATTGCTACTGGGGTGTTGTTTGAGGTCCTTTCAGAGCAAAGGAATATATGTGTGTATATCAATCCATGTATATAAACATATCTATAAATATTTCTATGTGTAACCATCTATATCTATATTAAATTAAAGTTCTTACTGATGCCTCTAACTCTAATTCATTACCACATGGATCATTAAAATCTCTGTGGCTTATCTGCAAACTCCCACTCCAACAGTGAGAAACCTCGCTCCAATCATTTGCCATTGATACTTAATTGTTCGACTTCAGTGTACATGGATAGCAATATCAGTATTACTACCTTTTTTTTTTTTTAAGATTTTATTTATTTATTTGACAGAGAGAGACACAGTGAGAGAGGGAACACAAGCAGGGGGAGTGGGAGAGGGAGAAGCAGGCTTCCCGCCGAGCAGGGAGCCCGATGTGGGGCTCGATCCCAGGACCCTGGGATCATGACCTGAGCCAAAGGCAGACGCTTAACGACTGAGCCACCCAGGCGCCCCAGGATAATAATATCAGAATTGTTAACCTATACCCCACAGAAAGCTACTTTATCGGCCAAAGTACAATGTTTCTGTGCAGTTTCTTTTGCTTTTAATTAATAGACTCCATTCATTTCCAAGTTACTTCGATCGGCCTTCTTCAGTGAGGTGGTTTCATACATTTGTGATACAGCTAGAGTCTCAGTCTGCATTCTTTTCTGGCAACACCAACCTCCTAAATGATTTTTTAAGCAAGCCTACATTAGGGTTTATGTTTTACGTTAACATAAGGTTAAGATTTATTCAGATAGTTCTATAGGTTTTGACAAATGCGTCCTGTCATATAGCCACCATTATAGTATAATACCGAAGAGTTTCATCACTCTTATTTCACTCATTTATTCCTCCTCTCCTCCCCTTGAATCTCTGGCAACCACTGATCTCTTCACCGTCTCTATAGTTTTGCCTTTTCCAGAATGTCGTATAGCTGGAATCACACGGCATGCAGTCTTTTTAGTCTGGCTTCTCTCACTAAGCAATATGAATTTAAGGGTCCTCCATGCCTCTTCTTTGGGGATTAATGAATTAAGCTGCTTATAAAGATCTGTGTGCAGATTTTTGTGTGGACATAGGTTTTCAACTCACTTGAGTAAATACCTAGGAGTGTAATTACCGGGTCAGTATGGCAAGACTATGTTTAGTTTTGTAAGAAACTGCCAAACTGCCTTTCAAAGTGGCTGTACCATTTTGTATTCCCACTAGCAACTAATGAGGGTTCCTGTATTGTCAGTTTTTTGGATTTTAGTCATTGTAATGCGTGTGTAATGGTATCCCATTGTTATTTGAATTTCCAATTCCCTAATGACAGGAGGTCAAGTATCTTTTCGCAGGCTTACTTGGTTTTTGTATATCCTTTTTGGTGAGGTGTGCGTTCATATTTTTAAAATAGGTTGTGTCCTTATTGTTGAGTTTTTAGATGTTTTGTATATTTTGGATATCAGTCTTTATCAGATATGTCTTTTGCAAATATTTTTTCCCAGTCTCTGGCCTGTGTCTTCATTTTCTTTACAGTGTCCTTCACAGAGCAGAAGATTTTAATTTTAACGAAGTCCAACGTGTCAACTTTCTCTTTCATGTTTCATGCTTTCAGTGATGTATTAAAAGCACATTGCTAAGCCCAAGTTCACTAAGAACTTTCCTCCTGTGTTATCCTCTAGAAGTTTTATAGTTTTGTCATTTACATATATCTATGGTCCGTTTTGAATTAAATTTTGTGGAAGGTGTAACTTCTCTATCTAGATTTATTTATTTTTTTAAAAGATTTTATTTATTTATTTGAGAGAGGGAGAGGGAGAGAGAGAGAGAGCACGAGCAGGGTGAGGAGCAGAGGGACAAGCAGACTCTCTGCTGAGTGGGGAGCCCGATTCGGGGCTTGATCCCAAGACCCCGAGATCATGACCTGAGCTGAAGGCAGACGCTTAACTGACTGAGCCACCCAAGCGCCCCTATATTTATTTATTTTTTAATAGGAAAGTTCAGCTGTTTCATTACCATTTGCTAAAAAGGCTATCCTTTCTCCATTGAATTGCCTTTACTCCTTTGTTTTGGCAGTTGACTACATCTGTATGTATCTATTTCTGGGTTCTCTATTATGTTCCATTGATTGATGTGCCCATTCTTCTGTCTTTACCATGTTTCCCTGACTACCTTAGCTTTAGTCTTACAGTTCTTCTTTTAATATTGTGTTTGTTATTCTGGGGCTGTTGACTCTCCATATAAACTTTATAATCAATTTGTCAATATCCACAAAATAATTTGCTGATATTTTGATTGGACTGCATTAAATCTATAGATTAAGTTGGCAAGAACTGACATCTTGACAATATTGAGTCTTTCTACCCATAAATATGGATTATCTCTGCATTTGTTTAGATCTTTAAATTTTCTCACAGAAGTTTTGCAGTTTTCTTCATATGGATTCTAGACACATTTTGTTGTTAGATTTATATCTGAGTATTTCATTTTTGCTGTGCTAATGTAAATGGTAATGTATTTTTAATTTTAAATTCAGATTTGTTTTGAATTTCGTTGCTGGCATATAGGACAGCAATTGGCTTTTGTATATTAACTTGGTACCCTGCAGGAATGCCTACGTGGCTCAGTCAGCTGAGTATCCCAGTCTTGGTTTCGGCTCAGGTCATGATCTCAGGGTCGTGAGATGGAGTCCCACATGGGACTCTGCACTCAGTGGGGAGTCTGCTTGAGATTTTTTTCCCCCTCCCTCCCCCTTTGCCCCTTCCCCCGCTGTCTTTCTTTCTGTCTCTCAAATAAATAAATAAATCTTAAAAAAGGAAATTTGATATCTTGCAAACTTGCTGGATAAAACTGCTATGACTGCTTATTACTTCAGATTTTTTTTTGGTCCATTCTTATTATTGGATATGATTTGCTAATATTTTGTTGAGGCTTTTTGCAACTATGTTCATAAGAGATATTGATCTCTAATTTTCCTCTTGTGATGTGTTTACTGGTTTGGTATTAGGATAATGCTGGCTTCATAGAATGACTTAGGAAATGTTCCCTTCATTTCTATTTTTTTGGAATGATTGTAGAGAATTGGTATTATTTCTTCCTTAAATGTTTAATAGGATTCACAAGTGAAACTGTCTGGGGCTGGTGCTTTCTTTTTTTCAAGATTATCAGCTAACATTTTAATTTCTTCTGCAATTATAGACTCTGATGGCTAATTTTGTGTCAATTTAACTGGGCCAAGGGGTGCTCAGATATTTGGTCAAACATTATTCTGGTGAAACAGAATGAAATTAACATTTAAATCTGTGGGCTTCGAACAAAGCAGATTGCCTTCCATAATGTGGGGTGGACTTTATCCAATCAGTTGAAGGCCTAAATATAACAAAAAGACTGGCCTCCTCCAGAGGAGAAAAATTCTCCAGCAGACTGCTTTTAGGCATCTGCAACATTGGCTCTTCCTGGTTCTACAGCAGACAACTTTAGGACAGGAACGGTAGCATCAACTCTCCTGGGTCTCCAGCCTACTGGCTCATTCTGTAGATTTTGGATTTACCAATCTTCATAATCATGTAAGCCAATGCCTTATAATAAATCTCTTTACATGTAGATATAGACAGAAATAGATATAATATAGATACACATATTATATATGTACTTAAATTATATACATACATCCTATTGGTTCTGTTTCTCTGGAGAACCCTGATGAATAAGTGGGCCCATTCAGATTATCTATTTCTTCCTGTGTTGATTTTGGTAGTTGATATCTTTCAAGGAATTAGCACATTTCATCTAAGTGATCAAATTTATGAGCATAAAGTTGTTAATAATATTCCTCAATTATCATTTTAATATCTATGGGATCAGTAGTGATAATCCTTCTTTCATTCTGGTATTATTAATCTGTGTTTTTTCTGTTTTCTTCTTGGTTAGCCTTGCTAGAATTTTATCAGTTTTATTGATCTTTTCAAGAACTAGCTTTTGGTTTCTCTATTGATTTCCTGTTTTTTTATTTATTGATTCTCACAGTCATTTTCATTATTTTTCTTCTGCTTGCTTTAGGCTTAAATTCTCTTTTCTCTAGTTGCCTAAGATGGAAGCTTAGATTATATTTTGGATTGTTCTTCTTTTTCTAAATATATGCACTCAATGCCATAAATTTCCCTCTAATCGTTACCTTCACTGCATCTCACAAATTTTGATAAATTATATCTTTTATTTTCATATAGTACAAAATATGTGGTCTATGTTGTTGAATATTCTAGGAGAGCCACCAACTCAATATTCATTAAAAAATTAAATCAGATTTAAAGTGGAGTTTAAAAAATTAATGAGGCAAAATAGAAGTTGAAACAAGACTATGTAAGGATTAACAGGATTTAGAATGCTGGTATTTTAGCTGACTACCATGATAAAATAAATATTCAAACTTGACTTACCACATCCCTGTCTATCCAACCATGTAAACAGTCTTTTGAAATAGTTCTTGTTCAAATTTTTTTAGGTGAGGTGTCTGAATTGGAGATTCTAAAAGAAGGAGAAACTGCACTTTTTTAAAGTCTTTAACTCTTTGGTTATATCCCTGTGTGGCATCGTCCAGGTTGCACCTGATACTGCACAGTGCATTTATTAGGCCCACAGGGATGAAAGTTTAATGCCATGTTTCACTCCCAAGCTCCAGATGCCCACTCCACACATATTTCGAGCAAAAATAAACATCAAGGGCTGCTGATATTTCAATAAAAGAGCACTCTATTGTTGTTGTGGGTGAGTTTTTGGTTGGTAGTATCAACTGGCAAATGTCTAGTATATTAAGCACCACTCGCAGCTCCAGTGACAGCTTTGCCACCAAGATGATGAAGATGATGATTCACGGTTGGTGGTAATGTAGGTTCTGGGTGATGTAGCTCCTCCAGGAATTCTTATTCCTACTACATTCCAGGCTTTCAGAAAAAGAAAATTCCAGCAGGAATAATCCAACCCCTGGCTCCATTTGTGGCAGGGCCAGCTTCCAGCAGATTTGGCTGGCTCTCCTGGCCACGCCTTCTAACACCGAGGTCTCTGAGCAGACTGGCTGGGGCCCTCACCCGTGCAAACTCAACATGAGGAAAATTGCGTTAAATCCTTACTGAGGGTCCAGTCAGAGATTCCACAAAATGGACTCAGGCTCTGTACGAAAACACTTTTCTTAAAATCTTGAATCTCGATCTGTACGATTTTTAGCAGCTCCCCATTGCAGCTGTCTGTGAGTAGAAGAGCATCACACACACATACAATGGTATCTTTCAGCTGTGCCAAACGCCCCCCTTCCTCTCACCCCCACTCCTTAATAATCAAAAGCTGCTCCTTGAGCTGGAACGGTAAACATGACTTGGCTTGGTTGCCTGGGGAGAAGAAGGTCAGTGCAGGTGTGGAGCTACACCTAAGTCTCTCAGCCCCTTGACTGATTGACAAGTGACTGTTCTAGCCACAGACTGAAAAGAGATACACTTACCCCCGCCCTCCTCCCAGCCTCAGCCCTGAGATGGCTTACTATACTTCCCCAAAGGAAACCTTCTTCCCTTAGTAGCCAAGACAGTAAGAACGTTCTTCAGGATGAGAAATTAAGTGAACTGAGGTAGGTCCACTAGGATGGATGAAAGGTGTAATTTATGGAATAAAAGAAAATCCAGGTAAACAAGAGGACAGTTGTTTCCAAGTGTTCCTACTAAATGTTTGTTCTTCTCCTTGGCTTTCTATCATTAAATTCCTGGCACTGCCAAACTGAGAAGAACTTGTCTAAGGACCACTAAGTGATTGGGCACCAATACCCTGCGGGGGGGGATGGCTTTACTTCCTTTTGCTTTCCTAAGCATCCAGAGTAACAGCCAAAGTCAGGCAGCAGGCTGTGCTGGAACGGACAGAGGTGCCCTGACTTCTGGTTCCACCTCTGCCCTCACAGCCTTCTTTGGGCCTCGGTTTCTCTGCCTCAAAAATTGCTCACTTCCAAAACTTATGGTGAGGTAGTATGCAATATTTTACATTGTACAGAATTGGGAGTTTATAAAATGTTTACATTTAAGCCTTACAATGTGTAGGGAAGGTGTTATTATCTCTCTATATAGGAATGAAAAATGAGGAGAAGCTATTTATCTTACCCAAGAGCATATAACTTATAGAAATTGAACCAGAATCCAGTTTGGATCCATGGGCTCCAAAGTTAGAGCAGGCTTTTTTTTCTCCTTCTTTTCGGAGGTTTTATTGTGGTAAAATATACAGAACATAAAATTTACCGTTTTAACCTTTTCAAGTGTGCAGTGGTATGGCCTTAAGCATATTCACATTGTTCTGCAAACATCTCCAGGACTTTCTCATCATCCCTGATTGAAACTCGGTAACCTATTAAACACTAACTCCCCATCTCTCCCTCCCCGAACCTTCCGCAAGCACCATACTACCTTCTATGCCCATGAATTTGACTATTCTCGGTACCTTATATTAGTGGAAACACACAATATTTGTCCTGTTGTGATTGGCTTGTTTCATTTAGCATAGTGTCTCCGAGATTCATCCATGTTGTAGTAAGTGTCAGAATTTCCCTGCTTTTAATGCCAACTAACATTCCATTGTGTGCATGTACATTTTGTTCATCCATTCATCCATTGATGGACACTTGGGTGGCTTCCATATTTTGGCTATTGTGGGTAGTGATGCCATGAATGTTAGTGTACAAATATTGTCTGAGTCCTTTCTTTCACTTCTTTTGGGTACATCCTCAGATGTGGAATTGCTGGATCATGTGATGATTCTATGTTTATTTTTTTTATTTCTCCTCTTTTTAATGTGTAAAGTCAGCTGTTCTTTTAAAGATTTTATTTATTTATTTATTTATTTGAGAGTGAGAGAGCACAAGCAGGGGGAGGAGAGGGACAAGCAGACTCCATGCTGAGCATGGAGCCCAACACGAGGCTCAATCCCACAACCCTGAGACCATGACTTGAACCAAAATCAAGAGTCAGAAGCTTAGCCAACTGAGCCACCCAGGCGCCCTTAGCTGTTCTTTTAAAATAAAATAAAATTAAAATAATTTCCCACCTCTTGTTATTTACATTTGAAGCCATATCTTCCTCTATTTTCTCTTAAAGCAGCCATGGTATTCTTTTGATGCTCTAGCCTACATGTAGCATTACACTGCTAGGGATAACACCGTGTCTTGCATTTATTTTGTGGTTTGTTTCTGCATGCAAAGCATCACATTGATGCTCTTTTGTTTATCTTTTCAAGGTCTGTGAAAAGAAGATCAAGGGCAGATATTATTAACCTCAGCTTACAAATTACAAAAATAAGGTTTAAGAAGTTTAAGAGATTTTCTTCAGTAAGATTATAGTAGTCATAAAACAAAAACCCAACTTTCTATCTCTTCATTTACTGCTTACTCAGACAGGGTTCTGTATACTTAAATGGGATATGTTGTCAACTAATGCTAGCTTGATTCTTATATAAGACTTGTTTTAGGGCGCCTGGGTGGCTCAGTTGGTTAAGCGACTGCCTTCGGCTCAGGTCATGATCCTGGAGTCCCTGGATCGAGTCCCGCATCGGGCTCCCTGCTCGGCAGGGAGTCTGCTTCTCCCTCTGACCCTCCCCCCTCTCATGTGCTCTCTCTCATTCTCTCTCTCTCAA
>NC_138370.1:69502600-69534349 GCF_054177405.1 Leptonychotes weddellii
CTGTGAATTGTGTAAGACTGATGAATCACAGACCTGTACCTCTGAAACAAATAATACATTATATGTTAAAAAAAAAAAAGATAGTAGGAAGGGAAAAATGAAGGGGGGGAATCGGAGGGGGAGACGAACCATGAGAGACTATGGACTCTGAGAAACAAACTGAGGGTTCTAGAGGGGAGGGCTGTGGGGGGATGGGTTAGCCTGGTGATGGGTATTAAAGAGGGCCCATATTGAATAGAGCACTGGGTGTTGTACGCAATGAATCATGGAACATTACATCAAAAACTAATGATGTAATGTATGGTGATTAACATAACATAATAAAATAAAATAAAAAGAAGAGCTAAAATACAAAAAACAAAAAAGCAGTACTAAGAGCTGCAGAAAACCATAGAGCATGAGTTCAGTCTGAAAGCTCACAAATCTACATCTGCTAACCAGGTCATCTTCCCCATCCTCCCTGTCTGATTCTCAGGTGCAGGAATGATGGAGAAAATAACATGATCATGTTAGGAATCCTAAACCATCCAAATCACACTGCACCCAGACCATTACTTTGTAAATTCTGAGGCCAAATGAAGATGACATGCATTCCTAGGTTTTCTTCTTCCTCTCTTCTTTCTATCCCCATATTTTCACTTATCTCTTAAATCAGCATATTAAGACCTAGTTATGAACATCCACCATATGCAGGTAGGCACCGTATGAATCTCTAAAGAATGAAATAGAGTCTCTGACCTTGGGGAAATTTAGAATGTCCTAGAGAAGGCAAGAAATAAACAAGAGAAAAAGCAATATGGAATACATAACCCAAGAGTTTTCTCCAGGTGGTTAGCAAATGTGTTACTATGACTCCAGAGGAATTACAGATCAAAGTGAATTGAACTGCAGTGCTCTCAAATTTCTTGAACAAGATGTGCCTTGAAAGCCTTGAAAAGGAAGTAAGATTAACTAGTCAGAGGGGAAAGGATAGGAGAGGAGAGTTTCGGTGATAGGTACAGAGTGTGCAGAGGAATACAAGTAGGTCAAGCTTTTACCTTTCCTTTGACCCAAACTCTAAGTTACCAAAGATGATTGGAAAATAACTGGAAAGTGTTGGAGGAGACATTGTCCTGACTGAATGGAGAGAAGCTTTTCTTGTCCTTGTATTATGGAAAGTCCTCATGAGTGTGTGTTGCTCATTGTCGATCCTGGATTACTAAATGCTTTGTGGCCCTGGCCTGGGATTATGCCAAGGAAAGCACGACCTCTACCTTCTGGAGGAGGGATTGAGTCTTCTACGGGATATCAGGTAGCATAACCTTTGACTGAAAATAACAGAAAACACAATTCAAAATGGCTTAAACAGTAAAGAACCACATCATCTCATGTAACAAGATGTACAGAGGTTGGGAATATTCTCCAGGGTTGGTTAATGCAGGGACCTGACAACATCATCAAGACTGAGGTTCTCCTCAGTTTTCCTCTCTGCCATGCTCTGAGCATGTTACCTTTGTCCTCAGATTAGTTCTCTTGATGGCTCCAAGATGGTTACAGCAATCCCAGGTGTCCCATCAAGACATGAAAAAGTCCCATGATGGAAGATAACATCTCCTCTGTGCGTTTTTTTAAAAGTGAGGAAATATTTCTCATAAAACCTCCAATAGACCTTCCCTAATGTATATTTGCTAAAATTGGGTCATATGTCCCTTTAAAAACCAATCATTGTTCGGAGAACTGTGGCTGCTACCAGACTAATCAGGATTTATCTCTGAGCCACATGGGAGGAGAGAGGGACACCAGACAAACAAAGGCTCCGTTAGGAGAAAAGAAAAAGAAAAGAAGGAGGAGGTGGAGATAGAGGAGGAGGAGAAGGAAGAGGAGGAGTCCGCTAGGTAGATGTAGCATTCAAATCTGTCCCCAAATTCTTTGATACTCTTCCTGTTTCAAGAAGTTGAACCTAATTCTCCTCTCCTTGAGCACTGCACCACCCGAGCAACCAAAGGAGAGGCCCACGGAGCAAGGAAGCGAGGCCCCCTGCCAACAGCCAGGTGAGTACACCAGCTTGGACGTGGGTCCTCCACGCCCGCTCAAGCCTTCAGATGCCTGCAGCCCGCCCCCCACCCCAGCCCCCGACAGCCTGACTGCAACTAAATGGGCGACCCTAAGCGAGGACTACCCAGGCCCGCCTCTTGAATTTCTACCCACACAAATTGCGAGACAATAAGTGTTTGTTGTTTGAAACCACTAAGTTTGAGGTAATCTGTAACTTACAGGTAACCAGTCATGGCGGGTATTTCTTCGGGTAAGTGGAGTATTCATTTTGTGCATGGAAATCACACCATGTCTTCAGAATGTTTGACTAAAGGGAGAAAAGACTGCCTTGAGCCATTGGATGAAGTGGAAAGTATTTGGATCTAGAAATCCATAGAATTCTGGCCTTGCCTCTGTCACTAAGAAACCTTAGAAGTCATTTTACTTCTCTTGATCTTGTGCTCATTATCTCTAACTGAAGGAACCGGGCTAACTGCTATCTGATGCCTCGTCCAGCCCTCGAACGTCATGTGTGAAATGCTTGCATTTTACTGTTTTAGGTTGTATGGCCCAGCATTAAGAACCCCAGATCCAGAATTAGGCACCTTGGATTTAAATCCTGGTACAGTCACTTGTGAAATAATTGTTCTCGGATGAATGATGTTACCATTTGAAGCCTCAATTTCCACACAGGTTGATTGAAGGGATTAAATAAGAGAAGGCAGGTAAAGCTCTTAGCATGTGGTAGCACTTAGTAAGTACTCAGTAAGTGCAGACAATTGTTTTCTCTATTAGACCAGCACATTTTTAAAACAAACTTTTGAAATGACAGAGTTGTATTTTTTATGTACTTTATAGATAGTTTATAATCCAGATGTGAAGTGCACTGTATAGAAACTTGGAGCATACTTTTATTATTTTTAAAAGAATAGAAATTTACATATGGGGTATTGCCTTATAATTTACTGCTGGATCATGAAGTCAACTCCAAATTACAATCTCATCCCTATAGGAAAGTACATTCTGCTATAGAATAGCAGAAAATAGAATGATAGAAATAGAATGATCTATTTTTATAGGTGTTTCTAGAAATGCTTCACAGTGGAAAGTTAGGTGGGCCATACTTCCTTGACTCTACCACACAGCAAAGCCTGTGGTTGGTACTCCATTTTATTTGCTTAAGCTGGATTTTTTATTAGTATCAAGATTAATAAAACTCTGAGTCAGTTTCTGCTCGTGCCTTGGGGTCCGCCCATTAATAATTAAGTTCATTGTGCACTAGGCGCTCTGGGCTTGCTTCTGCCGGTTTGGAAATCTCTTTTCTCAGGTCTCCCTGATTTGAGCTGCTGGCTGGATGGACAATCAGCAGCCCTCTGGCAGGTTGCTGCCTTCCTTGTTCCTATCCAGAACACTAAGCTCCCGTTGGCCCAGGTCAGTTTTCTGGGACACATTTCCAAAATCAATACCTGATGTCTCTGTTTGCTCTGGCACCTGCTGTTAACTCGGGCAGTGGCAAACGGGGTTAAAAATTCTGAGCTTTCCATCTTCCTGTTGTATAGCCAGGGTCACCTGAGGCTCCAGACAAACTCTCCAGCTGGAAGCACAGAGTATTCTGGGCAGAATTCCTTGCCATTGGGCATGTGCTGGGCCTGGCAATCAAGGGTCAAGTAGGAGTCCAGTTTCCTATACTTTTTGGTTTTGAAATTTCTAATAAAGTTTTGTTTTATGGGTTAAGGTTTAAAAATGCAAAATAATTTCTGTTGTTTCTTTTCTCTATAATTTTTTGCTGTCATTAATTCCGTTAGAGCCACAAAACTGTCAGCCAGAAGCCTATTGTTCTACTATCCATCTTAATGGGACTATACTCTAAACACCCTTGACTTACCTTATTGTAATCTGGAAGCATGAACCACTTGATCAAATTTCTATCTTCAACCAGTTTATTGCTGCTATTCTCTTGTCCTTATTCTTCCTGCCTTAGGTTTCCATACTAGAATCCCGATTTTTATACAACCGTATCTAGGTGGTGCTTCGGCATTCCCTTCATTATTTTAGATGCCCACCTGCCTCAGGATCTGCACCTGCTTGTTTATCTTACATCTTTTACATACCATTTCTCTTTTATCAGGCAAAATCATGCTCTTTACGGGAAAACATGCACTGTGCTTTACATATATTGACAGTTTCCAAATCCTGACATCTAGTCTCCTAATCTCAGTGTTGCATAGTTTTTAGGAAATTCAGAAACAGACTTGTTTGTATAAAGAATGAATCTGTTTTCTGTGATATTCAGGAAATTTAAAACCATAGACCTTGAGATTCCCTTATTGTAACTGTATTCAAATTTAATATTTGACACAATCAACAGAGTGAAAAAGCAAATGATGGAATGGGAGAAAATATTTCCAAATCATATATCTGGTAAGGGGTTAATATCTAAAATATATCAAGAACTACAACTCAACAACAGCAATAAACAAGTCACCCAATTTAAAAATGGGCAAAGAACTTGAATGGGCCTTTCTCCAAAGATGATATACGAATGGCCAACAACTATATGAAAGATGCTCAACATCATTAATCATTAGGGAAATGCAAATCAAAATCACAATGATCCATCCCCTTTACCCATTAGGATGGCTGCTATAAAAAAAAAACACAGAAAATATCAAGTATTGGCAAGGGTGTGGAGAAACTGGAACTCTTGTGTACCATTGGGTATGTAAAATGATACAGTCACTATGGAAAACAGTGTGGTGGTTCCTCCAAAAATTAAAAATAGAAGTACTCCAGCAAGTCCACTACTGAGTATGTGTGTATATGGATATATATATATATATAGAGAGAGAGAGAGAGAGAGAGAGAGAGATACATACACACACACACATATATATGTATCCAAAATAATTGAAAACAGGATCTCAAAGAGATATTTGCACACCTACGTTAATAGCAGCACTAGTCACAATACCTAAGGGACGAAGCAACCCAAGTGTCCATTAAGAGATGAATGGATACACAAAATGTGGTCTTTACATCCAATGGAACATCACTCAGCCTTAAAAGGGAAGGAAATTCTGACACATGCCACAACATGGATGAACTTTGAGGATATGATGCTAAGTGAAAGAAGCCAGTAACAAAAAGACAAATACTGTATGATTCTAGTATATGAGGTATCTAAAATAGTCATATTCATAAAAACAGAAAATAGAATGGTGAAGCCAGGGGCTGGGGGAGGGGAAATGGGGAGCTGTTGTTTAGTAGGTATAAAGTTTCAGTTTTGCAAGACAAAAAAGTTCTGGACATTGGTTACACAACAATGTGAATACACTTACTGAACTGTGCACTTAGAAATGGTTAAAATGATAAATTTTATATTATGTGGTTTTTACTACAATAGAAAATTGATATCTGTGTTTCACATATCTGCAGTGCATAATATGCATAAATTTTTTCTTAGGAATGTCATGTCTTAGTGGGGGTCATATCTACTTACCCAGCTTTATAGCCAAACGAACTTGGCCCTCCACTCCTAACCAGTATCTCAGCCAAGACAGGCATTAGATAAGATACCAACACCCAAAAGTAGCTATTTATTGATGATGACCTTGTGGCACTAAATATGTATTTTTATTGAATACCACTCAGTGGGGAATTATAAGAGTTACTTCCCCCTTTTTTCCTTTGAGCTAGGGAAATGGGGCTGGCCAAGGAAGAATAAAGCTCTGAAGGGGTGGAGCATTGTTGGGCCTCTGTATTGTGTAGTTTTCATGGTGGGCATTTCTAAGTGTACAAGATGCATGTGTGCCATGCTTGCCAGCCCAGCGTAGAGGCTATATGGCTATATGGCTATATGGCTGACCACTAGCGGGAAGAGGAGGAAGACTGTTTCTTGCCCACAGAGCCCTTCAAAATGGGGTATATATAGAGAGGTTCAGCAGATGCATGGGCAGGAGAAGTATGCTTTGCAAAGGGAACCATAGAGCAGTCATGTGGAAGTGTGAAACACTGGGTGGTATTTAGTGAACATAGGAGGACCCGGAGTGAATTTCAAAGGATGAGTGATGGGAATGAATACACCTTAGTCTTTTTTATATCCACAGTTCTTGACAATAAGTTCTGTTGAACTGAACTAGTCTCAAGAACTTGAAAATATTTAGATGTGTATGTGTTGGGTTGAAGAGGAAAATGTTGGGAGGGTTTATAAATACACACACATATACATACAAAAAGAAAGATTATTAGCTAAAGAAAAATCTAAACACTATAGTCTGCTAAGCTAACTCACCTGGTGAGAAGTCTGTTGGTAATTATTTTTCCAAATCACATTCATGTTCCCTTTGTTTCTTCTAAGACACTAATATCAATTTTTCATAGGAATCTCAGGTCATTTGAAAGGCACAGTAAGTATTTCAATGAAACAAAAGGCACTACAGCAATGCCAAGAGCTTCTACCGTATTAGGCTACAGCAAAAGCATCAAGAGCAAAGGTTAGGGGTTATAATGGGAAAGGAGTTTTCTTTCCAGAAGAGCTGAGAGAAGTAATTGTCTTCATAACCTGATCATTTGGACTCAGAAGAACACATGCCAGGAAAAGGTCAAGAGGGTTGAAGATGAAAGCCAAACAGAAAGGTGTAAGGAAATAGCTGCTTTCCCCACAAGGAGCATCTGCTGTACCAGCTGCCTCCCCTCCTGCCTTACAGGCAGTCCTCCAGAACTACCCAGTTCAGGGGGCTCAAGGGCCCCTGATGAATGTTCCTTACTTTTTAAAAAAGATTTTATTTATTCATTTGACAGAGAGAGAGAGTGACAGAGGGAACACAAACAGGGGGAGTGGGAGAGGGAGAAGCAGACTCCCCGCTGAGCAGGGAGCCCAATGCGGTGCTTGATCCCATGACCCTGGGATCATGACCCGAGCCGAAGGCAGACACTTAACCAACTGAGCCACCCAGGAGTCCCTGTTGAGTACATTTAATTTAAAAAATTTAAAGGGAAAATTACAGTAATTTTATATCTAAAATAATTTAATAATGGTATTTCTAGAATTAATCTATTCTCTTTAAAAATACTGGTTCTTATTAATGCCTATTAATACTCTTTTAAAATTACTATTCCTTTTTAAAAAGATTTTATTTATTTATTTGAGAGAGAAAGAGAGAGAGAGAGATCATAGCAGGGGAGAGGGGTAGAGGGAGAAGCGGACTCCCCACTGGGCAGGGAGTCCAATGCGGGGCTCGATTCCAGGACCCTGGGATCATGACCTGAGCCGAAGGCAGATGCTTAACTGACTGAGCCACTCAGGTGTCCCCCCTGATGAATTTTACAGGCCTTAAAGAACCATCTCCGTGTGTGTGTATGTGTGTGTGTGTATGTGTTGGTACCAGGGCTACCAGAGTGGGCATTCTCCTGACTCGTGGAATCTGTGCCACTCACCATTTCTCAATCCTCCAGTAAGTGCTCAGAAGCCATTATAGCACCCCCAACTCCACACTTCGGGAGAAAGTGTTGGTCTAAAATAAGGGGATAGACATCTCCGTGATGCTTGCAGAAGCCATCAATGAAACCCCAGTGGAGAGTGTTTCTGTTTAGCCATGACCCTTCTAACAGAATAACTTCTGAGAGTTTTTAAAAATAAAATCAACCCCACCTTTTACCTCTCTTCCCACCAGTCCTCCTAGCTGATAATCTGATAAACATTCTGCAGGAGATCCAGCCTGTTCCAACATAGCTGTCCACTTCTCTCCTTCACATCAGGTATGTAAGGTTTATCTTAAGTTGAGAAAACTCAGATTGAGATTAAGTGCTGGAATTCCTTCTTGCAATGCCTCATTTTGGCTTCTCCACTGTTTCTGTGAGCCTCACGGCTTCCCTGCAGTGCGGTTGTTGCAAATTTTAGACTTTTGAGGGTGTCGCACAGGGGGGTTTGAATTGGATTGGGGGAACTTAAAATAGTTTCCATGGGCATGTTCCCACTTTTTCTTTGTTGAAAGAACTAGTAGCATATTTGTGCATGTCGAGTCAGAAAGCAAAGACAGAATCATTTATAATTGTTCTTGTTGCTCTTTTTTTTTTTTTTACGATTTTATTTATTTATTTGACAGAGAGAGACACGAGAGAGGGAACACAAGCAGGGGGGAGTGGGAGAGGGAGAAGCAGACTCGCCGCTGAGCAGGGAGCCCAATGCGGGACTCGATCCCAAGACCCTGGAATCATGACCTGAGCCGAAGGCAGACACTTAAAGACTGAGCCACCCAGGCGCCCCTGTTGCTCTTGATCACATGGTAAATGTGGCAAAACAGAGGATGTTGACAAGACGTAATCATTTTGTGTTTCCTATTGGTCCATAATTCTCTGGAAGCAATGTCTGTGTTCGATTCATTTTTGGCATCTTACAAAATTATTTAAATTATCAAATTATAAAAAAAATATATGAACTAGGTAATAATATCAATAAGAAATAATAAGCCCTGGGTATCCTAAGGTTGTTAGCTTTTACCCAATATTGTGCAAGGCAGTTCCTAGTGGGAACTATTCCCACTGGGATATTATTTTCATAAACTTGCCTATCTGCCTCTCAACATTGGAAGAAAAGGATCTGATAATCAGAAGTGTTAACCCTCTCTGAAAAATGTTAAAGATTTTTGTCATTTATTCTGAATTGTCTTCTGTGTTCAGCAAGCTGTTTTGAGAAGCAAGTTGTATTTCTCAATCTGAAAGAAAATTCGGAATTACACACTAGCCTTTGGGAGTGAACATCTACTGATCTCTTGGCCCAACAGCAGTGGGTCAGGAATTTTGAGCTGCATTTCCAGGAGCAGTAAATGGATTTGCATAGATCCATCTACATTCCCACACTCATACATTTCCCCTATCACCATTGTGCTAAACAATTAATTAAAAGTATTTTGAGGCAGGGCGCCTGGGTGGCCCAGTCGGTTGAGCACCTGACTTTTGGTTTTGGCTCAGATCATGATCTCAGGGTCATGAGATCCAACCCTACATGGGGCTCTGTGCTCAGCGTGGAGTCTACTTGGGATTCTTTCCCCCCCCCTCCCTCTCTTCCCTTCCCCTGCATTCATGCATGGGCGCTCTCTCTCTCTCTCATAAATAAATAAATAAGTAAATAAATAACATCTTTTTTTAAAAGAAAAAGCATTTTGAGGCAATGGCTGGACTTAGGGGTACCCCCTGGGCAGTTAGACAAGATCAATATAATTCACCTTTCTGACAATTGAACTTGTAGTCATGAACTCATCAGCCTCATGTTCTAGCAAATAATGTCCTTTATATAAATGCATAATACATTCCTTACCTTTCCATGAAATGACATATATGAAAGGATACCAATACGCAAATATATGTCATGCAAAGATTTAAGCGTGTATTTGAGCATGTATGTATAATAGCAATTTCCGTGACTGTATCTAAATTTTGGTAATTTGATTTGTTCTAAAAACTTCTTGGTTCTTAACCACATGTCCATCAATGACTCTCTTAAACAGAGACTCAGTCCTTTGAGGAGGCCAGAACAACAGTCCTCTCTTCCATTAATGCTTCTCTAAGGCTATCAGCTCCCTGCCCTGAGCTCCCCTTCCCAGACTCCTTCTTTCTTCCCTCCCTCTTTTTTCCCTCCCTCTATCTCTACTTTCCTCCCTTTCTTTCTTCCTTCTTTCCTCCCAGCACAAATAGTGTTGAACCACTGTTGTAGTCACTGACTATAGGGTGAACAAAATCCCTGAGAGAGGAAATGGCGAGATTAACCAGTCTATTCCAGTCTCATTGAGTAGACAACAAATACCCGAAGAAGGTGAAGGAGTAAGCCCCAAAGCAGAGTCCTTGTATTGAAAGCCAAAACTGAATGGCCCTTTAGAATAAATGGCAGACCCTCTTACTTGGCTCTGTGGTGCTCAGTGAGTCAGTTATGCATCAAGAAGTATCCAGTGACCTATCTTTGGCAGAAAGACAAAAAATGGAAATCTGAGTCTACCCCTTCTTCCCCTGATTGAATCCTCAAAGACAATGGTGAAGACTGTGGAGTCATCTCCACAGAAAGAGAATTTATCAGACAAGGAGGTGAGATGAGTCCTACAGACATGGGTCTAAAGCCTGAATAGCCCTCCCTTTCACACAGCACCCAACAAAACTCAAGGGTGAAATTAAATTCTTTCATACAGGAAATAGTCTTACTTGGCACCAGGCACAAGTATCTTAAACAAGTTCTCAATATTTCAACCAAAAAAGAACAGTGTAGAGAGGGAGAAAGAGAGAAAACTTGAACAGAATCTACAGAGGAGAATGTAGGTTTTCCTGAGCAAGTCCAGATATGCCCACAGCAACCAGAGAAACTCAGATGAGGGCCACAGATGAGGTCTGTTTGCCTGCATGGGCCAGATGTGCAGATGTTAGCAAGCGAGCCCCTCTAGGAGAAGGAAGGCAACCATACCACTGCTGCCATCAATATTTAATATTTAACAACATTGGTGAATGACTACTGTATTCTAAATCCTGTGATAAATGCTATAAATGCAAACATAAATAAAACACAGTTCTTGTCAGGTTTGGATGAGCTCGGCCACCACACATTTATATAGTTCCCCACCAAACTGCACTGAATACCTTTAACTACCCATCTTTGGTTTAGTCCACTTAGAGCTATGTCATTGCAAATTAGAATAGTAGAAGGTAAAATGTCTGTGTCAGATATATATAACCTGAATGGAAGATTGAATCCAGAAAAAGTGGGTCTTACATCCCAAAGGTCTGATTATTTTATAAATAACAAAGGGCAAGAAAGCCTCTATTATATTTTTGCTTGGCCTCAACATGAATATCATAGTGAATATTTTAAGTCAATATGTGAATGTCCAGTGCAGTTATCACCTTCAATCAGGAAGAGGGCTGATAACCATGTGTTCTGGGAAGAATGTCCTTTTGGACCCAACAGTAGCTTTCTTGATCCACTTCTACTTCAGAGCACCCATTTCCCAGCAAAGGCCAGAATCAAATCTCATAACCAGAACACAGCCAAAGAAGGAAGTCAAAAGACTTTCTACTTTTGCACACATGCCAGATGATATTCATGGCCTTTGGGGAGAAAAAACACTTCCTATTCCTTGTGGGTTCACTGCCTGGAACTCTATAAATTAGATGGACAAAAGACAGATTAACAAGAGAAAAATAGAAGTTTATTAACGTGTACATCATGTATACACATAGGAATATTTGGCAATGAGTAACTCAAAGGGGTGGTTAGAGCTTGGGCTTATATAGCATCTTAACAATTTTAGAGAACTGACAAGACAAAGGAAAAGACAGACATTTTTAGAGAACTGACAAGACAAAGGAAAACAACTTTGTTTCTCAGATGGCAAATTGTAGGAAGCTAAATATATGGGTGAACTAATGGAAGGACTGGTTAGGAAGATTTGTAGATTCCTCTGGCGCTATCTCTGGACTGATAAATGCCTAGAGTTGTCTCTGGTGATTAACTTCTGTCCTTCTTAATAGAGAAGGTAAAGGGGACACATTTATAAATTTACGTCACACTTTTAGGTAAATAGAAGGGAGACAGAGCTTTTTTTTGGTATCTCCTTCTTGACTGCTTTCAGCTCAAAATAATCCTTATACCAAAGTGGCATATTCTGGATGGCACATTGTGCTATCCTTTATATTGTCATACTCCTACAATTATGACCTCATGACCAACTGAGTAGTTTTCCCACCTCAACAAAGAATTCAACCCATTTGTAAATATATTTGCTGAGTTCTGGGTTTCCAATACTTGCAAACAACACAAACCAAAAACACCATCTTGCCTAAATTTCCAGCACACCAGCAAGTAACAAGGAGCTGTGCACATTCACCTAATTATAGTCAAGTCTTGATTATTGCACTAAATGGACTAGTTCTGTGAGTAACCTTAAATGGCATGTCTAAAACTATTCCTATTTGACTTCAAAATATGTTCTGGAGTGAATGGCACTTGACAATAGAACTAGCTGATATTCTAGTAACAAATTCTATTTGAATTTATTTCAAAGATAGCAGTGAATATTTACTAGGAAGATCTGATTCCAAAACTTCTTAGTTTCCCAAACTCTCTTGATCAACCCTTCCCAATACTCTATTCTGTGTTCTCTCACTGAATGTTGAATTGCTTTTCCTGAAACTTTTCTAGAATAAGGGGTACAGTGAAGTCCTTGGGTATCAGAATTCCCCCACCTATGAAATATATAGAAGAAAATTAGATATTGACCAGCAAAACATCTGCTGTCAGCAGTGAGAACCAATATAAACTAACAATGACCGTTTCTGATAGGCTAACAGAAACAAAAGAAAAGAAAGTTTTCAAGATTTGTTCTGGTTTAGCAAAAAGGGATATAGAATCAGATAATCAGAAAGTGCCTTGCTTTATTTTTTTTAAATTTAATTTTATTATGTTATGTTAGTCACCATGCATTACATCATTAGTTTTTGATGTAGTGTTCCATGATTCATTGTTTGTGTATAACACCCAGTGCTCCATTCAATGTGTGCCCTCCTTAATACCCATCACTGGGCTAACCCATCCCCCCACCCCTCTCCCCTCTAAAACCTTCAGTTTGTTTCTCAGAGTCCATAGTCTCTCATGGTTCATCTCCCCCTCTGATTCCACCCCCCTTCATTTTTCCCTTCCTACTATCTTTTTTTTTTTTAAACATATAATGAATTATTTGTTTCAGAGGTACAGGTCTGTGATTCATCAGTCTTACACAATTCACAGCGCTCACCATAGCACATACCCTCCCCAGTGTCTATCCCCCAGCCACCCCATCCCTCCCACCCCCCACCACTCCAGCAACCCTCAGTTTGTTTCCTGAGATTAAGAATTCCTCCTATCAGTGAGATCATATGATACTTGTCTTTCTCTGATTGACTTATTCCACTTAGCATAATACCCTCTAGTTCCATCCACATCGGTGCAAATGGCAAGATTTTGTGGGTTTTGATGGCTGCATAATATTCCATTGTATATATACACCACATCGTCTTTATTCATTCATCATGTTGTTGGACATCTTGACTCTTTCCAAAGTTTGGCTATTGTGGACATTGCTGCTATAAACACCGGGGTGCACGTACCCCTTCGGATCACTACATTTGTATCTTTGGGGTAAATACCCAGTAATGCCTTGCTTTATATTAGCTGTCTGACTTTGGGCAAGTTACCTAAGCTATCTGATCTTCAGGTTTTTTTCCCTTCTATAAAATAGGAAGAATAATTCCCACTTTTGCACACTGTTGTGATGATTAGACATCTCTAATAAATTACCTCGTTTGGTGACAATGAGCAATAGCTCCTAGAACAGCACATAGTAAGCATTCAGTAAATACTTACTGAATGAATGGCAGCTATAACAACAACAACAAGATAATATATAATAATAATATGTAAAGGAAGAAGAATATATAAAATAAAATTATTATAACTCTTACATTTTTATTCAATTCAAAACTAACCTGGGTGACTGCCATTTGGGGCAGAGGACACTAAAAGACAAATAACTTTATTTTAATACTCAGAGGATTAATTCCAACCTCTGCAGGAGAAATAGATTATCCAAAATTGTGGTGTTTAATAGTTATTGCTGAAAGAATTGGAATTTTTAAAGAATTCCAGGAAACCAGAGGCTTCTAGGTAATACATTAATCATGGGTAAAGGAATCACCATTCTCTGATGTGAAGTTGATTCTCTAATGTTAAAATAAGGTCGTGGACTTTCCATTACCTTAACTTAAACTGACCTCTTCTAATGAGAAAGCCAAGTATGACTCAGGGAAACCCTGAAGGCTTGGCTAGTGAGAAAGTGTCTCTTTCCGCTGTTGATGTAGATCTCTTGTATGAGTTTGAACTTCTAGCTGCTTTACTCTGCTCTGGGTCTGCTTCCTAAAAAAAATATTATTCTTTGGCCTTTTCTTTATTCCAATCTTAATTTCATTTGGGTATTTACTGCTTACTTCCCTGAGATTTATGTAACCAGCATGGTGTACATATGTGTACCTCAGCATGTTTTAGTCTCTTGATTTTTCTATTTAATAGAATGCATGTTACTTCTACTCCTTATATAGAATTGGGGTAACCCTCAGCCCAGTGCAGAGTACCATGAGCTTGTCCTAATCTATTATCTGAGTGTAATCTTTGAGCTTCCTCATGACAATAATTGCTAGTCCAGAGATCCATCTTTCTTCTTCTAATAGACCTCTTCATTAGGCATTCGGAAGTCCCACCATGCACAGGAGTGACTTGAGAAGGCAGGTCAAGTTGAAGCTACACTAAGGTCTGTGGCACAGGAGCTTTGACTGCTACATGGAAGCTCACCTTAGAGAGTCACAGCCAAAAGGTAGAACTGGGGAAGTCCTTGATTGTAGTAACCAAGGGCTGTGGAGTGCCCTATGGATCAGGGTTACAGTGGAGAGGTTTTCAATCAAACTAGCCTGGACCCACCTACTTAAAGCTCTTTTACTTCTCTATTGCTTCATAGAGCTGAGTCTTCACAAGTTCTGGCTCCAGAGAAACAGTGTACTAAAAGCTGAGAGATCTGGAGTGAGAGGCATCTCCGAACACTTGTGTTGAATCTTCTGTGACCAAAGCAAGATGTTAAAGAGATGTCTACACCCTAGAAGCTATCTCCAGAGCAGTACTCAGCTCACTGGAGGAGGCACTGTTTTCTACTCCTATCACTGCTCTCGGTTCAAAATCAAGGCCTTTCACAGCAGTTCCTATAGGGAAAGGCCATTCCCTGCATCTCATCCATTACAGGACCCTCACGTCCTGAGATTTCTGATCCCGAAGATCTCTGGGCGATTAAACTTCTTCGGTTCATGCAGAGTCACTTCTCAGAATGCAGCATGGCCCCAAGAATGTAGGCCAAAAAGGAAGTTCCCACCTTTTTCTGCAGGGAGGGCCTTATAACTTTTCAAAGACACTTAAAACATCGTAGTTCTGGTTACACTCTTCTCCCAGAATAACATCCAGCTCACCCTGCACTTAAATGACTCAGTAAAGCCACTTAAGTGACCCTTCTCAAAACAAGGAAAATCTTTTCAAAGTCACACTGCCCATCAAGACAATGGAGTCTATTCACACCACACTTACGTAAGTGAGACCACTTAAGTGATTCTTCTCCAAACAATAGTGATCTGTTTCACTGCATTTTTTGCCCCACGTTCATTATATGCTAAAACAGATGCCAACTTCTGTCTTTGAAAATGCTCAGATTATTTGCAAAATGAGGCATCAGTTTGGTAGGGTGACCACCACAGATGTCCTGATGCTCTGTTGCTTTACTTCTCACTTGCATTCTGTATGTTAGCTTCTAAATATACCTATGCCTTTACCTTCAATCACTAAAAATGACAGCATGTTTAAATATATGAATATGTATTTATACACACACGCGCACACACACACACACAATGTTGATATCTATATCTCACTGCAAAAATCTAAACTGTAGTTTCCTCTTGCTTTCAAAAGTTGCCTGAAAACCATGATCTTAACTGTATTTGATAGAATATATTTTAGGAGTAAAGCTATATGTCAGCTTAAGAGTTAATGTTATGATATATTTATCTAAGTTCCACATGCTAAGGAAACCTCAATCATATTTTACTTTATTTTGTTAAATATTTATTTATTTATTTTGGAGAGAAAGAAAATATGAGCAGGGGGAGGGGCAGCAGGATAGAATACCCAAGCAGACTCCCCACTGAGCATGGAGCCCGACACAGGACTCGCTCCCACAACCCACAAGATCATGACTTGAGCAGAAACCAAGAGTTGGACACTCAACCAGCTGAGCTACCCAGATGCCCCTCAATCATATTTTAATAGAAAGTTGGGGGTTATGGTAGAATCCCACCATAATATGACAGGTAGGGTCCAAAAAGGCTTACTATAGACTGTGTAACATACAGAGTTGCATTACCTTGAGGTAATAAAATTACCTAGCCTGCCAGTCAGGAGTTATCTTAGGGAATTCTTAGTGTGATCCAAATCCATCCAGATCCCTGCAGCATTTTGGATACCCTTGGTGCAATCCCACCCCTGACGGCTCCAACAAGCCTAAATACCAATGAGGATGGTTCTGGGTCTCACGTTGGCTGGGATTTCCAGAACTGTGAAAGTGACTCCAAGAATTTCATTTTGTGGTGAAAGCTGTTCCATCAACCCAACTTGCGAGACTGAACCAATGGAATACTGCAGACCTATTCTCTGGATCTCTGCTTCCCAATTGGGATTGCCACCTGTTTGCCCATCAAACTTCGTGTTCCCCTCCATAGTCTCAGCCTACTTCATACGGTTTAGGAACATTAACCCACTTGCACTTGGAAATGGGGATTGGATCATAGGCAAAGGTGCATTGTCCTGGGGTGTGTTATGATGGGGTTTTACCCTACTATAGCCCTGTGTGCCTGTATTCCTCACCCATTTCCTAAGCTCCCACCTAAGAGCAGAGGCAAATAAATATATTTTTTTAAAGATTTTATTTATTTATTTGACAGAGAGATAGAGAGAAAGAGAACAAGTAGGCAGAGAGGCAGGCAGAGGGAGAGGGAGAAGCAGGCTTCCTGCGGAGCAGGGAGCCCGATGCAGGGCTCGATCCCAGGACCCCAGGATCATGACCTGAGCCGAAGGCAGCCGCTTAACCAACTGAGCCACCCAGGCGCCCTGGCAAATAAATATTTTTAAAGTCATTGTAGAGCTTCTTTTATTCCACAGTCCACAGTAATACATGTGATCCCACAATAAACCAATAATAGCAGGGCCAAGAATATATGTCAAGCATGTGGGTCCCATGAATAATAACTTACACCTTTTGATGGCCAGTACAAACACTTAGCTTTAAAGAGGAATGGGTGGCCCCCTGCTCTTCAAAAGCTCCTGAAGTCATTAAAGGAATGGCTTCTTAGAAGCCAAAGACAATTATAAAAAAAAAACAACAAACCTTTCGTAGAGTAAAGTTTTGAGCTGTGGCTGGCAGTACGGGGTTTTGTCTAGAGAGAGATTGCATTACACTATCACAGTCATAATTAGGCACAAAAATGTCGTATCTGTGCCAGTGGTGAAACTAGAATGTCTGGATGTCAATATAAATAGACATCAGGATACAATACAAGGGGTTGAAAATATCATTGAGATTGTGGGTGTTTTTTTGGCAAAATAAAGCCATTGAGCAAGCACGTATGTTATTCCAGTAAGCCACAGACTGCAAGAAATCAAAGCTTAAGTGCAGGATTTCATGTTCTCTCTTCAGTGAGGGGGGCAAAAAACAAGGGTACTTTCCAAGCCGGTAAACCAAACATTCGTTAGTTGGGAACACTTGATACATATCAGTCTAGGTGCAGCCACAGATTTGTCTCCAGGGACAGGGATGTGGGAAGAAAAATATGTGTTCCACGGCGAGGAGGTGACAAATGGAATTATTATCACAAACAGCCTGTTTAATTAAAGAGATATTGCTGCCCCCTCCTAAGAGCGAGATTTTCAAACTAAAGTGAGCTCAGAAATGACAGCAAATAGCTTATGGCTTTGTGAGGTTTTTGAAAGCAATTTTAAATGACGGTAGCTTTACAAAGAAGTTCTAAACGACTTTATCCACTTCGATGGCTCTCAACTACATGCTGGGCCTTGAGAGCCAGAAATGAGAACTGGGGGCTTCACTTCTTTATCACTGCTGAGACAGTTCTGTGTGTGATCAGCTTTAGGTACTGGCGAGAGGTTCAGGATGCATCTTCTTTGGCTCTGGTACTTGGCACCGTGCAGAACAGGGCATGTGCAGGGGCCCCCAGGGCTGGTGCATCATCAGTAGCATCATGGCTCCCACCTCAGCGTTCCCAAAGCAACTCAGAGGAAAACAGTGCAGTAAGGATGCTTTGACCTGTTTTTCAGGGGTGTATACCCAACCAAAAAAAAGTCTCACTCTTTGTAAACAAACATATTACCTATAAATATATGAACCATTCTTACTAATACACAGTTTAAACTATCACTTTAAAGTAATTGTTCACAAAGTCTACTAATGAATGGCCTCCTGTGGCTTCTCCGACGGAATCATGACAAAGCACTGTTAAGTGCCCACGAGGGCCTGAAGCCAGTCCAGGGTTTTTCCCAGAGTTCTCCAAGAGAACTAGAAAATCAAAATAAACCAATGAGTTGCAATAATCAAATTTTAACACCCAAACTGCCTATGAATAAGTAACCCAACTGATATAACTGGATCCCAATTTACTAACTCTTCAAACTGTCCTATTCAATTCAGCGAACTTTTTGCAGGTCCTCTAGGCCACCTGTTGTGCTTGGTGAACAACAGTATCAAACAAATATTCTTGGGTTAAAAAAAAATTCTTGGGTTAAGCTATAGAATATTAATGTATCAGCTCAGGGATGTTCAGCCCACATTCCAGATGGGGCAATTATAGTTCATTCTGTTTTCTGTATCTTGAGATCAATAACCTACACCCTACTCATCAGCATACTGAGTGTCAGAAACAAATATCTGGTGTTTAACAGTGTTGATTTGTATGATGAATGTTAAATGTTAGATATGGAACAAAGTTGGTGATTTATGAGGCACCTGGCTGACTCAGTCAGTGGAACATGCCTCTTGGTCTTGGGGTTGTGTGAGTTCAAGCCCTACACTGGGTGTAGAGATTACTTAAAAAAAATAAAATTAAGTAAAAGTTTTTTTAAAAGTATTTATGATACATGGATTAGTTGTAAATATTTTAGATATTTTCTTCATTCTTGCCTAAATAGGGTATAAGAAGCAAAGACTTAGCCTTTACCCTTAGAGATAGAGCTCAAAGTTTGGCCCGTAAGTAATCTTGTGTCTAACTGTTGGTTATGAGTACTTCCAGTGGCCTGATGAATACCACCAGAGTAAAAGATTCCTGACTCTGGAGTGCTATGTCAGTCTCTAAGCAGGCAAGGTAGTTTTCAAAGGACTTAGGATGACAGAAAGCGGGGACTTTATTAAACTTACAGAATTGCATAAATGGTTTTGGACCTGCTTGTTAATCACTGTTTCACTAATAAATGTCTATATATGTGGCAGAATTTGTTGAGACTTGCTTTCATTATGACCTAGTAGCAAGGTAGAGGAGTAACCAACCCTCATCTACCTCAACTTCTACAATGGCTACTGTTATCTTCCAGAAAGAACCTAGGAATTGTATATGACCAAAATGACTTAGATCAATTGCAATACATAGGACCAACTTTCAAGGAAAACAGAGGCCTAACTATAAGCCTAATTGCCACTACCAGAGGCTACTAGAGTTCAAGAGACTGACCAATCAATAGCCATGATCCAAATACAAGGTATATATAATATATAGACATTAGTCCACTAAACCATGGTCTTCAATGAAAGATACCAATTAGTCCACTAAATTTCCGTTAGCCAATAACTGAATGCATATCGCTTTTCTTTTACAGGAACATACATCTTGGGAAAATCCATATATTTCCTCATTCCCTAAGAGATAATGAACTTAAAAGTTCATAGAGAGGACAATCTTACAGTGTGTTGTGGGCCCAATGGTCAAAGTATCAGAGAGGATTTCTTGACGTCTCCCCTAAACTTTGTTACTGACAAAGAAATCGTTCTGAATGGCAAAGATAAAGGTAGAATCTCTTGTATATCAATGTTTAACTTTGGGTTTCTCCTCAGAAGATTTTGGTCTTAATCTGTATCTTTTGTTTGGCTTTTTTCCCAACCTTAGAGTTGGGTCACTGTAGTCCCGTGATGGGGGTTCTCCTGGCAGTTGCCCTTTGGAATAAATTGCTTGGTATAATTGTTAATAAGGAAATACAAGCCAAAATGGAACAATTTTATTAACACCAAAAATGTGGCCTTAGGTATACAAGTATAAGTCACCGTCCTTTGGCTGACTTGCCCTCTGGCTGCCATTGATGAAGCATCATGTCCTACCACAAGCTGTAATTTGCAGAACTGTAAACTTCACTTCCCTCCATTTCCTCCTTTTTACCCTCCCATCAACCACCACCGATTCTTAAATATAGAGCTGTCCTTTTTGGTCATAGTTCATGGCTAGTTATAGCAAGACTCTCCTGATACACAGCCAGACTTTGATGATTTTTTTTAAAAGGTACCAGTTAAGAATACCGAAAGTTAAAAATAAATTTCTCTACAAGTTCAGAGTAAAATTCTCTCCTGCTTCCTTTCCCATGAATACTAAAATAAAATTATGAAGTCCCTTTATTTCCCATCCCCACAAAACTGTTTTGCTTCAAATAGCTCTTCTTCTTTATGTTTGAAATCAGTGAGCAATATTCATTTTTTATTTACTTTCTGAACACTTATTCTATGGTGGGTATCTCACTGCATGAGTTTTTTAAAAAAAGGAGCTCACAAGTCTAGTGGAAGAGAAAGACTAGTATACAATTAATTACTAACTACCCAATGACACATGTGAGACTCTGGGACATCTAGGTCCCTCCCTAGAATGCAGCATAGTATGATGATTAAGATCACTGGCTTTGGAGACAAACCATTTTCCTTCAAATCCACCCCCATCATTTATTAGCTGTGTCTTGGGCAAATTAGATAATTTCTCTGAGCCTCAGTCTCCACATCTGTAAAATGGAGCTAGTATTAATTTTTCTTTATAGTGGATATAAAGCACTTAGCACAGTGTCTGGCACAAAGTAAGCTTATAATAAATATTAGCTGTTGTTCAGTACTGATCTTTCAAGGTCTGAGTCAAATGTGAAGGTCTTCATATACCAGCTAAATCCTAACTGCCTAATTTTATTTTTTGCAAATTAAAAAATTTACTTTAAAAAATTAAATTTAAATTAAAATGAATATGCATATGAAGAACACTATAATATTGTATTATTTTTTAATTTAAAAATTATTTAATTACAAATACCTTAGCCTTTTAAATGATGTGGATTTCAAGAACAATACAATAGAATGATGCATAAGAAAACAAATTTAATCTGATGAAGCTCAGAGAGAGGTAATTGCTCTACAGAAGAAAAAGGCTGGATGCTTAGTTAAATATGGTAAATTGGGAGTTTATTTCTCTCCCAAGACTCTGCTAAAATGATAAGTGGGTTTTAAAGTTACAGAAATTCGGGGCGCCTGGGTGGCTCAGTTGGTTAAGCGACTGCCTTCGGCTCAGGTCATGATCCTGGAGTCCCAGGATCGAGTCCCGCATCAGGCTCCCTGCTTGGCGGGGAGTCTGCTTCTCCCTCTGACCCTCCTCCCTCTCATGCTCTGTGTCTCTCATTCTCTCTGTCTCAAATAAATAAATAAAATCTTTAAAAAAAAAAATAAAGTTACAGAAATTCAGAAACAAATACAAATAAAACAGATGTCAAGGGGAGACATTGCAGATGAAAGAGCTAAACGTATTTTTGGAAGAAATAAATTAATCAAAGACTGGTGACCGACTTAGCTACAGTCTAAAGTACCTATAAAAGAGGCATCTGATTAAAAACAAACCAAAGCTCTGAGACTCTCCAAAGGACTTGGAGCTGCTTGGTATCACAGAGTACAAGAAAGAGGAATAATGAAAAATAGGGGTATGGGTTGAGTGTTTGAAAATGGAGCAGTGGGATTACCATGCAGACAGACCACTAGCTCTTGGTACTCCCTCAAAAGAGAATGAGGCCAAGGACCCAATGTAGGGGTTACTCCAACTGCCAAGCACATCAATCCAATTATATAATTGGGGAACCAGAATAGTGACCATCTGGTAGGCCAGTGGACCCTCTCTGTAAGCTAGACTTTGGCCAGAACCTAATTTATTACCTAACCTCCTTCCATGTGCCCTCCCAGGGGGGCCATCTTGATGCTTTGTGTCTCTGGATACCAATGTCAGCTTGGACCCTGTGTCCAAAGAGACCTTACAATGTCTGGCTATTCCCTTTACCCCAATATACTGTTACATGAGTAAATGGTTGTAGACGTCTGGGAAAACACTAGGGTAAGCATTGCAGTGTATACTTGTCATGATGGTGTGTGTGTGAGAGAGATTGTACGTGTCTGTGTGTGTAAAAAAGAGCTAGGTAGTAACTCCAGAAAAAAACAATAGATTATAAAAGATAATATATAATCATACTATATTAGTTGGCTTTGTAGAAAACAATATTGACAGTCATAACATGTAAAACAAAAAGTTATTATTTTAGCCAGAGAAAATGATGTAATTATAATGATAGGGTGAGGATGAGAGAGAAGTAAGACCAGAGTATTGACTGTGAGCTGGCACTTCAGCTGCCCCTTCGGCAGGCCACTTCAACACTCACTCAAAGCTCTTGTGTACTAGCTCATAATGAGGAGGGGAAGCCCTTCTGCACATCCATAAGGTTCAGAATAGCCTGGGGAGTCAAAATCTGTAGAGGCATCTGCCCAGATGTCCTCTTATGTCAGGGACTCATGTTTTCCCAGCCAGAGTCATGACAATCTCAGTTGAGATTTCAACTGTCTTTGAACTTTAGCCAGTCTGAATATCAAATCCTGGGCTTGATCTTCAGCTTCGTCTGTGAGCCTTTTGCATGAGATGAGAACTTTGAAAGCCACCAACAAGATGCTTGGTTCTTACATCAAGTTTTCCATGTGTTAATTGCCCTCAGCTTTTCATTATCAATCTGTACAGTTTCAATGCAATTTAGAAACAACCACCCAATTCTACTATCATTGTGTGCCTCATCCCCACACCACCCCCCACCACCAACACAAATGTCAAAAGCCTGAATCATCTCATTGACTATTGCATTTCCTTCCACCATCACATCCCAGCTCACTACTTGTGAAGGTTTTATCAGCTGGCCTGCCACCTTGTTCCAGGTTTATCTGGGCACCACCTGCCACCAGGAATTAGTTCCTCATTAACAGCCAGGGAGTGAGGGAACCTCTACCCCACCTTGCTGCCTACTTTCTTGGACCACTTCTGGCACCAATGGTCACAGGTTGGAATCTCCAGGAAACAGATGTGAGCTTGATTGGAGAGTGCAAAAGTTTATAGGAAGGAACACTTGTGAAAGAAAAGGGATGGAAACAAGATTAGGCAGGATAAGCGTCAGACCACAATGCAGATATGACAAATCCCTGCCAGCCCAACGGCAGCTTTGGGGCAAAGATCACCTGCAAAAGGAGTCTTGCAAATGTCCAGACTCTTTTATCACCCCCTTATGTGCTTATACGCTAGGGGCTGCCAGAGAAAAATATGAGCCCAGCCACGCTACTTTGCTCAGTCACTGGCTAGAAGCAGCCCTGAGAAAGGATGGCCTTGACTTAAATGGAGATCTCTACCCTAAAGGAGCTAGCTGCAGTGAGTCCTTTCTTAAAGGGACATCTGAGCCATACATCTCTGTATCTGTTACTAATGGTTCTTACCCTGAGCTTAAATGCTGGTGAAAGAAACAGACACATAAACATATGATTTCTATTCAGTATGGTATGCATAGTGCACAGGGTCAACCCAGCATAGCTACATGGAAGAGTGAATGGGTGGGATAGAGTGGGAGTGAAGACTCTTCCACTCTCACCTGCACTCAATACTAATCTCAAGAATCTTGATCATTTTCTTGTCCTTTGTTAGTGTGTCAACTTGAAAGACTGCAATAAGACCATACTGTGTATAATAAGTATATTCAGAGATGGTCAATCTACCTTTTACTCCCAAGATGAAAATAACCAAAACAATGCTTGACATCTTGCAACCACAAAAGGTGAAATATTTAGCCAAAGTAGAAATTAATTTTATTTTTCATGGAGTTATAAAAGAAAGCCAAGAGAATGTCTTAGTGTGGCTTTATGCTTACTCAATTTTAAGAGTTTAATAGATTTTTCTAACAATCATCAAAAGGTTTTATCAAGAGACTAGCCTTATCATGGTCCTTGTAACAGAAAAAAAAAAAACAAACCTTTATTGTGGAAGGTATTTTGAGTTCGGGATAGTCAATAAAACTTCTAGACAAGCCATCATCTAGAAAAACTCAATCTATTCCTTCAAAATGCAACTGCTAAGAGTCATTATAAAGTTACCTGATATCTTTTCCCTCATTGGAATTTTTAAATTATAGAAGGAAAACATACTTTAGCTTAAAAAAGAGAGAATAATACAGAAATAGCAATATATCATCTCTCTTTTAGAGGAAGAATACCAGTTTTATGATTTTCCAGATACTCTTCTGAATATCTTTATTTCAGTCTGGGCACCTTGCTTTACCTTGCATGTGTAGAAGAATCACCAGGCTTAGGCATTCAGATCTTTTGCAGAATAGGTCACAATTCTCTACAATAACTAGTTTTATCAGTGAATAATTACAATATAGCACACCAAGACGGGGATAAATGAACTCCACTATGTGCCCAATCTTACTTAGTCACTATCAAGAATCCTTTGAACTATTACTTCACCTTGAAGGATTTCCCCTAGAATATGTTACGAAGAAATCATTCTCATCTTGGTTCCTCAGATTTGTTTTTCCTTCTTATTTATTGAACAAAATATGCATATATATTCTATAAAAATCTGTGGCTATAAATACATATTATTTAAAGATTACAAACAATTCTATCAAGTCATAATAGGTGCATAATGGATTTCAGGATCTGAAAAGGTCTAAAATGTTGGATCCTTGCATGAGATCACTAAGAAAAACTACTCACAAATGAATGATTTAGGCCTTTCTAAAGTAACAATATTCTAAAGCAGGCAGAAGTCAGGGTACTACGGCTAGATTCTTCTGAGAAAACTCTGAGCCATGAAATGCCTCTACAAATCCTTAGTCAATACAATGGAAACCATCTATTATTTTTTTAATCAGATATTCAGCGATAGGAATTCCTAGGCCTCGAAGATTCTACTTGACTTTAATAGTACGGCCTTTGTCAAACATTGTGCAAGAAAACTACTGAGATTCTGCAGGGCCACATGTCCATGTGCGTTTGATTTAGTTAATCTATCAAGTACTTGTGTGCAATTTTTCAGGCATATGGTTTTGCTTCTCTGCTTTCCAACTGAGTTCTGTTTACTCAGGCAGATGTTGCAAATTAGCTCTTAAAATATTGCAAATGTAGTAAAGAAATCCTTTATAGCAGTAGATCTGAGTCTAATGTGAATTTCATTACTGATTCACAGAGACAGACTAATCTCAGAATTCTATTTAAGTTCTCAAGGAAAAAAAAATTTTTTTTCTAATTTAAAGACATTTTCCCCCTCCTCTTTCTTGTTCCTTGGTATGCGGTATCACCCTTGCACCTTATGGGCACCCCAGGTATCTGCAAAATTTTGAACTCAGATTCATTCTTGGCCATACAAAACGTGAGTACTGTTAACCTTTTCTGAATTTCTTCGGTTGCTCCATTAAACCAAAACTCTATTGTGAAAGAAGTACTATTACAGCATCCATTTACACTTCTAGTTGTAAGAATTTCATTAATTAAGGTATGTGGGTCAGCTCATTGAATTCAACATGAGGCAACATTTATAGCACTTAAACCTATCCAGTTAAGACATTTTAAAATTCTGTTTTGTGAATATACATTATGAATAGAAAATATTTTGAATCATTATGCTGAGAATACCAAGGTTTTTCTTTTCCTTTTAATCAGTTCCATCAATAAAGAATAAACTATGAAAAAAATTTTAAATAGAATAAATTATCGCTCAGTGAGCTCATCCATTAACATGTTTTCCACCATTTACCCATGACTGATGACTCCTAAAGCTGGGTCTCCAACATACATATCTCCAAAATAGTCTGTCCCCATATTTTAACCATCTGCACTATGACTCCACCTGGATAGGACTAGCACTCACAATCATTACTCCAAAAAGAATCATATTATCAGTTATACCGTGTCGAGGAGGGTAGGATGCTTACACTCAATACTCAAAGTGTGATTTGAATGTCAACAACATTGGCATAATCAGGGAGCTTCTCAGAAATGCAGAATCTCAGGCCCTGTCCCAGTCCTGCTGAACCATGATCTATTTCTTAACAAGATTTTACCTAATTTTGCTACACGTTAAAGTTTGAGAAGCACTGAAGAAGACTACATGAATTTTGGGGTCTGACAATTTTCAGTTTGTTTTCCAGTTCTGCGACTTATTGGCTGTGAGATCAGGAGAAAGTTACTTAGCCTCCCTTGAATCTCAATTTCCCCACCTGTAAAATAAGGATAATGATACTTATTTGAAAAGGTTGTTGCAAACATTTCTAAGAAAAGCATTTGGGGGGTACCTGGCTGGCTCGGTGGAGCATGTGACTCTTGATCTTGGGGGTCATGATGTCAAGCCCTACTTTTGGGTGTAGGGATTACTTAATTAAAAAAATTTTAAAAGGGGCACCTGGGTGGTTTCTCAGTTAAGCGACTGCCTTCGGCTTGGGTCATGATCTCAGGGTCCTGGGATGAGCCCCGTATCGGGCTCCCTGCTCAGCAGGGGAGTTTGCTTCTCCCTCTCCTTCCCTCCCCGCTTGTGCTCTCTCTGTCTCTCTCACTCTGTCTCTCAAATAAATAAATAATCTAAAAAAATTTTAGAAAAAGAAAAGCATTTGTGTGTGTATGTGTGTGAGAGAGAAAATTAAATAAGTTATTTATGTAAACTATCAGGTTGAATCATCAAATACTGACAATTTCATACGGTTCAACCTTAATTGGCAGAGTGAGCTCTTAATAAAGTACAGGCAATAGATACCTGTATTAGTTTCTGAGGGATGCTGTAACAAACTATTGCAAAATTAGTGGCTTAAAACAATAGCAATTTATCCTCACAGTTCTGGAGGCCAGAAGTCTGAAATCAAGGTGTGGGCAGTGTCAGTTTTGAGGCAGAATCTGTTCCATATTCCTGTGCTATCTTCTGATGCTTGCCGACAATCCTTGATGTTCCTTGGCTTGCAGATGTGTCACTCCAACCTCTGCCCCATCTACACGTGGCTTTTTCTCTGTGTATCTCTGTGTCTTCCCCTCTCCTTATTAGGACACCTGTCATTGGACTCAGGGCCCATCAAATATCAAGTATGACCAGAGATCAGCATTATTTTTTTTTGAAGATTTTATTTATTTATTCATGAGAGACAGAGAGAGAGAGAGGCAGAGGGAGAGGCAGGCTGCCAAGGAGCAGGGAGCCCGATGCAGGACTCGATCCCAGGACCCTGGGATCATGACCTGAGCCGAAGGCAGACGCTTAACCATCTGAGCCACCCAGGCGCCCGATCAGCATTATTTTTTGACTGTCATGTTTCTTATATTCAAAGTTTTGCCCAGGTCTAGCAATTTCCTTTTTCAGAAATGTTTCTCAGCTTTTAGTAACGTGGTTTAAAGTTAAGCAAAAATAGAGTGGGACCTCAAAGAGCCGTGGCTGCAAAAGACTCCATCTTGGGGAGAAAACGACTCCAAGGTCACAGGGCTTGGGAGGCTTAGAACAACTTTGTTAGCAAAAGGCATCCTTTCTCTGGGCTGGTACAGCACTGCTTCTTGTGCTCATTCACATTCTCAGCAGAGTACTTCTGTGCAGTGAGTCATCCCAGCAATGTATGTGGTATCCCTGAGTTCGAAATGAGAGCCATTGGAGAATAGCATTTATGTAAAAACATAGAAAGTTTGTGAGAAATGCATCAAAATGGTAATAGCGGATGCCTTTGCAGAGATGGAATTAGCGGCAGACTCTAGCTTGGCCCTCCTCCCCCATTTCCTAGAATATGCATATATTAACTTATAATAGAAAAAAAACCCAGGGCACCTGGGTGGCTCAGTCAGTTGAGCATCCAACTCTTAGTTTCGGTTCAGGTCATGAGATGAGGCCGGGGCAACTCCATGCTCAGCACAGAGTCTGCTTGAGATTGTCTCTCCCTCTCCCTTTGCCCCTCCCCCCACTCATGCTCGCTCACTTGCGCTCTCCCTCTCTCAAAATAAATAAATAAAATCTTTAAAAAAAAAAAAGAAAAAACCCAGAACTTTTTCAATATCTTAGGGAAAAGAGGATTACAAAAAAATGAGTGAATAGATAAATTACCTATCAAATGGAGTTATCAATTGGCTGACTGAGAAAATATTTCAGCTAAAACCCTAAATATCATCCAAAAAAATTAAAGGGGCGCCTGGGTGGCTCAGTCAGTTAAGCATCTGCCTTCGGCTCAGGTCACAATCCCAGGGTCCTGGGATCGAGTCCCACATCGGGCTCCCGGCTCAGCAGGGAGCCTGCTTCTCCCTCTGCCTACCGCTACCCCTGCTTGTGTGTGCTCCCTCTCTCTCTCTGACAAATAAATAAATAAATAAATAAAATCTTAAAAAAATAAAAATAAACTAAAAAATCAGAAGAAGGGGCGCCTGGTGGTGCATTCAGTTGAGTCTCTGACTTTTGGTTTCGGCTCAGGTCACCATCTCAGGGTGGTGAGATTGAGCCCCACGTCGGGCTCCACGCTCAGTGCAGTCTGCCTGAGAGTCTCTCTCTCTCTCCCTCTGCCCCTCCCACTTGTGCTCTCTCTCTCTCTCTAAAACAAATAAATAAATCTTTTAAAAAAATTAGAAGAAAATATAGGTAACATTCCAGATAAGACCACTGTGTGTAAATCAGATGCCAACTGTGTTGCTGGCTCTTCAGTTTCATTAGTACCTGGATTTTCTCAGTATTAAAGCAGTAGGAATGTTTCAGTTATCTATTGCTATTTTATAAACCACCTCAAAATTTAGTGCCTTAAAATAATCACAACCATTTATTATCTTCGAAGAGTCTCTGATTCGATGGGGATCAGCTGGGTAGTTCCAGTGTTCCGTGTAGTATTGACTAGGGTGCAGAAACCTGGAGGCTCCACAGCGCCAGGACACCCACAATGTCTCTTTTATGTGGCTTGCAGCTGGTGATGGCTGTCAGCTGGGAGGCCTGCTGGAGCTGTCAACTGGTGTGCCTCAGTTCCCCTCTATGGGGCTTCTCCTTGTGGTTTGGGCTCCCCCCAGCATAGCAGCTGGGTTCCAAATTACCAGTGAAAGTGAGAATTGCAGATCTCTTAAGCCCCAACTTTGAAAGTTATACAATATCATTCCCTAGATTCTATATGCTATGTGTCAAAATAAGACCAGCCTAGCTAGATTCAAGGCAGAGGAGAAAAAAATAGCAACTCTCAGTGGGAGGAGGAGCATCTTTAATCCATCACTAGCTGAAATAAGAAAGGAAAAGATCAATTACTACAATGATAGAAAAAACTCTGAATGTCAAATGGTTCATAAAACAATAAAAGTAAAGGACCACATTAAGAAAAAAATCTGTAGTAAATATGATTAACAAGAGTTTACTTTAAAACCCTCAAATGTAGCGATTTGAGTTATGCTCCTTGGTCCATAGCACATTATTTTTCCCCATCTATTAATGACCTCTCTCGTGTATTTTACTTATTTTCTTGCCCTTCTTTTTAATTCCCACTTCTGTTTCTCTCCTGAGCCCAGGCCACCCCCAGGGCTACTGTGTTGCATAATTCCAGGAACTGTGCTGTGTGCAGCAACCTTGGTACCCATTCCTAATATATAACATCTATACCTTAAAATATGTGTCCAACCTCTTAAACATGTAGTATTGTTTCGCTATTTTTTTTTAAGCTTTTATTTATTTATTTGACAGAGAGAGAGATAGCGAGAGAGGGAACACAAGCAGGGGGAGTGGGAGAGGGAGAAGCAGGCTTCCCGCTGAGCAGGCAGCCCGATGTGGGGCTCGATCCCAGGACCCTGGGATCATGACCTGAGCTGAAGGCAGACGCTTAACGACTGAGCCACCCAGGCGCCCCTGTTTCGCTATCTTAAATGTACATATATAGTGGAGTATTTTTTTTTTTTGGAAATGTTTTCTCCTGCTCATTGTTTGATTTTAGTTTCCATTGTTCTTTCTTCTTTTTTTTATTTGATTATAGCTCACTCACAATGTTATGTTAGTTTCAGGTGTACAGCAGAGTGATTGGACAAGTTTATATATAAAGAAGATGTGGTATATATACCTTTTTTTAAAGTAATCTCTACACCCAACATGGGGCTCGAACTCACCACCCCAAGATCAAGAGTCGCATGCTCTACAACTGAGCTGGCCAGGTACCCTGAAGATATGAAACATTACTCAGCCATAAAGAAGATGAGATCTTGCCGTTTGTGACAACATGGATGGACCCAGAGAGTATAATGCTAAGTGAAATAAGTCAGACAGAGAACGCAAATACCATATGATTTCACTCCTATTTGGAATCTAAAAAGCAACTTTTTTTCTGTAAAGATCTTGCACATTCTTTGTCAGGCTCCTTACTAGTTTCTTCATAGATTTTGTTGCTATTCTGGATGTTTTATTTTATGTTCTATTTTCTAATTTCCAACTGCTGAAAGAGAGGAACCTATTTAACATTTGTCAGTTTGATCTTTGCTCTTTTTACTATTGCTGAAAAACTAGACCCCAACACTCAGGGGCATAAGGAAACCACTTTATTCTGCTCATGGATTGTGTAGGTCAAGAACTCTGGCAGGGAACAGCAGAGTGGATTATCTCTGCCTCATGATGACTGGAGCCTCAGCTGAAGAGAATCAACGCTGTGGGTGACTCAACAGCTGAGGGCTGGAACGATGTGAAGGTACCTTCACTCACCTGTCTAGTAGTTGAGACCAGCTGCTGACAGACCTCAGCTGATCTTTTGGTGAGAACATCTAGATGTGGTCATTCTACTTAGCCTCTCCTCATGGACTGATTTGGGTTTCCTCACAACATGTAACTGAGATCCTGGGAGGCCAAAGGGGAAGTGATAGGCATCTTATGACCAAATCTTGGCTATCATAGTGTCATTTCCTACCACAGCCTGTAAATCAAGGCAGTCACCAAGGCCTCCCAGAAGAAGAGTAGGGGATATAGAGCCCACCATTTGATGGAAAGACTTATCAAAAATTTCCAGGCATGTTTCAAAACTACCAAGTGTGCCCTCTGATCTCAATATTATTATTTATAATTATTTACATTTCTCCCACATACACAATACACTCATACTCTCCCAAGAACTCCCCAAATTCTCATCCTGTTATGAATCAGGCTCAAAATCCCATCCAAATCAGTCCCAGGTGCACCTAAATTTCTCAGGTATGGAACCTTGAATGCAGATCCTTGAGCACCATCCTTATTAACATGAAGATTGGCAACAATTCATTGACTTGAGCCACTATCTCAGGATGTGGGATTTGATACCCTTAAAAAGACCCTACTGATAAGGCAAACTCAGGGCTAGGGTGGCCTCTAGTAGCCTGGAGGAGGTAGTTTCCTACCCCAGCACAGGTGAAATGCCTGAGCTGCTGTGAGAAATAACCTAGGAAGGAATAAAAAGGCTGAGAGAAATGGATGGGTGGGAATGGACATATTATGTGAGGCCAAAAGAACCACCAGAGCTATATGTCCCATGAAAAGACCCAAAGATCACACCATTCAACAAGGCCATCAGGAAGGTGCCAATGAGAGAAAAACCAGTGCTACTAGGTGTTCAGCAGTGACGCTCTTCTGCAGGCCAGGGCTGGTGATGTGGGAGGTGGTTATGGAGCTGGATTCTTTAAGAGTAATAGAGGCCAAGATCAGAGCAGAAATCAGTGAAATAGAAACCAAAAGAACAGTAGAACAGATCAATGAAACTAGGAGCTGGTTCTTTGAAAGAATTAACAAGATCGATAAACCCCTGGCCAGACTTATCAAAAAGAAAAG
>NC_138370.1:69534849-69586033 GCF_054177405.1 Leptonychotes weddellii
ACTGCCTTCGGCTCAGGTCATGATCCTGGAGTCCCGGGATCGAGTCCCGCATCGGGCTCCCTGCTCGGCAGGGAGTCTGCTTCTCCCTCTGACCCTCCCCCCTCTCATGCTGTCTATCTCAAATAAATAAATAAAATCTTTAAAAAAAAATAAAATAATAAAATAAATAAAATGTTAATTATTTTGGGCGCCTGGGTGGCTCAGTTGGTTAAGGAACTGCCTTCGGCTCAGGTCATGATCCTGGAGTCCCGGGATCGAGTCCCGCGTCGGGCTCCCTGCTCAGCGAGGAGCCTGCTTCTCCCTCTGACCCTCCCCCCTCTCATGTGCTCTCTCTCTCTCATTCTCTCTCTCAAATAAAATCTTAAAAAAAAAAAAAAGAGTATGGCTGATGTGTTTAAGGAAAACAAAGAGGCCAATATGGCTGGAGAGAGAGGATGAGTGTGGTCAGTGGATAAGGTCAAAGAGAGGTAAGGGGCAGATCATAAAGGGTCGTGTAGGATTTCAGCTTTTCTCCAAGTAAAGGAGGAAGCCATTGGAAGCTTCTGAGCTGAGGAGGGTTATGATCTGATTTGGGTTTTATCAGGATCACTCTGGTTCTAAAGGTAAAGGGGAGCTTTGCACAGTGGCAATATTGTAGCCAATGAGGTTTATCTGAGGCACGATTATTGCTCATAAAGGTAAAGGGGACAGGGAGAGAAGCAGGGAGAAACACCAGGAAGCCATTGTGAGAGAACAGGTGAGAGATGCTGGTGGCTGAGCCCAGGGTGGTAGAAATGGAGGTGAGGAGAAGTATTTGGATTTTGGATATGTTTTGAAAGGAAGGCCAAAGGGGTTTGAGATGGATGGATGGAGGGTGTAAAAGGAAGGAGAGAAGCAAGGAAGCAAGGAAAGAAGGAAGGAAGGAAGAAATGATAACTACAGTTTTGACTTGGGTTAAATGGCAAATTCTCCTCACTTTTCATTGTTATCAATTATTCATTTTCGTCTAGGCAAGATGAAACATATTGAATAACTAAATCCAGAAATGAAAGAAACAGGTAATAAATTGCTTTAAATTTGAAATTTAAAAAATTCCCTGGAAAGATGCAATCAGCTAAGTCCAGAATGTGAGAAATTCCACAGGATGAAAAATCCAGGTTGTTCAATAAATAAATCGCAAGGAAGAAAAAAAGAAAAACAGGAAAGGTGAACCTATAGATTAAAAGATACTTAAGACGCGTCTGGGTGGTGCAGTCAGTTAAGTGTCTGACTCTTGATGTTGGCTCATGTCATGATCTCAGGGTCGTGAGATCGAGCCCCACGTCAGGCTCTGCACTAGATGTGGAGTCTACTTAGGATTCTCTCTGCCCTTCCCCTCCCTCTCTCTCCCCCTTTAAAAAAAAAAAAAGATACTGGGATGCCTGGGTTGATTAGTTGGTTAAATGTCTGCCTTCAGCTCAGGCCATGATCCCAGGGTACTGGGACTGAGTCCCATATTGGGCTCCCTGCTCAGTGGGGAGCCTGCTTCTCCCTCTGCCTGCCGCTCCCCCTGCTTGTCCTCTGTATCTCTCTCATCTCTCTCTCTGACAAATAAATAAAATCTTTAAAAAAAAAGATACTTAAGAGATTTATCAATCAAATACAATGTGCAGACCCTGTTTGGATCCAACTGTATAAAAGAAAAAAAATAATGAGATGATCAGACCAAAACTGATTTATTTGATGATTGGTTACTTGACAATATTAAGGAATTATTGTTAACTGGGGAATATAATACTGGTATTATAGTTGGCTTTTTAAAAATAGTTATTTTTAATAGACATACTAAAATGTTTATAGATAAAGCATGATGTCTAGGATTTCCTTCATCATAATCCAGTAGAGAAATGAAAGATGACCATGAATGGATGATTATTATTTGTTTTGCTATTTTCTCTACTTTTATGTATGTTAGAAATTTTACATAATACAGAGTAAATGAGTACAAAAATAAATAAATACATCAATACAATGTTATGTCAGTACATTAAAAATTGGTAACATGAGCTGCCTTAGGAAAAGGATGGCTGGGAGCAGGAATGAGGGAGATTCTTCCCTGCCTCCTCTGTTGTATCTTTCGACTATCAACCCATTGAAAAATACTGTCTATTAAAAAATACAATCAAAAATTAGTTAACCTGCCCTGGCAGGTGTGTGGAAGAAGCCGCAGCTTGTAGAGAAGAAACGTCCCAGGACAAGCTGCTGATTATTTTCTCCCTGAGTCTCCCTGTTCTGATCTGCTAGCCTCAGGTTGTCTCATGACTCCTCATTTGAGGCAATGCTTAATTCAGCAGAATATAAGCCAAAATTATAATGACTCAGAGAATAGTACCCGTGAGTATTAGAGCACATATCATTCTGAAGCAAATTTTTCCATGCAAGTTTCATCGGCTCAGTTCAAAAACAGTGCTTACATTGCAGGAAACTGTGGACTACTATTAACCTCTGATTTAGGATGGTGGTCTGTTTTCCTAACCTAACGGATAGGTTAATATCCTTGTAC
Organism: Leptonychotes weddellii; assembly: GCF_054177405.1. Taxonomy (NCBI): domain Eukaryota; kingdom Metazoa; phylum Chordata; class Mammalia; order Carnivora; family Phocidae; genus Leptonychotes; species Leptonychotes weddellii. Next base: position 69,537,371 of record NC_138370.1, read on the forward strand.
TATTGGCGAGTAGGTTAGGTTTCATGATATGACCACTATCTATATCGTGGGAGTAACTTTTATTCATGAAATGAACATATCATATCTTATCTAAATGATAAATATATTTTATTTTATGTAAGATGTCATGCTCCATAACTTTGCAGGGTACTTGTTGTACATTAATCATAAAGTCTTTTGAACTTCTAACACTAAGAGACCAATTTCAGGCACATCTATTAATCCAAAGGGTCTTCCGTGACACTCTCCAAACTCTAAGACTTGAACAAATAGCTTTTTCAGAAAGGTGTGAGTAAATTACTTTCCTCACCCTTTTGGGGAGTCTAAAATCAGCTGAACTTTTACATTTTAATTCCTTGGTCTAGGAATCTAATCATGGAATAAGGAAAGTTGAATAGACTGATTCACATGAAAATTATCAGGGTTTTTTGTTTGTTTGGGTTTCTTTCCCAAATATTGGTCATCATCTAAGTTGCTGCCCCTATGATTTATGGCTGAAACTTTCATTTTCTACTTCAACCTTGGAAATCAGACATAAAAAACAAAGTGAGTAGGGGGCCCTGGGTGGTGCAGTTGGTTAAGCATCCGACTCTTGGTTTCAGCTCAGGTTGTGATCTTGGGGTGGTGGGATTGAGCGCCACGTCTGGCTCAGCGCTCAGTTCAGTCTGCTAAAGTTTCTCTCTCTCTCCCTCTGCCCCTCCCCATGTGCTCACGCTCGCTCTCTCTCTCTCTCTCTCAAATGAAAAAATAAGTCTTAAAAAAAGACACACACAACAGGGGCGCCTGGGTGGCTCAGTCGTTAAGCGTCTGCCTTCGGCTCAGGTCATGATCCCAGGGGCCTGGGATCGAGCCCCACATCGGGCTCCCTGCTCGGCAAGAAGCCTGCTTCTCCCTCTCCCTCTGCCTTCTGCTTGTGTTCCCTCTCTTGATTATTTATTTATAAATAAAATCTTAAAAATAAATAAATAATTAATTAATTAAAAAACCACAAGAAAGCGAGTAGATTTCACACTTAGCTATATAGGTCAGTGTTTTTTGTGTGTCTAGAAGAGTCTTAGCATGTAACTTGGTAAAGAAATTATTAGGGTCTTACCTTCCAAAGATCACCGCACAAGTGTGTTAGTTACTGAAGCAAGTATAATGGCAAGAGTTCACATGTGAGAATCAAGGGTTCTGCTACTAACTACCTTTGTGAACTCTGGCTACCCTGCTTACACGTCTCTGACTTCTTCATGTATAAAGTGAGAGAGTTTGATTAGACAGCCTTTAAATGTGCTCTCAGTATTTAGAGTCCATAATTTTTAATATTTTAGAGAGAAGCACGTGAGAATCTATTAATTCGGGAGCTCTTACTTTTACCCTATCCTAAAATTATTTATGAACCTCTCACTTAATAAGGTGAGAATTGTTTTAAACACTATTAGTGTTAGGGCGCCTGGGTGGCTCAGTCGGCTGGGCATCTGCCTTCAGCTGGGGTTGTGATCCTAGGGTCCTGGGATCGAGCCCCGCATCGGGCTCCCTGCTCAGCGGGAAACCTGCTTCTCCCTCTCCCGCTCCCCCGGCTTGTGTGCTCTCTCTCTCTCTCAATCAGATAAATAAATAAACATCTTAAAAAAAAATAGGGGTGCCTGGGTGGCTCAGTCAGTTAAGCATCTGCCTTCGGCTTAGCTCATGATCCCGGGGTCCTGGGATCGAGTCCCACATTGGGCTCCTTGCTCAGCAGGGAGCTTGCTTCTCCCTCTGCCTGCCACTTAAAGTCTTCAAAAAAATTTAAAAATTAAAAAAAATAAAAATAAAAAAAGAAACACTATTAGTGTCCACACAATATCCATTTTCCCCTCCTCCTTGCTAAGACCACTCTAATGTAATGTATGTCAATGCGAGTTCAAGTACTATACTGTCACTTCATGTACTCTTACCAATGGAAGCAGAAGTTGCTGAATGAGCCTTCCTGTAAAGCTCTTTCAAAGATGGTAGACTCTGCTAGCAAGTATCTTTCACACCTCGGCTCTTCTCCTCTTCCTGCCTGGAACTGGGACACAATACTAGAGGTGGAGCCGCCACCGTGTGAATACAAGGCAACAAGCACAGCTGAGCACAGAAGTGTATTTGTTTCCTAGGGCCACCATAACAGAGAACCAAAGCTGAATAACAAACTTGGAGCAGCAGAAATTTATTCGCTCATGGTGCTAGAGGCCCCACATCTGAAATCAAGATGTCAGGAGGGCCATGCTCCCTTGGCTCCCTTGGCTCTTCTAGATCCTGGTGGCCCCAGGTATTCCTTTGCTCATAGCAACATAACTCCAATCCCTGCCTCTGTCTTCACATGACCATCTTCCTGTGTGTCTCTATCTACATTTTCCTCTTCTCAGAAGGACATCAGTCATACTGGATCCTAATGACCTCATCTTAACTTGACTACATCTGCAAAGACCCTATTTCTAAATAAGGTCACATTCACAGGTCCTGGGGGGTTAGGACTTCAGCACCATTGTGTGTGTGTTGCGGGGGGCACAATTCAACCCATAACAGTTCCGATGGCATTCTGGAGCTACTTTATCAGCTCTGGATTTTCTACTTCTGAACTTACTACATGAGAAAAACAAAGCCTCCAATTTGTTTAAGCCTCTACTTATTCAGAGTTTTTTGCATTTAGAAGAGAACTCAACTCTATCTGACACAGTAACTTCAAAGCGAAGCCTGGCAATTACAAAATTATCTGACATAGGGAGCCTCCTTATTCAGAGAGGATAGTTGTAATTTCTTAAAGATAGAGAGGATTATTCTCTTGTGAGAGAGTGGGGCAATTGGTGGGAACCTGTGCTCAGCTAAGATTTTTCCAGTCATAATTTAAAGATCAAATCTGTTTTCAAAATAGAGTTCACCAGATACTGAAAAGGTCAATGGGCCTGTATTCAGCAACCAGATTTAAGACCTAACCCTGCCCTGGACTGACACCTGTCTCAGATATTTCTTTATTAGTCACCACTGTGTACCTCAAGGAATGAGAATACAAATGCAGCTTTTGTGCTTCAATTACCAGAAGCACAGTTTACTTGTCTAACACAATCAGGTTCAATTTTATGATACTATCTTTCTGCCAGGTGTGGTGCTCAGAAATATATGAGCCAGAAAACACTTCAAGCAGCCAAGATTGAAATTTGTCTTAATTTTGAGAGAGTTGCTGAGTCCTTAGACCATTTTCAGGGCATCTATACCAGGAACATAACCATGATTTATTCAGATTACTTACGGCTCCGTCACTGGGGACAAGCAATTATTCCTGTCATCTCTGTTAGTCAGAGTGCCCTGAATTGTTCATTTGACTGCTCAGCAGGCTCAGAAAGGCTGACGTCAGAGTAAATGGATATTCCTATCACTTCTGCCTAAGAAATACAAGGGCATAGTTGGTAAGTCAGGACTTTCCAATCTTCCGTCCAAGAAAAATATTTGAGTGCCTATCTTGTGGCAGACTAATGCCAGGCACTGAGGATTAAACAAATAAGCCACAACCCCTACCTTCAAGGAGCCCACAGTTCAATCAGAGATAGGCAAATCAGCCGATTTCTGCCTTCAGTTCACAAGACACTGAAGTAAATGCTGAGATTGGTTGAAGAACTGATGTGAAGGAAGCATGCAGGCAGGGCAATTAGCTCTTCTCTGGGCAGAGTGAAGCTCCTGATTAAACTGGTGCCAAAAGTTAGACCTGCAGGTACACTAGGAGTTAGCCACGTGAGAGGGAAAAGCACATGCAAAGACTCAGAACTAAAGGAGCACATGACATAGTTGAGACCTGCACAGAGTTCAGTATGGTGGAGTATGAGGTGGAAAATATCAGTAGAAACAAATGAAACGTGGTCCCCATTCTGAAGACACCGGGGAGCTACTAGAACAGTGGTGAGTCAGACAGTTGTATGATCAGGTTTGTAGAAAGTGTCTTTCTGGCAATGGCATACAGACAGATCAGAACAGAGCAGGACCGGACATGGAGAAACCAGTAGGAGTCTGCCGAAGCATTCTAAGGGAGGGGGGAGTAGCGGGAAAGGAATGAGAAGACACACTTAAGGAGTAAAATTGCCAGCACTTGATGAGTTATCAGATTTAGCAGGCACCCAAGAATGACACTAAAATTTATGGTTTAGTTAACTGGTGTGCATGGGTGTGAGGAGGTATTCTTACAGCTTAAAAGTTAGGAAATGGCAAAAATTGTTAATTCTCTTATATTGATACTAAAAATCCATATTCAAATTTCATATTCATATTTAATAAAGTAACTCAGTTATGTTCCCTAATCAAATTTCTGATATAAAAACTATTTGGGGGCACCTGGGTGACTCAGTGGGTTAAGCATCTGCCTTCGACTCAGGTCATGATCCCAGGGTCCTGGGATCGAGCCCCGCACTGGTCTCCTTGCTCAGCGGGGAGCCTGCTTCTCCCTCTCCTTCTGCCATTCCCCCTGCTTGTGCTCTCTCTAGCTCTCTCACACTCTCTCAGTCAAATAAATAAATAAAACCTTTAAAAAAATATTTGAATTTTTTTAAATATGAAAAGCAAATTTACTTTAGAAACTAGATATTGATGAGGATGAATGATGAAAAAAAATTTGTAGAGTATAAAAGTCCTAATGTATGGAGCAGTAGTTCTCCATTATTTTGTATCTCAGTCTCGTTAAGAGTCCCCTTCCACAACATCTTAAGATAAACTCTCAGAATAGCTCTTTGCTGAAAGGTCATCGGGACGGCAAAAGGAACACATGCTTGCTAACTACTACATGTGAGGGGGCCTGGGACATGGGGTCATGGGGACTAAAGGTGGCAATATTTACAGGTAACCAAGAACAGGTCCCCGTGATTGATGGCTACAACAGGAAGACTATGAAGCAAAATCCATTCTCTACTTTGTTCTTTGCACAAGGCTGCCCAGCTAGACTGCATTTCCCAGGCTTCTTTGCAGTTAAGTGTTGCCCCGTGACAATATTCACCAAAGGAACATGAGCAGAACTAATGAGTGCCGCTTCTAAATCTGGGCCCTATGATATTGCAAAAATTCCTCCACATTTTCCCTTTCCTTCAAGCTGAACAAAAGCATGACTGCACCCAGCAGATGAGAACAACACCCTAGGGACTGCCATGGGAATAAGGCAGAGGGAGCTTGGGTCCCTGGGTGGCCACAGGGAGTGGAATTGCCAGCCTCCCTGCCCTGGACTGCTGTGAAGGAAAATAAACATTTTTGTTCTTTAAGCCACTGTACTGCCTGGTGTATCTGTTACAGCAGGCTTGTCTTTGTCACAAGGAACACAACTTTTTTTCTTTTTCCTTCTCTTCTCCAGCACAGCTATTTCATTTTTGCGGTATTGTCTTCCATGTGTGTAAATATTATAAGAGCTGTAAATGCAACTCTGTTATTCTCATTCTCGTATCACAAGCATCTTCCAGGATCAAAATTATCTTCAATTATTTATTTTAAAATAAAAAATGAAATCACTCAGAGAAGATTAGTGCAGGGCAAAAAAGTTTGGGTTCTTTGCAATTCTCCCTTTTTGTAATGACTGCTGTAGCCACAAGTGTATGTAGCGAATAGAGAATGTTGGAGGTTGTAACACCATCAGGATGGCAATATAGGTCATTCCCGACTTCATTTCCCTCACAGGAAGAACAGTTAGCAACTGTCCATAGACAAGATACCATCGTGAAAATCCCAGAACCTGGGGAGGAAGCTGAAGCAGGCCCCTTGACCACAGAGACTGAGAAGGACAGCATAAGAAGGTAAGAGAGATGGCTAAACCTCTGGCTACATTGTTTGCCCTCAGGTCAACACAGTGCTGCATGGAAAGGTCCCCCTAGACCTAGGGTTTCACCAATGGGTAAAGAGAGCCTAAGATGGACATTCAGCACCCCACCAGTTGCAGGACGCATCCCAGGAGGCCCACTCAGGTCTTGCCTGACAGGAATCAAAGGGGGGAATCTGTGAGGCTTGACTTCTGGAGATCAGAGAGAGACAGAGAAGGGGAGTGGGGTTTATAGCACCCAGCACTGAGATCTTGGCAAACCACATTCTTGCAGTGGCCTCTGAGCAGAGATCCCAGGCAGCTTCTCTGCCCATCTGTAGAGCTGAGCTGGTAGCCCTTTCTGGCCAGAGGGCCCAATTTCTAGTTCTGCCTGATTTCAGTCTCCAGGGAATAAGCCATTCTACCACCCCATGCAGATAGGAAAGCAAACTCACAACACTGCCCAATTGCTGAGCATAGCCTCCAGTCCCTGCCTCTTCAAGAAGCCTGGGCAGAGGATATGGGCAGTTACAGAGCCCATCCTACAACCCTGTTAGGTCAGAGAGTCAAGCCAGCAGACTGGACCAACTGTTAAGCATAGCCTTTGACCCCACATAAGCAGGGAGCCTAAACAGTGACCCTGGGCAGCCTTGGAGCCTAGCCTACAGTACCACCAAGCTGCAGAGCCCAGCTGACAGCCCTACTGTAGGAATTTAAACATTTCACTACAAAAAATCAGCTAAGCATAGAAGAATACAGTAGTGCAGAAAATGAAGAACAAAAAAGCTATAGAGCACATAGAAAACAAGTAACAAAATAACAGAAGTAAACTACCAAGTGTGAATCACGAAGAAATAGAAAATTTTAACAGACCAAAAAGACATTGAATCAGTAACCAAAAACCTCTCAACAAAGAAAAGCTCAGGACTTAATGGCTTCACAGTGAATTCTACCAAATATTTAAAGAAAATTTAATGCCAATCTTTTCTGAATGCTTCCAAAAATTGAAGACAGAACTCTCCCAAACTTATGAGGCCAGCATTATTCCAAAACCAAATGCAGATAAGGACACTAAGAAAAGAAAACTGCAGGCCAATATCCTTGATGAATATAGATGCAAAAATTCTCAACAAAATACTAGCAAACCAAATTCAACAGCACATCAAAAGCATCATACACCACGATCAAGTTGGATTCATCCCTGGGATGCAAGGATGGTTCAACATATGCAAATCAATAAATGTGATACAACACATTAATAAAATGAAATATAAAAATCACATCATCATCTCAATAGATGCAGAAAAAGCACTTGACAAAATTCAACATCCATTCATGACAAAAACTCTCAATAAATTAAGTATAGAAGGAATGTACTTAAATATAATAAAGGACCACATATGACAATCTCACAGCAAAACCATACTCAGTGGTGAAATCTTGAAAACTTTTCCTCTAAGATCAGGCATAAGACAATGGGGCCCACTCTCAACGTATTCCACATAGTCCTGGAAGTCCTAGCCAGAGCAATCAGTCAAGTAAAAGAAATAAAAGGCATCTAAATCAGAAAAAAAGTAATATTGTCTTTGTTTGCAGATGATATGATCTTATACATAGAAAATACTAAAGACTCCACCCGTATCTTACACTACTCACAAACATTCACTCAAAATGGATTAAAGACTTAAATGTAAAACCTGAAACCATAAAACTTCTAGAAGAAAACATAAGGGAAAAGCTCCTTGACATTGGTTTTGGCAATGATTTTTTGGATATGACACCAAAAGCACAAGCAACAAAAGCAAAAATAAATAAGAATGGTTATATCAAACTAAAAAAGAAACAATTGACAAAATAAAAAGGCAACTTTCAAAGAATGAAGGAAAACAGTTGCAAACCACATATCTGATACAGTATCCAAAATATACAAGAAACTGTACAACTCAATAGCAAAAAAATTAGATAATCTGATTTTATTTTTTATTTTTTTAAAGATTTTATTTATTTATTTGACAGAGAGAGACACAGCAAGAGAGGGAACACAAGCAGGGGGAGTGGGAGAGGGAGAAGCAGGCTCCCCGCAGAGCAGGGAGCCCGATGCGGGACTCGATCCCAGGACCCTGGGATCATGACCTGAGCTGAAGGCAGTCGCTTAACCAACTGAGCCACCCAGGCGCCCTAGATAATCTGATTTTAAAATGAGCAAAGGACCTGAATAAAAAATGTTTCCAAAGAAGATATTCAAATGGCAAATGGATACATGAAAAAATGTTTAACATCATAATGATTAGGGAAATGCAAATCAAAACCATAATGAGACATCATCTCACACCTGTTAGAATGACTATTCTCAAAAAAAGACGAGATTTACAAGTGTTGGCAAAGATGCGGTGAAAGGGAACCCTTGTGCACTGTTGGTGGGAATGCAAACTGATAGAGCCTCTAAGGAAAACAGTATGGAGGTACCTCAAAAAATTAAAAATAGAACTACCATATGATCCTGCAATTCCACTTCCAGATATATATATCCAAAAGAAATGAAATCACTATCTGGAAGAAATATCTAGACCACCAGTTCATTGCAGCATGATCTACAATAGCCAAGACATGGAAACAACCTAAGTGCCCACTGATGGATGAGGAAATGTGATTTTATGTATACACACACACACACACACACCAGAGTATTATTCAACCATAAAAAAAGAAGAAAATTGCCATTCGTGACAACATGGATGAAACATGAGGGCATTTTGCTAAGTGCAATAAGTCAAATACAGAAAGACTCATACTATATGAACTTATATGGGAAATCTAAAAAACGGACTTACAGAAACGGAGAGTAGATTGGTCATTGCAGAGAGGGCAGGGAGGGAGGAATGGATAAAGGTAGTATAAAAGGTGCAAAGTTCCAGGTAAAAATGGGGCACCTGGCTGGCTCAGTTGGTAGAACATGTGACTCTTATTCTCAGGGTCTTGAGTTCAAGCCCCACACTGGGCATAGAGCTTACCTTAAAAAAAAAAAAAAAAAAAAACTAGAGGGAGAGAAAAAAAGATAAATAAGTTCTGGGGATGTAAGGTACAGCACAGTTACTACTATTAGTAATATTGTATTGTATATTTGAAAATTGCTAAGAAAGTAGATCTTAAAAATTCTCAACACAAGCACAAATTGTAACTGTGTTAAGTGATGGGTAGTCTTAACTAACCTATTTTGGCAAACACTTCACAATATATACATACATCAAATCATCACATTGTACACCTTAAATTTACACGATGTCGTATGTCAATTATATCTCAATAAAACTAGAAGAGTAAAATAGACTCCTAAAGAGAAAGTTGGAGTTGCAGATTGTGAAGCAGACCATTTTTAAAATATCAGTTCCTCAATAGCTGATTCGTCTGGTGGAACCTCTAGAAAACCTGACTCCCTTTCACCCAACAATGAATTACTCTTCCCAAAACAGCCCAACTTCCTAAGTGGAAGTTGAAATCATCCTAAAAGCAACAAGAATTTTCCTGGAGATCAAGTGCCCAATTGTGATTTTTTTCCTTAATGGAAGAACAATGTGTACCTTTAGTTTTTTGACACCTGAAAGATTTGTGATTTTGTTTTCTTGAGAAGCTTAGCAAGAAATTAGTTCAATTTAGTATGATTTCAAAATAGTAGGCATTATTAAAATATTCTAGATAATATGGCAATTTAAGGATGCGACAGGATTAGACTAGAAGTCAGTTAGGTCTTATAGAGTAAGTAAACCAAGCAAACCGATTTCAAATCAAGCTAAAATCATTTAGTAAGCACCTAAAGTATGCAAACCACGTCTCAGATACTCTCCATCACCCGTGAGCTGTCTAGTGCGGATGGAAGACGTATAACTGACTAATAAAAATTTATGGTGGAATAAAATGAACTCTATAATACTTGTATAAGCAAAGTACATTTGGGTCATCTTGGAAGAAGAAATTAATTCGATAAATGTTGAAGTAGGGGGAAGAGGAGGAAAGTGTCCAACAGCAGAAAATAAAATCAGTGTTTACCACCCCACCCCCAACAATTCCCATTTCTCAGCCCCTGAGACTCACCTTCCTCTGGGATATTTGAGAAAAAGGATGTTTGCCTCACATTTGTTCCTGAGTCACCCTCTTTGCAGCTGCTTCTGTGAGTCACTTGCTCCTCTCCGTTACCCTCAGCTCTGCTCGGATTCTCCATCCTGGCCGCCCCCCTGGATGATCGGGGATTGCTGTTCTCATGACATAATGATGGTGTCCCTGGAAGGATATAAGATCACACTTCCTTTTGTTGCTTTTCTCTTTAATTTCCCACAACACCATCAATACAAAACATGTGCCTATTTGGTAGATTTAATTAAAGGATTGGTGAAAACCAGGGGCATTTGTTTATAATATAGGAGGATAAGACTTAAAATTGGATGACAAATATGATAATTCTCACAACCCAAAAGGAAAAACCCAAAGTCCTTTACAGGCATCCTTTTGGGGAAATATCCTAATTCCTAACTTTGCTCTCTTGCTTGAAATCCAGCCTCCTCTTGCCCCTTCTAAGAATGGCTAAGTTCTTCAACCCTTCAAATGCAAATCCTTACTACTACTACTGTATGAAACCGCCCCCCCTCCCCGCCCCTGGATGACTCAAGGACACAATAACTAGAGTAAAGCATTATTCCAATGGGGAGACTCAGGACAGCCGAGATGAGTGCTGCGCTGCAAGTCCAATGTGTCTTCTGAACTCTCTATGCCAATCTGCTGTGAACCCGGGCATCTTCATCATTCTTGCAGTTTTCCCAGTGGATTGCCGTTGGACTGAACGTGTCTCACACTCCTTTTCTAGTAGAAACAATACTTTTCAAAGATGGTATACTCTAAATTTACATTAGAGGAGACATGCTTTTTCTAAATGTGAAGTTATCCGCCTATATTCTCCTGCCCACAATGGAAATTACACTTTACACGGTTGTGCCAAGAAGTTTGGTCTCTTTTTCCTACTTCCAGGCAATTCCCAGAGGCCTACCTGTGTTTCAGAAATACAGCCTTCTGTGCCAAAAAACAGAACCATCCACCCTGACGGCCAGCATTTATTACATAAAAATGAAGAAGGAGATTTCAAAGTTCATTCTTTCCTGAGGGCCTGACTGAATTCATGGGCAGCCCTCTTCTTCTCAGGGATCTCTGTTAGGGTAAGGGAGACAAAGCACAGGAATAGACACAAACAGCCAAAGAGCTGTCTGGTGTGCAAAGAACCCCTACTCTTCCTTAGGCTAACAGAATCCACCTCCTTAAGCCCAGGAATGGACACGTGACCAGCCTGAGCCAATCACGATACTTCATATTTTCAGCCATACAAATTCATCCAAGGCTTGGAAACAGGATTTAAACCTAAGCCGGGCCCATCAGAGTCCCGCCTTTGTATTTTAATCTAAAATTGGATGAGAAAAGCCTCTTTTCCTCTAAGGGTGATGAATGACTGAAACCCTGTTTTCTGCCATGAAGAAAGAACCTTCCCTCCACAGTAAAATAGAATAAAACCAGTATGAATAGGAAAGCAGAAGTGAGATTCAAAAGAGTATGTTCCTTAGTGCTTGAGTGCCTGGTTCCAGCCCCTGAGGTCTTCAAAATTGCTGTAGTTCCTAAGAACCATTCTTCAATTCTCTGAGTTATTCCAGTATTCTTTTAATTTAGCTCAAATCTTACTTAAACTGGATCGAATTGAGTTTCTCTTCTTGCACACAAAATGTTCCTGAGATTATACCCTGTCCACACCAAATACCTTCCCTAAGGGTGGGAATGAAGACAGGAGAAGTTACCCTTCCATTTGAACAGAAGCAAATCCTACATATGCAATCAGAAAGTCCTTCTCTAGGGCCTGGCATTATTCTACGTAGAGTCAAATGGGACTCTTCAGAAAAGGATTTTCTAACACGCTAATATATCGCAGATCCTATACATCCGAATGGACCAGTTGTTAAATAGAGCCCAGTGCCTCCTAAGTATCAAACCAATTGCATATGCTACAAGCTTGTCTTCAGAACATAACTGCAATACATCTATGCATGTGATGTCTAATAATTATTGGGCAACTTATGATCAGTGAAACAAAATGGTGACATGGCATACCAAGAATTGTACTTGAGATCCGTTTTATCCAAGGGATAAATCTTGCTAAAGTTTTTTTCTTCTTTTCCAACTTCACAAAAAATATGATAGAGTTTTAGAGTAGCATGTTTGATGACAAGTTTTGTAAGCCTCTAACTGGGGCGTCCCCTAATCTGAGAGAACTGACCATGCTCCTGCAGAATGCCATAGCCACTAACCCAGACCAACTCCTGTGAACAAGTGGGGAGACTCAAGGAACCCCAGGCTGATAATTCCTAATGCTTTGCTGCAAGTGTTTTCTTTGGGAATATCACAATAGTATATAATTTCTGTAAGATTTGTGCATCAATTCTCAAAACCTCTGACCCAGTCCTATGAAGAACTACTTTGAGGCCCCAGAAATCAAGAAATACTGAGAAATGTAGACTCTAGTGGAGTTTTTACCAATAGGTAGATCAGAGAGCTGGATAACTTCTAGATATTCAGCCCAAGCCCTAGTTGTTACCAAGGGGTAAAAAACCTCAATGCCTACATTATATACCTTACCAACTACAACTCCATGCTTCAAAAGCAATGTGAGTTATTCACATGTAATCCAGATGTCGGATGAGTCCCTTTGCCTCTTAAGATGGTTCAAACTCCCATTCCAAATTTCTCCAGTGGAAGTCCAGTGCCCTGCCCCAGATTCCTGAGTATTCCTAGGGGACTTTCATTCCCACTGTTATTTTGGACTCCGACTGCTGATTCCACTGATGAGTTTAACTGACAGATTACCTTGCCATGTGGCACACTCAGTCCCTATTCTGCACCACATTAACCCAGACATGGAACCCAGCCCCTCGGCCCCCCCCGCAGGACACTTACTCATATATGCACTGTGTTTACACAGGGAATTCGTGTATATGGCACAGTTCTCCAAAGACTTGGGACAGTGATGGTGTTTCTACAGAAATAAAAAGATTATACGACTGAACACGGCCAGTTCCACATCTTAAAAGATTTTAAGGTCTCTCCCGTATTAACCTACCAGGTGCTCTCCCACAGATCCTGTTTGCTCAGTTTTCCCCAACCCCAGGTGTTTATTGCAGAGCAGTTTGCTCTGAGCGTTCTTTCTTTGTGTCCAGCTACCTGTGCCCTGGGGATGCACCTTCCACCCAAGTAACTTACGGAGTATTTCCCTAAAATGGATTCTGGTCCCAGCTGCCAAGAATTTTCTACCTAATGTGCATAGAATGAATTAAACCCTGACACTGGAGAATTCTAAAGCACTCGAGCTTTTCTTGCACTACATTTCATGGGTTCTTACATCAGAACAATAAAAGCTCTCGCCTTCCTTCACCTCTCTCATCCTAAAGAGCTTTGTGTTACCAGTTCATTCGCTGCAGGTAAGTCCCCACCAAGACATGATACTGTTACTATACTCCTGGAAGTTGGTCTGTTAGAACATCTAGGTTTTTGATAATGCATAATAAATTAATTGAACCCCAAATTAAACTTAAAAAGACACATTTGCAAGAATGGAAAGGAAGTTAGATTCCTTCCTGTAGCAGAACATGTGGGATTGAAGAATGTAAATGACATCAGGAAACAGTTGGTCTTCAGATAGATGTGTTTGTCCTCTAAAGTGATTAATCACCACATCATTTTGAACTTTAAAGTGGCTATTTTCCCAATTCTGCAAGATCATTCCAGTCAAAGAAAGTGTTTATTTTCTACTTTGATTTGAGGAATGGGAAAGGGAGCAGGCATCTCTCTCCCTCTAGAGAGGGTGGGTAATGAACATGACCGAAAAATCCATGAGTTTGTATTCTTTCCTTTGAGTCCAGAAACACATTTGCGTGAACTATATCCGGGTATGGAGGGCTAGGATTTTAATGCTGTGGCCTAAGGTCCCAGCTACCTAAAACCAATTCAAAAACAGGAGAATCCGGTGACAGGGAATCAGCCTTCTTTCCTCCTTGGAACTGCTGACATTATGTCAGCTCCCCCGGCCTTGCTGACCTCACCCTGTGATCTCTAACTCCTCCCACCCTCAGCCTGGAGCATAGACTCAGTCTAAACCTTCCCTCCCATATCTCACTGAGCTCCAGCCCCAAACATCTGCCTGCAGTTCCCCAAACTCACGAGGCATGTTCTGGCTTTAGAGCCTTTGCACTGCTACTTCTCGAGCTGGACAGGTCGTCCTCCATATATCCATCCCCATGGCAGCTTCACTCTCTTCATCCCCTCACACAAGCTCTCTCTGACCACCTTACCTACAAGAGGATCCGTGTCCTCCTTTAGCCCTCTCCCTTACTTTATCTTTCTTCATAGAACTTATTGCTGCCTGATATTCTATATAATAACTTAATATCTGTCTCCCTAGTAGAGTCCCTGAGATCAAGAATGTTGTTCAGGGCATCACTGGATCTCCTGTGCCTAGAACAGTGACTCTCACGCGGTAATTGAATCAGTGAATAAATGAATGAATGAGTGATAACCTTGGAAGAAACTGTGTAACTTAGTGGTTTGGTGCATAGACTTTTGAGATGGCAAATCTGGTTCGAATTCTGGCTCCTCTCTTTACAAACTGTCTGGACTTCGCCGAGTCACTTATCCTATATCACAGGATTATTGTACAGACTAAGTGAAGTAACATATGAAAGTCATTTAGCAGGATAAGCATCGTTGTTTTCCTATTGTTCCAGCCTCTTATTTTATAGATGAAGGACCAGAGGTAGACTGAGGCAGAGGAACTGGGGCAGCATCTCTAATCTTGGGGATGACTTGTGCAGAGAAGGAAACAAATCTCCCATTCCCTCATAAAGGCATCCTCAGCCGCTACCAAAACCTTAAGAATATACTCTCACCTTGCCTCAGCAATTTTACTTCTGCAAATGTATCCCAAGGAAATGATCACCTATGTGGGCAAAGATTCTGCCACACAGATTTTTATCACAGTCTTATTTAAGACAATAAGGGAGTTGCCTGGGTGGCTCAGTTGGTTGAGCATCTGCCTTTGGCTCAGGTCGTGATCCCAGGGTCCTGGGATCGAGTCCTACATCAGGCTCCCTGCTCAGCAGGGAGTCTGCTTCTCCCTCTGCCTGCTGCTCCCCCTGCTTGTACTCTCTCTCTCTGTCAAGAGAATGAGTAAAATCTTTAAACAAACAAACAAATAAAAATAAAACAATAAGAAATTAGAATGATACTAGGTGTCCAAGAGGGAATTGATTTGATAAATTATGGTATGGTTAGATGATGTGATATTACATGGCTATTTAGAACTAAATTGAAGAAGATTAGTAAGAGGAAAAAATGCTTACATATACTCAAATAAGAAGGACCAATATCATCAAAAAGTCTGGGTGGTTGGAATCAGAATGAATTGTATTTTCTTTGTATATCTCTGAATTTCCCATATTTTCTTTAGTAAATAGGCATTCAGTCTTTTAAGTAAAAATAATAATAGCTTGTTAGCGTTCTCACAATAAAAAGTTACCACATTTTATGGGGAGAGCAATGAGGGATGCCTAAACTTGAGGAAGTTTCCCAAGTTCAGAGGGAATGAAATTTTTTTCCAGATGTCATGATTTTAAGTGAGCAATCCCCCTAAAAGCTTTGGCACACAGCAGATTCCAGAGTAGTCTAGCTTCATGACCATTAGGACCAACTGCCGTGTGTCCAGAACATCTACATTACTCTGTATTAGCACATTTAACTGATGACATTAGCAATGTTGCATTTTAAAAACCAAATTGACTTATAGCATTGCTCATTAGATTTAAATACTAGAGTGATTCATCATTTACAGTAAATCTATTAGATAAATTACACTGCAAAATGCAGCATCGTCAGTGTGGCAGGCCTGCCTGGAAATTAAGAATGGGAAGGGAAATTGAAGGAGAGAGATTCCTATCCGTGATTTGAAATTTAAACTTAGATTGCTATGGCAAGCATCTGAGCCTCGGCCAAAGAGGACAAGGCATCTGCCACATGTCTAAGATATTCCACTCTAATAATAGCCGAGGACCTCTTTTGGAACAGGTTAATGCCTTGCTTCATAAGGAAAAATCTTGAATGTTAAAATACTTTTAGGATTATTTCCTTACCCTTTAAATTTTTTTTTCACAATGTAACTGGGCTGCATATGTGATATATGGAACCATGGTTGGGTTTCTGCTGGTTAAATATAGTCCCAAACCCACAGCATGTTCAGCTGGGGGCCCTCGCTCACCAGATGTTATTCCACTAATAGTGAGTGAGCTCATCCTTGGTGTGGAAGGTTATTCATTTGGGAGAGAATAATGAAAGTGAGACAATCATTACGTCACCTTTTCCTGTACATTATTCTCCCCTGCAGCTAACAAGGAAAACATGCTGCCATGTTAGTTGTAAGCTAAGTCATGTTCTTGCTTTCTTAGATCAACTTAAAGTGAATCATAGGGTAATTCTAGTCCAGATTAATTATTTTAAATATATTATGGGATAATTTGCATTTGGAGAAAGAGACTTGGGAATGGTCTTTGTCTCAAACCCAAGCGCCATGACTATCTGAGGTGTGATTATCAGCACCCGATGCCCAGAGGCACTGTCCTCTCTCCACACCTTTGCAGAAGTTAGCTTATTGTCCTCAGGGGACCATCTGAGAGGCAGAGCCTGCTGTTTCTGGAAACACGAAGACTTCTGAATAATGAAGTAAACTTTTCATTTCATTTTCATATTCAAGTAAAATAATGCTAATGAGATCATGTCTTTTTTCTGTTTGAATGACTCATTTGGCATTACCTATCAAACCCCAAGTTCAAGTTCAGAGTAAAATTAATTGGTAGATAATACAGCAAACAGGCAATCTCTCTCTCTTTCATACACACACACACACACACACACACATTTGTTTAAAAAACAAAAGCAGTCTTTATGTGAAAAACTATTTTTTTTAGAAAACACACATTTAAACTGATGATGTAATGTATGGTGATTAACATAACATAATAAAATTTAAAAAAAAGAAAACACACATTTATCATTAAGAACTTTAACTCATTACTGAATTTTATCACAGCTTTCCTTTAAATACAATAACAATTCAGCAGCAAGCAATTTTACTAAATTTCTTTAGATGGTTTTAACTTTCTGCCAAGAGACTAAACTGATCTAGTTTTTCTAGTGTCATATTCATCTTTATAGAACTTGGCTCCAAAAGGAAATGAGACATCCAATAATGACCCACCTGAGGAAGGTCTTCAGTTGGGCGCCCTGTCTGGGCCCTCGCGATCCCTTGTGCTCTCTTGAGCTGCCCGTGTCTTCATTTAGGCACTCAGTGTCATCTCAGAGAGAAAGTTTGGTGCCTAGAGAAAATCGTGGCCCATTATAAAGCCTTCCATACTTTTTATTTCTATCACGTTTGCCCATATTGGTCTCTTCCCGGTATCTGCCACCTTCAATGGCACACTCCGTGCAAAGAGCACTGTACTGAAATTCAGGATTTCTGGGGTAGTTCCCAGCTTTACACATTTTCTCTCTCCTCTTCTTTCCACTTTTCAGACTCCTCATTTGTCAAAGTGAAATAATATCCCAGGTGACAAAAACTCCTGAAATTCTTGGCACATTCATATTTAATAAATTTGAATAGGTTGGGACTTGCCAGTGGATCCAGGGCCCTAGGCACTCTTGCCTTCATAGGCCCCTTCCTCCATAAAAAGATATTTAAAATTATATTTTATTCTCTGACATGGACCATAATAACATCTTTCTAGCTATGTCTCCCGAGGCAAGGGAAACAAAACCAAAAATAAACTAAGAAATTAAAAGCTTCTGCGCAGTGAGGGAAATAATGAACAAAACTAAAAGGCCACCTACTGAATGGAAGAAGATACTTTCAAGTGACATATTTAATAAAGGGCTAGTATCCAAAATATATAAAGAACTTATACTATAACTCAACACCCCAAACCCAAATAATCCAATAAAAAAGTGGCAGAAGACATGAACGGACATTTCTCTAAAGAAGGCATCCAAATGGCCAACAGAAAACAAAACAAAACAAAACAAAATGGCCAACAGACACATGAAAAGATTCTCAACATCACTCATCATCAGGGAAATGCAAATCAAAACAACAATGAGATATCACCTCATACCCGTCAGAATGGCTAAAATCAACAACACAAGAAATGAGAGGTATTGGCAAGGATGTGGAAAAAGGGGACCCCTCCTGCACTGTTGGTAGGACCCTCAGCACTGTGCCTGATAGATAAGTCAGCACTGTCCCAACTCCCCACTGTGATGTCATAGTTTGCTCTCTTCCCTCTATCCCGGACAGCTTTTGTTGTTGCTGTGCCCCCTTCCTTTCTTTCCCCTTTTTTGCTGATTGTTTCCAGTAGAGATAGGTTGCCTCTTTCCCTTGTCTCCAGCCTCCCTTATGTTCTTCAACCCTGGTGAGTCAAGACACTCTTGCAAACAGACACAGCTCAAAGAATTAAAAATATCATGTGGCGCCTGGGTGGTTCAGTCGGTTAAGCATCTGACTCTTGGTTTCGGCTCAGGTCATGATCTCAGAGTTGTGAGATTGAGTCCCATATCGGGCTCCATGCTGGGCGTGGAGTCTGCTTAAGATTCTCTCTCTCTGCTCCTCCTCCCTCTAAAAAAAAGAAGAACCACTTCTAAGTGGAGAAGAGATTTCTGGGATCACATGCACCAAATTTTAAGAATGGTTTTTATTAGGCTTTGGGCTTTGGGTGATTTTCTTTTTCTTCTTGGCAATTTCTATATTTCTCACATTTTTGAAATGAGCATAATTTTTAATAGAAAGGATAAAAATAGTAAAATTTAATTTTAATAAGGATCAACTACTATATTTTTCCAGAATAGGTGCTGACCCAGCTTCTATTTACCCATTCCAGAACAGTTCCTTGGTCTCGATAGCATGCCTTGCTAACTCCATACCCTTCAATAGTCAGTGTCTTTCCAGGCTAACTCTGGACTTGGCCATATAACTTGCTTTGGCCAATGGATTAATGCTACCAGTAGAGTTTTAAATAACCATTTTCTTGAAACCATGTTTTGGGTTGGAGATTAAGACACACCTTTCAAAAGACTTTTAAGTTTCTTTCAGCCAACATGATCACCAAGAGAGAGAAAGAAGAAAAATCTTTGCATTTTCCTTTAACACATTTTCCATCTGCTATCATCTGAAAGTGCGAAAGAACTTCAAGTGCCTCGGTACTTAAAAGGGAGGAGTTAATATGATGAGACACAACAAGTTGAATATTTTTCTCAGTGGGTGGCCTTGCAAATACACACCACACACACACACACACACACACACACACACACACAAAGTGACTCTGATCTAGCTAACCATATGGTCCTCATTTTCTGTATCTATTTCTATTTATGTTAACACAAGAATTCTGCCACTGTAAGTCGGCTGACTAACCTTTTGACCCTTGTTTCTTTCTTATATTAAACAGAGGGCTTAGTTGGAAACATTTCTTGGGTGCTGTTTCCTTCAGTTTTCCTCACATGGGAAAAAGAGTAGAAGGCTAAATTGCTCAGTAAAAAATTACATTCACATTATTATTTTCTTTTAAGGTGTCCCCCTAACTGCATCGTCTAAAACTTTTTCTTTTTGCATTTCATTTATTTAAGGCCGTAGTCTTGCCGTCTTCCTTTCCACCAAGAAACAAAGCAAAAAGATCCTGAATGATTTTAGCACATGAAGAGAGGGAATTAGTAAACAATCCGACAACTACTACCATGGTCCTTCCGTCTTACTGGACACCACGGGAAGTTGTAAGTGGTTCCTGGCGCAACTGAGAAGTCTGTGGCCCGGGTGTCCACAGGCTCTCCGCTCTTGGGCTGGGTGGGGACCATGGGAACTGGGATAGCTGCTATTCAGCTCCTGCCAACTGTTGCCATGTGGGAATGGAGGCCTTGTCTTGCCAGGTCAGCTAGTTTTTCCCAAAAAGCTTGAAATCAAGATTTTTGCCTGAAATCTCTCCATTAAAAAAAGTTGTCAACTAATTCACATTTTTAAAAAATACTGTGTGGGTCAACAAATGTGGAAGCCAAATCAAATAAGTCTGTATGGCCTGATGTGGGCCATAGCCTGCCAGTTTGTACTTTCTGCTTTACATTATAAACTTCCTCAGAATTTAAAAATGTTTAGCCCTCCAAATAACTTGGTGCCATTTATAATGATCTATGTACACGGTATGGAGAAAAACCTTAAATAAGCCTACTTGGACACAAATTCTAAACAGTAAAATCAGCCACTTCAGTCATTTGGTGCTAACAGGGCAAAGTAATTTCTTGACAGAATTTTTCACTTCTAAATAGTTGTTTTGACATCATGGAGATTCAGCCTAAAGTATGTATGCAGCAAGACTTAATATTATATTTTTTTAGAATCAGGTCTATATCAGCATCCCCCTCCTGACACACACACATGTAAAATACTACTCCACAACAAAAATGACCCCTATAGACGATTATTTGGGGTCCCTGCAGGATTATTATTGCTGGATATAACAAGGGGTTGGCAAGGATGTGGAGAAATTGGAACCTTTGTACCCTGTTGGTGGGAATGTAAAATGAGGCAGCTGCTATGTAAACAGTATAATGGCTCTTCAAAAAATTAAAAAATAGAATTACCATATGATCTGGCAATCCCACTTCTGACTATATATATTTCCAAAATGATGGAAAGCAGGGTCTTGAAGAGATATTTGTACACCCATGTTCATAGCAGCATTATTCATAATAGCCAAAAGATGAAAGCAACCAAAGTGTTCATTGACAATTGAATAGAAAAACAAAATGTGGTCTATACATAGAATGGTGGCCACCAGGGGCTGGGTGGGGGAAAAAAGTAGTTTTTATTTGGTGGGTGTATTAATCAGGGCTCTCCAGAAAAACAGAACCAAAATGATGCCTATATACATAGCGAAATTTATTTGAAGACAGTGGCTCATGCAATTATTGAGACTGACAAGTGGAAAGTCTGCAGGGCAGGCCATCAGGCCAGAGACCTGGGGAGGAACCGATGTTACGGTTTAAATCTGAAGGCTATCTGCTGGTAGAATTCCCTCTTGCCTGGGGCAGGTCAATCTTTTTTTCTATTCAGGTCTTCAACTGATTGTAAGGCCCATCCATGTTAGGAGAGCAATCTGCTTTACTCAGAGTCTACCAATTTAAATGTAAATATCATTTACATATCATTAAATATCAAAAAGAAATAGCCAGAATAATGTTTGATGAAGTATTTGGGTACTATGGCCTGGTGAAGTTGATACTTAAAGTTAACCATCACAAGATGCCTGGGTGGCTCAGTTGGTGAAGCGTCTGCCTTCAGCTCAGGTCATGATCCTGGGGTCCTGGGATGGAACTCCGCATTGGGCTCTCAGCTCAGCAAGGAGCCTGCTTCTCCCTCTCCCACTGCCACTCCCCCCGCTTCTGCTCTCTCACTCTCTCTTTCTCTCCCTCAAATAAATAAAGTGTTTAAAAAAATTAACCATCACAATGGGTATAGAGCGTCAGTTTTATAAGATTGAAGTTCTGGAAATTAGTTGCATATCAGTGTAAATATACCTAACCCTACTGAAATTTACACTTTAGAATGGTTAAGTTGGTAAATTTTATGTTATGTGTATTTTGTCACAATTTTGTAAAAAGTATATTCGATCTTTCACCTGGGCCTGCAGCACCAGCAGGATGGGCAAGTGTCAAGGTCTTCGTAAGGAAGCTCCACAGCCACAAACAGGACCAAAAGTGGCGTGATAAACAGTACAAGAAAGCACATCTGGGCACAGCCCTAAAGGCCAACCCTTTTGGAGGCACATTACATTCAAAGAGAATTTTGCAGGAAAAAGTTGGGGGTAAAGTCAAACAGCAAAATTCTGCCACCAGGAAGTATGTCAGCGGCCAGCTGATCAAAAATGGCAAGAAATTCACAGCTTTCATACCGATATTGCAGAAAACAATGAAGTTGTGGTTGCTGGATTTGGTTGCAAAGATCATGCTGTTGGTGACATTCCTGGAATCCACTTTAAGGTTGTCAAAGTAGCCAATGTCTTTCTATTGGCCTTTTGCAAAAGCAAGAAGAAAAGACCAAAATCATAAGTTTTGATGATGCAAACATGATAGTAACAAGCTTTCACATTCAAAAAAAAAAAAAAAAAGTACATTAGAGAGAGAAATTTTCTTTCACCAAATACAAAAATAAATCTTTCCATAAGAGACATTAGGGTAGAAACTGGATTATATCCTAACTTTAGGGTTTTGCAAATGACCCCAAAAAATGTTCTTCATATAATATGCAAACTTCTATCAAAGTTGAGAGGGTAAATTATTATATCTCAAAAAAGCTAGTTCTGTGAGGAGTTAAGATTACATAATTCAGGTAGATTGCTTCCCGGGGATATAATTTTCCTCAGGAATAGAGCATAGAGAGTAAGAGAAATACATTCCTTTGTATAGTTAATACATTCCTTTGATTGTGGCTCTCAAATAACAAAGTTTTCAACGGAAGTGTTGGTAATGGCTAAATAGCAGCTAATCCATGGATAATCATTTGATAAATGACTGTAATTTTAGTACTGTAGTGAACATTGCTATGAACCCAAGAGGTAGAATGTGAGTCCTAGGATAAGCAAATCTATGCTCCCGAAGCATTTCAAGTAGGTTTTCTAGAATTTCATGCTCATCCTTAGAGATTCTTAATGAAGTAAGTGAGGTATCGTTTAGTGACTATTACCACAATCATAACTTGGAGATACAGATAATTCACTCAATTTTCTGTAAGCTAGAGAAAGTCTTCCTAGTACAAGTTTCAGAAACTTAAACTTAACAGATGTGACAAGAAGCACCCCTTCTTGGTACCACTGTAATCCAGCCGTCAGTGTATCCTATTAACGAGAGTATATGAGTCATAATAGTCCTGATCCTAATGCTGAGGATCAAGTGCCGATCATGGCAAGTAAAATAATTACCAGTTATAGTTTAAAAGGCAATGTAAGTTCTAGTTACTCTAAATTCCATGGGAAAGATCAATTTAGTTTTTTTGTATTTTACTAACAGTTTCTGTAAAGACTTTTTTCCCCCCATGAAATTAGAGAGTTAAATAAAAGAGATAATTACTGTTGAGGCAGAAAATGAGCTTTGCTTCTCCACAAGAAGGTAACCCCTCAAGAAGCTGTCCAGTGTCTAGGAAAAGCGCTAACACTTCAACAAGCTCATTTAGGCCTAAGGAGAGCAAGTCTGATGAGGTGATGAGAGAGGTGCTGGCTGAAATGCTGAGCTCAGCTCATTGCAATTCCAGATTTTTGAGTCTCCCTGTTTTGAAAAGGAGTTTATTATTTTCTTTCATCTTTACTTCATTTTTTAAAAATCCTCAACTGTACACACAAACTTGGCAAACCAGTGAATCGTAAACACGAAGGAAATCCATAAAGGCCATCTAGCATATTTCTCTGCTTCTGAGTAAAACCAAACTTCAAACTTAGGTCCACCTTTTAAAATGTATCTCTAGGGGTGCCTCGATGGCACAGTTGGTTGAGCAGCTGACTCTTGGTTTCGGCTCAGGTGGTGATCTCAGGGTGGTAAGATCGAGCCCCACCCCCCACTGTGGGGTTCCATGCTTAGCAGGGAGTCTGCTTAAGACTCTCTCTCCCTCTGCCCCTCCCCCCACAAATAAATAAATAAATCTTAAAAAAAAAAAAATGTATCTCTAAGGAAGGCTTTTCCCTAACTGCTCCCCACCACCCCTCCCCAGACTAGGTTAGGTTTCTCTAGTGTATACTTCCACGGCATATAGTATCTCTCTTTCAAAGCTCATACCACAAAACCAGATAATTACTTGACTCTCAGTTTAAGATGGCTGATTAAACTCATACTTTTGCTTCTCTTCTCTCCCCAAATCCTGCTGAGATGATGGAAGAAATACAGCAATACAAAAAAATCTACAACAGGAAGGGCAACTGTAGATCGGAAGAGTACGGAATTTCCAGATTTAATCCAGGTAGGAGAAAACTTGTGGAGGCATGGAACCAGAAACTCCATGTAAGTGAAAAAGGAGAGACTTCTAAACAAATTTTCCCACTAGACATTGGGAATAAGCCCTGATCAGAAGGAGCTGGGGCTAGTAGAAAACTGAGTCTGAGAGGCAGCCAGCACATAGTTAAGGGTCTGGGAAATATCTGCATCAGCTTGCAACTCTCAGAACCACTGACATGGCCTCAGCCCTGGGGTAAAGCCATGTATATGTTTTTAAATAGCCAAATAAAATTAGAGTTCTGATGAGAACACCCCCACTGTAAACACTGGGACTAGAGAAGATAGGCAGTAACCCCCCATAACTGACGACTAGCTTCAGGAACGGGGAGCTGCCCTCACACCGAAGACAAGGTACACAGCCACCGTAAAGAAAAGAGCCCAGGGACATCTGGGTGGCTCAGTCAGTTAAGCATCTGCCTTGGGTTCAGGTCATGATCTCGGGATCATGGGATCCAGCCCCAAATGGAGCTCCAGGCTCAGGGGGGAGCCTGCTTCTCCCTCTGCCCCGCCCTCCATCCCCCTCCCAGCTCCTGCACATTCTCTCTCTCAAATAAATAAATAAAATATTAAAAAAAAAAAAAAAGAGCCCACTTAGCCACCCTCAGTCCCCTGGTCCTCCCCTTCCTCCTAACCACCACAGCTGTCTCCTATAATAAGAATCTGTGTCCACTGCCAGGAGACCAAACATCTTCAAACATGCAACTGCCAATATAGATCTTTTTACAAATATAAACAGACAATAAAAAACTGCCAAACATTGGAATAAAACCACATTATTTCATTTTGTTATATTATTTCATTTCATTGGATCAACCTCTGAGAAAATAGTGTTAATACAGGAAATGAAAGACAATTTTAAAAGCATATAATTATTATCCTAAGAGAAATTAAGAAAGTACTACACCCATTAAAACAGAATAGGCTACTGTGAAAAAGATCAATTATAGTTTTTTGGGAAAGTTCAAAATGCGATTATCTAAATTTAAAACATTTCAACTTTTTTTCATATTAAGATTGAGATTTTTCCTGTGACTACTAGAGAAGTTTAGCATATTTTTGTGTTTTTTGACCATTTATAATCCCATTTCTGTGAAATGCCTGTTTATGTTTTTTGCCCATTTTTCCCTCTTGGGTCATTTGGGTATATTCTGTATATTGATATGTTGCTTGATATATATGGGGCAGATACTTTTCTCTTAGTCTGTTACTTGCCTTTTAACTGTCTTTCAACATTCAAGAATTTAAAAATTTTATACAGACTAGTCTGTAATTATTCTCTTAAAAGTAGTGGGCTTTAATTCCCCTTAAGAGTGTCTTCTCCAACCTCAACGTAATAATGGAACTTCTGCTATCTATAAATATTAAAACCATCTGATCTCCCTAAACATTTTACAATTTCCTAATCTGTAAACTGGAAATAATATCTTCCTTACAGGGTGGCTGTGAGAATAATTAAGAAAACACATGTAAAATATCTAGGACACGCAGATACTCAATAGGCTTAGCCATGGTAGCCTTATTGTGGAGATAAGAAAATTGAGAGCAACGAAATAATGGGAACTTGCCAAGATAAAATACACATCATAATACAGCCTCCCAAATCACTGATTCAGGGAAGCCAGACTAAACCTCCTCTCCTTAGCCTCTATTATGGACTCGGGCAGTTGGCTTTCCTTTGCTATGACTTTATGTTAAACGAGTACACAGACACACTGAAAATAGCTTACCCATCCCCCTGTTCAGTGAGGACGATGGCTTCTATGGTTGGAGTCTGCCTTGTCATTCCCTTCTCTTCTACCTCCCACTTGCCTACCATAGGGTATTTATGGCTTTGTCTTTCCCTCTTCCTCACATTGTCATTTTCACCTCTGCCCTGGCTTCAAATCTATCAGTTCACATACCATGTCCCTAAAGCCTGGGACACTGATGGACATGTCACCAGTGAAGAAGGATCCAGGATTGGCGAACTCCACAGGGAGGAAGGAACGCTTCTGACTCTACTCTGTCCCCTAATTCCGAAGTTTCTCATCCCACTCTCTATCCCGTAAATTACTTCAACAACCTCTTTGCCTCTCACCTTCCTACCCACCTCCACTTCCCTCCCACACACATATCCTCCATTCTGTTGCCTTAAGAATATTTCTAAAGCCAAATCTGATCATATCACTTTCTACTTAAAACGCTTTTGTTGCTCTGCCCTTCACTAGCTATTTGGCACTAGGAAAATACTCACCTTCATTTGGTCACTTTTTCCTTTTGAAGAATAGGCATAATAATGGTGATCCATTGCTTTTAATATCAAGTTAAGTATCTTAACCTGGCTTATAAATACCTGTATGATCTCCAGCTTCATCCTAGCCATTCTCTCTCTTCTATTTCTAGGTCCAGTCATCCCTGTCCCCTTTCCATTCCTAGAACACAACACACTCATTCTTAACACTGTAATGATGCAACACCTTTCCCTCTGGAAGAATAGTCTTCCCTCAGCTCCTAGTGCCCTTCTATACACCCTCATTGACCATTCTTGTTTATACTTCAACATTCAATTTCCTCCTGAACTATGTTTCGAGTACATAATAGTCTCTGAGTAAAGATTTGTTGAATGAGTAACTTACCAAATATTGAGAATCTGCTATATTTATAATCTAGCATATTAATAATTTTATGCACATTATCTCATTTAATGCTCACGAAATTCCTAGGAGGTCAATATCATTATTCTCATCATGGGATGTTAAAATCAAGTCTGAGAAAGCTTGAGTGACGTGTCCATGTGTATACAGCTATATGGTTATGGGTGGAAGAGCTGGTATCTTAATCCAGGTCTGTGTGACTCTGAAGACCAAGTATGGAGTGACATAAAGGGTCAAGCAAGACACGAAGGAAGAAGTAATAGTAACATCAAATCTTAAACATAAAGCTCTCAGAGGCTGCATAGGTTTTCAGAAGCAGCACCAAATCCTTAAAGCTGGGCTTTTTCACCAACTCCGGAGAGAGATGCCAAGCAGTAGGTTTCTCTTGGCTGGGAAAGAGGTGTGGCAAACATTCCAGACAACCCTCTCCCACAATCACTCTTGTCCCACAGCATCTCTAGCATGAGAAATTGGGAATTAGAAAGCTCTAAAAAGAAATTCCTTCTTAAGAAATGTCTCCTTTTTAGGGCACCTGGGTGGCTCAGTTATTAAGAGTCTGCCTTCAACTCAGGTCATGATCCCAAGGTCTTGGGATCGAGCCCCACATCAGGCTCCCTGCTCAGTGGGAAGCCTGCTTCTCCCTCTCCCACTCTCCCTACTTGTGTTCCCTCTCTCGCTGTCTCTCCCTCTGTCAAATAAATAAATAAAATCTTTAAAAAAAATTAAAAAAAGAAATGTCTCTTTTTTAACAAGGGATTTATCCTGACATACAAGTTTACTAAAAAAAACCCCACACTATTAGAGTAGAAATATTGTAGATATAAAGGATAAGCTACTGAAGCACCCACTCCCAGGACTTGGGACAGTCTAATTTGTAGTCAGAGCACACTGAAGAGACTGTTTTAGTGTGTTATACATGGTCATAGATTATAGGTATAGAAATAAAACATGGAACAAATATAGGTCTCCATCTCCTCAAAAGGTTTGAGTGCCTTTATTCTCTGCTCATCATAAGAAAATACATTACAAATAGTCACATGCTTGTGGTACTGTTAAGCTTGCTGGGAATTTCTGTTAATAGTATATATCAAATAATTCTGTAATGGTTTTGTCCTCAGACGATGCTGACTTAAATAGCAAAGAAGGTAGCTTTCCCTGATGATGGATGTAATGATGAATAGAGCTTAAAGAGAAGGAGGAGCAACAATTCGATATGTATTAATGATGGAACGGTCCAAATACAGGGACTGGGAGTGAAGCACTCAAAACATAACGGGTAAGTAGATTATGAAGTGGGAGGCAGAACGATGGACAGAATACAGTACAATTTGTGGTGTGTATGTGTGTGTTTTAATCGTGTGTATGTATTTTCATTTCTAAACCAAACAGGAATGCACAAGTTTGCCCAGAAATGCAAGGCTCAGGTGTTTGGGGCACAGTCAAGCTCAGCCAAGCTACCTTGGATGCAGTCTAGCAGAAGCAGGCCTGAAATAAATACACAACATTCGGAAAATTGAGGCTTAAATAGCCCCACTGTGGCCCACCTGGAGAGAACCTAATGGTCCATATGAGAGCCAAGGAAAGAGGAATAGGAAAACTGAAAAAGACATGGGCATTATGGTGCCAAGGAAAGTGAGAGCTGAAAATCAAAAATTTATCCCCCATTCAGGAGCCAGCTCCCAAGGTCAGTAAGTCTCCGTCTCTGTCAGGTCTTCCCAGAATAGTTGGAGGCTTTTCAGACCATCATAGCTAGGGCAACATCTTCCACTTGTCTCTGCTTGCTCTAGAGCAAGTTTCTAATGATCACTTGGCTTCCCATACATCTTGACCGCAGACAAAATATGTCCTAATCAGCAGAAGGAGGGTGGAATGAGAGGTGATCCTAGCCCACCTTGCAGTTATGTGTCTTACTGTATTTAAATAAATGAAAAGAAAGTCACTTGTATACAGACAAGATAATAGTTCTGAAAGAGTTTTGGTTTCCAAGCATTTCCTTCTCTCTATTCATTGGCTCAGAGAAGATATGTGATGGCAGAAAACAGAGAAAAAATAGAAATTTTTTACGTTTGTGTTTCAAAAGCTAGCTACGTAGAATTAAAAACAAAAAGGGGACAATCATAGCAAGATTCAAAAACAGTAAGAGCAGGCCTTCCCTGTCTACCTTTGCTACCAACTAGAAAAGGATTCTCCACATCTGGTGAAAGAAAAGAATTAAAGGAGAAGTGATAAGAGGATAATAGCAGTGTGACCCTGAGAAAGGGAGTCTGTGCTTTCCTCTTCAGCCTGAGCACTGGAATGTGTATCAGGGCCAAAAATTATGGAAACCAATAGCAGAAGACACTGTGCCCAACCAACTGGGTAGAACCCTGGGGATAGCATAATACCAGAGAAGAAATATCTCTGTGGTCTGTGTAGGCTATGTTGAGATAGCCTCAACATCTAACTTCAAGCTATCGTGATGGGGAAGCAACAGAACGAGTCTCATGCGCCCAAAGAAGGTAAAGAAATAGTTGAGAGGGACAGGCTAGATTTGAAGGCTTGCACAGATGCGAACAAGAGATGTCTCCATGACAAATTGTGTGGACCAATTAGGAAGGAATAGATTTTCTCCTGGCCTCCTCAAGGGAGACCAGATTTCCCCCTGTCCTACATTACCACCACCAATG
Organism: Leptonychotes weddellii; assembly: GCF_054177405.1. NCBI lineage: Eukaryota > Metazoa > Chordata > Mammalia > Carnivora > Phocidae > Leptonychotes > Leptonychotes weddellii. The sequence continues at coordinate 69,566,587 of NC_138370.1, forward strand.
CTTTGGAACCATATGAACTTGCATAAACCATATAAAGTCAGAACTCAGAAATAATACCATGTAAGGGAGGGGACTGGAATCCAAGCTGGCAGAGATACGTTTCTGCCGTCCAGATGGAATGGCTACTCAGAATATAAATTTAGCTGAGCTACATAATAATAAAGTTGACATATTTCTTGGGCACCTAAATGTGTGGCCTTAGATTAATACCCCTTATACATATTGTATACCTCAGCTTCCCGTGAGTTTGAGAGGTTAATCCAAAGCTATTTACATGCAATGTGCCATTGGAATGTCAGTTTCCCCATCAGTTGAGTAAGGATTTTAATATCCATCATGTGAGGTTAATAAGAGGCTTCGATGTGACGTGTATGTGTAATGCCAGGCCCAATGTCAATGTTCTATAAATACTGTTTTCCTCATTCCAATATCATCACTTCTATTGACATCCAGAGAATATTACAATTTCTAAGTTTATAGCTGGTTAGACATTAATTATACTTTAAGTTGGCTGCTTCATGATGGCATCTTAGCATCTTAATCTGATCAGTAAAATGTCTTCAAATCACATGGATTACTTCTGGGAAGGGTTTCTATGGCCGGTTAGTCCCACCCACAGTGTGTGGTTTCCAGTAAGATTCAATCAAAGACAGTGTACCCTCCCTGACCTGAGCATGCTGTCATTTCCCAGTCCTTTTGCCACAATCATCTTGGAGTCCATCTTTTGGCATGCTAGCTTTCTGTCCCTTATACATAAGATGAGCCGTGGCCTGCTTGATCCAGGTCCAGGAAATGTGTGCTGTTCCACTGTAGAACATCTCTTCCTGTAGCTAGGTAAGGAAAAAAGAAGGGTATCAGTGCAAGCCCTTTATATACATTATTTCATTCAACCTTTGCAATTATCACCATTTCATTGACCAAAAATGAAGGCTCGGAGATGCTAAGCGATTTCCCCGGTATCCAGGAACTAGTAAGACATAGAGCAAAACTTGGGGCGCCTGGGTGGCTCAGTTGGTTGAGCGACTGCCTTCGGCTCAGGTCATGACCCTGGAGTCCCTGGATCGAGTCCCGCATCGGGCTCCCTGCTCGGCGAGGAGTCTGCTTCTCCCTCTGACCCTCCCCCCTCTCATGCTCTATCTCATTCTCTCTCTCAAATAAATAAAATCTTAAAAAAAAAAAAAAAAAGAGGGTGCCTGGGTGGCTCAGTTGGTTAGGCGACTGCCTCCGGCTCAGGTCATGATCCTGGAGTCCCTGGATCAAGTCCCGCATCGGGCTCCCTGCTCGGCGGGGAGCCTGCTTCTCCCTCTGACCCTTCTCCCTCTCATGTACTCTCTCTCTCATTCTCGCTCTCTCAAATAAATAAATAAATCTTTTAAAAAAAAAAAAGACATAGAGCAAAACTGGAAGCTAAATCTGGAAGGCTCCAAAGCTCATGCTCTTTTCACCACACAACCACACGTGGAGGAAAGGAAGGGCAGAACAAGTATGATTTGTACCTAAAATTATGGTTGATTGGAGTACATGGCTAGTAATTAGGGGTATTCACAGTTGTCACCAAAACAAGCGTGTGTGTTTAGATAGTAGCATGTAAAGTCAGAAAGAGAATATTCAAACATCTTTCATTGGGCTACCATCAAAACTGGGGCTGACATTTAGCTCTGTAACAGTAAAAATAAGGATAACAACGCTTTGTGTATGTCTAGTACTCGGCTTTTCTAAGTACTTTCACATCCATTATATGATTTAATTATGACAACATTCCTGGCAAGATGTGCAGGAAAAGCATCATTATTCCCATTCTTATGAAAAGGAAAACAGGCACAGACTTATCCCACATGCCCTAGGAATCTCAGAAACACAGAATTGAAGTCCCAAACAATGTTTGCAATATTCGTGGATACTCTGAGTGATGGCAGGAGATATGGAGGGGTGGGACCCCCCTTTCCTTGAAGGAGGGAATGAGGTGTACCAGCCAGGGGCTCAGCAGGAAACAGATGACTTAGTGAAGCTGGATCACTTGAGGAGATTTTAATAAAGGAACTATTTACAAAAGAGTGCTCAGGGTGCAGAGAAACCACCAGACACAGTGAAGTTCTCCAGTTTGCTTCAGAGTAGGGACATAAATACCTTCATCTTATTCTCCTCCCCCCTTCCCTCTGATCAGCTGCAGTGCTTCCTCTTAGCCAAATCCAAATGAAAGTCAGAGGCAAGGATACCTATTGATGTGGTCACAACAGTTCAACCTCATGAGGCACAGAACAGGAAGCAAAGAGGTAGAGTGGATCTGGAAGAGCAAATGAAGAATATCCTGCATATGAGGCTTTCCACTAAGGGTTGAGGCCACACTAGCACAGTGTGTCAGTAAGACTTCAGCTTACATGAAATGACTAAACAAAACAGGCTTTAGGTGCAGTCAAATCAGAAGTCTTGCCTTCTGGGAGGGTATGAGACCTGTCCTCCTCAGTGTGCCAGCTGTGTACTCAGGCTGCCTTACCACATGGTGGCAAAATGGCTGCAGCAGTTCCTGGTGCTTCATCTGCACACCACATTGACTGGAGAAAGAGAGGGACCATGTTTCAGAATTCCCAGTGAAAGCCCTAAGACTCCTTGCAATTGGCTATCTTGGGTCATATACTCAATTATGAACCAAACATTATGGCTGAGATATGGAAAGCACCAATTGGCTTAGCCTAGGTCAAGTGCTTCACCCCTAGATAAAGAAATGAAATGGCTTTCTATAAACCACATAGATTCTGGAACAGAAATTAGAGCTTTGTGGGGTGGCTAGAGAGGCCACCAAGAAGTACCCAGCCAGGTAGGATTGCCGACCTGCCACTGTCAGTAAAGGGATGAGCCAACTAGGGCTAAGGAGTTTTTCAGTCCAAAATGTAATCAAACCGCAGAAACCTAAAATAGATTAAATGGACAAGGGTTTATTTCAGTCAATGAAGCAACAGTGGGTACGCCATCAAGTGCTGTAATAGTGGCTCAATGACGCCCTGTGGTACTTATACTCCTTTCTTCTGATTAGAACCTCATGGTCAAAAAATGGCTGCTGCTCATTCAAGTTCAAGGCCGGAAAAAGGAAAAGAGGCAAATGACGATCTAAAAGGAAAAAAGTGTTCTCTTCGAGAGCTAGTGCCTTTCTGTTGGCAAAGGGAAACTCTTTACATCATTGCTAGAACTATACTGTTCAGCCACCTCTTAGCTGCAAAGGATGCCCGGGAGTAGGGAATTGTTGTGTCCCTGCCCGAGTTGTAGATGATGGGAGAAGGAGGTTGGGAATTGTTTTGGAGAGCTCAACAACGGTCTCTGCCACAGAAATGATTGCCTAACAGCACTGAAGACCCAGCTGAGGCTGGAAATCATAAATCTGTGGTGGAGCCAATCAGCAGGGAATTACCCACTCAACAATAAAATTGGTTAACTGGAAAAAATGACAGTTTTATACTAAATTTCACAATTCTGCTAACTCAAGCCAAGCTTTCCTAGCAAAGAGGGCAGTGGAGCCAACCACATAGACAATTCAAGAAAACTGCTGGAACAATGGTGCTATCTCGCTTCCAGAAAAATTAAGAGCTTTTCTGAATAAATTTCTAAGCCAAAGCCTATAGTGTATATCATATACCAAAGCTAATACTGGTTATTTTTCCAGAGAAGCTCATCCAATGAGGGAGAACCTTTCCATCGAGCTTTAAAGACTACCAGCAAAGTTTCAGTACTTGTCTAGATAAACCTAAACAAAATAGTTCATACTCTATTTAGGCAGGAATTCAAAAGGAATCCCTTAGTAGGCAGGTTCTCCACTTTTTTACATTATCATTGAAATACAATTTTTTTTTTCTTTTATAAACATCTAGAACATGGCCATATACAAAGGTGTATCTAATTAAATATAGCTTAATTAAATGAATTTTGTGCGTATGATTAAATAATCCAAATATAACTTTGCTCTGACCTTAAGACCCACAGTGAAAAATTTACAAATTCAACTCCCAGACTTGAAGAAACATGTCGACCTTCTCTAGGTGTTCTCTAGGAGCAATTAAGAGAGTTTACCCCCCACATAACACACCACATTGTTCCCTCAAGTCCTTCATCACACAGCAGCTACTGTCCACACAATTTTCTTCCTGTCTCTCCTACCTACCTATTCCTGGAGAGACAGCCATGTCCTTATTTATGTAGAACCTTTCACCCCCTTTCTAGGCTCCCTTGGGTCCAAATCTTGTCACATTCTCCCACCAGGACATCAAAGGCTCTGTCTGTCTTCCCAAGCAGGAAAGGACCTTCCTTCTTAAACAAAAGAGTAAGAAGAAAGACTGACAAAGGTCAAATCCTAGCAATGCCAAACTCTACGCAAGCCCCTAATATAGCTTCCTGGAAAGTACTAGTAACTTCCCACCTTTAAGAAATAATAAAAGTATTGGAGCAAAAACATATTAATGATTAATTTTCACATGACACCATATGGCAAAAATAACAAACGTCACAGATTTTGCAGATTTTCAGTGTGAAACAGAAGAGGGAAAAGACAAAGGGAAGATAATGATTTAAAAGATATGAAGCAAGAGCAATCGTTAACATTTTCGTTAGCAGACCATGTGTAACTGGAAAGGGACTGCTGGAAATATGGATTTTAAGCTCCTGAATAAAAGAAGTATGTTGTTCTATTAAAAAATGAAATGGCTCCCACTGAAAATATATAAATTATGCTTTATATAGCATGTGAACTAATAAAGTTGCTTTGTGGTTTGTGAATATCCTTAGATATATTAATAACTGACAGGTAAAATGAAATTATTTCCATATCAAAACAAAGAAATGATTAGTGCAGTTTTTTTTTTTTAAGATTTTATTTATGTATTTGTCAGAGAAAGGAGAGAGAGCACAAGCAGGGGGAATGGGAGGCAGAGGGAGAAGCAGGCTCCCCGCTGAACAAGGAGCCCAGTTTGGGACTCAATCCAAGGACACTGGGATCGTGACCTGAGCCGAAGGCAGATGCTCAACCAACTGAAGCACCCAGGGGTCCCAGTAGTGCAGTTATTAAGCCAACCACCAAGTCCATCAGTGACTGCTTTCAATTTCTGTGATGCTTATTAACAACCATGAGTGACGAATACCTGTATTCAAGTTTGGGTTCTTCAATTTACAAGCCATGTGATTTTGGTCCAGCCCTTTAGCTTTTTCCCTGTCTCTGCTTCTTCATCTGTTAAACTGAGAAGATAATATTTGTCCTATGTCTACTTCTCCAGATGCAGTGAGGATCAGCCTAGGTGATGCTTGTGACAACATTGTGGGAATTGTGAAGTACGATCGAACCCAAAGTACTACTATCACAAATAATAGTGATAGATAGTACTTACTGCCTATTCACAGAGCATCTTGCAAGATGAGATGCTAGGCACGTAGGATACACAATAAGATGTATGATGTTCACTCTGAAATACTTAGCCTTAGTCTCACTCTCTAGGACAGTACAACATGCTCTTTGGAATATTAATTAGTAGATCTAATACAGTTATCATTTAGTGAGAGCTTACAAGGCACTAGTCTAAACACTTTAAATATCTTGTATCATTTAATGCTCACAAGAACCTAAGAAGGGAGGTAGCGTTATCATCATCTCTATTTTACAGAAGAGGAAGCCGAGACTCAAAGAGTTTAAGTAACTCACCCAATCCCAGTTCACAAGGGTGTCGAGTGGTAGAACTTGGAACGGATGCAGCTGATAGACTCGACATGCCATGATGTCTCCTTGTGGTTAAACCAGTGATGTATCTATATACACAGGCAACAAATATGTGTTGACTGAATGAACAAAATAAATCCCCATGTTTCAAGTAGTTAGAGCATTATAAGAGATTCCTATGACATTTATTATTATTTTCTAAATGAGGAAAGGGAAAGAAAACTTTGTCATACCTGTACTAACTGTCATCATCAAGAAATGATCTTTCAAGAGCAGACTTTTCCAAATAGATACTTAACTCTTAAAAGACTAGATGAAAAAACCTTTTTTTTATTTATTTTGATGAAAATTTTATAAACTATGCCCCCCCCAAAAAAGTTTGAGGGTCAGTGGACTAGGGATGGCTATTTGATCCCCCCTCCAAGAAATGAGTTGGTTTGTCTTCTAAATTATCCTTTCCACTGTCTGAGTACATTTTTGTGTGTGTGCTACTCAATTTCCCTGTGTCTAATATCTGTAACTGTGACATATCTCTGCTGCTTTCCACCTTTTTCTCTCTCTTTGCTCTTCTTTCCCCATAGATCATCTATTTCTTCTTTTCTCTCTGCTTCCATTTGAAAATCTGCTTTGTAGAGGCAGAACGCACCTTTTCACTCAACTATCAAAGTAAATAATCACAATGAATTAGACGTGTTCCTGATATTTATTTGTCTTTCCACTCAATTTCCTTGTTGCTTCTTGCCTGGGATCTGTCCCACTGGCAACAAAGACTTTTTTAGGGGGCCTAAATCCTAATTAGACAAAAATGGGCCACCAAGCATGTCCTGGCAATCCCTCCAGATTTCATTACTTTCCTTTCCCGCTCTCTAGAAGGACCATCACACTTTTTCTCCTCAGACATTTGATGCCTCCTCCTCCATCTCAGCTGGTGATCTCACCTCCAATTTTTCTGAGCAGGGAGAAGCAGCACAAGTGCCCTGCCTGATCTCCCCCCACCAAATACATTAACATGCCGGTGTCCATACCTATATGCCCTCTCTGTTTGCTCTCTATGCTGTGTTCTGGGCTATTCTTTTTTATGATCTCGCAAATCACCAATTCTCCCATTAACTATCTCCTAATATATTTGTACTCCATGACTGTATTTTTCATTTACAAATTTTTGATCACCTCTTTTGTGTTTCCTTTTTATTTTTATTCCATAATTTCTTGTTCTTTTTAGTAGAAGTTATGCCTTTATCCCTTTGATCATCTCAATCATATTTATATTAGAATCTTATCAAGCTGCTGCAGAGATAAAACTGAGTTCATCTATAGTCAATTCACATTCTAATTGTCGATTCTGTTGGCTTTCTTTCTAAGCATTAAACCTGTCCACGTGTTCTGGAATTTGGGTTTGCAAACATATGGAAGCATTTGGAAGCTTTTAACATTTTTCTTCCTATCTCTCCCTATGCCTTCAGCCATGAGCTCACCCCACTCTGTCAGCAGACCTTCGATCAAAAGCCAAGTCTTATAGTAGCAGCTTGGAATTCCTGCCCTAAGGTGATATCGTGAATTCCACAGATCCAATCACAGAACAATTAGGCAGCTTGGCTCAATTTTTGATTGTAAGATTGTAGCTAGGTACCTCCATCTCCCTAGGTCCGCGGCTTTCTAGAAGCCACGTGTCTAAGTAAAAATCATCTGGAGTTTTAATTTTTTTCAGGCTCAGTTTTGAGAAGGAAGGGGTTTTCGAACTGTAAATTTGGATCCAGTTTCTCTTGGAGCAATTTTAGTGTCTTCTACCCCTCAGGAGCTGAAATTCTGGCCAGTACTCTACACTTTCTGGATTTCCATAAACTTTGTGGCTTCAGCCTACTCCCATGGCATTTTTGTTCTCTTTCCATCTGGGAGGTATTTGTCTTGTTTGTGAACCCAAATTTATCTTCCTCGTTTCTCCCTTTAGGTTTAATCTACGATTGTCATATGTTTGGAGCAGAGTGGGTTATCAAAGCTTGAACTCAGTGAGCTGTCTTAATCTAAAATTGTACCGATATACTCTATCTTCTCTTTCATTTCTATCATAAGCCAAGCTCCTCATTTGTGCACTGCATTTTAGGCACCCTGTCTTCTTAAGGATTTGGCTCCTGTAATTACTCCCCCTTTTTCTGGAATCATCTGTTTCTTCTCCCCTGGGCCATTCCCATCTCATACAGGTAAGCTGAAATATCACCTCTTTCATAAAAAAAAAAAAAAAAAGGCAACAAATCTCTCCTTAGACTCCACATTCTCCTCCAGCTACTTCCCATTTTTTTTCTGCTCTTCTTTGTGCCAAAACTCTCTGAAAGAGTTCTCTATATTCACTGCCTTCACTTTCTCATTCCTCCTTCTTCCAATCAGGCATCATGTCTGAGACTGCATTAAAAAGAGAATGCTTTGCTCATGTGAAGTTTGAGTTGCCAAGTAGGCATCCAAGCAAAGATAATAAGTAGTCTTGAGGCTCAGAGAAGAGTCCAAAGCTGGGAATATTAATATGGGATCTTTCAATATATTGATGTTATGGCAGAGATTATTAGGTGCTTATCAAAAATTCTTTCTCCTCTGCCTCCTTAGTACAGAATTCAATTTTTAGCTAAGCATATTGCTGCCTGGAATAAAAACCTCCCTTGCAGGGAGATGTAAACACATGACTAAGTCTAGCCATTGAACTAAAGAGATAAGCATGCAAAGGGTGGGGAGCATCCCCAAAAGTCTCCTTTAAAAGAACTGATCTGCAAGGAGGGGCCCTTGCCTCTTTTCCTTCTTTCTGGAATGTGTATATAGTGCCTAAAGCTAAATCAGTGATCTCAAATCATACAGTGGGACATGAGAATGAAAGCCACATGCTGGAATGAGGGAACAGAAAATCACAAGTAGCCTGAGTCTCTGAGGACCTTGTGGATCTGCCACTTCAGCTATGGACCAACTCCTGACTCTCACTGTGTGAGAAAAATGAACTCCCATGTGTTTAAGCTATTGTAATCACTGTTATCAGCAGTGGAACACAATTCATTAAGGAACAGATGGCATTGAAAGCCATGGAACTGGAAGACAACATTTAGGAAATGAGTGGAGATAGAGAACAGAAGAGGACCGCGCCACAGCCTATGGAACTCGAACAACCATAGGAAGAGGAAGAGGATCTAGAGGAGGATCTAGGGGAGATCAACATGGTAACAGGAGAAGGAGGCCAGTGTGGTGTCCTGGAAGCAAGTGAAGAAAATGTTTGAAGTAAAGAGCAGTCATTGTCAAATGTTCTTCATAAGTCAAAGAAGGTAGAACTGAGAATACCTGACCATTGGGTTTCGCAGCATGGAGCTCATGAGTGACCTGGACAAGAGCAAGTTTGGAGGACTGATGGGGAAAAGCCTGATTTGAATGGGTGTAGAGAGAATGAGAGGAGAGGAAGACAGAAAGTGTAAGCAACTTGTTAAAGTACTTTTGTTTCAGAGAAGAGCGGAGAATTGGAATGATAACTGGAGAAGTCAGCTCAAAATAAGTTTTTGTTCATTTGTTTTAAGCTGAGAAAAATAACAGTGCGTTTGATGCTTATGGAATGATCTAATTTAATGATGTGGGAATGAGAAGGTAGAATTGTCGGTGTGTTTTGTTTAAATCAAGTTGCTTTCTGAGCTTAACTCTAATAATCACTTTAATTAACACTTTATTATGTTTTCATAACTAACCATCATGTAGTTCCTTCTTCCTGGTTCTTTTATATTTAGTATGGTAAAAAATAATAATAAACAATGTATTTTTAAAAAGGGCATATACGATACCAGAAAAGAATTTTAAAAAGAATGCTTGATAAAAATATTAAAATATATCCTAATTCAACCCTATTTAGATTACATCACCTAGATGCTAAGTGCTGCAAGTAAATACATACATACATAAATCCCCAATGTATTAGGAGAAAGCATGAGTTGAAGGTAAAAACAAAAAACAAAAAACAAAAAACAGAGAGAGAGAAGTGCAGTAATTTTACTTTAGGGTATGCTTTGTATTTAAGGATAAGCACTTTGACATACAATGTAAAGGCATGATTCTGAGTTTGTCCTTCCTATAGGAATTAAAATGAAAATAAATAAATAAATACAATTTTAAAATAAAATTACTGTCTTAAAAAAGTACTTAAAGTGCTACCCAGTCTTAGATAAGAATGGAGATGACTAAAATATGAATGCTGAGCCTTAAGTATTTATAATGTTACATGGAAACTGGAACCAAATCAAGGACTAGAAGGTGGATTCTTTAACTTGACAATGGATGCTTGAAGTATCAGGCTCTCAGGAAAGGAACTAGGGTGACCCCTGCTGGGAGGATGAAGTGACGGGCTCTCCGTAAAGAGGCGTGGTGTAAATAGGAGGTTGCAAATTCAAAAACTTAAGTGGAGGAGGATTTAGAATGAGGAAAGAAAAACAGTAAGAGATACGTGATCATGAATGATTGTCTGAAGTAATTAGTCTACAAGAAAAATTAAAGCAAAAACAGGGAAAAAGTCATAGCATGAAAAGAATCGTAGCACATGAAACTTCCAGTGGGTAAATTAACATGGAGGTTTTGGTTCCAGACCCCGTGAAAGGACATCTGCAAATCCCCTAAGAGCTCACAGACCCTACATAGGTAAAGACACCTTGCTAGGAGAAGATAATAGTCTCTAAGATGTGCAAATGGTCAGTCATGATGCACAAAATCTCTTCAGAAACTCATCATAATTTCAGAGAAACATTGGGGTTTAAAAAAATAAAATCTGAGAAGGGAAAAAAAATCTGAGGAGAGGAGACGACAAGAGGAATGACAACAGGAGGGCTGGGGAAGACTGGAAAAAGTGACGAGTTTTTTTTTTCAGTGAGCCATCAGTGATCCTTGCGCCATAGTTTATAAACTCTCATGCTGAGTGATTTCAGTTATTTTCTCTCTCACTTCAGTTATACTTAATAGAAAAAGTACAGATGAAATTGAAATGAGAGAGAGTTTAGTACTCTAAGATTAGAGATTTGGTAGGTAAGATTGGTAGTTTGAGCTTCATGACCCGGAGCTACCATGGATGGCTTTTGGCAGATTTTGCTTTTATGTCTTCCCCAATATTTGGAATTATAGTTAGGGGGGAACATTTTTTTTGTACAACTTATATTTTTATTAAAGCATTGTATCATGCTAAATAAGTGAAAAGAAACATGTGGAGCAATGTTCAGTTTGATGATTTATAATTGTCATCGCTGGCCACTTATAATATCCACCAGGCCTTCCTTTGATATGAATTGGAAATGTGACACATCATTATGATTGTGAACATCTATCTAGCTATACCTTGATACCGATTTAAGCTAGGAAATATCAAAACAAAAAATCATTGGGTTTTATTTGTACCTGTGAGCATAATGGAACGAAAAGTCAGAAGGCATCTTCTGCAGCAAGATTTTTACCTATGGAAGTAGGAAGCCCAAGTGGTCCCTTACACCCTAAAAATACATTGCACCACCTGTTTCTTTTGCCTGTAAAAGGCTCAATTGGAAAATGTTAAAACTTTACCAAAATTGGACTTGATCCCACAAAGTGTTGTCCTGAGTCATCTTACAGAATTGCTCACTGCATTACCAGATAAAAGACCTTGGTGAAACAGTATGTCTTGGAAATGGTTAAGTTGATTTGTGCTTTAGAGGAAAATTTAAACACTAGAAAAATGCCTCTCGCAAATGTTCCTACCCCTTCCAGAATTGCTAAAATCTATTCCAGTATTTTGAAGCAGGTCATAAAGGGATTGCCATTTCTCTTCAAAATGAGAGTATTGACTTCTCCTAGCAGAGACAAGTCCCGTTTCTCATGTTATTGGCATAAGGACAGAATCAAATGAGGATTCCTATTTGGGGAGCCCTTTGGGAAAGTTCAAAGGCCTCCTGTGGTTTTGAAATTGTAAAAACTGCATTTGCCAAACAAAACGTCAACTCAAACGATGGTAAGGGCCATGGTTGGAGAGCCAGCAATGCTTGGCAGCACCTCTGGGTTTCTGCCTTGGTGAAGAAAGAAACTCCACACATCACTAAGATTCATTCCATTCCAGATTGCCTTGTGTTCGTGTCGAAAACAAATCCTCAATACAATGTTGTTTACTACCCCAAAAGTCGTCAATCTATTCAACATTAGAGACTTGAAGTTCTGTTTTTTCTGTTTTGTTAGGAATGTAGAATACAATTCTCTGCTACAATTCTCTACAATTCCAGAAATCCCCTGGCTGTGTAAAAGGTAAGTCTAGTTGTCCTTAATTGAATTTGAGGTAGATAGCTCATACTTGGCCTTAAGATGTCAGGTTAAACACTTCTTTAGCATCATATCCCTCTATTGTTGGTACTCATAGAATCATGTACTTTTCCTCCATAGCAATTTTTTATTTGCAGTTGTGATTATTTTATTAGTATCTGTGTTCCCTACTAAACTGTGGGCTCAATGAGACCAGGGACTAATTCCGTTTTCGTAGATCCTTGTCTCTGGCACACAGCACAGTCCTGAGCATATAGTGGTCTCAAGAAATCTTCAGAAATACATGAATGAACAAGCAGAAAAATAAGTGGCACGAAAGAATTTTTCCACAGCCTTCCAGGTATATGTGGCCATTTGAATAACGAAACGTGGCTATTCCTATTATCAGTCTTTATCTGAATTAAGCTAATTCTCACAATAATCTTGTCAAGTAGGTACTATTATTATCCACTGATGAGGAAATCATGGCATATAGAGGCAAGTAACTTGCTTAAGTTCTCATGATTAGTGAGGGGTGGACTCTTGTTCTAAATTGAGAACCCACACTCCTAACTCACTCTTAATTAGAGGAGTTGCTTGAAAACTACCTACTCTTTGGATGAAGCTACCTCTCTGGAAGTGAAGAGTGGAGGTAGACAGGTAGATCTGGGGGAAGGTTTTCTGCCACCTAGAATCCACGGTAGCAATTTCTCTGCAGGAAGAAACCTTTCAAACTGGGAAACACCGCAGAACCCTGTATGTTGCTTCTGCTCAAAATACCACCTGGAGAGGGGCGCCTGAGTGACTCAGTTGGTTGAGCATCCAACTCTTGATTTCAACTTGAGTCATGATCTCAAGATCATGAGATTGAGCTCCACAAGGGGCTCAGTGTTCAGCGTAGAGTCTACTTGAGATTCTATCCCTCTCCCTCTAGTTCCTCCCTCGCCCTATGTGTGCTCCCCACCCTTCTCTCTCTCTCTCTCAAAAAAAACAAAAGCAAAAACACCTACACAGTGTCAATGAGGCAGATCTTGACAAAGATGACCTCAGTGACTACAAAACAAAGAAATGGTATAAATGGAATCCATCCCACAACATGTTTGAGAATTCTGACATTTTTTTCTGATTTAAGCCAAACTTCACCTGGAAAAGCAAGCAATGGGAATTTTTATTCCATCTGCAATACTTACCCTTGTACAGGAATTTCATAGCTTACTGCCATGAGAGGTAGAGTTCACATCATAAAATGTTAAGTATGACAAGCGTCACTATGCCAATGACCACTCCATAAGTTAAAATTCTTACTGAAGTTTTAAAAAGAAAAAAAAGCCATGTACTTTGACATTTCCTTTTAAGCAGAAATTTACCTATTGAATTTTTTTATTTTAAGTAACAATCTGGATTTATTTTTTAAAATTTCAAGTATTTGGAGACTATTTTTTTTTATAAAAATGTAAATGAGAAAGATCCCATTACTTGTTTAATAAAATTTCTCTCTCTCTAAGGAGGAAAAACATTGTATGTTATTTTGTAGGAGGGTTTATATGCCCTTTTTGGAGTCTGTGACCAAAAAGGAATTCGTAATCACCAGTCTCTGGGTTGAAACCGTCTTTAACGACTTTCTAGCTAAAGGGTGAATGTATGGGAAGAGTAGGATGTTGTTGGAAGTCTGTGTGGGGATATTCTACATATGCCCCTCCAGATTTGCTATCTGTCTTTCTCATCAACTCTTGGCTGCCCTGCTTTCTGGTCTCCAGTTGGTTTCTCTACCTAAGGCCACACTCTTGTCTAGCAGCCCTTCTCCTTCAGCTTCCTGCAGCTAACACTTCCCTTTGCCCCCTTAGGCTTGGAGTTGGAAACTATCTCCTGCTGTCATCATCTTTTGTTTCCCTTAACCTTGACCACATCTCAGTAAATAGTGTCTTCATTACAATCTTTTCAGTGACCCTTTGACTATGTTTTCTATTAGGACCCCGATGGATACAAGTTGCCTCTCTTCTTTCACTTTATCTAGTCAAGAGGATTTTTTAAAAATAGGTGTGGTTTTTTTTAAGTGAGATATACCACTGAAGATCCAATCTATGAAAGAAATCATTAATAAGCTGAATTTCATTAAAATTAAAAAAACTTTTGCTCCGCAAAAGACAATTCCAAAAGAATAAGACCAGCCACAGAGTGAGAGAAAATATTTGCAAATGACACCCGATAAAAGACTTTAATCCAATAAATACAAAAATTTGTAAAATTTAACAGTAAGAAAATAAACAACCCAATTTAAAAATGAGCAAAAGGCCTTTAGAGACCCTTCACCAAAGAAGATAAACAGATGGCAAATAAGCATATGAAAAGATGCACCACATCACACGTCATCAGAGAAATGAAAACTAAAACAAGATACCTCTATACACCTATTAGAATGACCAAAATTCAGAACGCTGACTATACCAAAGGCTGATAAGGATGTGGAGCAATAGAAACTCTCATACATTGCTGGTGGAATGCAAAATGGTAAAGCCATTTTGGAAGACAGTTTGGCTATTTCATACAAAACAAAACATACTCAGTCTTACCATAGGATACAGCAATCACACTCCTTGGTATTTACCCAAAGGAATTGAAATTTTATATCTATGCAAAAACCTGCACATGGATGTTTGTAGCAGCTTTTTCATAATTGCCAAAACTTGGAAGCAACTAAGTCCTACGGTAGATAAATGGATAAATAAACTGTTGATATCCAGACAATGGAATATTCAGTGCTAAAAAGAAATGAGCTATCAAGTTATGAGAAAATATGGAGGACCTTAAATGCATATTACCAAGTGAAAGAAGCCCATATGAAAAGGCTACATACTACATGGTTCCAACTACATGACATTCTGGAAAAGGCAAAGCTGTGGAGACAATAACATTTTTCAGGGGTTGCCAGGGGTGGGGGAAGGGAGAGATGAATAGGCAGAGCAGAGAGGATTTTAGGACAGTGAAAATACTCTGTATGATAGTTTAATGATAGATATATTTCATTATACATTTGTTCAAACCCATAGAATTTACAAATCCATGAGTGAATTCTAAAGTAAACCATGGGCTTTGGATGATTTGGGGTGATTATGATGTATCAGTGTAGCTTCATCCCTGATTTAAAAAAAAAAAATATATATATATATATACACACACACAATTCTGATGAGTGGTGTTGATAAGGCTATTCATGTGTGGAGACGGGATATATGGAAAATCTTTATACCTCCTCTCAGTTTTGTTGAAAACCTAACACTGCTCTAAAAAAATAAAGTCTTGGGGCACCTGGGTGGCTCAGTCGTTAAGCGTCTGCCTTCGGCTCAGGTCATGGTCCCGGGGTCCTGGGATCGAGCCCCACATCGGCCTCCCTGCTCCTTGGGAAGCCTGCTTCTCCCTCTCCCACTCCCTCTACTTGTGTTCCCTCTCTCGCTGTCTCTCTCTCTCTCTGTCAAATGAATAAATAAAATCTTTAAAAAAAAATAAAAATAAAAATATAAAATAAAGTCTTTAAAATTATTTTTAAAAAAGTGATTTAAGACTAAATTTTGTACTTGCTCTACATTTCTCTCTTCTTTCACTACTTCCTCTTCTCAGTCTAATAGTTTTTGTAACCTGAATGCCCTAAAGACTCCTTGGCCCACCCCTGCTCTATATACCAACCTGGAAATCTCCAGAAAACACATTAAACTCCAAAAAGTATTAATAATGTCGATCTTAAAGATGTTTTTCTGGGCAGATGAAGAAGAGGATTATATCGCCCTTCCACAGAACAATTTCCTCTAAATTCCCTGGCTTTGACATCTCAAAGTTTTTCGCCACAGGCAACCTTCTCGTCCTCTTATTTGTCTCCAGAACTCGCCTGTCTTTCCAGACGCTTAGCTCAGCCTCTTTCCCATCTCCTCTCCGCCACATGTTTGCACATCAAAACAAAGACCAAGCAAAACACTGCTTTAACACTGCCCTCCTTCCACCAGATCTCTCCAGATGTTCTGTTCACAGGAAACAGCCTTATAATGCAGTCTGAGAAGAGGTAGAGTAGCTATACATAATTCAATTCCCATTATTTGAAAATTATTATTTGGACCCTCTTCACCAAATCATTAAATCTGTAAAGATTGCCTTGATTGCATGTTTTGCAAGAAAAAGAAAGACAAATATCTTTTTTGTTTTTTTTAATTTTTAATTTTTTTAATTTTTTTTAAGACTTTATTTATTTGACAGAGAGAGACAGCGAGAGAGGGAACACAAGCAGGGGGAGTGGGAGAGGGAGAAGCAGGCTTCCCGCTGAGCAGGGAGCCCGATGCGGGGCTCAATCCCAGGACCCTGGGGATCATGACCTGAGCTGAAGGCAGACGCTTAACAACTGAGCCACCCAGGCACCCCAAGATACCTTTTTTTAGGGTAAGAAAAGTGATGCCTGCTCATTGCAAAAAAAAAAAAAAAAAAGTCAAACATTTCAGAAATGCATAACTTACAAATTTAAATTTCCCTTTAATTCTAATATCCACAGATATCCACTTTATTGGCTTGGGGAATGGTCCTCCTGATCTTTATCTTTGTATATACTAATCAATATTATTTTATTCCTTTTTACTGTTTTTTTTTTAAAAGGGACCACACTTTTTTTAATAAGCAAAAGATTTGAACAGATACGGATAGCAAACAAGCACATAAAAAGATACTCCACAGCCTTAGTTAATAGAAAAATGGAAACTAAAACCACAATGATTGCAACAACATGGACCTATGGGGTATAATGCTAAGTGAAATAAATCAGACAGAGAAAGACAAATACCATATGATTTCACTTAAATGTGGAATGTAAAAAACAAAACAAACAAATGAAAACAGAAATAGGGGCGCCTGGGTGGCTCAGTTGGTTAAGCGACTGCCTTCGGCTCAGGTCATGATCCTGGAGTCCCTGGATCGAGTCCCGCATCGGGCTCCCTGCTCAGCGGGGGGTCTGCTTCTCCCTCTGCCCTCTTCCCTCTCGTGCTCTTTGTCTCTCATTCTCTCTCTCTCTCAAATAAATAAATAAAATCTTTAAAAAAAAAAAAAGAAAGAAAACAGAAATAGATTCATAAATACAGAGAACAAACTAGGGGTCGCCAGAGGGAGAAGGGGTGGGGGATGGGCGAAATAGGTAAAGGAGACTAAGAAGTACATACGTCTAGTAATAAGCTAAATAATTCTCGGAATGGGGCACCTGGCTGGCTCAGTTGGTTAAGCGACTGCCTTCAGCTCAGGTCATGATCCCGGAGTCCCGGGATCGAGTCCCGCATCGGGCTCCCTGCTTGGCAGGGAGCCTGCTTCTGCCTCTGACCCTACCCCCTCTCATGCTCTCTCTATCTCGTTCTCTCTCTCAAATAAATAAATAAAATCTTAAAAAAAATAATAATAATTCTCGGAATGCATATAAATGTTAAATCACTATGTTGTACACCTGAAACTACTATGAAATTGTATGTCCACTATACTTCAATTAAAACAAACAAAACCACAATGAGATACCACCATGAGCCTATTAGAATTATTAAAATTAAAAAGACTGGCGATATCAAGTGTGGGCCAGGACTCAAAGACTGGAACTCTAATACACTACTGGTAGAATATAAAATGGTATAGTCACTTTGGAAAACAGTCTGACAGTTTCTTCAAGAGTTAAACATACACCTGCCCTATGATCCAGTCATTCCACTCCTGAGTATTTACCCAAAAAGAAATGAAAGCATATGTCCATACAAAGACTTGTACACAGATGTTCATAGGTTTTTTTTAAATAACCAAAAATGGGAAGTAATCCAAATGTTCATCAACATTTGAATGGATAAAAACACATTGTACTATATCCACACGATGAGATACTGCTCAATAATGGAAAGGAATGAATTACTGATAAAAACAACAACATGGATGAATAAAATGCTGAGTGAAAGAAGCCAGGCAAAAGGAGTATACACTAAATGTTTCTATTTTCTTAAAACTCTAGAAAATGCAAACTAATCTACAGTGACGAAAAGCAGATCAGTGATTAGGTGGGAAGGAGAAACAAAAGAGAGATGAAGGTGCACAAGAAAACTTTTTTTTTCATTTATTTTTATTTTTATTTTTATTTATTTATTTGTTTATTTTAAAGATTTTATTTAATTCATGTTAGTTAACATATAGTGTATTATCAGTTTCAGGGTTAGAATTTAGTGATTCATCAGTTGCATATAAACTTTTGATGGTGATAGATATTCTCATGATCTTTTTTTTCTTTTTTTAAAAAATATTTTTTATTTAAATTCAATCAATTAATATATAATATATTCTTGGGATATTCTCATTATCTTGAACGTGATCATGGTAATGAGTTCATGTTTATAAAGATATGTCAAAACTTATCAAAGTGTACTCGTTAAAATATGCAGTTTATCACATGTCAATTATATCTGAATAAAGCAGTTTAAAATGAAGACAAAACAAAACATACAGCTTTGTAATTTATGGTTTTTAGGGAACATATGTGCATGATTCTTTTATATAAAGGAAGTGAGGGGCACAATTAAGATCACTTGTCCTGGGGTGCCTGGGTGGCTCAATTAAGTGTCTACCTTTGGCTCAGCTCATGATCCCAGGGTCCTGGAATCAAGTCCCACATGGGGCTCCCTGCTCAGCAGGGAGCTTGCTTGTCCCTCTCCCTCTGCCTGCTTCCCCTGCTTGTGCTCTCTCTCTCCCACTCTCTCTCTGTCAAATAAATAAATAAAATCTTTAAAAAAAGATCAGTTGTACTAAAAGAAATGCTCACCAATAATAAGAAACTATCTAGTTCAACAAATAATGTGTTACTAAATCACCCTTTTTTTTCATATTTCACTTGTGCGATCTATAAGTTTTCTTAAAAATAATGACTGGCTTAAATTGCTAAAAATCAATATTATAAGTGCAAAGGTGAGTTATTCAATAAATTTTGTTGCCTTTCTCAGATACTTCTCAATCTCTAATTGGTTCAATTCTCTTTCTATCTTAGAATTATTTGGAAAAACAAGTGCTTTTAATATATACTTTTAAGTGCTAATAATTTTGATGCCCATATCTCAAAGTCAAACAGATCTGAGTTTGAGTTATTGCTTTGATGGTAGGTAAAGACTCCTAGTTTTGGTTTATTCAATTATTAAAAGGGATCAAATGATCTACTTGTTAGGGTTTTCCTGAAGAATGAATGTGATAGTCATATAATGTACCTATCATTTAGCACGTATTCAACAAATGTTACTCCCCTTCCTCTTGTTCTTCCTAAGCAGATTCTTCTATTCCAGCAAATGATCTACTATGTAGGTAATAATAGGATGGCAAATAGGATGTAATCTGGTAATCTTGGAGTGTCAGATGGGGCCTTAAATTTGAGACCGTTTGGGGAAGGGCTTACACATTCAAAGAGAGAAACTAGACATATCACCCTGAAGATAGTGAAGCTGGTGTGACAACCAG